>NC_072891.1:30969375-31718750 GCF_028858705.1 Grus americana | reverse complement strand
GCTCATTTGTTTCTCTGAACACAGTTACCGAAAAAATCGTATTCTTCTGTCATTGCTAAAAAATTCCTACGCGTAAATAAATGATGATTGCAAGAACCTTTGCATTTGGAGCAGGCCCTTGATTTGGCAAGAAGAACTTCATCCTTCTGTCAAGAAGTCCTTTTCATTTGAGAAACAGAAGCTTCTAGGTAACTTCTGTTGAAATACTTAGAAAGAATCTGAAGTGGGTGACATATCACCCATGTACATCCTTTGAGACAGATGCTCACCAGATCCAGGTCTGAGCAGGATTTTCCTTGCCATTGCTCCTCCTAATTGCTGACCTAAGACAACAGTGACTGTTGTCTTCTTCCCTCTGCTAAAGGTTCAGTAGCATTACTGAAGGTGATAAAAATGATTTAGCAGTGCAACAGCACAGAGTCACCCAAGTCAAGCAGCTTGGGAGAGACACGACCAGGACAGCACGACCAAAGAGGAACTAAATTCAGGTGAAGGAAACAGGCATGCAGTAGACAGCAGTTGAGGAGGCAGAAAAAAGGCACCCTCCTCCCATGCCTTCAGCCAGAATCCACAATTCTTGCGTTTCATTCTCTCGGCTTTGCAGAGTGCAAGTCACTGACAAGCACATACCTCACCTACAAAGCTGTGAACAACCTGTTAGAGCTACCCAAGTAGCTGCTACAAGTGTATGCTGCAGCTCTGATTTTTCAAATCCTACTGGCCAACATACTTCCTTTCTTACAGAGAGGCAATTGGTGTCATTTTTAATGGCAGTATCACTATTTGAATGTCTTAATTTGAAAAAAAAACCAAACCAACAACAACAAAGTCAATGATTATTTTTTACATATTTTATATTTTCTACAGCCAGGCTACCTTAATTTAATTGCTCAATAGTATTCATTAATCACGCAAATTTCACTTTTAGAGCAAAAACCTTTACTAACATGCATGTGCACACACATACACACATGTGACTACCTCTGGCAGAAGTTCCAACAAACTGATCTGGTTCAAGTTAAAGTTATGCAATATTTCTCCCTCTTTCTTGTGAATTAAAACATATCAGTAAAAAAGAAAAGCTTCACTGTGTAGGTTAGGAACTCCCTTTCCCTCCTCCATTTCCACTTTTGCAATTGTTTGGAATGAAGTCTGTATCTCTGAAGAAAGCATGTTATACCAGCGTTAGGAAGCTGGCTCAATTTCGAGTCTGGTTTGTCTGTTTCCAAAAATTTCAAGACTTGTCATAGTTTTTAGTCCTCAGACAAATTCCAGGCATGATACTTATCAGGTACCAGACAGACACATAATAAGAGACCGTCTCTGTTCAAAATTTGTGGCCTAAATAGAGAAGGTAATCGCAGTACTTGAAGAAGTGGAAAAGGCTGTTCTGCTTAGCTGATGAGTGGGAGTTCAGGCAGGACAGGTTAAGTACTTCACTGAAATCACAAGACATTAGCAGAACCGAGACTCAAAACCATATTTTCTAGTCTCTTGCCTACACTCAGCCATAAAACCACCTTTCATGTGCCCTTGAAGGGCAGATATTCCATCTCCAGAGCAGACAACACAACACCAAGGTGCACCAAAGCAAGCGCGTCATACAACCGAGGGCATATCTCACCACAAACACATACAACTTGTTAAGTCCCAGAGACATTGCTTGTTCCCAAACTAGTATAAATAAAAACCTTTTTCTTTTAAAGAAATCTGAAATAACTTAAAAAAAAAGAAAAAGAAAAGTAACTTCTAGTGGTTTGCAAGCATTAGCTGGCCTGCGTAGCCATTAGCACTGCACAGAAGAGCATTTATCCCTGCCATACATAGTGTTATGTTTTGGGGACAAGGACCTAGATTTGGGGCGGGGAGGATGGGGACACAACACCACCAAACATTAGGAACGATTATTGTAAAACCAGGTTACTGCAGCACTACATATCTGTCAGAATAGCAACATGTAGAGAGGGAAAGCTAAGAGCTATCATTTGTATGCCACCTCCATGCCCTTCAAAAAAGGCACTTTACAAAGACACCCCCCACATACATACTCTCTACACAGGGTAACTTTAAACTACCTCAACTCTACACACCAGTTCCATATGGCTGGTCCCACAGCTATTCATGGTCTGGTCTCATCAGTGGTCAAGCAGAAAAACATAATGCAAATGTAGGCTGCCAGTGAACAGTTCAGGCTGATATTCCAAAGCCATGTCTCTTCCCAACAAGTGCGAGCAAAGCAGTATCCTTCTCACTCATTTAGGATATATAACTCACACACTATTATCACCCCAGTCCAACATGGAGCAAGTGCACATTACCCACTATTTCAGTGGCCACAGTGCTCTTTCAGAATGGCACCAGCTGTCAAAGAGTTTTCCGTTGCACCCCACTGGACGGCTATTAATGTATATAAACAAACACTAACATAAACATGCACTCAATTTATACTGCAGGAACTCAGCCTGACCTGTGCCTCACTGAACTCAGCTGAAGCCTGTCCTTCACAAGCCATCCTTTAGAAATGCCCTTCCTCTTGCCTTGACCACTTCCACTCTCCCCACAGCAGGAGATCTGCCATGTCCTTTTGTCCTCCTGACAAGGTGGTCTCTGGCAAAGAGCAACCTCAAACCCACAACACAGCAAGCTCGCTCAACAGGTATTTTTCAGGCTGTGTGAAAGCTGAGAGCTCAGCGCTGAGAGCAGATTTCAGAAAGTGGGTCAGCCTACCTGCTCCCTGCTACCACGAGGGAAAGGTCCCACTTCTCTGGCTGCACACACATTGCTGCTATTTACCTCATGGATGCCTCCATGAGCAAATGCATGGGTACAGCTCTCTGCCATTTCGCCAGTTAGTTGAACTGGCTTAGGGAAAGCTCTGGAAAGTGTCTGGGGTACTGGTGTACACAGGACTGTGACTGAAAGCAGGGAGGATGACAGGACTACCTTCTTTCAAGCACAAAGGGGGTGCTATAGGATCATATGTGTGTATATGTGTATGTAGATATACATTTTCTCACACACATATGTGAATTTGTACATTAATCTGCAGATGGCAGATGCTGAATACACTCACGCAAGGATACATCCCACAGAGTTCAGCTAGCTCCAAAATAAAGACACATGTTTACAAAACATGATATCCCTTTTACAAAACAATAAAAATTCCCCAAAGCAGATATGCGGGTGCCTTGCCTATCTGTCCTGGTTTTGACAGAGACAGAATTTATTTTCTCCCCAGCAGCTGGTTAGTGCTGTGTTTTGGATTTAGGATGATAAGAATGCTGATCACACTGATGTTTTGGTTGTTGCCAAGCAGTGAAGGACTTTCCAGCTTCTCATATTGACCTGCCAACAAGGCGGTGGGGGGCACCCAAGAAGCTGGGAAGGAACACGGCCAGCACAGCCAACCCAAATTGGCCAAAGGCATATTCCATACTATACAACGTCATGTTCCACATATAACAGGGTAGTGGGCTGGAAGGCAGGGCAGCTCAGGGTCTTGTGGAGCACCAGCTTTGGGTGGTGAGAAATTGTACTGTTCATCACTTGGTTTATTATCATTATCTTCCTTTTCTGGTCCCATTAAACTGTCTCTACCTCAACCCATGTGTTTTAATATTTTTTTTTTATTTTCAGTTCTCTCCTCCATCCCACTGGGGCAGGGGGAGCGGAGTGAGCTGTGTGGTTGTTTTAGCTGCTGGACGGGTTAAAGCACGACACTATTGTACCTACTAAGTTGAGATGGAGAGGTTCTTACACGAAGAGCAGCAGGGGAAACTCTGTGCATTTTAAACTACTCACAATATATTTACATTGGTTTCCCTTTCCCGCTTCTCCTTGGAAAGCCAGAAAGTGTACAGATGCATAGACAAATTTAAGCATCCCTTTTTGGTCAAGCATAGGTAATAAATGTTCACCCAGTTTCTAAACACCTCCTGCCCACTGAAAAATAAAAGCCAAATTCAATTTAAAACCAAGTTTCCATTTACTTAAGCAGATAAATCTCTTAGGGTAGCACTTAAGCTCGAGCTTTTAGTCTCAGCAACCTGCAGAGCCATATGCTATACACAACATCTTGTAAAACTCCTTAAAGTAGTTTATTGGCGTGCACCAGGTTTAATGTTTAGTCAGCCAAGTTAAACAGAAAAAAACCAGGTTTAAAACAGCTTTAGGAATTGGTATTCAGTTACTGTCACTTAAAAAGTTACTTCACGTGAGCTAAGTCACAGTAACTACAGTTGTGCTTCTACAGCACGATGAACTTAAGATGTAAGTTCTTAGCATGCATTATCTGCATTTTATTTACACTTAATGTCAGGTACTGTGATTCAGCTGATGTATGCCAACCTGTCTGCGTCTGAGCTTTGCCTGTGCAAGCCCCCTTCAAGCACAAACTAACTGGCTCAAATTCTCACACCTATTTCAACTAAAATTGTTTAACCTCTATTGGCTCATGTGGCCGATGCCTAAAAAGGCATAATTTCCAGAATCAGCAGTAATAGAAATCAAGGCAAGCATTTCATAGTCCTTTGAACTACCATACCTTCTAGCATCGCTCTGAAGAATCAGAGAGTTATTATATATTTTTGCGACTGTAATTTCATAATTTTCATGTGACTTCTGTTTCTAACAGAAAGAAGGCTTCACAGGACCATTGGTATAACTATGTCCAGTATCCAATAGAAGGGGAAGATTCCTTCCTCGTCATATTCAAATTTTAAAGACAATTTCCTCTTTTTACAGTACACGTCTGTGTTGAGTGAGAGAAACAATCTATCTAATTTCTAAGAGAACAGGAGAAGCAAACCAGTGGCAGGGCCTCACATCACATTTAAAGGGAGTTTCCAGGTGAGAAGCAGTATAGAACTGAAAGCCAAAAGGTGGATTACAAACTGCAGTTTGGAGTACGATGCAGAAAGGGAACAGTTTAGCAGATGCTTGTTTGATTCAGAGAGTTTGCTGGCAGATGCAGTAACACTGGATACTTTTGGATGTGAGGGATGATAAAAAATGCAACATGTTTTAGACACTTCTTCCTAATCTTCTTTTTTTAGGAAAAGAAAAAAATCCTCCTCTGATACTTAGATTTTATTACTTACCGAAGGATCTACTTGATCATTTGTTACTCCCCTCAGTACAATCTTCAATGGATGTTTCATGAAAGGTGCCAGGCAGAGCAGACTTTCCAAATAGTAGCCAATACTACGACTGGGGCTGCAGTCATGTTCCAACGAGCCTCCGTACAGAAGACCAGGCTGATAATACAAGGTAGTACCTGGGGAAGATGCCAGGGGAGCAAACCAAAGGAGAGCGCTGTCAGCACACTGACCATTACTGCAGCATAAAGACACTTTGCAATAATGTATACAGGCAAATTGGAGACAGAAGAATTTATGAAAGATGGTAGCATTCTGAGTATGTTATTTCTATGCCTGCAGCTAATAAATGGGCCAGCACATATGAGTGTCTGTCTGTCTTGCATATCATTTCTCCTCCTTTCCCCTTCTGCCCAAAAATCAAGGATCTCTTAGCAATCCCCAAAATGCTGATACAAGCAATTATTATTCTCCACAGCAGCTAAATGTTCACCAGACCATCTGGTCATCGCTGTCTCGGCATATCTGGTGGTAGTTTGTCTGCTTTACTGACCAAACCTATTTCTTAAAATCTTTTTTTTTCAAAAAGAAAAGAGGACAAGAACTAGATGACTTTTTTATGTGGGATGCTTCTTGCTGAAACCAACCCCTTTTCTGAGCACAAACAGGCTCAGACTAGGCATGACTACAATTTTAATTCTTGAACAATACAGTTGCCTTAACTCTCTGCATTATGGTGGAGCACTGATCTTCTTGCATGCGACCAATTACTACAAAACTTCTCAGCTTGGTTGTTTCTGATCTTGTCAGTCAATGATATCTGAACAACTACCTCTGTCAAGCCAAAACTTTCATTTCACTGCAGTAACTGATAGACCCCAGAAGACCAGAACAGAGGAAGAAGAGAAAACCGATCTCACCTGTTTGGTTTATCTCAATCCGAGAGCCATTGGTCACTTTGTCAATCAGGCGAATAAAACTTGCTTCAAAATCTAAGGAGTAGAACAAAGAATTTTAAAGTTGCTTAAATTTATCCCGGGGGAAAAAAAAAAAGAAACTTTGACACCATACTTGTACATTTTCCCTTTCCTTCCTTTCACAACAGTAAGGCTACCTTCACTCTTCAACTTCTTGTGGTATAATTCTACCACATGAAAAAACGCAATTCACTCTAAAACCAGAGATGTTAATTTGAGCCTCCATGCTTACAGGCATCTCAAATCAATTGAGATGCCCACAGATCTGACCATCAGACTAGCCACACTCCTCTCCCCGTGGGGCACACAGTGAGTGATACAAGTTGACACTTCTGATCACAGTGGCCAGAGGGATCACTTAAGCCCAAAATAAAACCTTTGACAATTTACATTTTGCTCCGTACGAAGCAAAACATACAAATCCTAGCAAATGGGACCCTGTGTATTTAAGCACGATAAACTAATAATAGCTTCCCATTATTCTCTCTAAAAGTCTTAGTTTAAAAGAAAGGGACATTCAGATGTGAAGTGCTGCTGCTGCACAGCTGTTTCACAAACAATTAGCTACCTTCAGACTTTCAAATTTTCCACTTCCAAAACGGTCATTGACATAATAAAGGCCAGAGAAACACGAGTCTCCCCATTGCCTATTTTCTTGCTTACTGTGTACACTATAGCAGTTCATGTGCAACTAATTCCTCAGTTTCTCTTGTTTGCATGGATTCTTGCTCAGAGACATCGGAAAAGACAAACATATTTAACAACAACAACAAAAAAAAGAGGAGTATGCTAATATTCTACTATTTAGGCATCCTAAGCTGGTACAGACTCGATAACAAGGAAAATATGTGAACATATGCAGAGTTCCAAACACAGGTAGTTTTAAGATTTTAAGTTTAACAGCACCTGCATAACAATTGGTAGGTTGCAGAACTTCCTTAGCAGTAACCTTGTGTTACTTCTTAAACAGTAATCAGATTTTTCCTTCTATGTAAGCTTCTAGGATGCAATAAACATTTAAACCGAAGAGCAACCTGCAGAAATTACTGTTTGTTAATATTTGCATGATATGGTTGATGCCCCAGCCACACAATGCTGGTTCTGCTGTCTGTTATGGTGAAAGTTTATATGACAGCAGTGGGACCCCTTCCAGTGCAAGAGTACATCCTTCTGAATACGCATTTCCTTCTTGGAGAACAAACCTGTTAGAAGAGTTTTCATTGCAAATGTTACAGTCATGAAAAGCAGCCAGAATTGCATGTTGAATCATCAACACAGATCAGGGTTTGTTGTTTCTATTTTTCTGTTACAGTTGCAATTTACATTTTAACTCATACTTGAAAAAGGAAATTCAAACACCTCTTCAAAAACATGGCAAACCCCTCAAAGTTCACCACCACCAAACATCCCATGGTAATACTAAATACTTTGGGTCACAGTAAATGTTAAGTCAAGCACCCAAAAATGTTTTGACAGTTTCTGAAGAGAATTTCTAGCTATAAACTGAAGCCTCCTCACTAGGCACAGCAGCATCTATGCTGGTCCTACCCCTGTTCTGAACTTCACACTTTGCCCAAAAAATAATTGAACACCACTACCATAATGTTTCTTGCTCAATCTCTATCCTATTATCTTCTTACTTCAGTTAAATGAGAAAATTTACTTTGGGGTGCTGTACAGGAATGAAGAGGGTACTCCCCAAGCAAGGTTTCCCCTCAAAGAACTCCTCACTTCTGAGAGCTTCCAACACTACAAAGTAAATGGATTTCATGCTTCACCTTTACTACGTATTTGGGCAAAACCCTGACAAAAATCAAAGCATAACCCCTGACCCACTAAGGCTGCAGGAACGTGGGCTCCCACAAAGAGAACACGACGCTGGGCACGTGGCAGAAAAAGCCAGCGAATTCTGCAACTTTTGACTGAAGAGACCACTTTTACAGGGACAGGAACCAGCTCCGGGGCTGTCCGTGAAACTCACACGCAAACTAGCGAGCGGGTTATGTCCACGCTCGGCATCGCCTCCCGCTCCCCCACCCGCGACGCCTCACGCCCGGTGCGGAGCCAGCCCAGCTGCCCTGCGGGGCGGGGGCGCAGGACCAGCCCCGTCCCACCGGGGCGGCTCGGGCAGGACAGCACGAACCCCCATCGCCCGGTGCGCTGTTTCGGACCGGCCCACGAGGGCCCACGCTGGAGAAAGCCTGACTCGTGGAAAGGCACTGCCGTAGAGCCAAGCGTACAGCCGCGCCTCCGCCAGCACGAAGTCTCTCCACAGCACGTTGGCTCCCACCAAAACAAGGCTGGGAGGTGACAGCATCCTTGCTCTGGCCAATTTCATCGCCCCGCGTGGCTCCCACGCCTCCTCCTCCTCCCAAAGCCCCGCCGCCCATGCGTGCCAGCCCCATCCGAGACGGCGCCGGCCACTCGCCGCCCGCACCGTGTGTGCGGTGCGCCCAGGGGAGACAGCAGCACGCAGCCGAGACACCCTGCACCCCGCCTTCTTGCTGGGACCCTCCTGGAAGGGGCCGGCTCTGCCCCAGCTCCCAGTGCGGGGCTGCCCCTGCCCGGCAGCAAGCCCACAGCACAGCCGGCGCCGGGGCTCCGCCGCCCCTCTGCCTCCCGACCTCTTCCCTCACCGCGGAGGCCGGGGTCCTCCTCCTTGGCGCGGATCTTGCGGATCTTCAGCGGCCGCCCACTGAGCGTGGACAGCACCAGCCGCTGCCGCAGGAAGTTGCACCCCGCATAGCTGAGACACTGCGCCTCACCCGCCATGCCGCTGCCCCCGCCGCGCCCACGTGGTTGGGAACAGGAAGCGCTGGGACAACGGAGGGGTCAAAGGGCAAGGGGCGGGACAGCCCCGGGGGCGCGGTTGGCGGCGGTAGGTTTGCTTCCGTCTCCGGCCTCCGCCGGAGCTGCGGTGCCGTGCCGTGCTCTGCCGGTGGCAGGCAGCAGGCAGAGCCGTGCCGTGCCGTGCCAGCAGGTCGAATTTGTCGCGACAGCGAGCGCGAGTCGGGCCGTTCTCGGAGAGGTGGGCTGGGTGAGAGCTGAGCGGTAATTACTGCACCTGCTTCGGCTCTCCCTACCTGCTTGTCTGAAGTTTTAAAAGTTTAAAAGTATCGAGATATATATATATATGTTTTAACCGAAGCTCGGCTGCGGGGTGGCCGAGCAGCCCCCTCCCCCGGAGGTGCCAGTCGCTGGCGGGTGAGTAGTTACATCCCGCAACGGAACGTGGTGCCTGCACCGTGGTACTGACCCCACGTCGGAACGAATTAGGTAGGTTCTGTGAGGACGTTCCTTCGGACAGTCCTTTTCGGTAATTTATCCCTGGCTGTCTTAAGGAAATCTAAGCAGAGGAGTGAGTGTGATTTCCAGTCTTCAGGCAGGCCTGTTCGCTTAATGATAGTGGCAGAGCCCAGCTGCCCTTAAAGAAGTGACTGAGTTAAGCTTTCAGTCTGTATTTTAATAGAAACGTGGATTGCAGTAGAGGTGTGACAGCGTCAATTGTTAGGCTACGTTTATGTGTGCAGAGAAAGAGGTTTCTTGGGATAGAACAGAATAGTTCCAGCTGGAAGGAACCTACAGTGATCATCTGGCCCAACTGCCTGACCACTTCAGGGCTGACCAAAAGTTAAAGCACGTTATTAAGGGCACTGTCCAAATGCCTCTTAAACGCTGAGAGGCTCAGGGCATTGACCACCTCTCCAGGAAGCCTGTTCCAGTGTTTGACCACCCTCTCGGTAAAGAAATGGTTGCTAATGTCCAGTCTGAACCTCCCCTGGCACAGCTTTGAACCATTCCCAGGTGTCCTGTCACTGAACACCAGGGAGAAGAGCTCAGCACCTCCCTCTCCACGTCCCCTCCTCAGGAAGCTGCAGAGAACCATGAGGCCACCCCTCAGCCTCCTTTTCTCCAAACTAGACAAGCCCAAAGTCCTTACCGCTCCTTATAGGACATGCCTTCCAGCCCTCTCACCAGCTTTGTTGCCCTCCTCCAGACACATTCAAGGACCTTCACATCCTTCTTAAATGGTGGGGCCCAGCACTGCAGACAGTACTCCAGGTGAGGCTGCACCAATGCTGAGTACAGCGGGGTATTCCCCTCTTTTGACCGGCTGGTGATGCTGTGTTCGATGCCCCCAGGATGGGGTTTGCCGTCTCGGCTGCCAGGGCACACTGCTGGCTCATGTTGAGCTTCCTGTCAACCAGCACCCCCAGGTCCCTTTCTGCAGGGCTGCTCTCCAGCCACCCCTCTCCCAGTTTATACTTGTGTCCAGTGTTAATCTGTCCCGGGTGCAGAATACCGCATTTGGACTTGTTAAATTTCATCCCATTGATCACAGTCCAATGCTCCAATCTATCTAGATCCCTCTGCAAGGCCTCTCATCCCTTGAGAGAGTCACAGTTTGGTATCATCAGCCATGAACAGAAAAGGTCAGATAATTTTCCTTACAAATAATAACACTTTTGTTTTTCTTAATAAGTTGTTTTCCAGAGACTAAAACATTTTTTTTTTAACCACGATAGGAATGCTTTACAGGAACTATGCAGGAACTATACCTCCTTTTGTTAGCAGCTTGCTAGCACTTTTCTGATCAGTGTGCATAAGGATCATTTGTGATTTTGATAAACCAATCTGCAAACTATGTATCATAGAATAATGGAACAGATCATTTAGTTCCAACCCCCCTGTCATGGGCAGGGACGCCCTCCACTAGATCAGTTTGCTTAAGGCCCCATCCAGCCTGGCCTCGAACACTTCCAGGGAGGGGGCATCCACAAATTCTCTGGGCAACTTGTTCCGGTGCCTCACTACCCACATCGTAAAAAGTTCTTATAGCCAATCTAAACCTACCCTCTTTCAGTTTAAAACCATTGCCCCTTGTCCTGTCACTGCAGGCCCTGGTAAAAAGTCTCTCTCCACCTTTCTTATAAGCCTTCTTTATATACTGAAAGGCCACAATAAGGTCTCCCCACAGCTGTCTCTTCTCCAGGCTGAACAACCCCAGCCTTTTCTCACAGGAAAGGTGTTCCAGCCCTCTAACCATTTTTGTGGCCCTCCTCAGGACTGGCTCAGGTCTTTGCCTTTCTTGAGCTGGAGACTCCAGACCTGGACGCAGTACTCCAGGTGGGGTTTCACAAGAGCAGAGCAGAGGGGGAGAATCACCTCCCTCAAACTCCTGGTCACACTGCTTTTTGTGCAGCCCAGGATATGGTTGGCTTCCTCGGCGCAAGTGCACGTTGCCAGCTTATGTGGAGCTTTGCATCCACGAATACCTCCAAGTCCTTCTCCCCAGGGCTGCTTTCAGTCCCTTCATCCTCCAGCCTGTATCAATACCAGGGGTTGCCCCAACCCATGTGCAGGATCTTGCATTTGGCCTTGTTGAACCTTATGAGGTTCACATGGGCCCATTCCTCAAACCTATCAAGGGATGGCATCCCTTCCCTCCAGCGTATCAACTGCACCACTCAGCTTGGTGTCATCCAAAAACTTGCTGAGGATGCACTCAATCCCACTATGTCATTGATGAAGCTATTAAATATTACTGGTCCCAATACAGACCCTTGTGGGACATCACTTGTTACAGGTCCTCTTTGACATTGAGCCGTTGACTTTAATTTGTTGGAGAAGGCCAACCAACCAGTTCTTCATCCATCTAACAGTCCATCTGACAAACCCGTATCTCTCCAATTTAGCAGCAAGAATGTTATTTGGGACTGTATCCAAGGCCTTACAGTAGTCCAAGTAGATGACATCTGTAGCTCTTCCCTTGTCCACTGATGCAGTTACTCCATTGTAGAAGGCCACTAGATTAGTCAGGCACAATTTGCCCTTGGTGAAGCCATGTTGGCTATCTTCAGCCACCTCCCTGTCTTCCATATGTTTCAACATGTCTTCCAGGAGGATCTGCTCCGTGATCTTACTGGGCACTGAGGTGAGGCTGACTGGTGAGTAGTTCCCAGCATCCTCATTTTTACCCTCTTTAAAAATGGGCGTGATGTTTCCCTTTTTCCAGTCACTGGGGACTTTCTCTGACTGCCATGACTTTTCAGATATGGTGGAGAGTGGCCTGGCAACTACATCAGCCAATTCCCTCAGGACCCTGGGATGCATCTCATTGGGTCCCATGGGTTGTGTATGTTCAGGTTCCTCAGATGGTCTTGAACCTGATCTCCTACAATGGGAGGGACTTCATTCATCCAGACCCTGCCTTGAAGTTCAGGGACCTGAGAGATGTGGGAAGAGAGATTACTGTTGAAAACTGAGGCAAAAAAAAAAAAATGTTGAGTACCTCAGCCTTCTCCATGTTGGTTGTCACCAGCTCTTCTGTCTTACCACATGGGTTACATTTTATTTAATCTTCCTTTTCTGGCCAATGTACCTGTAAAAGCCATTCTTGTTTTTAGTTGCATCCGTTGCCAAATTCAGTGTAGTGATATCTGTCACAATTTGCCTAGTACGGTCCTCAACTTTGTCTTTACTAGTAACTATGGAATTGCATGACAGTTACCTTCCTGCAGTTTCATGTTGTGAATTGAGCAATTTCATATAGACAGACTTGGATTATTACTGAATCTTGCAGAAAGCATGTATCCCAAATCAGGGACTTTTCCTTGAGTGAGCATGCTGCGATAATTTTAAAGGGATAACTTCTGTATTTTAACATTCAGCTACATGCCTTATTCTACTGTTAAACTGACAAATGTTTTTCATGCATCTGCATTTATTTTTTTTGTGCTTCGTTCTGGATTGCAGGTAAAATATGCCTTTGAATCACACCTGACTCACAATAAGCCAGTTTTGCCTTTCTGTAAGCTGCTGTGGTAGATGAAAGCACAGAAAAAGTTTGAAATGAGATTTCTGTGGTGTTAATGTTTCCTTCTCTCCTTTATGTTGGCTGCAGCCTAGATCACATTTTACCTGCTTAGTCACACATTTAGTATTGTAGTAAGCAGCATTTCAAGGCTATAGTCACCAGGACATCATAGCAGTCACTCAGGGAGAACATTTATCTGTTTTACAAAGGTATTTTTTGAAATAAGATCAATACTGTATTTGTGCAGGCTTCTTAGCAGTGATAGTCCACATCAGATAATTGGTGCTAACCCATGAGGGGTTCACAAGCTATTCATATCCCCTGTGATACACTAATTTCCACAAGAACCGTGAAGAAACTTGCTGCAGTTTGTTTGTTTGTTAGCTTTAAATAAATTGGAGTGCTGTCCCACACTAGCCTGCTCCATTTCCTCCTTAGCTAGCTGAGGGAAGGAAGCAGGAATCTGAAATTCCTTGGCTGAGCAAAGGTAGTAATACAATACTACGAAAGTATTGAGTCTTTTTGTTTCTCTTTTATTTCTATTACTGGCACTTTTAAGGCCTCAAACAAGATCTAATCTTGATCTGTGCTCTATGCATGTAGTGAGAGACTAGTGTTCTCCCCTGAATTCCAGCAGAGAGACATGATGAAAGAAGTTTGAGAAAAGCCTTAGCCAACATCCGTAGCTGAGCTGCCACCGGTCAGATCTTAAAACTGTCAGGCCTTCCAGTCAAACAAAGGAGGATCAAGATGAGGTCCTGGATTCTCCAGCTGGATCTATTTAGAAGAGGGTGGGGGTGGGGAGGTAGAATGGGGATAAATTAAGAAATAGGCAGAGGGAAGGGTAGGTGAATCTTCCCATGAATTGGGAAAGCAGTTTTGGAAGAGCACGATGTGTTTCCAGAGGAGGATGAGGCAGGCTGAAGATTGGGGAGAGCAGTGGAGGGGTCATGTGTTCATTTTCCCTTAACTGAACTGGTGGCTTGGCTTTGTAAAGTTCCTGAGAGGTCCCTGGCTATCTGTTTTGGAGCAGAGTTTAAGCAATGTAGGAAAAGACTCTGTGGTTTTGTTTTGTGGGTTGGTTTTTTTTTTTGGAGGGGGGAGGTTGTGGGGGGTTTTTTTTGGGGGGTGGTGGTGGTAAATTATATCCTTATATCCTTTTAGATATAAGGAAAAAATTCTTCACTATGAGGGTGGTGAGACACCAGACCAGGTTGCCCAAAGAGGTTGTGGATGCCCCCTCCCTGGAAGTGTTCAAGCGCAGGTTGGATGAGGCTTTGGGCAACCTGGTCTAGTGGAGGGTGTCCCTGCCCATGGTAGGGGGCTTGGAACTAGATGGTCTTTAAGGCCTTTTCCCACCCAAACCATTCTGTGATTCTGAGTAACTATCTAGCTGGGAGAGAGGAAGGGAGAACAGAAAGTTCCTACAGTAAATAAAGGCTGCCTGGGCAAAAAGCAAGAGGCAAAAGGTGTGTCAGAGTGTATGTTGTCCCAGTGCACTATCTGTAAGGTTGTGAAAGGCTAACAATGCTGTTGGAGGTCTAAATGCTAGGAAGCAAGGGAATGACTGTACCTATGCTTTGAGGAACTGGTAAAGGGCTTTTCGTTTCCTCCCAGGTCCCAGATCTGTGGGAGCATGAGTAGACCTGAAGTTACATGACTGATTTGGCAGTTGGTCAAAACATTAGAAAACCTCCTTCCTGGTGTGCCTTTAACCTAGAGGAAACCTCTGTTCCTTGTCAGTGCAGACACGGGATGATGCTATGCATACATATTAGGTGAGCCATTTGGTGACATTTGGATTTACTGAAATAAGTGTGCTCTAATTCAGAACCGGTGTAATAACCCCAGGCACAGTTGGACAGGGAACTTCTTATCTACAGTGATAATAGGCAATGTGGTATTTACGAGCTCAGTCTTCTGGGTATTATAGCAGTTGCTTTTCTGAGACAAATATGATGGATTTGGAATAGGAACACTTATAGGAAGGCCAGTCTAGCTGTGAAGCAATGTTAATCCTCAAATGTACCGTGTAAAACAGCCTGAAAACAATTGACAGACCTGTTCTTGACAAACAATGTCTTGCCAATTTAACTTGTTAATGGTAACATAGTGATTTCATTTAAAAATGGGAATGTTCCATCTGGTAAGTTCAAGATACTTCAAGAGTCTTTATACATGTGACTTCTCAATGACAACATCCTCTCTATACCACCTACCTCCTCTGCAATGCAGTTGGTCTGATGAGTTCCTGTTTAAAGAAACTGAAATGCCTCTTCACTGTTGATTAGTTTCATTAACTGCTGTATTGACCCGCAAGGCAAATGTTTTGTAAACTACCAGCATAAATGCCAGCTTGACCAAACACCTGTCCCAGTTTTTGAAGTGGATCCAACAGCAGCTGGACTGCTGAGGTTTTTTTACTTCCCAGTGTGATACAGGGCATGCCCGCACCATGATGGAGGAGGAAGGATAAGCACTCTCACCATTGACTAGGTAAATGTTTTGGTCATAGGTACATGACTTAGAAGTTATAAGTAGTGAGTTAGGAATTACAGAAATTCTGAGTTAGAAACCTCATAATTTAAGTGATGAATTAGTGAATTCACATGCTAGACTAGTCTGTACAAAGGGGATTGAGCCCTTGTTTGTTGTGTTGCTTTCCTAATGAAATCATAATATAAGGTTTAATTTACAGAGTACACAGAGATGCAAATGCACTGTGACATCATTGCGTTTTGTCCTGTCACTGAGCACCACTAAGAAGATCCTGGCTCTGCCTTTGTTGCACCCTCCCTTTGACTATTTATGTATAGGGACATGTCTAGGGGCTGAGCTTTCCTGGGGAATGAAAGCGAGTGGCCAGGTCGTCCTTTGCTTTCCATGCAGCTGGGCCTTGCCTTGGGTCTGCAGCCCTTCCTGGGGGCGGGTGGGGGGGGGGCTCGCTGTCTCCCAGCACCCGCAGACCTTCTCTTTGTGCGGCTGGGAGGGAGACGCCGTCACCGGGCACGGGGATCTCCTCGTTGCCGGGCACCTCCGAGGGCGCGGTGCTGCATGCGGGGCTGGCGGGCACCCTTAGAAATCGCCTGCAGCCACCAGGTCCTCCGAGCCTGGGGCCTCTTGCCATCAGCTGCTCTCTTCTCCCTTCAGGGTCTGCCATCGACCTGCAGAGATCGTCCAGCAGCTCGGCATGGCTCTGCAGGGTGTTTTGGTTCCTGTGTGCTCCACCCCATCTGGACACCTTTGTGCAGGTACAGTAGCAGAAACCGCCAGTGCTGCTTCTCTTGCCTCTTCTAAAGTTGGGGGCAAGTCCTGGGGTGTCTCCTGTCAGGCCAGCTGTATTGCTCAAGGCCATGGCACCAGTCCGGTGCCTGACACCTGAGGTCTCACATAAGGCTTGGCTCCCTAGGAATCAGCAGTTGCCATCGGAAAGGGGCTGAGCTGAGCTGAGCTCCCTGCCCACCATCCCTGGTCGCTGCTGGGTGAAGAGGCTTCTCCTTTGAGACCCCATTTCCCTGCCACCGCTCTGATTGTCCCTCTCCCGATGGGGCAGTGGAGGGTAGGGGGAGGCTGCAGAGCAGCTGGCCAAAAAGAGAGGTTTCTTGAAAGCCCTGGCTCCAGTGCAGGGTATCAGATGTTTCCCACTGGCTGGCTGTTCTCCTCTTTCCCGGGATGGGAAGGCGGCTGGGCTCTTCCTCCCGCTTCCCAACGTGCCATTAATTTCGAGCACAAGCTCAGCCCGCAGGCGCAGTGCCACCTCTGCTTCTGGCTGCACGGGAGCGCAGCGGGCCCCATCCTGCCCTCGCGTTCATTGCTCTTGCCCTCTGTTTTCAGGCGGATGCTTCCCCAGGATACTGCTGGCCATTCCAAGGGTCTCAGAGCGAGGTGCTAATCCGGTTGCCCGCACCGGTACAACCGATGGCCATCACCATACAGCACGCCTCAAAGACAGCCTCTCCGCTGGGGACTGTCAGTAGTGCTCCCCGAGATTTCACTGTCTCTGTAAGTCTCTGCCGGGCACTGGGGGCTGGGACCTGGCCGCGGGGAAAAGCTGTAACGGGGACTTGCTGCTCTCTGCGCGTCTGCCGAGATTCGTGTGCTGCCAAGCAGTGCCGTTCCCTGAGGGGACATTTCAAGGGACATGTGGGGTGGCGTCACCCCTCCGAAGACTCCCTCAGCATGTTGTGGCCCAGGAGCTACAGGCCCTTGAGCAACACACAAGGAGGAGGCTCAGCCCCACCGCATCCTGCGCCGCCAGACCCTGCTGGAACCGCGGGAGTGGGGTGCAGATCACAGGCCCGGATCTGGCATGAGCGTATCCTCATGGTCGGGTCAAGCCTGACCTGCTCCCCTGTGCTTTATCTCCAAGGGACTGGATGAGGAAGGCGAGGACGAAACGTTGCTGGGGACATTCACCTATGCCATGCAGCAAGAGCCGACCCAGACCTTCCCTCTGCAGGTACAGTGCATGCGGGTGGGCAAGAGGCCAGGGCAGAAACGCTGTTTTGCCAGCAAGTGGCTTGTGGGGGGAGTGCGGACGGTTCCTGCCGGGGCAGGGGCCCAACCCTGCCCGAGAGCAACATTGGTGGGATCGGGAGGGAGAGTGGCATCTGGCAGGGCAGCAAAAGCAGAACAGAGACGGTGTTGGCCACACAGCTGTCTGGGTCCCTGGAGCTGCCTGGCTGCACCCGCCGGGCCAGAGGTGGCAGGGAGGATGCCCAGCACCTTGCCCCAGCAGCAGGACTTTCCCCGGGCCCCGCTTCCCTGGCACCAGCGAGCCTCAGGTTTCCACAGCTGCCCGCCACACTCTCTGAGGCTGGGCGTTTGCTCTGCAGGGGCACAGGGGTCCCTTGCCACCTGGGTGGGAGAAGGGAAGGAGGGAGAAGCTGCCGCCTCAGCCAGAGTGGGAGCTGGTCCCGGAGCAGGGGCCCGGGATGGCGGAGGAAGACGCGCGGAGCCTGCTGTCTCTCTTTACACGCCAGGAGTGACACTTCTTTTTGCCACGGTTTCTTTGCAGAACGGGATCCCCAGAGCCTTTCAGTTTTTGAAACTTGGCATTCAGAGCAACTGGGGAAAACCAGGATACACGTGCATTCGTCGGGTGCAGGTGTATGGGAAGATTGCGGGAACGAATGCCATCAGCCAGACGCATGTGCAGACCTCCCCTAATTAATAAGAATTAAACAGGAAAATGGAGAAACAGAGCAGAGAGATGTGGCTGTTAGTCGGGTGCAGAGCAATGTCATTGCAGAGGCCCTCTCAAAGCTGCCAAGTTCTTCCTTTCGCAGGCTGAGGACTTCCTCAGGCTTTCCACTTTCTCTCCCCCACGGGGATGTTTCCTAACCGAGCAAGAGGAGACAATGCTCCCGTAGCCTTTCCTTGCCTAAGTGCCTTGACAAAATCCTTTGGCGTGAGGGCTGCCCCCCATATCTCGTCCCGGCAAAGAGTCATCAGAGCCTGGCAGCGATTTGGGGTCATGATCCCCACAGCACGGGCCCATTCCATTCAGGGGGCACCTTGGCACTGGGGATGGGGTCTAGTGGGGGCCCACATGGGGTGCAGCTATGTCTGGGACCCGTGAAGGATGTCTGAGGTGCGTGAGGAGGCCTGAGCCCTTCTGCTCTTTAAGAGAGGCACCGTTCCCCTGCCCTGAAACTCCCAACACGCAGCCAGCGGCCAGCTGAACGCTGTACACGCACACATCTGTCTTTGTCACGGGGAGATTTGCCCAGTTCGATTCTACGTCTTCGGCAGCCACTACGCAAGGGTATGGCCCTACGCCCATTCGTGGCAGACTGATGTCAGCTTGGAAGCCTCAAGCTGATTGGGTCCGCCGTCACCCCTGTTACCCTGCTAAGTATAGCAAGAGGAGGCCTGAAGACCAGCGTAACGTCCCCCTCCCTCCAGTGGGTGCATCTTTGTGGGGAAAGCTTGGGCACTTCTGCTCTCCTTCCACCTTGCCTTTCCTCGTTTGCCTTTGAAGGTACTGTGGGAATAGGCAAGTTCAGGTGCACAATTACATTGTCGTCAGGCAAATTCACAGGACAGGGTGGGGGAGGTGGGTGGGCTGCTGCCCCGCAGTTCCACTGCCACTGTCCTCTGTTGGCAAGGAAATGGGCACCACGTTGGTGCAAACGTCGTTTCCCATGGAAGCCTCTCTCAGAAATGCTTGGAAGAACAGCATCTGCTCAACTGTCTGCAAGAGGATGGCTGTAAGCTTAGAATCCTCGAGTGACTGAGGTTGGAAGAGACCTCTGCAGGCCATCCGGTCCAACGCCCCTGCTCCAGCAGGGCCACCTACAGCCGATTGCCCCGGACTGCGTCCACATGGCTTCTGAATACCTCCTGGCTGTGGTGGGAGACTCTACAACCTCTGGGCAACCTGTGCCAGGGCTCAGTCACCGTCACAGTCAAAAAGTGCTTGCTGATGTTCAGAGGGCACGTCCTGAGTTTCGGTCTGTGCCTCCGGCCCCATCACTGAGCACCACTGAAAAGAGCGTGGCTCTGCCTTTGTTGCACCCTCCCTTTGGGTATTTATGTCTAGGGATGAGGTCCCCGCCCTGTGCCTTCTCCTCCCTCGGCTGAACCGTCCCAGCTGTCTCAGCCTTTCCTCATCGGACGGATGCTCCAGTCCCTTCAACATCTTACTGGCCCTTTGCGGGACTCTCTCCAGTAGGTCCGTGACTGTCTCATACTGGGGAGCCCAGAACTGGGCACAGCACTCCAGATGTGGCCTCAGCAGCGCTGAGGAGAGGGCAAGGATCGCCTCCCTCCACCTGCTAGCACTGATATCTACAAAGTAGAATCTTCCACTTTTGAGGGACAGAAATGTGTTTGGGTTAGTGCTTAGGCACTGCTTAGAGGTAAGTGCGGTACCTTGATTTGCTAATGGCTCTACCTTTGAAGAAGAGCCGAAAGACTGATGAAAAGCATGCTTTGCTAAAGAGTATCCTTCAAGAGCTGATAAAAAGGAAACATCCTGCCCCAGAGAGAGCTGGGTGATTGCAAGGGAGGCCTGAAGTCAACAAAAAGCAGCAGTAACTAGGGGAAAGGGAAAGGTGGCTGGGGGAGTTTGGGACCACCCATCCAATTAAAGGACTGTGCAAATTACTGCCCACACACCCTCCAGGAGCACGTTCGCACGGCGGGGAGGACGCTCTCTTTTTCTCCTGTAGGCGCTCACTCTCGTCACACCCCAGAAGGAGCCGTTGTGGTGTCCTGGGTGGTCCTGGGTCTTGTGGAGGATGGAGGCACGCAGCTGCCCCTTGGCACATGCCTGGGGCCGCTTTGGTGGCTGCAGCTCCCCGCGATGATGTGGAGCCAGAGGGGCTGAGCAAGTCAAAGCCCCGTGCAGCCCCAGCCCAGTGTCACCCAGACCCAGTGCCCCCTCCTTCCCCCATGGGGACCCTCAGCCGGCAGCACTGGCCCTGCCCGGGCAAGGGGGAGGGCAGGGGGCCTTGCTCAGGACCCTCCCCAACCCTGTGCTGCCATGCCAGACGCCCAGTGTCCTCACAGCACCCTGTGTCCCCATGCACGTGTCACTGAAACCCGGGAATAAACCTCGTAACACCAATGCGGTGTTAAAAGGCAGGCATTCTTTATTGCAGCGCTGGATGCACGGGGGATAGCTCCACCCAACATGCATGCCAGGTGATCACCAACACGCAGGTTATGTAGGATCAAAACATACATAGTCATTATTTTTCCAGGAAAAGGCAGTCCTATGATAATCATTTCTTAGAAGCCATTTCCATATTCTCCTCCCCGTCACGCATGCTCAGTGATTTGAGTCGGTGGTCCTCAAGGGGTCTCTGGTGGTCGCCAGTGGTCACGCACCCGTGTCCGCTGGGTGACCCTCTTCTTGCAGGCACGCGCAGTATCATTGCTGTAGGTGCACCTGTCCATAGCAATTTACTTCATAAGATTAATATTCCCGAACCCATTGTCCGTTTGGGTAGGGACTGTACATGGAACATAGCAGCATTGTACATTGCCGTGGTCAGTTAGCTTCATTACCTATTACCTTGGTTACACACTAATTATCTCAAACTGATTCTATAGTTTCTGTTTCACGGCCCCTATCCCACGGTTACACGTGGACCTCCCTGGTCCCCCCGACAGCTACAAAACATGCAGCAAACACCCTCCCTTCTCCAAACAGGCTGTGGTGGGTTGGCCCCAGCAGACCGACACCCAGCCAGTCCCCAAGCAATGGCTACTTTGGAAAGACTGTCTAGTCACAAATGCAAAACACAGCGCCTAGTGGGCGACGGGGTCTCTCCTCTGCCCCCCCCCCCCCCCGTAGCTCCGTCTGTGATGTCACAGCCACAACCTCACACCGTGCGGGGCCTGGCCTCTGTGAAGTCAGGGCTGGCCGCCCTGCCCCACGGCACTTTGGGCCACAACCTCCCGCCTGGAAGGAGCTCGCCGTGTCCTGGTGGCTTTGTGCCTGTGGCAGGCGTTCTCCTCCCGGCAATCGGTTTGGGGCTCTTGCCCAGGTGGCCTCCCCTGGACAGGCAACGCTCCTGTGGCGGAAGGAGGACACACGAACGTGCAGGGAAGCTTGATTTCTCCCCAAGATGAGGAGGACAAAGGCTCGTACAAGAGCGCAGGGCACTGCCCTGCCAAGGACGAGGGCCAGCTGCAACATGGACAGATGTGCAGCTGGGCCCACACAGGTCCTACGGAACAGGTACGAGGGTTTGTTCCTCCTGGGGACATCAGCTGGCGGGTAGGACCCACAGAGCCTAAAGGGGGACTGGGGAGACATGATGGAGAAGCTGGTGAGCGCTGTGGGCAGGTTGGCGCTAGGGGGTCCGCGGGTGGGGGAGTCGGGGTAAGAAGGGGCTCTTGCTTCTGCCCTGTCTCACCACGGTGGGGACGGCTCTTGAGAGGCTTCCCAAAGCCTGTCTTCTGGCCAGGGCCTTAGCTCGCGTGGCATGGAGATGGTGCAAAACAGTGCTCCGTCTTTCTCCTCCCATAGGCGCACCCTTTCTCAGGACGACCAGGACACCAGCTGGAAAGGGCCAGCACGCTGCAGCTGCCGTGCTGGAGAAACTGAGCGTAAGTTCAGTGCTGCCTGTCACCCCGTGCTTGCACCAAGCCTGCCTGGCTCCGCTGGGACCCACAGCCCTGCAGAAGCAGCAGCATCCTGCCCTGATGGAGGCCTGGGGCCAGCTCGCCTACATGACCATGGCTGAGCCGGCTACCATGTGCATGTCTTTGTGGGATACTGTAGTAACCACAGGGTACCCCAGTATGGTAGAGAGGCTGAGAGGCCAAAGCCTCGTCCACCCCCCGGCCCCCAGGCACGCCGTCAGAGCCTTGCCTGCGAAGGGATCGTGCCCGGCCCTCCGGCCCCCGCTCCCAGGGTTCAACCAGCACCCCCCTCTCCAGGGCATAACCCTGCCCCTGCCCCACAGGGAGGGAGTGCGTAGGCCAAATGCCCACCTCCCCGCGGGGGTCTAGCAGACGCGCTGACAGGCGTCCTCAAGAAGGGTCCTCAAGCTTTTCTCTGGTTTCTTTGCCCAGGGCTGGTCTTCAGTGTCACTTACAGCCTGGCGGTGGTCGTGCTCTCCCTCCAGAGGTGCCTCAGCACAGGCATCTCCATCCTGTGAGTACAACACGTGTCCGGTGTGGACGTGGAGGCTGGGGGTGCCAGTGGGTAAGGGCAAGCAGGGGGAGGCTGGAGGTGCTCCCCACCAGGAGACCCCCTGGCTCCACTATAAATTGCTGCCTCTCAACTGGTAAGAGAAAATCCCCCTGTGCAGGGCTCTGCCCTTGAGCACTGCTAACACCAGGACTCCCTCTTTTTCAGGAAGGACATCATCACCCTGAAAAAGGACAGGCTCGTCCCACTCCTCGTCTTGATGAGCCTAGCTGCTCTCGGTGAGCATTCGCGTGCTGTCAGCAGAGGCACAGAGGTGCGGGGTGCGAGCTTCAGCTTCAGCGTCAGGCAGAAGCACTGGAGCGCCCGTGGGGCTCTTCCAGCCTCCCGCCTTTGTGGGGCTGGGAGGTCACGAGATGCTCGCTGCACGCGGGGGAAGTGTAGCTGTGGGGTGCAAGGGGCTGTGCAGAGCCCTGAGGCCCAAGGAAAGAGTCCCTGCTTGGAGCTGCAACCTCTCTCTGCACCCTTTCGCCGTGTCCCCAGCCAGCCTCTTGCCACCCTGGTGCGGGAGGAGACAGTGTGACTACAGAGATCGGTAGGAACCCTAGTCAAGTAACTTTCTCGGTGATGTGAATTACAGCTGGTGCTTACTCCGGGACCTTGCTGCTCGTGTGGATGCTGCGGGCAAAGAACGTGCCACAGGTCAGTGGGACAGGAAAGGAGCGCTGCCGGTGGTGAGTGGGTGGGTGAATCACCCAGTCCTCCGCTTCCAGGCAGTGACCCACAGAAGCGGCAGCAGCTTCTGCTGTGCCTCCCCAGAGTTCGCCGGTGCTGGAAAGCCACGGCAGCTCTGGGACTCAGACGGAGAGC
Source organism: Grus americana (assembly GCF_028858705.1). NCBI lineage: Eukaryota > Metazoa > Chordata > Aves > Gruiformes > Gruidae > Grus > Grus americana. The sequence goes on along the minus strand of NC_072891.1, from coordinate 31,695,383 downwards.
CTTTCCCTTTCAGGTGCTGCTGCGGCAGCCTGCAGGCGAGCTGAGGTCCCTGCGGTAAGAGCCCTCTCCTCTCTCCAGACCTGCAGCACGCTCGCTCGGTGGGGTAGCGGCAGGCGTGCCCATGCTATTTGCACTCACTTGCACAGCGCCCAGGGCTCGTGCCTTTGGCTCCTGCCTGGGCCTTTGGCTAAACCTGGAGTGGGAGGGAAGCACTCGCAAACCGGGGAAAGAAAAGGGGGCTCGAGCACCTCTGTCTCTGCTCCTCCCGAGCTTGGAGGCTCTGGCAGGGACTGGGCAGCTCTCTGACAAGATCGGCTTTCCCGGTGTCTGCAGGAACACGCTCGTGGTGTGGGGGCAACAATCCCGAGAGATGCAACAGCTGAGGGATGAAGCGGTGCGCCTGACTGCAGAGATCAGCACTGTGAAGAAGGTGATCCTCCACTTTGGGAAAGAGAGCTGGGACCAGCAGGGCGCTGCACAACAAGGCCATTCCTGGGCCAGTTGGTGGGCTTCTCCTGCTCAGCCCACACGCCCCTCCCTTTGCCAGGAGCTGCTGCTGGAGCTTCTCTGCTGTAAAGCCCCTTCTCCTGGCCAGGTCTGACGTGGTCATTTCTTCTGTTCCTTGGTGTCTTTCCCAGGAAGTTCAGCAAATGAGAGAGGTACTGTCAGCGACCATGCGGACATCTGACTGGGCTCTGAAAAGTGCAGGTACGGACACACCTCAGGTCCAGGTGGGCAGGTCTCATCACACTGGGCTCGTGCTTGGCCTTGCCGAAAGCAGGCCCTGCTGCAGACTCTGCTCTCCAAGGCAGAGGGAGGTGGGACCAAATCACGGAGCCCAAGAACATGACTGTGGCCGAGCAGCTGCCTTGGGCTCACCCCAGTCCTGCTGTCAGAGCCCTCGCTGGTGCCCCAGCCAAGACCCTGACAACATTTCTGCCCTCTCCCTCTCTGCTGAGCTTTCCTGGGGAATGAAAGCGAGTGGCCAGGTCGTCCTTTGCTTTCCATGCAGCTGGGCCTTGCCTTGGGTCTGCAGCCCTTCCTGGGGGCGGGTGGGGGGGGGGGCTCGCTGTCTCCCAGCACCCGCAGACCTTCTCTTTGTGCGGCTGGGAGGGAGACGCCGTCACCGGGCACGGGGATCTCCTCGTTGCCGGGCACCTCCGAGGGCGCGGTGCTGCATGCGGGGCTGGCGGGCACCCTTAGAAATCGCCTGCAGCCACCAGGTCCTCCGAGCCTGGGGCCTCTTGCCATCAGCTGCTCTCTTCTCCCTTCAGGGTCTGCCATCGACCTGCAGAGATCGTCCAGCAGCTCGGCATGGCTCTGCAGGGTGTTTTGGTTCCTGTGTGCTCCACCCCATCTGGACACCTTTGTGCAGGTACAGTAGCAGAAACCGCCAGTGCTGCTTCTCTTGCCTCTTCTAAAGTTGGGGGCAAGTCCTGGGGTGTCTCCTGTCAGGCCAGCTGTATTGCTCAAGGCCATGGCACCAGTCCGGTGCCTGACACCTGAGGTCTCACATAAGGCTTGGCTCCCTAGGAATCAGCAGTTGCCATCGGAAAGGGGCTGAGCTGAGCTGAGCTCCCTGCCCACCATCCCTGGTCGCTGCTGGGTGAAGAGGCTTCTCCTTTGAGACCCCATTTCCCTGCCACCGCTCTGATTGTCCCTCTCCCGATGGGGCAGTGGAGGGTAGGGGGAGGCTGCAGAGCAGCTGGCCAAAAAGAGAGGTTTCTTGAAAGCCCTGGCTCCAGTGCAGGGTATCAGATGTTTCCCACTGGCTGGCTGTTCTCCTCTTTCCCGGGATGGGAAGGCGGCTGGGCTCTTCCTCCCGCTTCCCAACGTGCCATTAATTTCGAGCACAAGCTCAGCCCGCAGGCGCAGTGCCACCTCTGCTTCTGGCTGCACGGGAGCGCAGCGGGCCCCATCCTGCCCTCGCGTTCATTGCTCTTGCCCTCTGTTTTCAGGCGGATGCTTCCCCAGGATACTGCTGGCCATTCCAAGGGTCTCGGAGCGAGGTGCTAATCCGGTTGCCCGCACCGGTACAACCGATGGCCATCACCATACAGCACGCCTCAAAGACAGCCTCTCCGCTGGGGACTGTCAGTAGTGCTCCCCGAGATTTCACTGTCTCTGTAAGTCTCTGCCGGGCACTGGGGGCTGGGACCTGGCCGCGGGGAAAAGCTGTAACGGGGACTTGCTGCTCTCTGCGCGTCTGCCGAGATTCGTGTGCTGCCAAGCAGTGCCGTTCCCTGAGGGGACATTTCAAGGGACATGTGGGGTGGCGTCACCCCTCCGAAGACTCCCTCAGCATGTTGTGGCCCAGGAGCTACAGGCCCTTGAGCAACACACAAGGAGGAGGCTCAGCCCCACCGCATCCTGCGCCGCCAGACCCTGCTGGAACCGCGGGAGTGGGGTGCAGATCACAGGCCCGGATCTGGCATGAGCGTATCCTCATGGTCGGGTCAAGCCTGACCTGCTCCCCTGTGCTTTATCTCCAAGGGACTGGATGAGGAAGGCGAGGACGAAACGTTGCTGGGGACATTCACCTATGCCATGCAGCAAGAGCCGACCCAGACCTTCCCTCTGCAGGTACAGTGCATGCGGGTGGGCAAGAGGCCAGGGCAGAAACGCTGTTTTGCCAGCAAGTGGCTTGTGGGGGGAGTGCGGACGGTTCCTGCCGGGGCAGGGGCCCAACCCTGCCCGAGAGCAACATTGGTGGGATCGGGAGGGAGAGTGGCATCTGGCAGGGCAGCAAAAGCAGAACAGAGACGGTGTTGGCCACACAGCTGTCTGGGTCCCTGGAGCTGCCTGGCTGCACCCGCCGGGCCAGAGGTGGCAGGGAGGATGCCCAGCACCTTGCCCCAGCAGCAGGACTTTCCCCGGGCCCCGCTTCCCTGGCACCAGCGAGCCTCAGGTTTCCACAGCTGCCCGCCACGCTCTCTGAGGCTGGGCGTTTGCTCTGCAGGGGCACAGGGGTCCCTTGCCACCTGGGTGGGAGAAGGGAAGGAGGGAGAAGCTGCCGCCTCAGCCAGAGTGGGAGCTGGTCCCGGAGCAGGGGCCCGGGATGGCGGAGGAAGACGCGCGGAGCCTGCTGTCTCTCTTTACACGCCAGGAGTGACACTTCTTTTTGCCACGGTTTCTTTGCAGAACGGGATCCCCAGAGCCTTTCAGTTTTTGAAACTTGGCATTCAGAGCAACTGGGGAAAACCAGGATACACGTGCATTCGTCGGGTGCAGGTGTATGGGAAGATTGCGGGAACGAATGCCATCAGCCAGACGCATGTGCAGACCTCCCCTAATTAATAAGAATTAAACAGGAAAATGGAGAAACAGAGCAGAGAGATGTGGCTGTTAGTCGGGTGCAGAGCAATGTCATTGCAGAGGCCCTCTCAAAGCTGCCAAGTTCTTCCTTTCGCAGGCTGAGGACTTCCTCAGGCTTTCCACTTTCTCTCCCCCACGGGGATGTTTCCTAACCGAGCAAGAGGAGACAATGCTCCCGTAGCCTTTCCTTGCCTAAGTGCCTTGACAAAATCCTTTGGCGTGAGGGCTGCCCCCCATATCTCGTCCCGGCAAAGAGTCATCAGAGCCTGGCAGCGATTTGGGGTCATGATCCCCACAGCACGGGCCCATTCCATTCAGGGGGCACCTTGGCACTGGGGATGGGGTCTAGTGGGGGCCCACATGGGGTGCAGCTATGTCTGGGACCCGTGAAGGATGTCTGAGGTGCGTGAGGAGGCCTGAGCCCTTCTGCTCTTTAAGAGAGGCACCGTTCCCCTGCCCTGAAACTCCCAACACGCAGCCAGCGGCCAGCTGAACGCTGTACACGCACACATCTGTCTTTGTCACGGGGAGATTTGCCCAGTTCGATTCTACGTCTTCGGCAGCCACTACGCAAGGGTATGGCCCTACGCCCATTCGTGGCAGACTGATGTCAGCTTGGAAGCCTCAAGCTGATTGGGTCCGCCGTCACCCCTGTTACCCTGCTAAGTATAGCAAGAGGAGGCCTGAAGACCAGCGTAACGTCCCCCTCCCTCCAGTGGGTGCATCTTTGTGGGGAAAGCTTGGGCACTTCTGCTCTCCTTCCACCTTGCCTTTCCTCGTTTGCCTTTGAAGGTACTGTGGGAATAGGCAAGTTCAGGTGCACAATTACATTGTCGTCAGGCAAATTCACAGGACAGGGTGGGGGAGGTGGGTGGGCTGCTGCCCCGCAGTTCCACTGCCACTGTCCTCTGTTGGCAAGGAAATGGGCACCACATTGGTGCAAACGTCGTTTCCCATGGAAGCCTCTCTCAGAAATGCTTGGAAGAACAGCATCTGCTCAACTGTCTGCAAGAGGATGGCTGTAAGCTTAGAATCCTCGAGTGACTGAGGTTGGAAGAGACCTCTGCAGGCCATCCGGTCCAACGCCCCTGCTCCAGCAGGGCCACCTACAGCCGATTGCCCCGGACTGCGTCCACATGGCTTCTGAATACCTCCTGGCTGTGGTGGGAGACTCTACAACCTCTGGGCAACCTGTGCCAGGGCTCAGTCACCGTCACAGTCAAAAAGTGCTTGCTGATGTTCAGAGGGCACGTCCTGAGTTTCGGTCTGTGCCTCCGGCCCCATCACTGAGCACCACTGAAAAGAGCGTGGCTCTGCCTTTGTTGCACCCTCCCTTTGGGTATTTATGTCTAGGGATGAGGTCCCCGCCCTGTGCCTTCTCCTCCCTCGGCTGAACCGTCCCAGCTGTCTCAGCCTTTCCTCATCGGACGGATGCTCCAGTCCCTTCAACATCTTACTGGCCCTTTGCGGGACTCTCTCCAGTAGGTCCGTGACTGTCTCATACTGGGGAGCCCAGAACTGGGCACAGCACTCCAGATGTGGCCTCAGCAGCGCTGAGGAGAGGGCAAGGATCGCCTCCCTCCACCTGCTAGCACTGATATCTACAAAGTAGAATCTTCCACTTTTGAGGGACAGAAATGTGTTTGGGTTAGTGCTTAGGCACTGCTTAGAGGTAAGTGCGGTACCTTGATTTGCTAATGGCTCTACCTTTGAAGAAGAGCCGAAAGACTGATGAAAAGCATGCTTTGCTAAAGAGTATCCTTCAAGAGCTGATAAAAAGGAAACATCCTGCCCCAGAGAGAGCTGGGTGATTGCCAGGGAGGCCTGAAGTCAACAAAAAGCAGCAGTAACTAGGGGAAAGGGAAAGGTGGCTGGGGGAGTTTGGGACCACCCATCCAATTAAAGGACTGTGCAAATTACTGCCCACACACCCTCCAGGAGCACGTTCGCACGGCGGGGAGGACGCTCTCTTTTTCTCCTGTAGGCGCTCACTCTCGTCACACCCCAGAAGGAGCCGTTGTGGTGTCCTGGGTGGTCCTGGGTCTTGTGGAGGATGGAGGCACGCAGCTGCCCCTTGGCACATGCCTGGGGCCGCTTTGGTGGCTGCAGCTCCCCGCGATGATGTGGAGCCAGAGGGGCTGAGCAAGTCAAAGCCCCGTGCAGCCCCAGCCCAGTGTCACCCAGACCCAGTGCCCCCTCCTTCCCCCATGGGGACCCTCAGCCGGCAGCACTGGCCCTGCCCGGGCAAGGGGGAGGGCAGGGGGCCTTGCTCAGGACCCTCCCCAACCCTGTGCTGCCATGCCAGACGCCCAGTGTCCTCACAGCACCCTGTGTCCCCATGCACGTGTCACTGAAACCCGGGAATAAACCTCGTAACACCAATGCGGTGTTAAAAGGCAGGCATTCTTTATTGCAGCGCTGGATGCACGGGGGATAGCTCCACCCAACATGCATGCCAGGTGATCACCAACACGCAGGTTATGTAGGATCAAAACATACATAGTCATTATTTTTCCAGGAAAAGGCAGTCCTATGATAATCATTTCTTAGAAGCCATTTCCATATTCTCCTCCCCGTCACGCATGCTCAGTGATTTGAGTCGGTGGTCCTCAAGGGGTCTCTGGTGGTCGCCAGTGGTCACGCACCCGTGTCCGCTGGGTGACCCTCTTCTTGCAGGCACGCGCAGTATCATTGCTGTAGGTGCACCTGTCCATAGCAATTTACTTCATAAGATTAATATTCCCGAACCCATTGTCCGTTTGGGTAGGGACTGTACATGGAACATAGCAGCATTGTACATTGCCGTGGTCAGTTAGCTTCATTACCTATTACCTTGGTTACACACTAATTATCTCAAACTGATTCTATAGTTTCTGTTTCACGGCCCCTATCCCACGGTTACACGTGGACCTCCCTGGTCCCCCCGACAGCTACAAAACATGCAGCAAACACCCTCCCTTCTCCAAACAGGCTGTGGTGGGTTGGCCCCAGCAGACCGACACCCAGCCAGTCCCCAAGCAATGGCTACTTTGGAAAGACTGTCTAGTCACAAATGCAAAACACAGCGCCTAGTGGGCGACGGGGTCTCTCCTCTGCCCCCCCCCCCCCCCGTAGCTCCGTCTGTGATGTCACAGCCACAACCTCACACCGTGCGGGGCCTGGCCTCTGTGAAGTCAGGGCTGGCCGCCCTGCCCCACGGCACTTTGGGCCACAACCTCCCGCCTGGAAGGAGCTCGCCGTGTCCTGGTGGCTTTGTGCCTGTGGCAGGCGTTCTCCTCCCGGCAATCGGTTTGGGGCTCTTGCCCAGGTGGCCTCCCCTGGACAGGCAACGCTCCTGTGGCGGAAGGAGGACACACGAACGTGCAGGGAAGCTTGATTTCTCCCCAAGATGAGGAGGACAAAGGCTCGTACAAGAGCGCAGGGCACTGCCCTGCCAAGGACGAGGGCCAGCTGCAACATGGACAGATGTGCAGCTGGGCCCACACAGGTCCTACGGAACAGGTACGAGGGTTTGTTCCTCCTGGGGACATCAGCTGGCGGGTAGGACCCACAGAGCCTAAAGGGGGACTGGGGAGACATGATGGAGAAGCTGGTGAGCGCTGTGGGCAGGTTGGCGCTAGGGGGTCCGCGGGTGGGGGAGTCGGGGTAAGAAGGGGCTCTTGCTTCTGCCCTGTCTCACCACGGTGGGGACGGCTCTTGAGAGGCTTCCCAAAGCCTGTCTTCTGGCCAGGGCCTTAGCTCGCGTGGCATGGAGATGGTGCAAAACAGTGCTCCGTCTTTCTCCTCCCATAGGCGCACCCTTTCTCAGGACGACCAGGACACCAGCTGGAAAGGGCCAGCACGCTGCAGCTGCCGTGCTGGAGAAACTGAGCGTAAGTTCAGTGCTGCCTGTCACCCCGTGCTTGCACCAAGCCTGCCTGGCTCCGCCGGGACCCACAGCCCTGCAGAAGCAGCAGCATCCTGCCCTGATGGAGGCCTGGGGCCAGCTCGCCTACATGACCATGGCTGAGCCGGCTACCATGTGCATGTCTTTGTGGGATACTGTAGTAACCACAGGGTACCCCAGTATGGTAGAGAGGCCGAGAGGCCAAAGCCTCGTCCACCCCCCGGCCCCCAGGCACGCCGTCAGAGCCTTGCCTGCGAAGGGATCGTGCCCGGCCCTCCGGCCCCCGCTCCCAGGGTTCAACCAGCACCCCCCTCTCCAGGGCATAACCCTGCCCCTGCCCCACAGGGAGGGAGTGCGTAGGCCAAATGCCCACCTCCCCGCGGGGGTCTAGCAGACGCGCTGACAGGCGTCCTCAAGAAGGGTCCTCAAGCTTTTCTCTGGTTTCTTTGCCCAGGGCTGGTCTTCAGTGTCACTTACAGCCTGGCGGTGGTCGTGCTCTCCCTCCAGAGGTGCCTCAGCACAGGCATCTCCATCCTGTGAGTACAACACGTGTCCGGTGTGGACGTGGAGGCTGGGGGTGCCAGTGGGTAAGGGCAAGCAGGGGGAGGCTGGAGGTGCTCCCCACCAGGAGACCCCCTGGCTCCACTATAAATTGCTGCCTCTCAACTGGTAAGAGAAAATCCCCCTGTGCAGGGCTCTGCCCTTGAGCACTGCTAACACCAGGACTCCCTCTTTTTCAGGAAGGACATCATCGCCCTGAAAAAGGACAGGCTCGTCCCACTCCTCGTCTTGATGAGCCTAGCTGCTCTCGGTGAGCATTCGCGTGCTGTCAGCAGAGGCACAGAGGTGCGGGGTGCGAGCTTCAGCTTCAGCGTCAGGCAGAAGCACTGGAGCGCCCGTGGGGCTCTTCCAGCCTCCCGCCTTTGTGGGGCTGGGAGGTCACGAGATGCTCGCTGCACGCGGGGGAAGTGTAGCTGTGGGGTGCAAGGGGCTGTGCAGAGCCCTGAGGCCCAAGGAAAGAGTCCCTGCTTGGAGCTGCAACCTCTCTCTGCACCCTTTCGCCGTGTCCCCAGCCAGCCTCTTGCCACCCTGGTGCGGGAGGAGACAGTGTGACTACAGAGATCGGTAGGAACCCTAGTCAAGTAACTTTCTCGGTGATGTGAATTACAGCTGGTGCTTACTCCGGGACCTTGCTGCTCGTGTGGATGCTGCGGGCAAAGAACGTGCCACAGGTCAGTGGGACAGGAAAGGAGCGCTGCCGGTGGTGAGTGGGTGGGTGAATCACCCAGTCCTCCGCTTCCAGGCAGTGACCCACAGAAGCGGCAGCAGCTTCTGCTGTGCCTCCCCAGAGTTCGCCGGTGCTGGAAAGCCACGGCAGCTCTGGGACTCAGACGGAGAGCCTTTCCCTTTCAGGTGCTGCTGCGGCAGCCTGCAGGCGAGCTGAGGTCCCTGCGGTAAGAGCCCTCTCCTCTCTCCAGACCTGCAGCACGCTCGCTCGGTGGGGTAGCGGCAGGCGTGCCCATGCTATTTGCACTCACTTGCACAGCGCCCAGGGCTCGTGCCTTTGGCTCCTGCCTGGGCCTTTGGCTAAACCTGGAGTGGGAGGGAAGCACTCGCAAACCGGGGAAAGAAAAGGGGGCTCGAGCACCTCTGTCTCTGCTCCTCCCGAGCTTGGAGGCTCTGGCAGGGACTGGGCAGCTCTCTGACAAGATCGGCTTTCCCGGTGTCTGCAGGAACACGCTCGTGGTGTGGGGGCAACAATCCCGAGAGATGCAACAGCTGAGGGATGAAGCGGTGCGCCTGACTGCAGAGATCAGCACTGTGAAGAAGGTGATCCTCCACTTTGGGAAAGAGAGCTGGGACCAGCAGGGCGCTGCACAACAAGGCCATTCCTGGGCCAGTTGGTGGGCTTCTCCTGCTCAGCCCACACGCCCCTCCCTTTGCCAGGAGCTGCTGCTGGAGCTTCTCTGCTGTAAAGCCCCTTCTCCTGGCCAGGTCTGACATGGTCATTTCTTCTGTTCCTTGGTGTCTTTCCCAGGAAGTTCAGCAAATGAGAGAGGTACTGTCAGCGACCATGCGGACATCTGACTGGGCTCTGAAAAGTGCAGGTACGGACACACCTCAGGTCCAGGTGGGCAGGTCTCATCACACTGGGCTCGTGCTTGGCCTTGCCGAAAGCAGGCCCTGCTGCAGACTCTGCTCTCCAAGGCAGAGGGAGGTGGGACCAAATCACGGAGCCCAAGAACATGACTGTGGCCGAGCAGCTGCCTTGGGCTCACCCCAGTCCTGCTGTCAGAGCCCTCGCTGGTGCCCCAGCCAAGACCCTGACAACATTTCTGCCCTCTCCCTCTCTGCTGAGCTTTCCTGGGGAATGAAAGCGAGTGGCCAGGTCGTCCTTTGCTTTCCATGCAGCTGGGCCTTGCCTTGGGTCTGCAGCCCTTCCTGGGGGCGGGTGGGGGGGGGGGCTCGCTGTCTCCCAGCACCCGCAGACCTTCTCTTTGTGCGGCTGGGAGGGAGACGCCGTCACCGGGCACGGGGATCTCCTCGTTGCCGGGCACCTCCGAGGGCGCGGTGCTGCATGCGGGGCTGGCGGGCACCCTTAGAAATCGCCTGCAGCCACCAGGTCCTCCGAGCCTGGGGCCTCTTGCCATCAGCTGCTCTCTTCTCCCTTCAGGGTCTGCCATCGACCTGCAGAGATCGTCCAGCAGCTCGGCATGGCTCTGCAGGGTGTTTTGGTTCCTGTGTGCTCCACCCCATCTGGACACCTTTGTGCAGGTACAGTAGCAGAAACCGCCAGTGCTGCTTCTCTTGCCTCTTCTAAAGTTGGGGGCAAGTCCTGGGGTGTCTCCTGTCAGGCCAGCTGTATTGCTCAAGGCCATGGCACCAGTCCGGTGCCTGACACCTGAGGTCTCACATAAGGCTTGGCTCCCTAGGAATCAGCAGTTGCCATCGGAAAGGGGCTGAGCTGAGCTGAGCTCCCTGCCCACCATCCCTGGTCGCTGCTGGGTGAAGAGGCTTCTCCTTTGAGACCCCATTTCCCTGCCACCGCTCTGATTGTCCCTCTCCCGATGGGGCAGTGGAGGGTAGGGGGAGGCTGCAGAGCAGCTGGCCAAAAAGAGAGGTTTCTTGAAAGCCCTGGCTCCAGTGCAGGGTATCAGATGTTTCCCACTGGCTGGCTGTTCTCCTCTTTCCCGGGATGGGAAGGCGGCTGGGCTCTTCCTCCCGCTTCCCAACGTGCCATTAATTTCGAGCACAAGCTCAGCCCGCAGGCGCAGTGCCACCTCTGCTTCTGGCTGCACGGGAGCGCAGCGGGCCCCATCCTGCCCTCGCGTTCATTGCTCTTGCCCTCTGTTTTCAGGCGGATGCTTCCCCAGGATACTGCTGGCCATTCCAAGGGTCTCGGAGCGAGGTGCTAATCCGGTTGCCCGCACCGGTACAACCGATGGCCATCACCATACAGCACGCCTCAAAGACAGCCTCTCCGCTGGGGACTGTCAGTAGTGCTCCCCGAGATTTCACTGTCTCTGTAAGTCTCTGCCGGGCACTGGGGGCTGGGACCTGGCCGCGGGGAAAAGCTGTAACGGGGACTTGCTGCTCTCTGCGCGTCTGCCGAGATTCGTGTGCTGCCAAGCAGTGCCGTTCCCTGAGGGGACATTTCAAGGGACATGTGGGGTGGCGTCACCCCTCCGAAGACTCCCTCAGCATGTTGTGGCCCAGGAGCTACAGGCCCTTGAGCAACACACAAGGAGGAGGCTCAGCCCCACCGCATCCTGCGCCGCCAGACCCTGCTGGAACCGCGGGAGTGGGGTGCAGATCACAGGCCCGGATCTGGCATGAGCGTATCCTCATGGTCGGGTCAAGCCTGACCTGCTCCCCTGTGCTTTATCTCCAAGGGACTGGATGAGGAAGGCGAGGACGAAACGTTGCTGGGGACATTCACCTATGCCATGCAGCAAGAGCCGACCCAGACCTTCCCTCTGCAGGTACAGTGCATGCGGGTGGGCAAGAGGCCAGGGCAGAAACGCTGTTTTGCCAGCAAGTGGCTTGTGGGGGGAGTGCGGACGGTTCCTGCCGGGGCAGGGGCCCAACCCTGCCCGAGAGCAACATTGGTGGGATCGGGAGGGAGAGTGGCATCTGGCAGGGCAGCAAAAGCAGAACAGAGACGGTGTTGGCCACACAGCTGTCTGGGTCCCTGGAGCTGCCTGGCTGCACCCGCCGGGCCAGAGGTGGCAGGGAGGATGCCCAGCACCTTGCCCCAGCAGCAGGACTTTCCCCGGGCCCCGCTTCCCTGGCACCAGCGAGCCTCAGGTTTCCACAGCTGCCCGCCACGCTCTCTGAGGCTGGGCGTTTGCTCTGCAGGGGCACAGGGGTCCCTTGCCACCTGGGTGGGAGAAGGGAAGGAGGGAGAAGCTGCCGCCTCAGCCAGAGTGGGAGCTGGTCCCGGAGCAGGGGCCCGGGATGGCGGAGGAAGACGCGCGGAGCCTGCTGTCTCTCTTTACACGCCAGGAGTGACACTTCTTTTTGCCACGGTTTCTTTGCAGAACGGGATCCCCAGAGCCTTTCAGTTTTTGAAACTTGGCATTCAGAGCAACTGGGGAAAACCAGGATACACGTGCATTCGTCGGGTGCAGGTGTATGGGAAGATTGCGGGAACGAATGCCATCAGCCAGACGCATGTGCAGACCTCCCCTAATTAATAAGAATTAAACAGGAAAATGGAGAAACAGAGCAGAGAGATGTGGCTGTTAGTCGGGTGCAGAGCAATGTCATTGCAGAGGCCCTCTCAAAGCTGCCAAGTTCTTCCTTTCGCAGGCTGAGGACTTCCTCAGGCTTTCCACTTTCTCTCCCCCACGGGGATGTTTCCTAACCGAGCAAGAGGAGACAATGCTCCCGTAGCCTTTCCTTGCCTAAGTGCCTTGACAAAATCCTTTGGCGTGAGGGCTGCCCCCCATATCTCGTCCCGGCAAAGAGTCATCAGAGCCTGGCAGCGATTTGGGGTCATGATCCCCACAGCACGGGCCCATTCCATTCAGGGGGCACCTTGGCACTGGGGATGGGGTCTAGTGGGGGCCCACATGGGGTGCAGCTATGTCTGGGACCCGTGAAGGATGTCTGAGGTGCGTGAGGAGGCCTGAGCCCTTCTGCTCTTTAAGAGAGGCACCGTTCCCCTGCCCTGAAACTCCCAACACGCAGCCAGCGGCCAGCTGAACGCTGTACACGCACACATCTGTCTTTGTCACGGGGAGATTTGCCCAGTTCGATTCTACGTCTTCGGCAGCCACTACGCAAGGGTATGGCCCTACGCCCATTCGTGGCAGACTGATGTCAGCTTGGAAGCCTCAAGCTGATTGGGTCCGCCGTCACCCCTGTTACCCTGCTAAGTATAGCAAGAGGAGGCCTGAAGACCAGCGTAACGTCCCCCTCCCTCCAGTGGGTGCATCTTTGTGGGGAAAGCTTGGGCACTTCTGCTCTCCTTCCACCTTGCCTTTCCTCGTTTGCCTTTGAAGGTACTGTGGGAATAGGCAAGTTCAGGTGCACAATTACATTGTCGTCAGGCAAATTCACAGGACAGGGTGGGGGAGGTGGGTGGGCTGCTGCCCCGCAGTTCCACTGCCACTGTCCTCTGTTGGCAAGGAAATGGGCACCACATTGGTGCAAACGTCGTTTCCCATGGAAGCCTCTCTCAGAAATGCTTGGAAGAACAGCATCTGCTCAACTGTCTGCAAGAGGATGGCTGTAAGCTTAGAATCCTCGAGTGACTGAGGTTGGAAGAGACCTCTGCAGGCCATCCGGTCCAACGCCCCTGCTCCAGCAGGGCCACCTACAGCCGATTGCCCCGGACTGCGTCCACATGGCTTCTGAATACCTCCTGGCTGTGGTGGGAGACTCTACAACCTCTGGGCAACCTGTGCCAGGGCTCAGTCACCGTCACAGTCAAAAAGTGCTTGCTGATGTTCAGAGGGCACGTCCTGAGTTTCGGTCTGTGCCTCCGGCCCCATCACTGAGCACCACTGAAAAGAGCGTGGCTCTGCCTTTGTTGCACCCTCCCTTTGGGTATTTATGTCTAGGGATGAGGTCCCCGCCCTGTGCCTTCTCCTCCCTCGGCTGAACCGTCCCAGCTGTCTCAGCCTTTCCTCATCGGACGGATGCTCCAGTCCCTTCAACATCTTACTGGCCCTTTGCGGGACTCTCTCCAGTAGGTCCGTGACTGTCTCATACTGGGGAGCCCAGAACTGGGCACAGCACTCCAGATGTGGCCTCAGCAGCGCTGAGGAGAGGGCAAGGATCGCCTCCCTCCACCTGCTAGCACTGATATCTACAAAGTAGAATCTTCCACTTTTGAGGGACAGAAATGTGTTTGGGTTAGTGCTTAGGCACTGCTTAGAGGTAAGTGCGGTACCTTGATTTGCTAATGGCTCTACCTTTGAAGAAGAGCCGAAAGACTGATGAAAAGCATGCTTTGCTAAAGAGTATCCTTCAAGAGCTGATAAAAAGGAAACATCCTGCCCCAGAGAGAGCTGGGTGATTGCCAGGGAGGCCTGAAGTCAACAAAAAGCAGCAGTAACTAGGGGAAAGGGAAAGGTGGCTGGGGGAGTTTGGGACCACCCATCCAATTAAAGGACTGTGCAAATTACTGCCCACACACCCTCCAGGAGCACGTTCGCACGGCGGGGAGGACGCTCTCTTTTTCTCCTGTAGGCGCTCACTCTCGTCACACCCCAGAAGGAGCCGTTGTGGTGTCCTGGGTGGTCCTGGGTCTTGTGGAGGATGGAGGCACGCAGCTGCCCCTTGGCACATGCCTGGGGCCGCTTTGGTGGCTGCAGCTCCCCGCGATGATGTGGAGCCAGAGGGGCTGAGCAAGTCAAAGCCCCGTGCAGCCCCAGCCCAGTGTCACCCAGACCCAGTGCCCCCTCCTTCCCCCATGGGGACCCTCAGCCGGCAGCACTGGCCCTGCCCGGGCAAGGGGGAGGGCAGGGGGCCTTGCTCAGGACCCTCCCCAACCCTGTGCTGCCATGCCAGACGCCCAGTGTCCTCACAGCACCCTGTGTCCCCATGCACGTGTCACTGAAACCCGGGAATAAACCTCGTAACACCAATGCGGTGTTAAAAGGCAGGCATTCTTTATTGCAGCGCTGGATGCACGGGGGATAGCTCCACCCAACATGCATGCCAGGTGATCACCAACACGCAGGTTATGTAGGATCAAAACATACATAGTCATTATTTTTCCAGGAAAAGGCAGTCCTATGATAATCATTTCTTAGAAGCCATTTCCATATTCTCCTCCCCGTCACGCATGCTCAGTGATTTGAGTCGGTGGTCCTCAAGGGGTCTCTGGTGGTCGCCAGTGGTCACGCACCCGTGTCCGCTGGGTGACCCTCTTCTTGCAGGCACGCGCAGTATCATTGCTGTAGGTGCACCTGTCCATAGCAATTTACTTCATAAGATTAATATTCCCGAACCCATTGTCCGTTTGGGTAGGGACTGTACATGGAACATAGCAGCATTGTACATTGCCGTGGTCAGTTAGCTTCATTACCTATTACCTTGGTTACACACTAATTATCTCAAACTGATTCTATAGTTTCTGTTTCACGGCCCCTATCCCACGGTTACACGTGGACCTCCCTGGTCCCCCCGACAGCTACAAAACATGCAGCAAACACCCTCCCTTCTCCAAACAGGCTGTGGTGGGTTGGCCCCAGCAGACCGACACCCAGCCAGTCCCCAAGCAATGGCTACTTTGGAAAGACTGTCTAGTCACAAATGCAAAACACAGCGCCTAGTGGGCGACGGGGTCTCTCCTCTGCCCCCCCCCCCCCCCGTAGCTCCGTCTGTGATGTCACAGCCACAACCTCACACCGTGCGGGGCCTGGCCTCTGTGAAGTCAGGGCTGGCCGCCCTGCCCCACGGCACTTTGGGCCACAACCTCCCGCCTGGAAGGAGCTCGCCGTGTCCTGGTGGCTTTGTGCCTGTGGCAGGCGTTCTCCTCCCGGCAATCGGTTTGGGGCTCTTGCCCAGGTGGCCTCCCCTGGACAGGCAACGCTCCTGTGGCGGAAGGAGGACACACGAACGTGCAGGGAAGCTTGATTTCTCCCCAAGATGAGGAGGACAAAGGCTCGTACAAGAGCGCAGGGCACTGCCCTGCCAAGGACGAGGGCCAGCTGCAACATGGACAGATGTGCAGCTGGGCCCACACAGGTCCTACGGAACAGGTACGAGGGTTTGTTCCTCCTGGGGACATCAGCTGGCGGGTAGGACCCACAGAGCCTAAAGGGGGACTGGGGAGACATGATGGAGAAGCTGGTGAGCGCTGTGGGCAGGTTGGCGCTAGGGGGTCCGCGGGTGGGGGAGTCGGGGTAAGAAGGGGCTCTTGCTTCTGCCCTGTCTCACCACGGTGGGGACGGCTCTTGAGAGGCTTCCCAAAGCCTGTCTTCTGGCCAGGGCCTTAGCTCGCGTGGCATGGAGATGGTGCAAAACAGTGCTCCGTCTTTCTCCTCCCATAGGCGCACCCTTTCTCAGGACGACCAGGACACCAGCTGGAAAGGGCCAGCACGCTGCAGCTGCCGTGCTGGAGAAACTGAGCGTAAGTTCAGCGCTGCCTGTCACCCCGTGCTTGCACCAAGCCTGCCTGGCTCCGCCGGGACCCACAGCCCTGCAGAAGCAGCAGCATCCTGCCCTGATGGAGGCCTGGGGCCAGCTCGCCTACGTGACCATGGCTGAGCCGGCTACCATGTGCATGTCTTTGTGGGATACTGTAGTAACCACAGGGTACCCCAGTATGGTAGAGAGGCCGAGAGGCCAAAGCCTCGTCCACCCCCCGGCCCCCAGGCACGCCGTCAGAGCCTTGCCTGCGAAGGGATCGTGCCCGGCCCTCCGGCCCCCGCTCCCAGGGTTCAACCAGCACCCCCCTCTCCAGGGCATAACCCTGCCCCTGCCCCACAGGGAGGGAGTGCGTAGGCCAAATGCCCACCTCCCCGCGGGGGTCTAGCAGACGCGCTGACAGGCGTCCTCAAGAAGGGTCCTCAAGCTTTTCTCTGGTTTCTTTGCCCAGGGCTGGTCTTCAGTGTCACTTACAGCCTGGCGGTGGTCGTGCTCTCCCTCCAGAGGTGCCTCAGCACAGGCATCTCCATCCTGTGAGTACAACACGTGTCCGGTGTGGACGTGGAGGCTGGGGGTGCCAGTGGGTAAGGGCAAGCAGGGGGAGGCTGGAGGTGCTCCCCACCAGGAGACCCCCTGGCTCCACTATAAATTGCTGCCTCTCAACTGGTAAGAGAAAATCCCCCTGTGCAGGGCTCTGCCCTTGAGCACTGCTAACACCAGGACTCCCTCTTTTTCAGGAAGGACATCATCGCCCTGAAAAAGGACAGGCTCGTCCCACTCCTCGTCTTGATGAGCCTAGCTGCTCTCGGTGAGCATTCGCGTGCTGTCAGCAGAGGCACAGAGGTGCGGGGTGCGAGCTTCAGCTTCAGCGTCAGGCAGAAGCACTGGAGCGCCCGTGGGGCTCTTCCAGCCTCCCGCCTTTGTGGGGCTGGGAGGTCACGAGATGCTCGCTGCACGCGGGGGAAGTGTAGCTGTGGGGTGCAAGGGGCTGTGCAGAGCCCTGAGGCCCAAGGAAAGAGTCCCTGCTTGGAGCTGCAACCTCTCTCTGCACCCTTTCGCCGTGTCCCCAGCCAGCCTCTTGCCACCCTGGTGCGGGAGGAGACAGTGTGACTACAGAGATCGGTAGGAACCCTAGTCAAGTAACTTTCTCGGTGATGTGAATTACAGCTGGTGCTTACTCCGGGACCTTGCTGCTCGTGTGGATGCTGCGGGCAAAGAACGTGCCACAGGTCAGTGGGACAGGAAAGGAGCGCTGCCGGTGGTGAGTGGGTGGGTGAATCACCCAGTCCTCCGCTTCCAGGCAGTGACCCACAGAAGCGGCAGCAGCTTCTGCTGTGCCTCCCCAGAGTTCGCCGGTGCTGGAAAGCCACGGCAGCTCTGGGACTCAGACGGAGAGCCTTTCCCTTTCAGGTGCTGCTGCGGCAGCCTGCAGGCGAGCTGAGGTCCCTGCGGTAAGAGCCCTCTCCTCTCTCCAGACCTGCAGCACGCTCGCTCGGTGGGGTAGCGGCAGGCGTGCCCATGCTATTTGCACTCACTTGCACAGCGCCCAGGGCTCGTGCCTTTGGCTCCTGCCTGGGCCTTTGGCTAAACCTGGAGTGGGAGGGAAGCACTCGCAAACCGGGGAAAGAAAAGGGGGCTCGAGCACCTCTGTCTCTGCTCCTCCCGAGCTTGGAGGCTCTGGCAGGGACTGGGCAGCTCTCTGACAAGATCGGCTTTCCCGGTGTCTGCAGGAACACGCTCGTGGTGTGGGGGCAACAATCCCGAGAGATGCAACAGCTGAGGGATGAAGCGGTGCGCCTGACTGCAGAGATCAGCACTGTGAAGAAGGTGATCCTCCACTTTGGGAAAGAGAGCTGGGACCAGCAGGGCGCTGCACAACAAGGCCATTCCTGGGCCAGTTGGTGGGCTTCTCCTGCTCAGCCCACACGCCCCTCCCTTTGCCAGGAGCTGCTGCTGGAGCTTCTCTGCTGTAAAGCCCCTTCTCCTGGCCAGGTCTGACATGGTCATTTCTTCTGTTCCTTGGTGTCTTTCCCAGGAAGTTCAGCAAATGAGAGAGGTACTGTCAGCGACCATGCGGACATCTGACTGGGCTCTGAAAAGTGCAGGTACGGACACACCTCAGGTCCAGGTGGGCAGGTCTCATCACACTGGGCTCGTGCTTGGCCTTGCCGAAAGCAGGCCCTGCTGCAGACTCTGCTCTCCAAGGCAGAGGGAGGTGGGACCAAATCACGGAGCCCAAGAACATGACTGTGGCCGAGCAGCTGCCTTGGGCTCACCCCAGTCCTGCTGTCAGAGCCCTCGCTGGTGCCCCAGCCAAGACCCTGACAACATTTCTGCCCTCTCCCTCTCTGCTGAGCTTTCCTGGGGAATGAAAGCGAGTGGCCAGGTCGTCCTTTGCTTTCCATGCAGCTGGGCCTTGCCTTGGGTCTGCAGCCCTTCCTGGGGGCGGGTGGGGGGGGGGGCTCGCTGTCTCCCAGCACCCGCAGACCTTCTCTTTGTGCGGCTGGGAGGGAGACGCCGTCACCGGGCACGGGGATCTCCTCGTTGCCGGGCACCTCCGAGGGCGCGGTGCTGCATGCGGGGCTGGCGGGCACCCTTAGAAATCGCCTGCAGCCACCAGGTCCTCCGAGCCTGGGGCCTCTTGCCATCAGCTGCTCTCTTCTCCCTTCAGGGTCTGCCATCGACCTGCAGAGATCGTCCAGCAGCTCGGCATGGCTCTGCAGGGTGTTTTGGTTCCTGTGTGCTCCACCCCATCTGGACACCTTTGTGCAGGTACAGTAGCAGAAACCGCCAGTGCTGCTTCTCTTGCCTCTTCTAAAGTTGGGGGCAAGTCCTGGGGTGTCTCCTGTCAGGCCAGCTGTATTGCTCAAGGCCATGGCACCAGTCCGGTGCCTGACACCTGAGGTCTCACATAAGGCTTGGCTCCCTAGGAATCAGCAGTTGCCATCGGAAAGGGGCTGAGCTGAGCTGAGCTCCCTGCCCACCATCCCTGGTCGCTGCTGGGTGAAGAGGCTTCTCCTTTGAGACCCCATTTCCCTGCCACCGCTCTGATTGTCCCTCTCCCGATGGGGCAGTGGAGGGTAGGGGGAGGCTGCAGAGCAGCTGGCCAAAAAGAGAGGTTTCTTGAAAGCCCTGGCTCCAGTGCAGGGTATCAGATGTTTCCCACTGGCTGGCTGTTCTCCTCTTTCCCGGGATGGGAAGGCGGCTGGGCTCTTCCTCCCGCTTCCCAACGTGCCATTAATTTCGAGCACAAGCTCAGCCCGCAGGCGCAGTGCCACCTCTGCTTCTGGCTGCACGGGAGCGCAGCGGGCCCCATCCTGCCCTCGCGTTCATTGCTCTTGCCCTCTGTTTTCAGGCGGATGCTTCCCCAGGATACTGCTGGCCATTCCAAGGGTCTCGGAGCGAGGTGCTAATCCGGTTGCCCGCACCGGTACAACCGATGGCCATCACCATACAGCACGCCTCAAAGACAGCCTCTCCGCTGGGGACTGTCAGTAGTGCTCCCCGAGATTTCACTGTCTCTGTAAGTCTCTGCCGGGCACTGGGGGCTGGGACCTGGCCGCGGGGAAAAGCTGTAACGGGGACTTGCTGCTCTCTGCGCGTCTGCCGAGATTCGTGTGCTGCCAAGCAGTGCCGTTCCCTGAGGGGACATTTCAAGGGACATGTGGGGTGGCGTCACCCCTCCGAAGACTCCCTCAGCATGTTGTGGCCCAGGAGCTACAGGCCCTTGAGCAACACACAAGGAGGAGGCTCAGCCCCACCGCATCCTGCGCCGCCAGACCCTGCTGGAACCGCGGGAGTGGGGTGCAGATCACAGGCCCGGATCTGGCATGAGCGTATCCTCATGGTCGGGTCAAGCCTGACCTGCTCCCCTGTGCTTTATCTCCAAGGGACTGGATGAGGAAGGCGAGGACGAAACGTTGCTGGGGACATTCACCTATGCCATGCAGCAAGAGCCGACCCAGACCTTCCCTCTGCAGGTACAGTGCATGCGGGTGGGCAAGAGGCCAGGGCAGAAACGCTGTTTTGCCAGCAAGTGGCTTGTGGGGGGAGTGCGGACGGTTCCTGCCGGGGCAGGGGCCCAACCCTGCCCGAGAGCAACATTGGTGGGATCGGGAGGGAGAGTGGCATCTGGCAGGGCAGCAAAAGCAGAACAGAGACGGTGTTGGCCACACAGCTGTCTGGGTCCCTGGAGCTGCCTGGCTGCACCCGCCGGGCCAGAGGTGGCAGGGAGGATGCCCAGCACCTTGCCCCAGCAGCAGGACTTTCCCCGGGCCCCGCTTCCCTGGCACCAGCGAGCCTCAGGTTTCCACAGCTGCCCGCCACACTCTCTGAGGCTGGGCGTTTGCTCTGCAGGGGCACAGGGGTCCCTTGCCACCTGGGTGGGAGAAGGGAAGGAGGGAGAAGCTGCCGCCTCAGCCAGAGTGGGAGCTGGTCCCGGAGCAGGGGCCCGGGATGGCGGAGGAAGACGCGCGGAGCCTGCTGTCTCTCTTTACACGCCAGGAGTGACACTTCTTTTTGCCACGGTTTCTTTGCAGAACGGGATCCCCAGAGCCTTTCAGTTTTTGAAACTTGGCATTCAGAGCAACTGGGGAAAACCAGGATACACGTGCATTCGTCGGGTGCAGGTGTATGGGAAGATTGCGGGAACGAATGCCATCAGCCAGACGCATGTGCAGACCTCCCCTAATTAATAAGAATTAAACAGGAAAATGGAGAAACAGAGCAGAGAGATGTGGCTGTTAGTCGGGTGCAGAGCAATGTCATTGCAGAGGCCCTCTCAAAGCTGCCAAGTTCTTCCTTTCGCAGGCTGAGGACTTCCTCAGGCTTTCCACTTTCTCTCCCCCACGGGGATGTTTCCTAACCGAGCAAGAGGAGACAATGCTCCCGTAGCCTTTCCTTGCCTAAGTGCCTTGACAAAATCCTTTGGCGTGAGGGCTGCCCCCCATATCTCGTCCCGGCAAAGAGTCATCAGAGCCTGGCAGCGATTTGGGGTCATGATCCCCACAGCACGGGCCCATTCCATTCAGGGGGCACCTTGGCACTGGGGATGGGGTCTAGTGGGGGCCCACATGGGGTGCAGCTATGTCTGGGACCCGTGAAGGATGTCTGAGGTGCGTGAGGAGGCCTGAGCCCTTCTGCTCTTTAAGAGAGGCACCGTTCCCCTGCCCTGAAACTCCCAACACGCAGCCAGCGGCCAGCTGAACGCTGTACACGCACACATCTGTCTTTGTCACGGGGAGATTTGCCCAGTTCGATTCTACGTCTTCGGCAGCCACTACGCAAGGGTATGGCCCTACGCCCATTCGTGGCAGACTGATGTCAGCTTGGAAGCCTCAAGCTGATTGGGTCCGCCGTCACCCCTGTTACCCTGCTAAGTATAGCAAGAGGAGGCCTGAAGACCAGCGTAACGTCCCCCTCCCTCCAGTGGGTGCATCTTTGTGGGGAAAGCTTGGGCACTTCTGCTCTCCTTCCACCTTGCCTTTCCTCGTTTGCCTTTGAAGGTACTGTGGGAATAGGCAAGTTCAGGTGCACAATTACATTGTCGTCAGGCAAATTCACAGGACAGGGTGGGGGAGGTGGGTGGGCTGCTGCCCCGCAGTTCCACTGCCACTGTCCTCTGTTGGCAAGGAAATGGGCACCACATTGGTGCAAACGTCGTTTCCCATGGAAGCCTCTCTCAGAAATGCTTGGAAGAACAGCATCTGCTCAACTGTCTGCAAGAGGATGGCTGTAAGCTTAGAATCCTCGAGTGACTGAGGTTGGAAGAGACCTCTGCAGGCCATCCGGTCCAACGCCCCTGCTCCAGCAGGGCCACCTACAGCCGATTGCCCCGGACTGCGTCCACATGGCTTCTGAATACCTCCTGGCTGTGGTGGGAGACTCTACAACCTCTGGGCAACCTGTGCCAGGGCTCAGTCACCGTCACAGTCAAAAAGTGCTTGCTGATGTTCAGAGGGCACGTCCTGAGTTTCGGTCTGTGCCTCCGGCCCCATCACTGAGCACCACTGAAAAGAGCGTGGCTCTGCCTTTGTTGCACCCTCCCTTTGGGTATTTATGTCTAGGGATGAGGTCCCCGCCCTGTGCCTTCTCCTCCCTCGGCTGAACCGTCCCAGCTGTCTCAGCCTTTCCTCATCGGACGGATGCTCCAGTCCCTTCAACATCTTACTGGCCCTTTGCGGGACTCTCTCCAGTAGGTCCGTGACTGTCTCATACTGGGGAGCCCAGAACTGGGCACAGCACTCCAGATGTGGCCTCAGCAGCGCTGAGGAGAGGGCAAGGATCGCCTCCCTCCACCTGCTAGCACTGATATCTACAAAGTAGAATCTTCCACTTTTGAGGGACAGAAATGTGTTTGGGTTAGTGCTTAGGCACTGCTTAGAGGTAAATGCGGTACCTTGATTTGCTAATGGCTCTACCTTTGAAGAAGAGCCGAAAGACTGATGAAAAGCATGCTTTGCTAAAGAGTATCCTTCAAGAGCTGATAAAAAGGAAACATCCTGCCCCAGAGAGAGCTGGGTGATTGCCAGGGAGGCCTGAAGTCAACAAAAAGCAGCAGTAACTAGGGGAAAGGGAAAGGTGGCTGGGGGAGTTTGGGACCACCCATCCAATTAAAGGACTGTGCAAATTACTGCCCACACACCCTCCAGGAGCACGTTCGCACGGCGGGGAGGACGCTCTCTTTTTCTCCTGTAGGCGCTCACTCTCGTCACACCCCAGAAGGAGCCGTTGTGGTGTCCTGGGTGGTCCTGGGTCTTGTGGAGGATGGAGGCACGCAGCTGCCCCTTGGCACATGCCTGGGGCCGCTTTGGTGGCTGCAGCTCCCCGCGATGATGTGGAGCCAGAGGGGCTGAGCAAGTCAAAGCCCCGTGCAGCCCCAGCCCAGTGTCACCCAGACCCAGTGCCCCCTCCTTCCCCCATGGGGACCCTCAGCCGGCAGCACTGGCCCTGCCCGGGCAAGGGGGAGGGCAGGGGGCCTTGCTCAGGACCCTCCCCAACCCTGTGCTGCCATGCCAGACGCCCAGTGTCCTCACAGCACCCTGTGTCCCCATGCACGTGTCACTGAAACCCGGGAATAAACCTCGTAACACCAATGCGGTGTTAAAAGGCAGGCATTCTTTATTGCAGCGCTGGATGCACGGGGGATAGCTCCACCCAACATGCATGCCAGGTGATCACCAACACGCAGGTTATGTAGGATCAAAACATACATAGTCATTATTTTTCCAGGAAAAGGCAGTCCTATGATAATCATTTCTTAGAAGCCATTTCCATATTCTCCTCCCCGTCACGCATGCTCAGTGATTTGAGTCGGTGGTCCTCAAGGGGTCTCTGGTGGTCGCCAGTGGTCACGCACCCGTGTCCGCTGGGTGACCCTCTTCTTGCAGGCACGCGCAGTATCATTGCTGTAGGTGCACCTGTCCATAGCAATTTACTTCATAAGATTAATATTCCCGAACCCATTGTCCGTTTGGGTAGGGACTGTACATGGAACATAGCAGCATTGTACATTGCCGTGGTCAGTTAGCTTCATTACCTATTACCTTGGTTACACACTAATTATCTCAAACTGATTCTATAGTTTCTGTTTCACGGCCCCTATCCCACGGTTACACGTGGACCTCCCTGGTCCCCCCGACAGCTACAAAACATGCAGCAAACACCCTCCCTTCTCCAAACAGGCTGTGGTGGGTTGGCCCCAGCAGACCGACACCCAGCCAGTCCCCAAGCAATGGCTACTTTGGAAAGACTGTCTAGTCACAAATGCAAAACACAGCGCCTAGTGGGCGACGGGGTCTCTCCTCTGCCCCCCCCCCCCCCCGTAGCTCCGTCTGTGATGTCACAGCCACAACCTCACACCGTGCGGGGCCTGGCCTCTGTGAAGTCAGGGCTGGCCGCCCTGCCCCACGGCACTTTGGGCCACAACCTCCCGCCTGGAAGGAGCTCGCCGTGTCCTGGTGGCTTTGTGCCTGTGGCAGGCGTTCTCCTCCCGGCAATCGGTTTGGGGCTCTTGCCCAGGTGGCCTCCCCTGGACAGGCAACGCTCCTGTGGCGGAAGGAGGACACACGAACGTGCAGGGAAGCTTGATTTCTCCCCAAGATGAGGAGGACAAAGGCTCGTACAAGAGCGCAGGGCACTGCCCTGCCAAGGACGAGGGCCAGCTGCAACATGGACAGATGTGCAGCTGGGCCCACACAGGTCCTACGGAACAGGTACGAGGGTTTGTTCCTCCTGGGGACATCAGCTGGCGGGTAGGACCCACAGAGCCTAAAGGGGGACTGGGGAGACATGATGGAGAAGCTGGTGAGCGCTGTGGGCAGGTTGGCGCTAGGGGGTCCGCGGGTGGGGGAGTCGGGGTAAGAAGGGGCTCTTGCTTCTGCCCTGTCTCACCACGGTGGGGACGGCTCTTGAGAGGCTTCCCAAAGCCTGTCTTCTGGCCAGGGCCTTAGCTCGCGTGGCATGGAGATGGTGCAAAACAGTGCTCCGTCTTTCTCCTCCCATAGGCGCACCCTTTCTCAGGACGACCAGGACACCAGCTGGAAAGGGCCAGCACGCTGCAGCTGCCGTGCTGGAGAAACTGAGCGTAAGTTCAGTGCTGCCTGTCACCCCGTGCTTGCACCAAGCCTGCCTGGCTCCGCCGGGACCCACAGCCCTGCAGAAGCAGCAGCATCCTGCCCTGATGGAGGCCTGGGGCCAGCTCGCCTACATGACCATGGCTGAGCCGGCTACCATGTGCATGTCTTTGTGGGATACTGTAGTAACCACAGGGTACCCCAGTATGGTAGAGAGGCCGAGAGGCCAAAGCCTCGTCCACCCCCCGGCCCCCAGGCACGCCGTCAGAGCCTTGCCTGCGAAGGGATCGTGCCCGGCCCTCCGGCCCCCGCTCCCAGGGTTCAACCAGCACCCCCCTCTCCAGGGCATAACCCTGCCCCTGCCCCACAGGGAGGGAGTGCGTAGGCCAAATGCCCACCTCCCCGCGGGGGTCTAGCAGACGCGCTGACAGGCGTCCTCAAGAAGGGTCCTCAAGCTTTTCTCTGGTTTCTTTGCCCAGGGCTGGTCTTCAGTGTCACTTACAGCCTGGCGGTGGTCGTGCTCTCCCTCCAGAGGTGCCTCAGCACAGGCATCTCCATCCTGTGAGTACAACACGTGTCCGGTGTGGACGTGGAGGCTGGGGGTGCCAGTGGGTAAGGGCAAGCAGGGGGAGGCTGGAGGTGCTCCCCACCAGGAGACCCCCTGGCTCCACTATAAATTGCTGCCTCTCAACTGGTAAGAGAAAATCCCCCTGTGCAGGGCTCTGCCCTTGAGCACTGCTAACACCAGGACTCCCTCTTTTTCAGGAAGGACATCATCACCCTGAAAAAGGACAGGCTCGTCCCACTCCTCGTCTTGATGAGCCTAGCTGCTCTCGGTGAGCATTCGCGTGCTGTCAGCAGAGGCACAGAGGTGCGGGGTGCGAGCTTCAGCTTCAGCGTCAGGCAGAAGCACTGGAGCGCCCGTGGGGCTCTTCCAGCCTCCCGCCTTTGTGGGGCTGGGAGGTCACGAGATGCTCGCTGCACGCGGGGGAAGTGTAGCTGTGGGGTGCAAGGGGCTGTGCAGAGCCCTGAGGCCCAAGGAAAGAGTCCCTGCTTGGAGCTGCAACCTCTCTCTGCACCCTTTCGCCGTGTCCCCAGCCAGCCTCTTGCCACCCTGGTGCGGGAGGAGACAGTGTGACTACAGAGATCGGTAGGAACCCTAGTCAAGTAACTTTCTCGGTGATGTGAATTACAGCTGGTGCTTACTCCGGGACCTTGCTGCTCGTGTGGATGCTGCGGGCAAAGAACGTGCCACAGGTCAGTGGGACAGGAAAGGAGCGCTGCCGGTGGTGAGTGGGTGGGTGAATCACCCAGTCCTCCGCTTCCAGGCAGTGACCCACAGAAGCGGCAGCAGCTTCTGCTGTGCCTCCCCAGAGTTCGCCGGTGCTGGAAAGCCACGGCAGCTCTGGGACTCAGACGGAGAGCCTTTCCCTTTCAGGTGCTGCTGCGGCAGCCTGCAGGCGAGCTGAGGTCCCTGCGGTAAGAGCCCTCTCCTCTCTCCAGACCTGCAGCACGCTCGCTCGGTGGGGTAGCGGCAGGCGTGCCCATGCTATTTGCACTCACTTGCACAGCGCCCAGGGCTCGTGCCTTTGGCTCCTGCCTGGGCCTTTGGCTAAACCTGGAGTGGGAGGGAAGCACTCGCAAACCGGGGAAAGAAAAGGGGGCTCGAGCACCTCTGTCTCTGCTCCTCCCGAGCTTGGAGGCTCTGGCAGGGACTGGGCAGCTCTCTGACAAGATCGGCTTTCCCGGTGTCTGCAGGAACACGCTCGTGGTGTGGGGGCAACAATCCCGAGAGATGCAACAGCTGAGGGATGAAGCGGTGCGCCTGACTGCAGAGATCAGCACTGTGAAGAAGGTGATCCTCCACTTTGGGAAAGAGAGCTGGGACCAGCAGGGCGCTGCACAACAAGGCCATTCCTGGGCCAGTTGGTGGGCTTCTCCTGCTCAGCCCACACGCCCCTCCCTTTGCCAGGAGCTGCTGCTGGAGCTTCTCTGCTGTAAAGCCCCTTCTCCTGGCCAGGTCTGACATGGTCATTTCTTCTGTTCCTTGGTGTCTTTCCCAGGAAGTTCAGCAAATGAGAGAGGTACTGTCAGCGACCATGCGGACATCTGACTGGGCTCTGAAAAGTGCAGGTACGGACACACCTCAGGTCCAGGTGGGCAGGTCTCATCACACTGGGCTCGTGCTTGGCCTTGCCGAAAGCAGGCCCTGCTGCAGACTCTGCTCTCCAAGGCAGAGGGAGGTGGGACCAAATCACGGAGCCCAAGAACATGACTGTGGCCGAGCAGCTGCCTTGGGCTCACCCCAGTCCTGCTGTCAGAGCCCTCGCTGGTGCCCCAGCCAAGACCCTGACAACATTTCTGCCCTCTCCCTCTCTGCTGAGCTTTCCTGGGGAATGAAAGCGAGTGGCCAGGTCGTCCTTTGCTTTCCATGCAGCTGGGCCTTGCCTTGGGTCTGCAGCCCTTCCTGGGGGCGGGTGGGGGGGGGGGCTCGCTGTCTCCCAGCACCCGCAGACCTTCTCTTTGTGCGGCTGGGAGGGAGACGCCGTCACCGGGCACGGGGATCTCCTCGTTGCCGGGCACCTCCGAGGGCGCGGTGCTGCATGCGGGGCTGGCGGGCACCCTTAGAAATCGCCTGCAGCCACCAGGTCCTCCGAGCCTGGGGCCTCTTGCCATCAGCTGCTCTCTTCTCCCTTCAGGGTCTGCCATCGACCTGCAGAGATCGTCCAGCAGCTCGGCATGGCTCTGCAGGGTGTTTTGGTTCCTGTGTGCTCCACCCCATCTGGACACCTTTGTGCAGGTACAGTAGCAGAAACCGCCAGTGCTGCTTCTCTTGCCTCTTCTAAAGTTGGGGGCAAGTCCTGGGGTGTCTCCTGTCAGGCCAGCTGTATTGCTCAAGGCCATGGCACCAGTCCGGTGCCTGACACCTGAGGTCTCACATAAGGCTTGGCTCCCTAGGAATCAGCAGTTGCCATCGGAAAGGGGCTGAGCTGAGCTGAGCTCCCTACCCACCATCCCTGGTCGCTGCTGGGTGAAGAGGCTTCTCCTTTGAGACCCCATTTCCCTGCCACCGCTCTGATTGTCCCTCTCCCGATGGGGCAGTGGAGGGTAGGGGGAGGCTGCAGAGCAGCTGGCCAAAAAGAGAGGTTTCTTGAAAGCCCTGGCTCCAGTGCAGGGTATCAGATGTTTCCCACTGGCTGGCTGTTCTCCTCTTTCCCGGGATGGGAAGGCGGCTGGGCTCTTCCTCCCGCTTCCCAACGTGCCATTAATTTCGAGCACAAGCTCAGCCCGCAGGCGCAGTGCCACCTCTGCTTCTGGCTGCACGGGAGCGCAGCGGGCCCCATCCTGCCCTCGCGTTCATTGCTCTTGCCCTCTGTTTTCAGGCGGATGCTTCCCCAGGATACTGCTGGCCATTCCAAGGGTCTCGGAGCGAGGTGCTAATCCGGTTGCCCGCACCGGTACAACCGATGGCCATCACCATACAGCACGCCTCAAAGACAGCCTCTCCGCTGGGGACTGTCAGTAGTGCTCCCCGAGATTTCACTGTCTCTGTAAGTCTCTGCCGGGCACTGGGGGCTGGGACCTGGCCGCGGGGAAAAGCTGTAACGGGGACTTGCTGCTCTCTGCGCGTCTGCCGAGATTCGTGTGCTGCCAAGCAGTGCCGTTCCCTGAGGGGACATTTCAAGGGACATGTGGGGTGGCGTCACCCCTCCGAAGACTCCCTCAGCATGTTGTGGCCCAGGAGCTACAGGCCCTTGAGCAACACACAAGGAGGAGGCTCAGCCCCACCGCATCCTGCGCCGCCAGACCCTGCTGGAACCGCGGGAGTGGGGTGCAGATCACAGGCCCGGATCTGGCATGAGCGTATCCTCATGGTCGGGTCAAGCCTGACCTGCTCCCCTGTGCTTTATCTCCAAGGGACTGGATGAGGAAGGCGAGGACGAAACGTTGCTGGGGACATTCACCTATGCCATGCAGCAAGAGCCGACCCAGACCTTCCCTCTGCAGGTACAGTGCATGCGGGTGGGCAAGAGGCCAGGGCAGAAACGCTGTTTTGCCAGCAAGTGGCTTGTGGGGGGAGTGCGGACGGTTCCTGCCGGGGCAGGGGCCCAACCCTGCCCGAGAGCAACATTGGTGGGATCGGGAGGGAGAGTGGCATCTGGCAGGGCAGCAAAAGCAGAACAGAGACGGTGTTGGCCACACAGCTGTCTGGGTCCCTGGAGCTGCCTGGCTGCACCCGCCGGGCCAGAGGTGGCAGGGAGGATGCCCAGCACCTTGCCCCAGCAGCAGGACTTTCCCCGGGCCCCGCTTCCCTGGCACCAGCGAGCCTCAGGTTTCCACAGCTGCCCGCCACGCTCTCTGAGGCTGGGCGTTTGCTCTGCAGGGGCACAGGGGTCCCTTGCCACCTGGGTGGGAGAAGGGAAGGAGGGAGAAGCTGCCGCCTCAGCCAGAGTGGGAGCTGGTCCCGGAGCAGGGGCCCGGGATGGCGGAGGAAGACGCGCGGAGCCTGCTGTCTCTCTTTACACGCCAGGAGTGACACTTCTTTTTGCCACGGTTTCTTTGCAGAACGGGATCCCCAGAGCCTTTCAGTTTTTGAAACTTGGCATTCAGAGCAACTGGGGAAAACCAGGATACACGTGCATTCGTCGGGTGCAGGTGTATGGGAAGATTGCGGGAACGAATGCCATCAGCCAGACGCATGTGCAGACCTCCCCTAATTAATAAGAATTAAACAGGAAAATGGAGAAACAGAGCAGAGAGATGTGGCTGTTAGTCGGGTGCAGAGCAATGTCATTGCAGAGGCCCTCTCAAAGCTGCCAAGTTCTTCCTTTCGCAGGCTGAGGACTTCCTCAGGCTTTCCACTTTCTCTCCCCCACGGGGATGTTTCCTAACCGAGCAAGAGGAGACAATGCTCCCGTAGCCTTTCCTTGCCTAAGTGCCTTGACAAAATCCTTTGGCGTGAGGGCTGCCCCCCATATCTCGTCCCGGCAAAGAGTCATCAGAGCCTGGCAGCGATTTGGGGTCATGATCCCCACAGCACGGGCCCATTCCATTCAGGGGGCACCTTGGCACTGGGGATGGGGTCTAGTGGGGGCCCACATGGGGTGCAGCTATGTCTGGGACCCGTGAAGGATGTCTGAGGTGCGTGAGGAGGCCTGAGCCCTTCTGCTCTTTAAGAGAGGCACCGTTCCCCTGCCCTGAAACTCCCAACACGCAGCCAGCGGCCAGCTGAACGCTGTACACGCACACATCTGTCTTTGTCACGGGGAGATTTGCCCAGTTCGATTCTACGTCTTCGGCAGCCACTACGCAAGGGTATGGCCCTACGCCCATTCGTGGCAGACTGATGTCAGCTTGGAAGCCTCAAGCTGATTGGGTCCGCCGTCACCCCTGTTACCCTGCTAAGTATAGCAAGAGGAGGCCTGAAGACCAGCGTAACGTCCCCCTCCCTCCAGTGGGTGCATCTTTGTGGGGAAAGCTTGGGCACTTCTGCTCTCCTTCCACCTTGCCTTTCCTCGTTTGCCTTTGAAGGTACTGTGGGAATAGGCAAGTTCAGGTGCACAATTACATTGTCGTCAGGCAAATTCACAGGACAGGGTGGGGGAGGTGGGTGGGCTGCTGCCCCGCAGTTCCACTGCCACTGTCCTCTGTTGGCAAGGAAATGGGCACCACATTGGTGCAAACGTCGTTTCCCATGGAAGCCTCTCTCAGAAATGCTTGGAAGAACAGCATCTGCTCAACTGTCTGCAAGAGGATGGCTGTAAGCTTAGAATCCTCGAGTGACTGAGGTTGGAAGAGACCTCTGCAGGCCATCCGGTCCAACGCCCCTGCTCCAGCAGGGCCACCTACAGCCGATTGCCCCGGACTGCGTCCACATGGCTTCTGAATACCTCCTGGCTGTGGTGGGAGACTCTACAACCTCTGGGCAACCTGTGCCAGGGCTCAGTCACCGTCACAGTCAAAAAGTGCTTGCTGATGTTCAGAGGGCACGTCCTGAGTTTCGGTCTGTGCCTCCGGCCCCATCACTGAGCACCACTGAAAAGAGCGTGGCTCTGCCTTTGTTGCACCCTCCCTTTGGGTATTTATGTCTAGGGATGAGGTCCCCGCCCTGTGCCTTCTCCTCCCTCGGCTGAACCGTCCCAGCTGTCTCAGCCTTTCCTCATCGGACGGATGCTCCAGTCCCTTCAACATCTTACTGGCCCTTTGCGGGACTCTCTCCAGTAGGTCCGTGACTGTCTCATACTGGGGAGCCCAGAACTGGGCACAGCACTCCAGATGTGGCCTCAGCAGCGCTGAGGAGAGGGCAAGGATCGCCTCCCTCCACCTGCTAGCACTGATATCTACAAAGTAGAATCTTCCACTTTTGAGGGACAGAAATGTGTTTGGGTTAGTGCTTAGGCACTGCTTAGAGGTAAGTGCGGTACCTTGATTTGCTAATGGCTCTACCTTTGAAGAAGAGCCGAAAGACTGATGAAAAGCATGCTTTGCTAAAGAGTATCCTTCAAGAGCTGATAAAAAGGAAACATCCTGCCCCAGAGAGAGCTGGGTGATTGCCAGGGAGGCCTGAAGTCAACAAAAAGCAGCAGTAACTAGGGGAAAGGGAAAGGTGGCTGGGGGAGTTTGGGACCACCCATCCAATTAAAGGACTGTGCAAATTACTGCCCACACACCCTCCAGGAGCACGTTCGCACGGCGGGGAGGACGCTCTCTTTTTCTCCTGTAGGCGCTCACTCTCGTCACACCCCAGAAGGAGCCGTTGTGGTGTCCTGGGTGGTCCTGGGTCTTGTGGAGGATGGAGGCACGCAGCTGCCCCTTGGCACATGCCTGGGGCCGCTTTGGTGGCTGCAGCTCCCCGCGATGATGTGGAGCCAGAGGGGCTGAGCAAGTCAAAGCCCCGTGCAGCCCCAGCCCAGTGTCACCCAGACCCAGTGCCCCCTCCTTCCCCCATGGGGACCCTCAGCCGGCAGCACTGGCCCTGCCCGGGCAAGGGGGAGGGCAGGGGGCCTTGCTCAGGACCCTCCCCAACCCTGTGCTGCCATGCCAGACGCCCAGTGTCCTCACAGCACCCTGTGTCCCCATGCACGTGTCACTGAAACCCGGGAATAAACCTCGTAACACCAATGCGGTGTTAAAAGGCAGGCATTCTTTATTGCAGCGCTGGATGCACGGGGGATAGCTCCACCCAACATGCATGCCAGGTGATCACCAACACGCAGGTTATGTAGGATCAAAACATACATAGTCATTATTTTTCCAGGAAAAGGCAGTCCTATGATAATCATTTCTTAGAAGCCATTTCCATATTCTCCTCCCCGTCACGCATGCTCAGTGATTTGAGTCGGTGGTCCTCAAGGGGTCTCTGGTGGTCGCCAGTGGTCACGCACCCGTGTCCGCTGGGTGACCCTCTTCTTGCAGGCACGCGCAGTATCATTGCTGTAGGTGCACCTGTCCATAGCAATTTACTTCATAAGATTAATATTCCCGAACCCATTGTCCGTTTGGGTAGGGACTGTACATGGAACATAGCAGCATTGTACATTGCCGTGGTCAGTTAGCTTCATTACCTATTACCTTGGTTACACACTAATTATCTCAAACTGATTCTATAGTTTCTGTTTCACGGCCCCTATCCCACGGTTACACGTGGACCTCCCTGGTCCCCCCGACAGCTACAAAACATGCAGCAAACACCCTCCCTTCTCCAAACAGGCTGTGGTGGGTTGGCCCCAGCAGACCGACACCCAGCCAGTCCCCAAGCAATGGCTACTTTGGAAAGACTGTCTAGTCACAAATGCAAAACACAGCGCCTAGTGGGCGACGGGGTCTCTCCTCTGCCCCCCCCCCCCCCCGTAGCTCCGTCTGTGATGTCACAGCCACAACCTCACACCGTGCGGGGCCTGGCCTCTGTGAAGTCAGGGCTGGCCGCCCTGCCCCACGGCACTTTGGGCCACAACCTCCCGCCTGGAAGGAGCTCGCCGTGTCCTGGTGGCTTTGTGCCTGTGGCAGGCGTTCTCCTCCCGGCAATCGGTTTGGGGCTCTTGCCCAGGTGGCCTCCCCTGGACAGGCAACGCTCCTGTGGCGGAAGGAGGACACACGAACGTGCAGGGAAGCTTGATTTCTCCCCAAGATGAGGAGGACAAAGGCTCGTACAAGAGCGCAGGGCACTGCCCTGCCAAGGACGAGGGCCAGCTGCAACATGGACAGATGTGCAGCTGGGCCCACACAGGTCCTACGGAACAGGTACGAGGGTTTGTTCCTCCTGGGGACATCAGCTGGCGGGTAGGACCCACAGAGCCTAAAGGGGGACTGGGGAGACATGATGGAGAAGCTGGTGAGCGCTGTGGGCAGGTTGGCGCTAGGGGGTCCGCGGGTGGGGGAGTCGGGGTAAGAAGGGGCTCTTGCTTCTGCCCTGTCTCACCACGGTGGGGACGGCTCTTGAGAGGCTTCCCAAAGCCTGTCTTCTGGCCAGGGCCTTAGCTCGCGTGGCATGGAGATGGTGCAAAACAGTGCTCCGTCTTTCTCCTCCCATAGGCGCACCCTTTCTCAGGACGACCAGGACACCAGCTGGAAAGGGCCAGCACGCTGCAGCTGCCGTGCTGGAGAAACTGAGCGTAAGTTCAGCGCTGCCTGTCACCCCGTGCTTGCACCAAGCCTGCCTGGCTCCGCCGGGACCCACAGCCCTGCAGAAGCAGCAGCATCCTGCCCTGATGGAGGCCTGGGGCCAGCTCGCCTACGTGACCATGGCTGAGCCGGCTACCATGTGCATGTCTTTGTGGGATACTGTAGTAACCACAGGGTACCCCAGTATGGTAGAGAGGCCGAGAGGCCAAAGCCTCGTCGACCGTCCCCGCCAGACACACCATCAGAGCCTTGCCTGCAAGGGGATCCTGTCCATCCCCTGCTCCCAGGGCATAACCAGCATTTTTTTGTTTATGCAGTGAATTGTGGTTTACAGTTTCAGTCATGGGTCACCTCTATAGGCCATCTAACATGAAATGTCAGCTAATATGTCTCAGTTATATGTGGTGTATGAGAAAAAACCCTAAGTAATCGCAATGAAAATGGCTGGAGAGCAGATTACTTTTATTTATAGTTTCCAGAACTGCAGTTGTAGTATATGTGAAATGACTGGCACTCTTTGCTTCTGAGTAAATGCAGTATTTTATGAGTCTCTCAGCTGAGCCTCAGGGGATGTCTGTTCCATGGGTTCATACTCTGGTGGGTGAAAATCAGTATGTGGGTTTGATTTGTGGATTTAAATTATGGAACTTTTAAATGTCTTTGTACTCAATGTGAGATCAGTGAATGCATATTTAGGACTTTATGTTGAAAATAAAGTTATTCTGACAGTCTTAAAATCTCTAGCTACTCTAAGTTGTTCAAAGCTGGAATGCTAGTTAAAAAAGTCGATCAAACTGAAACCTGAGATGTATTTGCAATTTTCAAAAAGCTATTGAAGGAATGAGTTGCCTACAGCAATAAAACTTCTCCTTTCTGTAGGCCTAAAATACAACTTGTTTGGATTTCAATACAAAATTTCAGTGCTGTGACATAGTTTTGAACTTCTTTTTTCTTTTCTTTTCTTTTCTTTTTTCTTTTCTTTTCTTTTCTTTTCTTTTCTTTTCGTTTCTTTTCTTTTCTTTTCTTTTCTTTTCTTTTCTTTTCTTTTCTTTTCTTTTGTTTTCTTTTCTTTTCTTTTCTTTTCTTTTCTTTTTTCTCTTTTCAAATATTGCTGTCAGGTCAAGAGATCTGAGAAGTTTACAATCGATTATTATTCTTAATGAAGATTAAATCTGTTTCAGGTATATCTGTAGTATCTTGATGACACCCTATTTTTCTATAATAATCATATGCTTCTCAGAAATTTTTTCTTTGATGTGCCTTAAGTGCTAATGGCTGCACTTTCTACATATATTTTCCTGCTCTTCATGAATTGTCTCTATTAGCAGTGAAGAATGACTAGAACTTGCAATACTGGACAGAAACTCTTCATTCTTTGTCATAGCTATCACCTTCTATAAATAAATTACAGCTTCTTTGAAAGGAGTTGTAATAGAAACGAAAAGCCTGTCATTATATCATACAAAGTCTGTTAAGAGATGTTAATGCTGAGAAGGTTGATAGTTCAGAAAATAAGCATCTAACACAGTACTTTAATACTGGTGTAGGTTTGAAAGATGAGAAAATAAGGCAGTATGTTTTATACACAGTTTTGGTGCAGGTACTTTCCTTTAAGTTCAGTCCACTATAATTTGGTTGCTCCAATCAGCTGTTCAACTGTCTGGATAGCTGTCTTTTGAAATAAGTAGTAAATGATGCTCACTGTAAAGCACATTAAATGAGCATTTGAGAATTTTGAGAAAGTTTTACACAGCAGTCTGTCAAAGTCTTTAAAGTCATTAACATATAAGGGAGGAATACTGAAAATAAAGTTTTTGAGATTTTTATGCAAAAAAGTTGTATACTAGTGCAAATTGCCTAAACTACAGTCACGGGCATCCTCACATGTATACTGACCCTTGCTGTGTGATCCTCAGAGGAACACCTGACTAATACAGCTGTACATATTTGCTACTTACAGTAACAAACTCTAGGGAAGCAGAAAGGAAGGACATCTTGGACAGCAGAAAATTCAGAAAGGTGTATGAAAATGCATAGTTTTACAAAAGAGAATGGACCACAGTTTGACTTGAACTAGGGTATACTCAAGGTAAGTCATCTACCTAAAATTTAAGTTTAAAAGTCAGTTTCCCCAAAATGTAAGCAGATGATTCTGGAGAATCCATGCAATCCCCAGTCTGAAGTACTAAATTGATTTTCCTCAGTTCTGTGACAAGCTTATGAAATATGCCTTCTAAAAGGGACTTAACTGTATGGCTTTGACAGTTCCTGGAAAAATCTCGTTCTTACTAAGGATATGAAAAAGATATCAAAAGCATAGGGATCAGAGATACAGTCTTCATGTAGCTGAGTCACAAATTATTCCTGATATTCTGTGCATTGTTATAGGTTAAAATAATAAGGTGTAATTTAAAACATTTGGGAGCTATGCATGTATGTATCTCATAGGTTGATACATAGGTCTTCATCAGCATCTCATTCAGACCTGTTATTACAGACTGTGCCATACTTCTGTGATGATACAAAAAGAGTAAGTCGTATCAGCCAGAATTCCTCCTCCAGTTCTGGTTCATATTTCTTAAAGTCCCTGAATCAGAACACTCTAATTCCACCCAAGGCATTAATGGAGAGAGGGTTATAACTGTTGTTCTAAAAAACTGTCTTCGAAAAGACATAAAGTGATTTGAAATGAGTTAAAGCCCTCCTCTCTCTACAAGTACATGAGCTTGATACTAAAAATGTACTTCTGTATTATTTTTATAACAAAGCTCAAGAATGGTAGGAGATACAAAATGCTGTGACTTAGCACTGGCTCTGACATTATCTGCCAAGAAAGCTGTTATTGCGATCTGGGTTTAGGGAGCCGTTACTGGTGATGGTGAGAAGTGGACATCCAACCAGCTAGGAAAATAGCACTGGCTCCTATACCTCCCAGAGGTATACCTGCTGAGGCACGGACATTCCCGTGGCCACAGAGGCTTCAAGATGTACCTACTCTGGTGTGGATCTCTTCACGACCACAGACACTTCGGGGTGTCCTGCTCCCACATGGACTCATCCACAGGTCACAGTCCCTTCGACTCAAGTTCACACAGGAGTTCCAGCCTGTCCAGTACAGCAGCACAGAAACAGCAGCAATGCCCTGGCCATCTGCCAGGCCAGGCACATCGCCATTACTGTTATCGAAGTATTCCCAGGCACAGCACAGTAAGATGATAAGCAGCACAGCAGTACAGCGAGCAGCAAAAGCAAAAAGCAGCCACTAACAAGCATGAGACTCAAATATACAGTGAAGTAAGCAAGCCCCATCGCAAGGACAGGAACCTGCCAATTAATAGCTGAACAGCAATAACAGCTATAAACTTCATCTGGCACATTCCAATCAAATCTGTTGTCATTTCGAACTCATTGAGCCCCACATTGGGTGCCAAAAGGTACTGTTGTGGTTTAACCCCAGCTGGCAACTAAGCACCACACTGCTGCTCACTCACTTTCATCTGGTGGGATGGGTGAGAGCATTGGAAGAGTAAAAGTGCGAAAACTTGTGGTCTGAGATAAAAACAGTTTAATAGGTAAAGCAAAAGCTGTGGACAAGCAAAGCAAACCAAGGAATTCATTCCCCACTTCCCATGGGCAGGCAGGTTCCTATCTCCAGGAAAGCAGGGCTCCATCGGGCCTAATGGTTACTTGGGAAGACAAACACCATCACTCTGAACACCTCCACCTTCCTCCTTCTTCCTCCAGACTTATATGCTGAGCATGACGTCATATGGTATGGATTATCCCTTTAGTTGGTTTGGGTCAGTTGGCTCGGCTGTGTCCCCTCCCAGCTCCTTGTGCACCCCCAGCCTCCTCGCTGGTGGGGTGGGGTGAGAAGCAGCAAAGGCCTTGGCTCTGTGTAAGCACTGCTCAGCAGTAACGGAAACATCTCTGCATTATGAACACCGTTTTCAGCACAAATCCAAAACACAGCCCCACACTAGCTACTATGAAGAAAATTAACTCTATCCCAGCCAAAACCAGCACAGATTCTATGAAATATTTCAAGAACTGAATATAAAACAGAAAAACAGCAACCAAAGCTTGGAGCTATAAAAAAGAATATATTCAGCATTTGGAAGAAGAAGGATTGGATTTCCATTCGAATCTGATTTGAAATTACCTTTTGCTTGTAACAAACTCTTAAATTTGCTTTCCTGCTTTTTTGAAAATTCTGAAAATTTTTGCCCTGTTGTTTCTTGAATTCATAAAAAACACCTTCCTGCTTAGTTGCTTTGATCACGGTTCTTTTCTTAACATGGTAGATTTTTCACTTACATTCCCTCATCGAAAATTTTATTTTTCTTCTTTATGTAAACTCAGAGCAATCTCCCTTCATTTTATTGTCGGTACCTTCTTTTCCAAAGGATCTACATGCTAATGACTGGTAATCTACTGCATGAATCTGTTGAATTGTTGAATTCAGAACAATCGTGCATGGCAGGAGCAGTACTAATAAGGCATGCAATTTGCAAAACTGCTGTTACACACACAAGAGAAGGATCTTAACACTTGTCATCCTCCAAGCTTCATAGAGGCCACATAGAAGGAGCTTTGGTGAGGTTTAGCTGTCATGAAACCAAGATGATCCAATTTTATCTGCTCTAAATAGTTGATTAAAAAGTGAACAAGAACATGTATTATTAGCAATTAGGTTGGGGTGGATTAAAGTAAGTAATCCTAGTAAGATTTTTTTTTTTTTCCTGGAACATGATCAGTTAACATTGATCCTCTTGTTTACACGCAGTGCATTTGGAGGCAGAGGAGAGAAATGAAAATATAATCTGCAAGTGGTGCAGAGTCTAGTTGGAGGCCTGTAGCTAGTGGTGTGCCTCAAGGGTCAGTACTTGGTCCAGTCTTATTCAACATATTCACCAGTGACCTGAACAAGGGGACAGAGTGTAACCTCAGCAAGTTTGCTGACAATACAAAATGGAGAGGAGTGGCCGACACATCAGAAGGCTGCGCTACCATTCAACGAGACATGGACAGGCTAGAGAGCTGGGCAGAGAGGAACCTAATAAAGGTCAACAAAGGTAAGTGCAGGCAGGGTCTTGCACCTAGGGAGAAATAAGACCAAACACCAGTACAGGTTAGGGGTTGGCCTGCTGGGAAGCAGCGCTGCGGAGAAGGACCTGGGAGTCCTGGTAGACAACAAGCTCTCCATGAGCCAGCAATGTGCCCTCATGGCCAAGAAGGCCAATGGTATCCTGGGCTGCATTAAGAAGAGCATGGCCAGCAGGTCGAGGGAGGTTCTTCTCCCCATCTACTCTGCCCTGGTGAGGCCACACCTGGAGTTCTGCGTCCAGTTCTGGGCACCCCAGTTCAAGAAAGACAGGGAACTCCTGGAGAGAGTCCCGTGGAGGGCTGCAAGGATGATTAGGGGCCTGGAGCATCTCTTGTATGAGGAAAGGCTGAGAGAGCTGGGTCTGTTTAGTCTGGAGAAGAGAAGACTGAGAGGGGATCTCATCAATGGTTATAAATATCTAAAGGGTGGATGTCAAGAGGATGGGGCCAGACTCTTCTCTGTGGTGCCCAGTGACAGGACAAGGGGCAATGGGCACGAATTGGAACACAGGAAGTTCCATCTCAGTATGAGGAAAAACTTCTTCACTGTGAGGGTGACCGAGCACTGGAACAGGTTGCCCAGAGAGGTTGTGGAGTTTCCTTCTCTGGAGATATTCAAAACCAGCCTGGATGCCACCCTGTGCAACCTGCTGCAGGTGATCCTGCTCTAGCAGGGGGGTTGCACTAAATGATCTCTAGAGGTCCCTTCCAACCCCTACCAATCTGTGATTCCGTGACTCATTGTGGAGTTGTATGTTTCCTCATTTTAGCAAATATTGGACAATGTTAGATGTTTTAAGTGGATTGGATGGCACGCATCACGCCTGCAGCTCAAATACAAGACTACGGCCTAGGAAGCAAGCCTCTGTTAAATGAATACCGCAGTGAGACGGTGAAAGCACCGAGCGTCCGTACGGAGCAACAGCGATGTGGCTGTAGGGACATCTACAGACGGAAAGTGTTACAGCAGCTCTTAAACTGCCACTTCGTTCTGGCCACATTAAGGCTAACGGAGTTTCTTACGGGTACGGAACAAGCAAGTAGTGTGTGAACTCTGTGGAGATGTTCTGTGGTTCTGGCTGAATCCGTTAAGGACTCCTATTAAAAAAGAACAGAGTTACGAGTCACTGCTTTTTGAATATTATTTCACTTATGATGGCTATAGCAAATCTTCATTTTTAGCATGCAACCTATGTTCAAGTGTTGAAAGACAGACCCATGATTAGGTTTAGCTCTGATTGTTCTTGCTTATCCAGGTTAGAGTGACATGCATCATTTGCCATTCATGTAGTTTTATTCCTTCTCAATATCTTTCATATTAAATCTGATATTAGGTGAATTATACTGTTACATGCTTTGATAAACATGGATACTTTGCAGAGATTGGACACATGCCAGAGGAAACAGCATGAATTTGGAACTCCAACACCAGTATTCTGTGGGGTTTTTTTCCATTATTGGTAGTCCATTGGGATTGTGGAAACGTTATGTCATGATAACGATGCAAAGGATAATTCTACATACGTGCAAACTCTTAGTTTTCAGTTCATATGCACCCCTGAAGTTAGGTATCTTACTACTCAAGAAAATTCTATACTACTATTAGACCTGACCACAGTATGTTTTTTTTGGAAAACATGTTGAATCTAAGTGTAACAACTCCCTGTGTTCCTGAATTTCTATGCAGAATGATAGAATAGTTTGTGTTGGAAGGGAGCTTTAAAGGTCATCTAATCCACCCCCCCCTGCAATGAGCAGGGACATCTTCCACTAGTTCACATTGCTCAAAGCCCCATCCAACCTGGCCTTGAATGTTTCCAGGGATGGAGCATCTGCCACCTCTCTGGGCAACCTGTTCCAGTGCCTCACCACCCTTATTGTAAAAAGGTTCTTCCTTATATCCAATCTAAACCTACTCTCTTTCAGTTTAAAACCATTGCCCCTTGTCCTGTCACTAGAGGCCCTGGTAAGAAGTCTCCCTCTGTTGCCAGTTGCAGCCCTGTTCTAGAATATGACAAGAAAAGAGAGTGGGTCTTGTGCAGCTAGAATTCTGTTCTGTGATACGCTGAGCAGAACTAAGGGAAAACTGTGAGTGGGAGGAGGGTAAAGAACATATCTCATCATATCCGCTCTCACCTAATAAATCTATGTCCAGACTTGTCTGCACAAAAATTCTTAAAACATTCTTGATAAACTGGTCATTTGTTTTCCTGCTTGCAAACAAATAAATTCAGCCAATTCTCTGCATAGTTCCTTTGAGTTTCAGAATTTGGAGGGTATTTTGGAATTCCAGAGCAAACGGTGCCCAATTAACGATAATATTTAATGGAAAAGAAATCTGACACTTATTGTTCCCTATTTTCAGGGAACAATTTTGTCTCTTTTAATTTCCTTCATTTCCAGGCCTTTTAGACATAATTACAGCATAGTAGTTCAATAACAGTTTGCTATGAGGTTGTGGATATGGGACATGATAGAGGATGCACACTCCCACCGAAATCAAGAGGGTCGTCTTCTGTGAAGACCACTGCGTAAATTGCTTCCAGGTGCTGTTACTGGAGCTATGGAAGTTTTCCACTGCATTGTCTGAACTCCGTATCAGTAAACCCTTCGATTTGCGCAGAAAATGTCCAGTCCAGTACATCTAGTTCAAATGAGCTCTCTGCTCTGCTTCTTTTCTTGTCCTTTGTGTACTCCCCTGCTCTCCCCATACATATATTTTTAGTTCTGTCCATCTCATCCTTCTGCTGTAACTTCCAATGACTTGCTATCATCTGTTAACAATTTGCAAGTGTCTGTTTCATGTCAAGGCATGTGAAAACAAAATTGGGAAAACAGTCTTTCTCAAAACTGACTCACTCCACTGGCAAGCAGAATGTCCTCATGTAACTGAGGTAAGATACTTCTGAAAACAATCACTGGCAGGTAGACTGAAAAAACCACTCATCAGCTCGTATAACAAGTATACCTGTAATGAGCTATATCTGTCATAAAAGTATCTAATGACATAGAAGAGGGATTTCCTTCCCCTGAGAATGCCAGTAGCTTGTTGTCCTAGGAGTTCAAGGATTTCTGGAGTCAGGACAAAGGTTTTTATAAAATGCCCAGAGGTGCCACAGAGAGGCTGAATGGCAGGCCATAAATGTATAAATGTTGTGATCTGGACAGTCATTACAATTTAATCTTAGAATATTAAGCTATTACTGGTTTGCCTTTAATACTTAGGAAAGATGTCTATTTTCATGGAAGTAATGGTTGGAGAACATGACAATCTCCTGATGTTTTAATTGCTTGTTGAGATAAATAATACATAAAAGGTCATTACAGAAATTTTTAAGAGTGCTCTGCTTTCTGCCAATGTATAAGGCCTCCAAGCGTCCAAAAAGATAATGCTGTTTTCCAAATTTCTGGTGGTTCATGTATCTCCCAAGTGCTTTCACACAGGGTCAGAAACACAGCTATGTAACCTTTGTTTAATTTACTATCTTTTCCTATTAGCTGTATTTTGAAGGATGTCTAAACAATCTCTGATGAATGCTTTTTATAAGATTCAAGCAAGACTCCTTCATTACAAACTAGAAATATATCTCAAAAGAAAGACTGGGAAGACACAAATGTTTTGCAAACAATTAAAATAATGTAATTTGATCATTATCAGCTTGTAACTGTGTAGCCCTGTATTGCCATTTATGGCTTATAACAGGCCATATGCCTTGTACTGAGTTTCTAAGGCCTCAGGACTGAAGCTTGTCAGACTTGCTCCATCTGAACATTTTTTGGTCTGCTTGCAGCTTTGCTTTGGTTTGCTTCATTCAACTGTGACAGCAGTTTGCCCAGTTGGTGAGTTCTCTATGGCTAATTTATTTTTCTTTGCATCGTATGATGATACTTTGAAATAGGTTATAGTAACAAGCAGTTACACTGTCTGGAATGATATTTATTACTCTAATATGATGAATTAATGTAGAGAAATGCAGATCTGGTACAATACCGGAGCCTTGAGAAGAGCAGACATGGGATAC
This sequence comes from Grus americana, assembly GCF_028858705.1. Lineage (NCBI taxonomy): Eukaryota > Metazoa > Chordata > Aves > Gruiformes > Gruidae > Grus > Grus americana. Next base: position 31,653,255 of record NC_072891.1, on the reverse strand, counting down.
ATCTTACATAGGTTGACAAGAGATGGAGCACAGAGTTGGCACTGGAGACCTCACAGCTACAAACAATTCACCAGTGATCAGTTAGAGAAATGCAGACCTGGAACTGGACACAACTGTTTCTAGGGGTAGCAAAGAAGACAAACTATCTAATAGTATATGTGGAAGGCACTGTATATATTAAACTCAGATGTAATGTGGAGCTGCAGACTAGTGAAGAAAAAGCAAGGTGTAAAACTGTGTTAGCAAACGTACAAAAATAACTCCAAGTGGACCCTCAAGGGAGGAAGAAGAAACTGTCAGCATGAACATCATGTTCCTCCATTCCTCCTGGTGGAGGACTCCAGAGGCTGATCACTCACTGTAACACCCACCCCCTCACCTGAATGAGACCACTGACCTTGGGGTCTAGGGAAGGAGGGGAGAAGGGTGAACTGTAGAAACTAAGAAGTATGTGGAATGATTTTAACTGTATTATTATTATTGTTATTTTTATTATTATTATTGAAACTTTTCAGCAAAGACATATCCTTTCTCATTCTGTAATAATTACATCTGGACTAACAATAATTTTTTAATTAGGATGTTAAGGTTTCAATTATGCTAACAATAAATTTTTTACTTTATAAGTAAGATGTGTTTCATCTTTGTCATAAGTAAAGTTTTGAGTGTAACAGACCGTAAATTTCTGTCTCAAGAACATCAATTTCCTATGGAACTTAGAGTTTTGGGACAACGCTTGTTATGGGTAAGTGTTAATTTGCCATTCAGTTGTCTAAAATCAAGCCAACAAGTAAGGACTTGTCCTGGACATTCAGGGCAGTCAAGGGGAGGGTCTCTTATCTTTCTGCGAGCAATCTGTCTTCAGAACTATTTGCTCCTGAAGCTTGACTGGTTGGTCACAGATAACATCGAGAGGGATGGTAAGCAGAGGAATGTGATCATCTGTTAGATTAAATGAGCAACCTGTTGAATGTGGAATATCCTTAATGGTGTTTCTACAAAACCACTTTAAGGTACCCATTTAAGCAAGTATATCACTTAAGGAATTTTGAATTAATCCATAAGATTCTTCATGGCCCAGAGGCTCTGATATGTGAAATATAACAAGGTACAAAAATGAAATGTTTTTTATTAGAATGATCATCTTGTTCTGAGATAGTTTTGTAAGGTATTAAGTTAGCAGTATCTAGTTTATTGCCATCTCAATAAGGTATGTTCTGAATATCCTTAGTGATATGCATATAATAAGGGAAAGGAGACAGAAATAAGAACACTGAGTTCTGTTTCCAAGAATTAAGCTTTCTTTGATGAAACCTTTTAGCGAGTGCACTGCTGACTATTACTGCTAAACATTAGAGTACGTCAAACAAATCTCACAACCTGTATTGGCATATGTCCTGTATGAAAGATAACCCCTTAGAAGTTACTATGAAATGGTGGAGAAAGAATAGAAACAAGTCAGGTGTTTGCTTTCTGATCAGCAAAATTATGTATTTTAAATGAGGTACTAATGAACCAAACAGCTCAGTAGTAAAAAAAACCCATAGCAAAGAGTTTTTCTTCTATAGATGAAGAAGCCTGGCTTTGCATGATTTCAGCCTGGTCTGCTGTGCCATTGGTAAACAACAATGAACTCCTGACATCCTCCTCCTATTAGATTGTCAAGTAACTTTTTCCTTCTTTTTTTGTATTTTTGGAGAGGGAGACAGTGAGAAAATTAGGACCATGAAGATCCACTTGCAAGGTACGAAAATATAATCTGAAAAGTAAGCTCTTCGGCCTTCTCATGCATTTGAATACTTAGCATTAGGTAAATACTTTCTGGTGGGTATGTAAGTTCTCTGGATTAATTCTGCTATAGAGCAAGATGGAGATAGCAAGGAACTCGTTCTTTTTTCCAAGAAGTGATTGTGCATCATGTAGGTGCTATTCTGAGTTAACTCCCTAGCAGCTTCCTGTCCTCTTGGGGCTTTATTTTCTTCGTCTGTAGCTTGGCCATAATGGCTACTTATGTAGAACTATAAACATGAAGACTGCTCAGGTATGTCTACTTCATAGAATCATAGAATCATAGAATGGTTTGGGTTGGAAGGGACCTTAAAGATCATCTAGTTCCAACCCCCGCTGTGGGCAGGGACACCCTACACTAGACCAGGTTGCCCAAAGCATCATCCAACCCGGTCTTAAGCACTTCCAGGGAGGGGGCCTCCACAACCTCTCTGGGCAATCTGTTCCAGTGCCTCACCACCTTCACAGTACAGAATTTCTTCCAAATATCTAATCTAAACCTACCTTGCTTCAGCTTAAGGCCATTACCTCTTGTCCTATCACTCCATGCCCTTGTCAACAGTCCCTCTCCAGCTTTCTTGTAGGCCCCCTTTAGGTACTGGAAGGCTGCTATAAGCTCTGCCTAGAGCCTTCTCTTCTCCAGGCTGAACAAGCCCAACTCTCTCAGCCTGTCCTCATAGGAGAGGTGCTCCGGCCCTCTGATCATTTTTGGGGCCCTCCTCTGGACTCGTTCCAACAGCTCCATTTCTTTCTTGTACTGAGGACCCCAGAGCTGGATGCAGTACTCCAGGTGGGCTCTCATGAGAGCGCAGTAGAGGGGCAGGATCACCTCCCTCGACCTGCTGGTCATACCTCTTTTGATGCAGCCCAGGACACGGTTGGCTTTCTGGGCTGCAAGCGCACACTGCTGGCTCATGTTGAGCTTCTTGTCCACCAACTCACCCAAGTCCTTCTCCTCAGGGCTGCCTCAATCCATTCTCCACCCAGCCTGTAGCTGTGCTTGGGATTGCCCCGACCCATGTGCAGGACCTTGCACTTGGCCTTGTTGAACTTCATGCAGTTTGCACAGGCCCACCTCTCCAGCCTGTCCAGGTCCCTCTGGATGGCATCCCTTCCCTCTACACTATCAACTGCACCACTCAGCTTGGTGTTGTCGGCAAACCTGCTGAGGGTGCACTTGATCCCGCTGTCCATGATGCCAATAAAAATGTTAAACAGTCCCAGTACCGACCCCTGAGGAACGCCACTTGTCACTGGTGTCTAATTGGACATTGAGCTGTTGACCGCAACTCTGAGTGTGACCATCCAGCCAATTCCTTATCCCCTGCGTGGTCCATCCGTCAAATCCATGTCTCTCCATTTTAGACATAATAATGTCGTGTAGGACAGTGTCAAATGCTTTGCACAGCTCCAGGTGGATGACATCAGTTGCTCTCCCCTTATCCACCAATGCTGTAACCCCATCGTAGAAGGCCAACAAATTTGTCAGGCAGGATTTGCCCTTAGTGAAGCCATGTTCACTACATATTTCAACCTATATCCAATTAAAAAATGAGAATTTGCCCCTCAAATGTTTTTGATGGTATACATTTTTGAGGAAGAATTTGCAACTATAGTGTGTATATATGCTAGCCATCATTGGATATGTACTTTATGCCTATTTTTAAGCATGATTAATGAGGTATCTTGTTTAAATTGATATCTCTAGTCCAACCTATGGCCCAAAACAGGGCCAGACGGGGTTGCCTAAGGCTTTATCCAGTTGGGTCTTAAAAAAGCTTAAAGGGCTGAAACTTCCACTACTTTGGCTCCACTGCCTGGCTCTATGAATCCTGCCGCACCCCTTAGTAAAGAACCTGGCCCTGCCTTCTCAGTAACCTCCCCATTAGGTGTTAGAAGGCTGCTATTAGGTGCCCCTGAACCCTTCTCGTCTCCAGGCTGAACAAGCGTGGTTCCTTCAGCCTCTGGCAGTGCCTCTCTCCAGCCCCTGACCATCTTGGCCACTTCCTGCCAAACCTGCTCCAACTAATCAATGCCTGTCTTGTACTGGAGGGTCCAAAACTGGCCACAGCATCCAGATGTGGTCTAAGGAATGCCTAATAAAGGCGGATAATTGTTTCCCTGATGTAATGGCTGTGTTCCTGATAGTACAGCCCAGGACGTCACTGGCCTTCTTTGGTGCCAGGGCATGCACTGGCCTGTGCTTAGGTTGCTGACTTCCAGTGCCCCTCAGGCTTTTTCAGCAGAGCTGCTACCTCACTGGTCAGTCCCCAGCCTGTACTGTTGCAAGCGGTTAGTGCATCCTGGGTGCAGGACTTCGCACCTGCCTTTGTCGAATTTTGTCAGGATCCTGCTTGGCCTGTTTCTCCACCTGATCCTGCAGAACTGCAGTCCTGCCCTTGGGCCTGCCCACTAAGGTGTCATGGTTTGGTGTTACCTGCAAAGTTGCTGAGGGTGCACTCTGTCTCCTCCCCGGGATTATTTACAGATACTAATGAAGGCAGACCCTGACAAACTACACTCGTTAGCAGCTTTTCAGTAGGGTACAAAACTTTAGCTGTCACACTTTGACCTTGATTCTGCCAGTTTTTTACCCATCTAATTTCTATCCATCCACCCAGATGAGGTACAGAACTTATGTGAGTGACCATGTCAGAAGCCCTACCAAAGTCAGTATACTACTGTAGCTTCTTTCTTATGTAAGAAACCATTTTGGTGTAAAATAGAACACTTGGGAAGTAGTTACCTGACAGTACTAAATGAATTCTGTATCAAACTCAGAAGAAAGGATTTAGATCTCTAAGGAGAAGACATGACAGGAACTCTTCTGACAATTTAAGTCTTAACAAGCCTCTTCAAAGAATTTCTTATGCTTGAAAAAAATGCTGAGAGATTTGAAAGGCTGTCTATTGGAAAGAACATTTGGACTGGTTTAAAACAAGATTTCGATCACTGTTCAGCCACCATGACAACAACTTCAATAAGATCACTGAGCAAGAGTCAGGATTTTAACTTATACCTATATGCTACATATGTGAATAAGGCATCTGGTCTGTAAGCAGAAAAAGGTTAAATCAGAATACAACACAAGTTGTGTTAATTAATCATTGGTTACTGTGCTAATATAAGAATAATTAATATAAATATGATATGAATTAAGTCTGAATGAAGATGAACAAATGACATGTTCCAAACATCTAAATGATGGCTGCAGACAAATCACATGCATGTTTTAAAATACAGAATAGCTGTGTAAAACATTGTATATGAACTAATGAACCGATGACCTATTTCAATACTACAAATCCTCCCATGATTTCCTTTTCCACTTCTGAATATGTCACAACTGTTGCACAAAAGCACTAGCACAAGGTTTGGACTCTGGCAAATATAGCCAAACTCATTTATTTTACTACATTCTTTTAATTATATAAGTATCCTTTTTTTCCTGCAGGGGCCACATGTTAGTTAGAGTATGTGTGTGTGAGAAGTGCCTTTCTATCCACTTCCACCCCTTCTTTGTGTATCCTTTAGGAAGTTCAGACAAGTTTCTAAGTAGTCTTTAACAGTGAGGTTATTTTAGTGGTCCTCTTGTCACTGAAACCCGGGAATAAACCTCGTAACACCAATGCGGTGTTAAAAGGCAGGCATTCTTTATTGCAGCGCTGGATGCACGGGGGATAGCTCCACCCAACATGCATGCCAGGTGATCACCAACACGCAGGTTATGTAGGATCAAAACATACATAGTCATTATTTTTCCAGGAAAAGGCAGTCCTATGATAATCATTTCTTAGAAGCCATTTCCATATTCTCCTCCCCGTCACGCATGCTCAGTGATTTGAGTCGGTGGTCCTCAAGGGGTCTCTGGTGGTCGCCAGTGGTCACGCACCCGTGTCCGCTGGGTGACCCTCTTCTTGCAGGCACGCGCAGTATCATTGCTGTAGGTGCACCTGTCCATAGCAATTTACTTCATAAGATTAATATTCCCGAACCCATTGTCCGTTTGGGTAGGGACTGTACATGGAACATAGCAGCCTTGTACATTGCCGTGGTCAGTTAGCTTCATTACCTATTACCTTGGTTACACACTAATTATCTCAAACTGATTCTATAGTTTCTGTTTCACAGTCCCTATCCCATGGTTACACTGTGGATTTTTTCTGAGTTGCTCAGTAGTGTCTGTAGAGAGGCTGAACCTCAGAGTCCCTCTTTAAGAGGCAGATAAATTATTTCTGCTTTTTTGTACATGGTGACTTTGGAGATAAGGGTTAATGATCACTCTGACAAATCCAGTTATTTGTTGCATATTTATTTCATATACTACTTTCCATTTTCCCACAGATTTGTTTTAGAAACACTCAGATGGTATCTACACATTTTGTGGACTCGCATCTTTCAGAAGTCTGTGAAGTGTGGTGCTTAAAACAAACAGCATGGCTTCTAACATTTAAATGGCTTTTTATTGCCAAATTTTTTTAAGACTGTGGTGCTTTGGCAGACTGAGATGTTGCCCTGGGAACATTCATAAAGCCCTGAATGTTTCACTCTCTCCTACTGCATTCTAGAATAAAAGTATTACTAGGTTCAGTTATGGAGGTTCACGTTGCTCAGTGTAATAAGATTTATGCTCGTACTAAGATTTCAGTGCCTATTTAATTGTTAAGGTAATTTATTTTGGCAACTGGGCAGTTTTTGGGCTATCTACCCATTTTCATACTGTGGTTAAGTACCACATGTCCATTTGAATGTTTTCCTGTTGCTGTTGCAAATCTCTTGAAAAAGCATTGAAATTAAACAAGATTTTAAAATGGAAAGCTGAATTTCATTAATGTTTTGGCTTTAGTTCTGCTTTCTGTGAGACCACTTTTTCACGGTGGCCCTTCTGGCTCACAGAGGTTGAGATCCATCAGCATCTCCAGAACCTTTATCAGGAAGGCTCATTCCTCCTGCTGTGGACATGACAGTGAATACTCAGTAAGTAAGTGGTACAATTTTCTGTTTTGGTGAAAACACTGTGTTCTGCTGTAGCTGAGAATCACTGAATCGTACCTGTGGGAAGGGACCTCTGGATGTCATTTCAAAGAACACTCCTCAAAACAAGGCCAACCTCCAGCAGTTCACATTCAAGTATCTTAAAGAAAGCTCAGACCTGGCTTTTTCAAAATGCGGCTGCCTGCTACCATGCAGCTGGAACTTATTTGTCAGAGACTAGGAAGAGCAGGGCTGCTGCACAGGGGTGGATGAGCCGGGAGCTGAGCACAGCAGAGTCAACGCCTTCACCCGACAGCGGCATAGCACTTGAGCAGGGCGCTGACAACAACAGGATGTGTCAACAGCCCAGCAGTCATCAGGTGACAGCCAGGTAACAGCGCTGTCCCAGGTCAGTCTGGGAAATCCTCACGATAGTTCAGGATCGAGAGTGGGAACAGGCTGGGGCAGAGGCTGAAGGATCTGGGGGCAGCCGAAATGGGGTTCCTCGGCAGAGGGGTGTGGAGAGATTGGTCAGGGCCAGTTAGGGCAGTGATGCCCAAATGCTCTCTGATGCTTTACTTTCTAAAATGAGATTTGCTTTAGTTATCTTTGTTGTTGGTTTGGGTTTTTTTTTTTTTTTTTTTTACCTTCCCCCTTCCCGCTGCTTTTACGCAAAGGATCTTTCCTTCCTGCCCCTGATTGACAGCCAGAAAAGCTGCCATCGCTTTTCCTTGGGACGACCGGCCTCGGGTCTCCCAATCCCATCCCCCCTCCTCAATCCTCCCCCTCCCCTTCCCCGGTCCTACGGAGGGCGGCCGAGGCGGCGCTCCCCGGGAAGGCGGTGCTCCTTCCCGAGCCGCGCTCCGCCCGGCGCTCAGCGGTGCGCAGCCCCTTCCCGCAACAGCAAGCATGGTGGTACCGCCGCTGCTACGAGCCGTCATTATGGGGCCCCCGGGCTCCGGGAAAGGCACCATCTCCTCTCGGATTATCAAACACTTCGGGATGAAGCACCTCTCCAGCGGAGATCTGCTGAGGGACAACATGCAGAAGAAGACAGGTGGGAACGGGGACGGTCTGGGGAGGGGTAAAGGCGGGGGGGGGGGGGGGGGGGGGCGGCGGGGACGATCCGGGGCGGGCGGCTGCCCGCCCCGGATCGTCCCCGCCGCCTCCCCCCCCCTCCCGCGGGAATCGGCCCCACGCAGCGCGACAGGAAGCTCCCGCGTGACACAGCTTCGCTCCGCCGGGAGGGGGAAGGTCTTTCCCCCGCCCCACTCCTTCCCTTTCTCCCACGCACCCACGGCGCCCCGTCCGGGAAACCCCCGGGGTTTTCTTGAAGGGGGTTTGCTGCGCCCCGGTCCTACTTCTGTGTGTCCCCCCCGCCCCGAGGCCGAGGTTGGACGTCTTCACGCAGCTCTTCCTGGAGGCCAGAGGCCACCGAAGTGGGCCTCAAGGCTTCGGCAGATGATCGTCTAAAAGCTGTCACTTGGCATCCTCTTTGTAAGAGTGAACCGGGCGTATCGGGGGTTTATCCCGTTTTCTTTGTTTTGTAACACCTAATTGCTTCCTCATCTCGGTACTTTTCCTAAGCACCCAGAAGGCTTTTTTTGTAGGTGTTTCTGATAGCATTCCAGCTGAAACATCTTGAAAGGGAAAAATATTCATATTTTTGACAGACAGGATTCTGGGGAATCAGACTTTTCCAGATGTCCAATAAATAGCTAAAAGTGGAGGCACCTAGAATTACCAGCTCTTGCAAAATTAGAAGGCCTTGTCCCGAACTGGCAGGCATAACTATAGTGGCGCTTTCCAAAAACAATGGACAAAATTTTCAGACTGCTTACCTTGTGCCTTTTAAATTATTATTATCTTACAACAAGTTCCTATTGTGCTTAGGTTTTAGCATGGTCCGTGTTTGCATACAGAGTTGCTTGTATTAGATAATGATGTGAATTATACTTACTATATAGTCCTAGCTTGACCTCTGGCTCTCTGTTGAGGTGCCACAACCCCTCTCTCTGGTGGATTTCTGCAATGATGAAAGGTCCCCTCCTGACTTTGGCATCTGCTTTTCTTCATGGTGGGGTTAAAACCTTGTAAGAACCATTTCAGGTTGCATGTGATGAAGTGAGAGTATTGTTAGTTCCAGCATTTTGAAGCTGCAGAGAACTACATTCACTTGTAAGTGTCACTGCAATATTATGGTTAGGTAACCGGCAGTCTTGGGTTTTGGAAGCTTATGAGCATGTTTGAAGGTGAAAAATTATCTGTATTATGAAACCAGTTGTGATGTGATGTGATTTCCACATCTCTTTTCACACAAATTCTGTTTGCTCTGTAAGAAAATGACTTTGGCTAAGTTGACTGACTTTAGGACAGCTGATATCTACAAGTTAAACATTTGCTAGGAGCACCACCTGTGCAGGCATATCTGATCACATTCATGCTTCTGTTTGGTTGCACAAGTGTAAATTTTTATTTACAGAGGGTGACAAGACCAAAATTGTTGTTGTTATGAACTTTCAGTGTAAGAAAGACCTAGTGAGAAAGGAAGGTGTTCCAGAAGATGAAGGAAACATGTTATTTACTAAATACTTCAGGTTTTGTTCAGTATGTCTTGGAAGCAAGATCAAAGAGCACCAGAATCAAGCTGAAGGGTGTAAGAGAAGTGGAAACACCACATTGCTTGATTTAAGGAGGGAGCCATGAAGTAGTGGAAAGAAAAGTGATTCAGCAAAGTGTTCTAGGTGGGTTGGACAGATGAAAGAATGTGAAGGAGAACCAAGATGTGAAATGAAAGTGTAGCAGACACGTTAAAACCCTGAATGTGAGGAGAGAAGCCAGTGGAAGGTGTAAGAGATGATGAAGCTTGCTCTGAATTAGCTAGTGTAGAACTTACAGGAATCTGCTACAGAGGTTTTCATTCACTAATTAAGTCAGATGAAGCTGTCTTTTAATTTTATTGAAAGTGAGTCACTCATTGCAGAAATAGCCTCCAAAGGACTGAGATGAATACTAAGGTAGAAGGAGGAAGGAGGACTGAGAAGCAACTCAGAGAGCTTTGACAAGTGTAGTCAAGGTGATGAGTTTATGAGTTTTGATTATAATAAAAGTATCCTGCAATTTCCAGTTCTTTGGGAACTGTGTTAGGCCAAGTTGGACAGTTAAAACACTTGGAAAATTAAATACAATTAACAGTAATTATACAGTGCCATTTTTGGCATTTGCTGTCTTGTGAAAATGAACTTTGTCTGCTGAAAAGTCTGTTGAACATGTGAGCATCCTTAGCAATTTGCAAATATTACCATGTTCTGCTGCTTTGGAGAGTGGAGAGTCTGTGACCACCTCTCTTGTGCTTAGCAACCTGTTGTCTGAGTATAGCTAGAGGTTGTTTACCGTAATGTGGTTAGGACATGCCAGTCTTCTGCAAAACCATGAAACATGGATACCTGTTATCACCTAGACAGGAAAGAAACCTGTGTTGCCTTTAATTCCAAAGATTGCCATGCATGTAGTGGTTTCAGACCCAAGCTGAAAAAAACAGAACAAAATAAAACCAACAAAACTTCACAAAATCCTACCCCCAACAACAGGGGACAAAAAAAAAAAAAAAAAGCAGCTATGGTCTTGTAGACAAGCTTTTTGTCCTAACATATAACTATTCAGATACAGTTGTGCCTATTTTTTTCTTCTGTAATAGTGGTTTTCTAAACAACCTGAGGTTTGCAGAGAGAGGCAGCATGTTTCCAGCTCTGTTGATCTAATAATAGGACCTTACAGCTTGCTGTACTCTAAACCTCTCTGGGCCCAAAAGCTCATCTGTCTTTCCAAAGTACGTTGGTACCATTTTCTATCAACCTTGCCTTGTGTATATTCTTAGATCATTGTGGCTAGAGCAATGCTGCAGTGTAAATCAGTAACAGATCCAAGCATCAAGAACATGTTAAACTATCTAGATGTAATTTATTCCTCCTCCCAGCTTACTTTTGCAGGGTACGTAGTTCAAAGTGCACTAGAATAATAAAAGAGGTATGACTTGCTGACCTTGAAGAAGGGAGGTAGGGAAAAGAAGAGACACTTTGTACCCAGGTAGACTGTCACCTTGTTTCCAGTTTGGGGGTCTGACTCTTTTCCACCTTGTGAGAATTATTTGAAGCCTGACCAAGGTGCATAGTGCCTGTTTCTAAATGGTGTTCAAACTTTTCAAAGCCTGGCTATACATGTGAACATGCAGTAAGGGGAAATTGTCCCTTTATTACTTTTTTTTTTTTTTCCCCAGCACCAAATCTACTGTTTGCATTTCTTGAGGGCATCTATTACTTTTCAGTTGCCTTGTCTGAAGAAGGGCCTCTGTACTGTTGCACGTTCCAATACTGCACCAAGTGATGGGACTGGCATTCTTCATTCCTTTCTGCTCTAAGTGGTTATATCTTGTGTTGGTATGTCAGTCCACCCCATTTTCTCTTCTGTTTAGTTTACTGTAACTAGATCTGAATTGGCTGCGAGTAAAGACTTCTGCAGATCCACAATAAAATGAATCTAGCTGCTATTCTGGGTGACTTATGTAATTGGGTAATTATTTTATAAATGAAGGCCACAGAGACTTTGTGTGTAGGACACAGCCTAGGCGAATTAATTTCTTCCTGGCTGTGCCCATGGTTGGGGTGAACTGCAGCATGCTACTGCCTGTCATGTAGGAGCATGGTGCGATATCCGGAACTGTGATGTGTGGATGGCATTTTAGTGAGCCCATGGGCTAAATGACTGGCATTAAAGGTTAGTCAGTTCCATGGGAAAATACTAGTGTCTGTGTGCTCCCATAAATAGTTTACAACCTCTATAAACATCCTCTTGTAACTCTAGTAATCATAAAGATACATATCTGGCAAGCGTGTCCCACTGCATACAGCTCTCTTAAATGCCAAAGGCGTTTCTCTTTGTAGTGAAGTCATAAGTTAATAACTAGTCACTAAACTGAGAAAATAACTTCCTTGGCAGGAAATCTGAGGGCTGATATCTTAATGAACTCATATGCTTTACATTTATTCTTTTGAAGATTCTTTTAACTTTTAGTTTTTGGAACCTAATATTTCAAATACTTGCTAGTAAAATTATTTGGAGGGTGTGAGGATAGAGGTGTGCTGAATGCCACCTGTGTTGCCACCTGTGGAACTACAGACCAATCAAATTAATCTGATACATATTTGCATGATCAGATCCTAACTGATCGTCTGTTTTTGAATTTCAGCAAGCATACTGTCTTGTTTACAGTTTTACTGTTCTGCACCATCCTGATCAAAACAAAATTTTGCAGGCTTGTGGGCTTTTTTTCACTTGCTGGAAGTCAGAGATAGTGTAATGTGGCTTCTCTTACTTTCACAGAAGTTGGAATCCTTGCCAAGTCCTACATTGATCAAGGGCGTCTTATTCCAGATGACATCATGACACGACTAATGCTGAATGAGCTAAAAGGTCTAGATCAGTACAACTGGCTACTGGATGGTAAGTTAGCATATTGGATATCACTGTATATGGAGAGAAAATCTGCACTGGAAAGCTTAGAATGCTTTGGCCACTTTGTGGGTAGCCACACTCCAGTAGCCATCCTCAAGTCATAGTAACTGGACAGAATCTGTTGCCAGCTTGTTGTGAAACCTTCAGCAGCCAGCCTGCCCCAGTTTCTTTGGCTGTAAAATGCTTTCGGTGCATCCCGCCTTCAGAGCATTACAAGGATGTTTAATTCATGTTGAAAAGGGTAGTTCAACACTCCAGTAAAATTTCAAAACTAGCAATTCTGGTAATTCTTCTGTTTTATTTCTCCTTTAAAATATGCATTGAGAAGTTTCTATTTTCAAAGCCTTTTCTTGTTAAAATCCTTGGGGAATGCAACACTTCTGAAGAATGGGGTTGAGGGATTATTTAAATACAAAGGTAGGTATGTAGTGTAGCAACAAGGTAAGTATGCAAAGCAAGTACTGCAGCAGTGCAGCTTGTAATAAATCGCTAGTAAAAACACTGCTTAAGTGCTCTAAAAGGTCTCTTTCATATGCTCTTTGGTCCTGTTGTCTAGAGTGAATTGTTCTGCAATTCTGCAGCATAAGCTTATTGCTTCAAGCATTCACAGTAGAGAGAAAATGCATTTGCTACTGTCTTCATAAACTGAATGGTTCTTGTTACCCCAGCCCATGGGAGTACAGTTGAATGCGCAGCACAAAGATAGTGCTGGATGTGTGTGTTTTTGGATTCTAGTCACAACCTTTCTCAGTAGATAAAACTAAAAAGTTGTTGGTGTGACTTTTTATTTAGAGGGATTGAAAAATCCACACTGCTCTCTGCCCATTAGTGCTTTATTTTAATTGCTTCTAGTACAGTGATCTGTTCTGGTGGCTTTAGTCACAGTTACGTTCCTCCTTAGTGAAGACAAAGGGTTAATTCCCGCAGTGAACAGCACAATGAAAGCTAATCAATAAAGGAAAGAGCTGCAGATGGTTTTTTTCTTTAGTTCCAGGTCCTGTGTACACGTAGCTCCAGCCTTGTGGATCTGGATGTGTAGCAGTATAGCTGGGCACACTGGCAACTCTTAACAGGAGGATGGTGTGGAGACTGTAAGAGAATAAATAAATTTCTGCTGCATGTTAATGTGCTGCCTTCTTTAAACTTTTGGAGCAGAAATTTTGTTTGCATCAGCATTTGTAAATGAGACTCAGTGGATTACACTAGGGATAGCTCTGGCATAATCGGCTCTGTAGGAACAATGCTGTTTGGTTGAAATATGTTAACCAGAAAGTCTTCAGTTTGATAACTGCAACTCAGAACATAATAGCTGAGGTCAGCTAGGTCAAACTAAATAGAGTTGCTAAGCTGCTTGTGTGTGCACTTAGCCAAACAACCATTTCCACTGCTTTACCATAGGTGGCTTCCAGAGTCAGAGCAGATGTAGCAGTCCGAGTCGTGTGTGTGTGGGTATGATCTGCTTAGATTTATGTCCTGTATAATTAGGGCACTTTTCTGTATGTTCCTGGATTCTTCATAATTCATCACATCTTGTAGATTATTTTTTCTGTATCAAGAAAACACTCTATGTGGCAAACGCTGGTTCAATTTCAGTGAAATGCTTTTGTAAAGGCACTTTAATTTGTTGAGGAAGTTTCTCATTACTAAGTCCCAAAGCAAATTCCTTTTCCAGTTGCATAACTAAGATGTGTAGTGGCTGACTAGCTTGTCAATAGTAAGAAAGAACAGCAGTGCTGGAGTCCTGGCTGTCCCTCTGCTCTTAACATTTAGAAGCACTTCCATGAGGTAATGTGAATGAGAGAGAAATAGGATGAGGGCAGTTGATGACTATGATGTAAACCAGGTGCATCAGACTTAATGCACAAGCAAGACCTTGGTCTGAGTTAATCAACTCTTTCCTTTCGTGATGTGTTAGACAAGACACAGTAGCCTTAAGACTTTTTTTTTTTTCTTTTCTGTTGTAAGGCTGGTTCTTGGCTGGTTCCTTAGTCAGGCAATGGACTCGTCAGCCAATGTTATGCAAAGAAGAATTTCTTAAGTGTGTACTTATCAGTACTTGCCTTTATGGACAAGCGTTCTTGTATAGTATGACAAAAATTACAAGCTACTGAAGAAAATGAGACTGTGCATGAGCTTTGTGGGTGGAGGTATTATTCCTGTGAATCTCCAGAGCAATACCATGCTCTGCACTATCTTTGACTGCTAATGTGGTCAATTTTTCATTTTAAATTCTTTGTGGAGACCTTGATTTTCTTGTTCTCTGTTTCACCCCCTGACCCTCACGTACTTAAGCTTCACTAGATTTCTCTAGTAGTAACATGCGCCTGTGAAGGCATGCTACCGAAGCCATAGAGTTCATGGGGCAAAATGCAGTGTCTTTTAAGAGACAGATTCCTGTTCAGCCTCAGTGTTCTCACAGTCATCATCCCCAAGGATAGTTTGATGCACTAGACTTTCCAGAACTCTTTCTAAAGCTACTCTTTCATCTAAAATTAATCCTGGACTGCCTCTGGTAGATATATTTGGCTTACTGCAACCGAACAAAAAAAGGTTTGTAATGATCACCTCCTTAAGCCAGACTTACACAACTGTGGAAGTGAGAGTTGTCACAAATGTCTCTAGGTTGTTCCAGACTTCTGAGTGAACTGTCTGTAGCTTTTATGGTTCAAAATGTGTGTACAATGCTTTCATTCAATATAGTGGTATATAGTACCTATGAGTATGGGGTCCTTCTGCATTTATTTGTTACGCTTTTGGGAAGATGATTAACTTCTGAGGAAATGGAAGCTGGGAGGCATTTAACAAGTTAAAGAGCCATGACATACTGAAAAATACTTGGAAAATCTTATGTCTCTTCAACCAGTATGACAATGCTTTTTTTTTTTTTTTTCCTGTCTGATCATGATTTTCCCTAATGACTGAATCCAGGTAATTCTCACCTTTGGATTTTTATGGAGTTGTTTCCTTTAAAAAGGTTTCCCCAGAACGGTTGCTCAGGCAGAGGCCCTGGATAAAGAATGTCAAATAGACACTGTGATTGACCTAGATGTGCCATTTGAGACCATAAAATGTCGTCTCACAGCACGCTGGATCCACCCTGCTAGTGGCAGAGTTTACAATCTTGAATTCAGTCCTCCCAAAGTGCAGGTAAGCAATACACAATGATGTTGGCCCTAAATAAATGTTGCATTGCATTTGGTAATTGCAGTACAATATTGTTTATGTATGTTATTGCAAAACACAGTAGCTCAGAAGAAAAAGGCTTGTTTCACCTCTGAGGAGCGCAGAACCTTTCTGGTAACATCCTACCTCTCTTAGTGACCTGGCAGAAGCTCAAGCTGATGGACAACGTGTTTGTCCCCTGCAGAATGAAACACCACGGTGTTTTGTAAGTTGTTGTTAAAGCTGTTCACTGATTTGGAGTACTCTCAGTCTTGCACACTGGCATAGGAGTTGGGCATGTTCTTAGCCTGTTCTGTAAGTTTGCAGCCTCTGCAGTCCAAAATGTAGTTTCCTTTTCCTTCCTCCAGAGGACTCATTCTTTCTATCTAGGAAGTGCACTGAATCATCAGTCAGAGGAATCCACTTAACGCTTTCCCTGCATTTAATCAGGATGGGTTTTTTCAAAGGAACAGTTGTCATATTGCAAAATTAGACCTGCCAGTCAGGGAAGCATCTCAACAGATCAAAGAGGTTATGTCTTGAGATATCCTGAAGAAGAATAGTAAACTTGAAAATAATGATTGTGTATTGTTAACTTAAGATTTTTGAGGAACTCAGATTACAGATTCACAGATGGTAGGGGTTGGAAGGGACCTCTAGAGATCATTTAGTCCAACCCCCCTGCTAGAGCAGGATCACCTGCAGCAGGTTGCACAGGGTGGCATCCAGGCTGGTTTTGAATATCTCCAGAGAAGGAAACTCCACAACCTCTCTGGGCAACCTGTTCCAGTGCTCGGTCACCCTCACAGTGAAGAAGTTTTTCCTCATACTGAGATGGAACTTCCTGTGTTCCAATTCGTGCCCATTGCCCCTTGTCCTGTCACTGGGCACCACAGAGAAGAGTCTGGCCCCATCCTCTTGACATCCACCCTTTAGATATTTATAACCATTGATGAGATCCCCTCTCAGTCTTCTCTTCTGCAGGCTAAACAGACCCAGCTCACTCAGCCTTTCCTCATACAAGAGATGCTCCAGTCCCCTAATCATCCTTGCAGCCCTCCACGGGACTCTCTCCGGTAGTTCTCTGTCTTTCTTGAACTGGGGAGCCCAGAACTGGATGCAGAACTCCAGATGTGGCCTCATCAGAGCAAAGTAGAGGGGGAGGAGAACCTCCCTCGACCTGCTGGCCATGCTCTTCTTAATGCAGCCCAGGATACCATTGGCCTTCTTGGCCACAAGGTCACATTGTTGGCTCATACCCAACTTGCTGTCCACCAGGACTCTCAGGTCCTTCTCCGCAGTCCTGCTTCCCAGCAGGTCAACCCCTAACCTGTACTGGTGCTCGGGGTTGTTCTTCCCTAGGTGGAGGACCCTGCACTTGCCCTTAGTGAATTTCATATGGTTCCTCTTTGCCCAATCCTCTAGTCTGTCAAGATCTCACTGAATGGCAGCACAGCCTTCTGGTGTGTTGGCCACTCCTCTCAGTTTAGTATCATCAGCAAACTTGCTGAGGTTACACTCTGTCCCCTTGTCCAGGTCATTGACAAATATATCGAATAAGACTGGACCAAGCACTGACCCTTGAGGCACACCACTAGCTACAGGCCTCCAACTAGACTCTGCGCCGCTTATCACAACCCTCTGGGCTCTGCCATTCAGTCAGTTCTCAACCCATGTCACTGTCCACTCATCCAACCCACGCTTCCTAAGCTTGCTAGCGAGGATGTTATGAGACATGGTGTCACAAGCCTTGCTGAAGCCAAGGTATACAACACCCACTGCTCTCCCTTCATCCACCCAGCTGGTCACACCATCATAGAAGGCTACCAGATTGATCAGGCATCACTTCCCCTTGGCAAATCCATGCTGACCGCTCCCAGTAACCTTCTTTTCCTCCACATGCTTATTGATGACCCTCAGAATGAGCTGTTCCATCATCTTTCCAGGGATGGAGGCGAGGCTGACTGGCTTGTAGTTTCCTGGGTCCTCCTTCTTGCCCTTTTTGAAGACCAGAGTGACACTGGCTTTCCTCCAGTTTTCAGGCACCTCTCCTGTTCTCCATGACCTTTCAAAGATGATTGAGAGTTGCCTAGCAATAACATCTGCCAGCTCCCTGGGCACTCGGTGCATCCTATCAGGGCCCATGGATTTGTGGATGTCAAGGTCACCTAGATGTTCTCTAACCTGATCCTCCTCGACCAAGGGAAGGTCTTCCTTTCGCAAGACTCTCTCTCCTACCTCCATGGTCTGAGATTCCTGAGGGATGGCCTTAGCAGTTAAGAATGAAGCAAAGAAGGCATTCAGTAACTCCACCTTCTCTATATCCTCCATCACCAGGGCACCCACCTCATTCAGCAGCGGGCCCAGATTTTCCCTAGTCTTTCTTTTGCTGCCAATGTATTTGAAAAAGCCCTTCTTGTTGTCCTTGACATCCCGTGCCAGTTTTAATTCCAGGTGGGCCTTAGCCTTTCTCATTGCATCCCTACATTCTCTGACTACATTCCTATATTCCTCCCAAGTAGATAGTCCCTTTGTCCACATTCTGTAAACTTCCTTCTTCCCTTTGAGTTCTTCCAGGAGCTCCTTACTCATCCATGCAGGTCTCCTGCCTCCTTTGCTTGATTTCCTATTGTTCGGGATGCACCGATCTTGAGGTCAGAGGAAGTGGTGCTTGAATACTGACCAGCTCTGTTGGGCCCCCTTACCTTCTAGAGCACTCCCAAGCAGGTCTTTGAAAAAGCCAAAGATTAGCCTTAGTGCAACTCAGCTTAAGCTGCTTTTCATCCTTAACTAAATAACTTACCTGTCGTGTCATCACGTTTCACCTGGAAGCTCTATTAAGTTACATCAGAAACATAGCAGGCCTTGCAGTTTTTGGATTTCAGTGCTGCAGGAAAAGAGGCCTGCTGAAATAGCAGGCAAGCACTGGAAGCGAGCAACTGGAAACACTGTCTTTGTATCATTTAAAATGTGGCATTTTAAGTCATGGATATTTTAATTGCAGAAGAGCATAGACAAGCTGCAACAGAGAATTATCAGACCTACCAAAGAGTGCGCTTCAGCTGCAACAGCTTTGCTACTTGGCCACCCTATCTTCAACTAATCAGCACATAATAGATTGCACTATTTAAGTGAAACCACGGAATGGAGCTGAACAGCTGAAAGACAGTTGTCTCTCTTATCTAATAGACCTGCAAAATGTTTACACTCAACAGACCTAAAAGATTATAGCTATAGAGTTAATACAAGGCTGAAGGCTCCATATTTGATAGGTACAATCAAGGCACCAGTATGGCTGCCTGCACAGATGGTAGAAAGAAACATCTGAATGTTTAAATTATTGCATTATGTAAACATAATAAATAGGTAAATTTGACCATATAAATCCATCTCTAATATGATACAGATATTCTGGAACAGATTTTCTTCACACCTTCATGAACAGAGTAGCTTACTGAAGATTGACAGTTACTGAGTTTCTGAAACTGACTGACAGAATGCAAGCAGGAAAGGAAAACATTTTTGTGGTCTAATTGGCTTTGTACTTGCAAGATTACTCATGTTTCCACTCCAAATGTCAGCTTAAACTTGTATTTTGGGAAAATTCTTGAGGATGTAATTAGTACGGACGAAGGAGCAAAGAGTCCCTTTTATTTGTGGTGGGTCATATTCTGTCACAATGATTCAATGCATCTAAGTAGCAGCCAACTTTTATGCTACTGCCTAGTCCTTTGTAAGATACGCCAGTGATCAATAATTTCTTCACTCATTGCTGGTCTCAGGGCTTAAAAGCCTCGTAATCACTTAAAGCACTTCAATAAATTGGACATGAAATGTGCAGTAAAGTAGGAGCTGTCATAGGCACATTACGTCCCTACCTCTGTTTACTGAATCCTAGAAAAACTTCAGCTGGCTTTTATGTCATTTTCTGTACAGCTGTTGCTAAATGATAGCTCTTCAGTTTTGCAACTTAAAATCAAAGGGCCTTTAACTCCTTTCCTCCTTTCAGTATTGTCAAACAAAGGTCCAATTAGTCTCTTGCTTGTTTCCTGTTATGCAGGAATGTATTACCAACAATATTGTTTTCCTTCATATATGAAGGTTTTGTCTGTATATTTCCCATATTCAACGAATGTTCCAGAGGACAAATTAGTCAAGTTACCATGACCTGATGTTCATTGCCAATATGAAAATATTTTTAATTGATGAACTGGTTTACTGGAAAGTCAACGTCTTATATTCCAGATAAAATATGGGCAGTAGCCTTTCTCTTTATAAGCAGAAGACTAACTGGAAACTGATGATAATTTAAATAGAAAATTACACAAAACATACTTAAAACAGAAATAGGAAATATACACCAGTGTTTGCTTTTAATCGTGATTAGGGCATTGATGATATTACTGGAGAGCCACTTGTTCAGCGTGATGATGATAAGCCAGAGACAGTTACCAAGAGGCTGCAGGCTTATGATGCACAAACAAAACCTGTTCTAGAATACTATCGGTAAGTAGTAAAATCTATTCTCCTACATTAGCATAGTGAGGACCAGATCTCTTGAGTTACAGAGATACTGCAACAGTGAATGTGGTATGAGTAGCAGTGTATCCTTCATCAATTCAATAAGAAATCTACCTAGCAAAATGAGTATGTTTCTCACTGTTGAATGAAACCTATTCAGGAGTCTGCTTAGCAAAAGAGCCTTTCACTGCAGCCATATCTAGCTTTATGGAGTGCTATGCATTATTCAATACATTGCAGTACTGTTCTGAGCAACAGCTCTGGTTAGTAGGGTGACAGAAACAGTTCTTTTTCTGGGGAGATTTAACAGTATTTTCTCTTCCGGATGTATAAGTAGAAGCCCTCCTAACAAGGCCAAGGGGTCAAGAAGTGATACACAAATGGAAAAAACATTAATCAGGATTTAAAAGTGGCTGTTCTAAGACCAGGACTGTGATGGGCACAGCTAGCAAGACTCATTGGGAATAAGCAGCTATTTGAGAATACTGCTATTTGCCCTGCGGAACGATAAATTATTAGTTCTTTTAAGAGCCAAAATTATACACCAAGTTTCTCTTAATATAAAGCTGCAAATACCACATTGCTAATAATAGATAATAGTAGGTCATCATGTAGAGCTTTGTAGTCTTATCTTGCCTAGACAAAGAAATCAGACTCTCTTTGACAACATCCTGAAGTGACTGCCCTTCCTCTGTCTCCATATCCACCACCCTTCATTATGCTTTACCAAAACTGTTGAGAGGAAGCTGCTCCATCTTTGGGGTGGTTAATTTTTAAAGAAGGAGTTTTTCTGGACTGACAATGATTTACTTGACTCTGGTAGCTTTCTGAAGTGAAAATGCCTCAAAGCAGCACAGTAAGACATAGGCCTAAGCTATTGTTATTATTACCGATAACATACTTCACAGATAAAACTAGCTACTAGAACTAATTCAGAATAACTTGATTGTGCCTGGTTCACTTGCTTGTTCTGACGCACCTTCTTTGATCCTTGAGGTGTAACTTTACAATACCTGGGTTAGTCACAGCTGTTTGAATGACTGCTGTATAGCGTGTGCTATACAACTGCATTGCTGCTTCTTATTTTTACCCTTCGTAGTTTGTTACTCTGTGGACACCTGTCAGTTTTATGAACTGATGTGGCCAATAGCTCACTGTTTGAGGAAGAGAGTAATGCATGTCCAGCCTGCATTCCCAATGTTATGGCTGTTCTTGGTGTTAAATCACATGCCAGGACAATCCTAGAGTGAGGTGGAGATCCTGGAAGAATTAAACAATTTGACTTCTGTAATGCTTTGTTCTTTTTCTTCCTTAGGGAAAAAGGGTTATTGAAATCATTCTCTGGAACAGAAACCAATAAGATCTGGCCACATATCTATGCTTTCCTCCAAACCAAGTTGCCAGATGTGAGCCAGAAAGATGCTGCCACTCCCAGGTGAAAATAGGTGTAACTTCTACTCATCTGTCATAGCTCACACTTGATTACATGAGATTCAGCAATCAAGGATTTCTCTAAGTAGTCTACCAGACTGATCAATAATTAAAGTCTAACGTTGTCCTTAACTTACATTATGATAAAACTTTGTTGCCTGTGGTTGTCACTTTAATGCTGTATTTTTTTATATTAAATATACCTAATTTTTATAATATAGTAACTAACTTTAACAAAAGCAGCTACTCTTGTGTCTCTTATTCAGGAAATACTTGTTTCCAAATATTGACTGATGAAGGAAACACATTTCAGAACACAGCTTAATTATAAAGCACATTGATTGATTTACTCACTCATGAGATGTAGTGTGAAGCAATAAGGACATGAAAGCATGTTTCTTGAATGTGTGATTAGCTGGAGCCAGCCAGAAGCTGTAGGGAACCATGACCACCATTCTGCAAAAAGCCATTTCAGACCAGAACGGGCATATGTATAGGCTGATGTCATGGAAGACAGTCACCTTCTTTTAGCTTTGCTTGCACAGATGTTAGCTGATTTTGCTGGGCTTCAATGGGCTTGGATGATTGGCCTTATTACTATGTTTATATTTCTGCCCTCAGAGCAGCTATCTTGCAGGCATGAGAAACAAAGTTTCAATGATGTATTACACATTTGGTAAAGGCTCTGTCTTTGTGCAGCTGCACAAAGACTTTATTAGTAAAAAGACAGTGGATACTGAACAGATTCAGCATAATCTGGTAAGCCTGTAGCTAGATGATCTTGACTAGTGAATGCATCTTTTCTACTATCTTTGAAAAAACTTCTCATTGATGCCAGTGCCAGGATTCCCAGTGGTCAAATTATTAACTTTATCATACTACTGTAGGAAGTTTTACTGGACTGGTTTTCACGAGTTCATACTACTAATCATGCCTCTGACCAGCTCTTGTATTTATTTATTCACTAGATAACTAGAGTTAGAAAGCGTGACCTGTGGAGGTTTGTAACAGTCCAGCTAATGCACATTGCTGTTCTTCAGTGAACTCTCCTCGCTCTTTTCTCATGCTCACCAGATTGAGAGTTTCAAGAAGAGTCAGCAAAACCTGAGCAACAAACAACTCTGTCTAGGCAATGTCTGAAGTAGCTGTATCCTACTACTGCGGGTCCCAATCTCCTTTTGCAGCAACTGTAAACAACTGCGGAGCTGTGGTGCTAATGTACCTTGGATTACATTTGCATGTCCAACATTAGCATTATCAATATCAAGGCATATTTAAGTCTAAAAAAAACTGGTCACTGTAGAATTTCTAAAGCTTTCCCATTACTATAAATGAACAATATGGGCAGCAGCTATCACTGCAAGCACCACTTGTACTTTCATCTTCAGAAATGTCTATATGGAAGTTGTAGAGTGAGTGAGTTTAGAGATTCACTTGCTTAAAAAAAGTCATGGTTACAAAACAGTAGCTATCACATTACAATGAGAAACCCTTATGTGCTGCTTACTTCTATTTATGCATTTTTATTTCAATAAAAAGCACTATGCTTTTTTTTTTCCCAACCTATTTAAGTTTCAGTTAGCCGTAAGGAGAAGGGGGAGGGAATCTCCTTATGATTTAACACTTATTCCCATACTATCCAATTTTAGCCCCTTAGAAACTTAAAAAACTTTCAGTGTATCACAGGTTGCTAGATCAATGTGCTCCACTACTAATGGTTGCAATTGCAAGTCACTGTGCTACACTGCCCTTACTACCCTTGTACAAAACATTCAGTTAAACAACTTGAAGTTACTAGTTTCCCTTAGTTTCCCTTAACAATTAACTAATTATTAAGGAGGAGGCAGTGTTTACTTCATCCTCTCTGGACTATCTGTCAAACTTAAAAAAAATTACTACTGAAGCTGGTTATCTCTAATTTGCATGTGGGACAGAGCTGCTGCTTGCTCTTTATCCTCAGTCTGTCTGCAAAAGAACTGCTAGAGAACACAAGGTACACAAAAAGCTACTTCTGTCAGAGGATCTGGAGTTCTTACTTTTGCTACTGTGCACTAATACTCATGGTGGTATATAGTGCAGACTTAGACTTTTCCCTATCTCTGCCAAAGCTGAAAATTACTGGATCTCAGCACGGCTTTTGCCTAAATTAGCAACTGCAGGTAGACTGTGTTCATCAAACTATTGAAATCTAGATACCTTCCAGGCCTTACCTACAATCAGAACAATACAGTAAAGAGCCAAGAGTGTATACTGATACCATGATTTGAGATAACGAGCTGTCTTCACTGAAGTCTTCCAACTGCAGTATACATTTTTATAGATGTAACTGCTGTAAAAGCAGCAAGTTAGAAAAGCGTAGTAGAATCTTGTATTGCAGGGGTTTGGTAGAAAGCCTTTTCTAGAAATAGTATTTAGATTTCCAGCTCCTCAAACATGAGGCTTTTAATGATTTTCCGCTTTAATAGAGTTGGCAATGTCAGAAGTTAGTTTAGTAGCATATGAAATACCTTTCAAACCCCATGTGACACCTTACTCTATATGAACTGCAACAAAGCTTTTTTGCTTAAACTGAAACCTAGTTAGCCTAACCCTTGTACCTCATGTTCCCTCCATCTACTTCTCCCCATAATGAGATTTTGTTTAAAAAAAAAAGTGGTTAGCCTTATGAACAAGAAGAGTCAGACTCTTAGAAATTGTACAACCCAGCACTCTTACGTAGACAAGCATTGCTTACATTTTAGGACAAAACCAAGTTATGTTTAATGAAAGCACAATGTAACATTTAAATCCCCTTAACAGAGGTAGAAAGCCAGTGTTTTAATCTAATCCATTCAGATCTGAAATACTGATACCAGATATTGATTTATTGCTATTAGTGATAATGAAATTTGAGAGCTTATAATGTCAGCAAGGTAGCATGAATACAATTGTGATCTCCAATATTCATAGAGTAAAACATGTCCACATCTGTAGTAAGACAATAGCAGATTCTACCAAGAATCTACCGCTTCTTGTAAACATTGTATTTGTGCAGATTTTTTTCATACTTTAATTTCTAAAGTCATGAAAGGCAAGGTTAGTAGCAGAAAACACATCCAGTTTCACATTCGGCAATATGAGAACCCTGCTCTTCAAGGACAACCAAAAACCTAGCAGCACATTTTCAAACATTATTACAAGTTTTTCTGAATTACCCACCCTTCAAAATCCCTTCCCCACTAAAACCAAACAACAACAACAACAAAAATCTGACACCAAAAATAAAGTGCAGTACCCAGAAAAATAAGTGTCAAGAAAATAGCCATGTTTGTTTCTTTGAAAAAAAAAAAAAAGAAAAAAGAAAAAAGAGAAAACAGAGTACTTGGCCTCAGTCTTAAGAGTACTATACTGTGTCCATCATTTTGGATTCTTCTTCATCTCTTTGTATCACACAGTTTAAGCTGCAGGCATCTGTCTTTATGGAACCTTGTAGATCACCTGTATTCTGCAACAGATGAAAAACTGACAGCTTAAGTCTCCGAGGGAGGAGAGGGAGGAGAGGGAGGAGAGGGAGGAGAGGGAGGAGAGGGAGGAGAGGGAGGAGAGGGAGGAGAGGGAGGAGAGGGAGGAGAGGGAGGAGAGGGAGGAGAGGGAGGAGAGGTATTTTAGCTTAAGCTGGACTCTTCATGTTGTCTACCTTAAGATGACAAGAAATTGCTACAGTAAGGAAATAAGCTCTGAAAAAAAATAAATCAACCAGTATTATTTCACTGTGTCAAGAATTCTTTAAATTTGCTGGCATAGCTTGTATTTGGTCTCAATATTTCTAGCAACTGACTGCACTTAAAACTCAGCTGTTGGATCTTGCTTGAGAGATACTTATTTCAAGTAGTTTCAATTCTGTGCCCTTCCCCAATACCTAATTTTTATAGTCTTTCAAGTTGCTTCTTCATTCCAGGATGTGGCCATCACTAGTACTGTAACAAAAGACTTAAGTACCCTCAATTTGTTTTTATCATAACAAGAGATTTTCCTTAGGCTTGACTCACCTGAATGATCCCATGAATAGGATTAGTCCTTTTACACTGAAAGCTCATTTCACTGCTTGTGGTAAAAGCTGTGAATACAATTCTAGCATCTGATCAGTTTTATGATATAGTGTTTACTTTAGGCATGCAAATGCAAGGGCACTGAACTAACACATGCTTTTGACCTTATGCTGATACTTGCTGAATTCCAGCAAGTAAAAAGAAAGCCCATATATGCCTTGCATATTGCTAATGCTGCACGTTATATCCTGAGCTCTAGCAGTTCTGGAGCTCTTCATATTTCAGAAAGGCACAGCTTCTCAAGGCAGGATCTAATCCTACTTCAGTTAAATTAATTTATAGAAATAATGAACCTACCTGTGAAAAAGATGTCAGCTCTCCTACAAGACCAGGATTGACACTGAGATCATGTAGTAACATAGTTTGAAAGCCATGTGATTGTGAACAGATTCTCACTCTTGTCTTGAATGCCTCAAGTTCGTTTTTAAAAGCCTCAAAATAGCCTTCTCCTGTCTGCAAAGAGATAAATGAAATATTTGCACTTCCGTCTTCCCACATTTCTCCTGCATAGCTCTGGATTGCTCTATTTCAGTAACAAGAAAGGGACACTATTTTGGCCCTCGCTGTGAACTGCAGATGAAATGGATAGTTGTGACAATACATAGGTACACTGTGAAAACACAGGTGTAATCAGCCAAAAATCAGTCCTGAAACTGGTCTATGTTTACTGTGGTTATTACTTGTCTGTAACACCCCTGTTGTCCCGCTGCTGTACCTTGCTTCCTCTCTGGGATAAGCAAAATCCACTAAACTTTCATTTTCAGAATTATAATTACATCAAAATATTCCATCTAGAAAAGAATTGCTAACAAAGCACTTTCTCTTAAGCCTAAGACAGTCAATGAAATATTTAGCTTCTGATATGTTAGCAAGAAACCTTCCCTCGTACAGCATCAAGAGTTTCTCCCACCATTACCAAAGTTGACTTACTTTGGCTTTTTGGAAAAAGAGACGAAAACAGCCTCTTGGATCCACATTGCAGCTTCTGGCAATTTCTATAATAAACTGCATTACAACTGCTTGGTGTGCTACTTGCTCCATCAGAGCTCTTTTCTGGCAGGGAAAGAAAAAAGTTAAAGTTAGGATTTAAAGATATTTCCTGTGATTATATTTCTAAAACTCAGCAAAATATCCCTTTGTTCTAGTTTCTAAATAGATGAGAACTGACGCTCACAGAAGCAAGGGGACGGATAATTAGCTGTGACTAGACATATGTGACAATGCACTGTAGAATTTTTCTTCATCAGAGTGCAGAGCAGGTGGGTAAAACAGTTAAACAGCTAATCAAGTTGGTCAGCTTTTCTATAGTGCAAGTGGGAAACTGTATGCTTTCAAAGGATTTAAACATTTTCATACCTGTTCAGCTTCTAGATGAAAACACCACAACATGAGATATCTAGATGTTTCTTCACATACAAGATATGGGTGATCAGACAAAAATCTTTGACTATCATCCCATCTGCTCAGCATACCTAATAAGAGAAACATAGTTAAGACATTCTAAATTGATAAATTACTTAATGCAGCAAGGAAATCACTTGCATTAATTCCCCAGTGTATACAACATCTTTGCAACTCACTAACCTCAGAATGACAGCATGCAGCTAAATTTGGGGTGTTTACTTATATCTCTAACCAACGCTGAAACAGCATTACCAGAAGGTATAATCAGACTTTGAAGATACAAAA
Organism: Grus americana; assembly: GCF_028858705.1. Taxonomy (NCBI): domain Eukaryota; kingdom Metazoa; phylum Chordata; class Aves; order Gruiformes; family Gruidae; genus Grus; species Grus americana. Next base: position 31,626,091 of record NC_072891.1, on the reverse strand, counting down.
AGTAGATTTCTAACAGTCACCATTTCCTGTATTTTAATGCATCTCTAGCATCATTGGTAAGTTATTTTTAATCAGTTCTCATACATGCTAACAAAGTGGTATAGGTATCTTATTAGTTACATCAAGTAGTTTAAAGAGTTTATGGACAGTGATTTACATTTGGTGATTCTGACAAACACAAATCCTCTAAATGTTTGCAAATAAGAATGCAAAGAAAAGAACGTGTAATCTGTCAAAAATGAAAGTGCTTCTACCACAATTTGCCAGGTTTTTAGGAAATTTGAATTTGATTCCAGGAACAGCTTGATCTCAAAGAGCAAAGTCACATTAGTCTTGGAAAGTTAACTAGAAGATTGAATTGTGATAGCATGAAACTACCTTCATGTAAAGAGCTGAGTTTAAAAATCAGAACTCAATACTCAGAGCACTTCTTAAAATTGTCCTTCATGTATCACTGACAGTCAAGTCATTACTGGCAACAGGTACCAGATGTACAGCTTTACCCGTCTATCAGTGTATAATTATAACTGGGCTAAAGATAATTCAGTGGTAATGACCTAAGCTAATCTTAATTCTAGCAAACAAATGCCTAAAGAGAAGGCAATTGTTAATATTTCTTTTGGCTGTTTCAAGAGAGCTATTCCAATTAAGTTCTTTATTGCTTGGAAGCCAGAGCAGAATCCAGAAACAGGACTCATGCAATATGGCTAGCGAAGTCCACACTACTCCTAGCCAGCAGCTAGCACAGAACAAGAGACTTAAAAGAACATTAACGTACTGTCACTTTTTACAATGGACTTACATATTTTTAATTAAAGTAACAACATGGCTTTGAATTTAGTAGGTAAGAAAAGGACTGATGACATTCTGTAATACGGTTGTTTCTGTAACAGCTTAATCTGAATTCAGACAATAAAGTAATTTTGCCCAACTTTTAGCTAAGAAGCCTGCAAGAAAGCCCCTTTCTTTCTGCTGAAATGCACAGCAGGGGAGACCTCTCCTGATTCTGCTACCATTACACTTAGTAGTTAAGGTATTTGAGAGAACCTGTGCCTATCACTACTATTTGCATACTCTGACAGCGTGGTGCCTCAACTTGGTACACGCAAGGCTTGCTAAGGCTACCAGGGCTAGAAACCCTTTGAGACAGTCTAAGATCCCTAGAAGCCAAATAACTTAGTAAAAAATTAGTTTGTACAGACAATTGAATTTTTCCAACTCAGTCCTGTTTTTGATTGTTCTGGAATTCCAAATATGGCTATATTATACCATAGGCTGAAACCAACCTGTAACTAAGAATGGAAAGCACTTCAGAGAACCATCAAAATTTCACATTACTTTACAAGATCAGCTTTGTGCTTAATTGGGTTCAACAATTCTAACAGTGCTAAAGTGACACCTAGTGGATAATTAAATATTATTTTAAGAAAAGCACAATTCCATGCACACATACTCTCAGTGGGTGTTTACAGACATTTCTCTTTAATCAGTCATTACACTTCTAGCTTAATAGCCACCAGAAAAACGTTTATTAAAAGGAGATAGCTATGGACAATCCCAGATGCTTTTATACACACAACTTATACTTCCATGAAAGTCCCTGCTTTTTCCCACTAAGAGCAGAAAACGTTGCTAGAACTTTAGTTTTCAGGGCTTAAGCTCATTTAAGTATTAGCTTTTACATTTTATTTTTAATTTAAGTTCTTATTGGTCACAGGAACTAACAAGCTTCTACAGTTTACACCTTATTGTGTTTTGAAATTATTGTCTGTCCTGATAAAATAAAGCTGAACAGCCTGTTAGCCAGGTCTTTCATTTGTTAGCATTCATTCTGTACCATAAGGAGCAAACCTACACAAATTCTGTAGAAGTTTGAACCGCAAAATGTTGGAAAAAGCACACTCACCAAAGTGTCTAATCTTTTGTTCGTGTTTTTGCATAAGTGGTTCAGACACATCTTCATCTTCTATTTCTTTTCTTTTTTGATTAATAAAACTCTGAGGAAAAGAAAAATTGTACTGTCACAGAAACTCCAGACATACCTTTTTGTGATATATAGGAATATTATATTTTAATATGTTACTATTTAAAAGGCTATATTCTAATTTTAGAGTCATGTCAAACACTTGAGAAGGTTTTGTTTTAAAAAGTGCATTACCAAATAGTAGAGTTTACAAGTCTCATTATAGTCTACTGACCTAAGAACTCTCAGAAACTTCTGTCCTCAGGTAGGAACTTACTGATCTATCAACAATGACAATCACGTATGTTGCAGCCTGGGTGAAGCTAAATCAGTGAAACTATGAGAGGTGCTAGCTGTTCAAATTAAATTGTAAAATCAAAGCTGAGATTCTTCCATAAAAAAAAAGTTTGTTCTGAATAATCTGTATTACAGTAATTATTATTAGAGGCAAATGAACAGTTTCACATTTTAAGAATTTTGCATAGAGAAGCACACTCTTCAATTGAAGAAGCTATTGTTCAGCCCATTTGGCAACACTTGCAGTACATAGAATCTTAGAGCGGTTTGGGTTGGAAGGGACATTTAAAGATCATCTAGTTCCACCCCCCACTGCCATGGGCCTGGACACATTCCACTAGATCATGTTGCTCAAAGCCCCATCCAGTCTGGCCTATATTGCTTCCAGGGAGGGGGCAGCCACAACTTCTCTGGGCAACCTGTTCCAGTGTTTCACCACCCTCATCATAAAAAATTTCTTCCTTATATCCAAACTAAACCTACCCTCTTTCAGTTAAAAACCATTGCCCCTTGTTCTATCACTACAGGCTGTGATAAAAAGAAAAAAATCTCTCTCCTTAAGCAGTGAAAGGCCACAATAAAGTCAATAAGGGCTCCCCAGCCCCTTCCCCTCTCCAGGCTGAACGAGCCCAACTGTCTTAGCCTGTCTTCACAGGAGAGGTACTCCAGCCCTCTGATCATTTTTGGGGCCCTCCTCTGGACTCGCTCCAACAGCTCCATGTCTTTCTTGTACTGGGGACCCCAGAGCTGGATGCAGTACTCCCGGTGGGGGTCTCACGAGAGCAGAGTGGAGGGGGAGAATCAGCTCCCTTGACCTGCTGGTCACACTGCTTTTGATGTGGCCCAGGACATGGTTGGCTTTCTGGGCTGCAAGTGTGCATCGACGGTTCATTTCTAATACCTAGATGACCCATGCAAATTCTGACCCACACTTCTGGTAGAGAAGTGTCATCCAGATTTGTAGTATGAGTACAGCACGCTCCCTTTCATGAGGTAAAGTAAGAAAAAAAACCATTAACACATACTGTGGTTTTGTGCTGTACTGGACACAGAAGACACTCAAGACTAGTAACAAGCGGAACTAAAAAAAAAGAGGCTAACACTTGTTTTCATGCACACTGATATGAGTCATACCTTATTAAAAACCTCCTTACTAATAGGATCTGTGTTCCATAGATTTTGTCTTTCCCTCTGGTTTAGTGCTTCTTCTTTTCTTCTCCACTCCTCCTCTCTCCATCTCAACTCTGCAGCTTCAGTCTTTGCTTGAGCAAATTCCTGATCGCAGGATTCTGAATTATGCAGCGCTAAGCTACCAAGTTTTTGCTGGGCTTCTGCTAGGTTCCACGTGCATTCTACAGAATGTTTCACAAACTCTCTTTCTTTTTGGCAGGCTAATTCGATCCCTTGGCTGTATGTCTGTGAGGAAAATCAGACATTCTATTTATGAGGGAAAAATTGACAGTTTACAGTTTGTATAGGAGCAGACAGGCCTAAATCCCAAAGATAATGCACCTAGAAGGCACCTTAGATATGCAGCATTATATTCACAGGAGTGATGAAGCATGGTATTGTACAGCTAGCTGTTTTTTTAGAAAGAGATGGCTAATTAAAGCTGTCTTAACTTTGTTAAGTGCATTTGCAAAATCATGGATCATGTACTGCTATAAGTAATAGTCTCCAGACTGTAAAAATACTTTTGACACAGCTGAAACCCCTCTGGCTATCTTTGGGCTGCAATGCTAACAACAGCTAAAAGTAAGAATACTCTGAATATATACTTCTGAGAAAGAAGTATCAGTTTTGTGATGTCAGATCACAACAGTAAAGTAACTGCTGCTGCCTGCATTCCGATATGGATTAGTACCCAACAGATGGCCAACACCTTCCCTTGAATGGACAGTGAAAGTGGAATTTAAGTTACAAAGTGGCTGTGGTCCAGCACTAGCATATACTCCTTTTGGTCAAATCTATTGAGGAGATCACCATTCACATCTAGGAGAGAAAAGTGATCTCTTCGGCAGCAACATTTATATTACTTCCATGTATACACTGGGAATCCGCACTCAGTAACGTAAAAAATTATCCTCTAAAACATATGCCATGCCTTCCCACCAAGAGTGGAGAAAAACCATTCATACGCACTAGTTCCTCAGCCTTCCAGTGCCACATTACAAAATTTGTAGTGCTGGTAACCTCTGCCAGAGGGACATGAAGGACAACACAAGTTGTGGAAGATTATTTGAAGGAAACTTTAATGCAGGTACATCAAAGATCTTGTACCAACTTTGTTTGCAAATTGCAGCATTTTAAATTTTTTTATGACAAGATGAAAATATCACTGTTTGGAAAACTAATGTAATGGCAGCTTATTGCAAGAACACACAGAAATCCTGACAACGTATTTATAAAATGCCAACTTGCCCTAGCCAACAGAGAAACACACCGCCTATGTATCTGCTTTTTAGACATAATGATGGGATAACTTCAGCCCAGCTCCTTCCACATCACTTGTCAAACGTGCAACTGTTACTCACGGGTGCTGGCAGACACCAGACCCTCCCCCGCGGCGACAGCGCATCTGCCCCTCCTGGCGGAGCGGCCCCGGAGGCGAGGGGACACTTCCGCGCACCCCCGACCCGACACGCACCGAGCTCCGTGATGACCCACGTCCCACCGCTGTCCCTTCCGCGCGGCGGGCTCAGGCTGCGGCCGCGGGGCAGCCGAGACGCCCCCAGCATCGACTCGCTCCGCTCCGCGCCGGCCGGGACGGGGGAGCTGCGCCACCGGGGACGGGAAGCGGCGCGAGGTGCCGGGCGGCAAGGGGTAGGGGGCACGGATGTACCTGCACTTCCGACAGGCGCTGAGGAGAGGTGGGAGCCAGCCCCCGCTCCTCGTCCTCCTCCGACGAAGGGCCGCCGTCCCGGGAGCGCGGGAGCCACAGCGCCATCCGAGCCGCCGCCGATCGCCGTCCCCAGCCGCCCGCGGCTCTTACACACCTCACCGGAAGTGAGGCAGCTCACCACTTCCGGCAATCTAAGTGGACCGCCGCGCTCCCGCCCCCGGCGTCGTGGGGCGGGGCCTGCGCCAGCCGCGCAGGGCGGGGGCGAGGCGGCCCGTCCCCGGCCGTGCCGGCAGACATGCCTATGCCCATGCTCGTGCCTGTGCCCGTGCCAGTGCCCCGCGGTAAAACCGCCGCCGCAGCCCCCCGCGAGGCCTGGCTGCCGGTAGCGCGCGGTGGCCAGCGGTTATACCGCCGAGGCGCTGCCGCATGTCCCGAGTACCGTGTGTCGGGCCTCTTCCGCGTCGGCGGACGTCCGGGCACCTCCCTGGAGGCCACTGCAGGACGCTGACAAATTATACGTGTATATATATATATAAAAATATATATAATATACGTATTTTTTAAAAAATAAACACCACGCGCCGGCGGGTGCGTGCGCAGGAGCCGGCGCGCGCCCGGGCCTGCCAGGCGTTGCCGTGAAGGGCGCCGCCGGGCGCGCGGCCACCGAGAACGCCGCCGCCCGAGGGGGCGGGGCGGGGCCGCGCGCCGCGACCGTTGGGGCGCCACGGTTGCCGTGGCAACACTGGCCAGGTCGGGCCGGGCAGTCGTCCAGCCTAGTCCCGCCGCCGCCCGCGCGGGCCCACCGGCCCAGGTGCCGCTACCGGTGGTCGTCGAGCTGCAGGTCGACGCGGTGAGGCTGCGGCAGACCCGGGTGTCCGGGGCGGCAGGAAGGGATGGAAGGAGGGAGGGAGTAGCGGCGGGTCGCCACAGACAGCCGGTGCGGGAGGGCGGCGGGGGGGGCGATAAGGTAGAAACTTCTCATCGCAGTTATTCTGGGACTCTGAGGTGCCGCACAACAAAGCTACACATACATGAACAGATGTACATCTGTGAATGCACCTTTAGTTCTAGGAGCTCCTGGGAAGCTGTCTGGTTTTAATAGCTTGGTTCTCATCTGGGAATGGAAGTTAACGTAAAATGACGCCATACCTTTGTAGCGATAATACCACTGTGAAGATCAGAACGTGCCCTCGTTTTAGCCGTAGTTTCTCATCTGTGGGCTCTTCCTCCAAACAGAAGGCACTGACTAGTTCTTTGGGGTTGCAGGTATAAAGTCTGCTAGAAAGATTGTTAGGTTAGATTAAATGTGGAGGTTTTCTTGCTGTGAGACATTTATTTAATGAAGGGGACTACTGCTGTTGTGCAAATGGATAATGCGAATATGTTCATAGAATCATAGAATATCCTGAGTTGGAAGAGACCCATAAGGATCATCGAGTCCAACTCCTGGCTCCACACAGGACCAGCCGAATCACAGCACATGACTGAGAGCGTTGTCCAGACCCTTCCTGAACTCAGTCAAGCTTGGTGCTGTGACCACTTCCCTGGGGAGCCTGTTCCAGTGCCTGACCACCCTCTCGGTGAAGAACCTTTTCCTGATATCCAACCTAAACCTCCCCCGTCGCAGCTTCATTCTGTTCCCATGGGTTCTGTCACTGGTCACCAGAGGGAGGAGATCAACACCTGCCCCTTCGCTCCCCCTCATGAGGAAGCTGTAGGCCGTGATGAGGTCTCTCCTCAGTCTCCTCTTCTCTAGGCTGAACAATCCAAGGGACTTCAGCCTCTCCTCATACATCTTCCCCTCTAGACCCTTCACCATCTTTGTTGCCCTCCTTTGGACACTCTCCAATAGTTTTATGCCCTTTTTGTACTGTGGCACCCAAAACTGCACGCAGTACTCGAGGTGAGGCTGCACCAGCGCAGTGTAGAGTGGGACGATCACTTCCCTAGACCGGCTAGCAATGCCGTGCTTGATGCACCCCAGTATACGGTTGGTCTTCCTGGCAGCCTGGACGCGTTGTTGACTCATGTTCAACTTGCTGTCAACCAAGACCCCCAAGTCCCTTTCAGCATGGCTGGTCTCCAGCATCTCATCGCCCAATCTGTACGTATAGCCAGGGTTGCCCCTTCCCAGGTGCAGAGTCTGGCACTTGCCCTTGTTACACCTCATGTGGCTGGTGATTGCCCAGTTCTCCAATCTATTCAGATCTCTCTGCATGTTATGTTGTTCATAACAGGTCTTCTCATCATATGTAAGAAAAAAAAATGGTGGTTTTCACTAATTCATTTCCTTGTAGGTATCAAATGTTTCTCGTGTGTAATGCTAAGGTCTATGAAATCAGTCCCTGTTATATGAGATGATAAAAAAGGAAAGTGCAAAATACAAAATGAGAGAACTCCCAATGATAGATCTTAATCTGGGAACCTTTTGACGTTGACAGTAATAAAGCCAATGGCCTGCTGAGTCCCTTCTGAGATAGAGTCCTGCAGACTTGGACTGATGCCTATGTGTAAGACTGGACTAAGGAGTCTCATGTGAACATATTTTTTTCTTTCCTAAGGTTACATGTCCTGGTGTGTTTCTGCCTGAGAAACACATTTTTCTCAGTGTATGCATCTTGGGTAAACACAAAGAGACAGAATGCCTTCCTCCTGTTTTCCCTCTCTTATTTCATAAGACAATGTGCTTTGAAAAGACGATTTTCACTTGTTAGATGCCTTGGGCTAGAAAGTCTAATGTCTCAAGCCTTGTACAAGCAGTAATTCATGTATAATCTTATTTTTCTTTGCAATTAGTAGGTTATTCTTGTTTTGCATGTATTTCAACATAGTAAGATGAAGTATCAGGCCCATTCCTGGAATTTTAACATTTCTGTGAGATTTCAAGGTTAGTGGTTATGAGAGGTCATCTCTCACATGGACAGTTCTTACCTAATCTCAGTAATGGCAACAGTGTATATGAGGGTAGTTGAATTTATTCTGTTTCAGATGATTGTTCTGGAAGCAATATGATACCTCAATTCTAATATGGCTATTGTCTATCCAAGATTTTTGTCATTACAGCAGATGTGATATAAATGAAGATCCAAATAAATAATAGACAAATGGTTTTGCTGCCATTTTGCATGCCACACTAACACCTGGAACTAGAGAGAACAGGAATTTTCAGTGTGTTTTTCCTGTGCTTTACTGTATGCTCATTGGTTATGGTTCTGGTGAATAGTATTTTGTGTTTGAAAATTGTTTTTAAAAAAATGGTGTGAGACAGAAGGGCTATGTCTATTGACAAGCAAAACTACGCTGAAGCCATTGCAAACCAGGAACAGACCGTGTTTAGAGGAACAGTATCTTTCTTACCTATTTCTTTGAAATTTTTCTCCATTCTTTTCCAAACCACTCTTTCTACCTGTCTATTTCTCTAAAATTCTTTGCATCTGGTTCACAAGAGGCCTTCCTTGAGGGACATGATTACTTTCCCTTTCCATCTATGGCTATTATTGATACAAGTGAAAAACTATATAGTTAATACATCTGAAAGCTACAAAGTGTAATTTTCATTAAGGCCCGTACCCTTTACCTAGTCATAAGAGGAGCATCAAAGTAATATCATGAAGTAGATATTGTTAAATAAGTTCATCTTTTTTCTTGCCTCACAGTAATGTGTTTCTGTGCCTGTGACTTTCATTAGTAGGTGTTAAATAGCATGAAGCAACATATTTTCTCAGGGAAAACATGACTTTGCACAGCCCTCCTAAAAAAGGCTATTGCTAAAATACTGTCTGAAACCACTGATATCATTTAAAGAAGGATGTTGGCATATTTGAAAGAAACAAAAAAGCAAATATTGATAAAATAAGTGGGATGCAGCTGAGGACATTTCTTTAGATAGGTAGAATGTCCAGCATGAATGCCCAAGTAAAATCAGTGGTAAAGTTCCTGTTTACTTCAAAAGGGTCAGAATTTCAGTCCAAGGCGTGAGAAGAGTATCTTTGAGTAAGACATGTCATTGTAATAAAACACACAAGAATAGGCAAGTGCATTTGAATTTGTTTCTTAAAAGACATTTCATAGATGATATCTTAATTATTTAAAATTTTATAAGATATTAGGACAATCTTTACATAATGCATGAAACATACAGGAAGACTTCTTCACATGTTCTCATTTGTCTGTCATCCCTGTGGAAGATTACCCATGCTTTAAGATGCTTGCAGTTAGGACTTTTAATTTTTTTTTTTTTTTTGTGATCTGTTCTGTAGGATTAGCCAAGAATTCAAATGTTTTCCAAACATAAATTTCCTAATTGTAGTTGTGGTTCTGCTGTTTTACAGTTCATAAATTACACACAGAGTACTGTGAACATGATAATTTTTCCTACAAAGTTCTGAAGTTGATGCAGACATGGATGAATATGCAATTTCAGCTTTAAAGTACTTTTTCCAATACATCACATAACTTTAAGAATGTAAAGGACATCTTAAAGTACACAAACATAGATATATAGTATCAGTTAAGTTTGATTTCACTTAGTGGCAGCTTGACAAAGAATAGGGAAATTATTTTGAATATTGTTCCTATGAATGTTAGATTGTTAAGTTAACTGGTGTTACAATGAATTTGTCTACTTAATATTTTCCTGAAGGTGTCTGAAAGTGCTGTAGATCCTGCTGCAGTAGCTGAAATGCTTGAAAGTAAGTATGATTTTTAAAATGCTTGTATAATTTAATATCTAAAAATGATGAAGTAGGTCCATGTGTTCATGTAGTCTGCTTGTCTGCTTGTCCTTCTACAGTACGTGATCTAGTACACATTGTTCCCCTTATACATTGCTCTGAATTGAGCCATTTGAATGTCAGCCTCTAGTACCTCCTCTTGAGCCAATTACATGATTTTTCCATTCTTAGGCCGGGCTGTGTTCTGACACCTAGGCTAACCTGACACGGGCTAACCTGACAGATCTGCTTTTTATTTTTTCTGTCAGCAATTCTTTATTTTGAAGTCTGTGACAAGTCATGAATTTAATGACTAGGCAGTCTTTTAAAAGCCCAAATCTTATTTATTGTTTGTAAGGGGGGGATGGGGCAGAGAAAAAAAAATTGTAACAATGGTCTGTCTAAACTCAGTTTCATCATCGCAAGTACCCTTTGGACAGACTTTTTCAGTCATACCTACAGGAGCAGGTGTTGTATTAATTTAAAAGTTTTCATCCCTTAGCTTTAATTCAGTTGGCATTCATTTGTCCTTGCTGGGTCTCAGGTTTTTGTCCTTCTGGAGCAAGCCACTCATGTAAAGTCAACAGAAGGTCAAGTCAGAAGCCACTGACTGTCCTATTGTCCTATAAATCCATCACATGTCAACCACAGAGAGTTACCTTGTGCCGATATTTCTTTCCTGTGTGTTTCTATTCTGATATTAATAACACTAGAATAAACATTCCGTGAACCAAAGTAGAATATTGTTAATTATAATGGACTAGCTCTACATCTATCTTCTTTCTCTTCTGTCTTTTGTCCAGTCTTCCTTTGCTGTCCTTCCTCCAACCCTTCCTGTATATATTTTAATTTATTTTTCATCTTCCAGGTCATGTAATGAAGTTTGAATTAACTCAGCTCGTGTCTTCAGGTAATAGGCAAGTAAATGTTTTTCCACATGCTAGTTAATTTGAGACTGGAAAGTATATTAATGGGTGTTAGTTTTATGTCATGTCCTCCAGCTTTCTCTCTCTCATAAATTTCAGGACCTCCTCCAATTCTATTTCCTTCTACTCCATCATTTCCTATATATTCTTGGGTACGCATCTGAGGAGAAAAGAAATCCCTCTTCTGACTAGATGCATTGAAAAATTTGTTAGGATCAGTCATGTTGCTTTACTTTCTTTACTCTGATTTTCTTATTTCTAATAGTCTAGTTTGCTAGACTATTTAAATAGAACACAAATAATAATGTAGAGTTCATCTTGGCAGATAGTACTGTTGGTCTTCTACAGACTTCATATTGTGTGTTTTTATAAGATGGGAAAAAAGGCAAGTAGACACTGGGTGACAGATGAGTGCTGTTGTTAAGGTCTCTGATTATGGATCATTCTAAAACTGCAGGTAACTTGATAAAATTGGTTATGGTTTTATAATGGAAAATTCAAAATATACTTTATGTTCTTTGTGTAATAAATATTGCTTGCACATTTTGTATTTATTTCTCAAAATGTTTTGTTTTGGATATTCATCTTTCTCTTTCTTCTTTGCTTTTTGCTTATAAGGGTTGCTGATATAATAAAGGGTTATTTGTGATGTCATTCCAGGTTCAAAACCGTTCAGTGATACTGGAAAAAAGAGATACAAACACTCAAATGAGAAAATCTGTTGTTATCTCTACATCAAAGCCTAAACAAGGCCCCCAAAAAAGTGTGATCTGTGTTAGTCCAGAGAGTGTTCATCTTCTCATATGATTACTTTCATGCAAGCTTTGTGGGTATCACGTTGTCATGTAGTTAGGTGTAGTAATGCTTGTTTGTCCCCTGGGCATAGCAGATTTTCTGTGTGTGTGTTAGGACAGAAAAGACTCTTCAGTGATAACTTTAAAAGGAATGAGGCTGTTTTAAAAAGTGCTAAAGGATTTAATGGTCCTCTCAGCATATTCTGGCCCTGTAGAACACCTTTTCTTTGTTTTGTATAGTACCTACAGTTCTTTCATGACTCAAACTTCAGGTGTGTTCCCTTTTTTTTGGCTCTGCAAAAATATGTATCTTCGAGATTTTGTTTACTTTTTGTACAGTGGGATGTGTTGTCCTCTTTCAACTTTCTAAATTAAAAAATTATACAGAAAAACTAAGTATATTCCTCATGAGAGGAACCGGTGCCTGCCTATGTCCTTACAACATCAGAAGCCAGACCTCATTGGCAAAATTGACTATTTCCTTTCTTTTTGTAGTGTCAAAAGGTGACAAAAGAGTCTTTTCTGGTGATTTTAAAGCTGGGATCCATTAGCAAGACAGACCTTACAAGCAAAGATGAAACTTTGAATAGGATCAAAAGTATTGCTCTTATTATTAACTTTTTCTGAAAATTTTCTTCCTTTTGCCATTGTTTTGTCTAGAAATCCCCAAATTGCAGGGTTTGTTTTCAGTCTGATTAGAAGTGAACATGTGTCCTTGCCCCTGTAAAGACACAGCACCCATCCAAGTGAAGGCAGTAGCAGCTTTTATAGCATTGTATCCATTGTGGGCAGCTTAGTGTCTCATTTCCTTACCAGTATACCTTGTAGCTTGCCTCCTGTGGTGGGAGCTTATGAAAGTATCTTCTGTCTCTGGCTATGCTACCTATACAGAGCAGTGCTGACCTTCTCCATTCACTCAGAACACAGTTAATGGGGTTCTGAAGGAAGAGAAGACCTGGGGAAAAGTGTGTTGTAGGGCACAAGAAGATTGTGTTACGGTAACCCAGGATAGTTCATCTCCCCTATCCAAGTACGCACAGTCCCAAACACATCTTATCTTGTTGTCATGGTAACCTGGGATAGTTTGCTTCTTCCCATCTGACTCTGTAGACTCCCAAGCACATCGTATCTTGTTACAGTAACCTGGGATAGTTCACTTCTTCCTATACGAATATGCAGAGTCCCAAGCATGTTTTATCTCATCGTGATGGTAACCCAGGGTAGTTCACTCCCCCTGTCATCTGTGCCCACCTTTGCATAGGTGCCAATGTGATGGCCAGCTGCAGATCTCAGAATTCAGACACCAGCACCTGCATTACATCAGCGAGCTCACTAGTGAGCAAAACAGGATATTGCGTATGTATGATAGGTTAATCAGTGCAAGTTTTATTATCCACCCCTGGAGTGATTTTCTTTGAGCTTCACTCACAAGCAGGGTTCCACTGCATCAGGTCCCCATTTTGACTAGCATCGGTGTACTGGGGCTCCTACCGTGGTAATGCCACACTTTCATTAAAGCCAAAGCTTTCACTTGCTGAGTGTTGTGCCTTGTCCCTGAGGGATCTGCACCTGGTTTTCACTTGTAACATGGGTACTTACCCTCTCAGTTAGTAGGACATTGGTCTCATGCTGTGTGGTTGGATGGCCAAATTAGATGATGTTCATTTACTACATGCTGGCTCTCTGGAGGGAATACCTTTCAAAAGTAATGGTGACTATCTTTGCTGAACAAACATTCAAATGTTATAATCTCATATCAACCTTTTTTATTTTATTCCTGCAGGCAACTGATTAGAATAATTAGTTGTTTGCCCAGTGAGGTGGCTCCTGGTCATACTGAAAGCACTGAGAAATCAGCTGGGCCAAGATTTAGCATGCTGTATATAAACATGGGCATTATATATACTTTGTAAAACATGCATTATACATCATCTGTATATATCCTCTGTCATAGCTTTGGACATTCTCTATACTGTAACTAGGTAGTCTGCTGTCAAGCCTTGCAGTCATCTCCATCCCCAAAATGTTTCAGGGTACTGATGGCTGGAAAGTTAATGACAGCATCAAACTCCAGTGCTGCCATGCTAAGCCAAGTCTTTCAAAACTAATGAAAATGTAAATGGTTTCCCTCCCTTTTGCCCTCTTCATTTCATGTTCAGAAGACAAAGTAATCAGATGCAGCATAGTCAGAGCACTGGAGATAAAGTGAATAAGCCATTTGCTGGAGAAGCAGTTATTCTCAGTCAAGCAGGCAAAAATAAAATCTGATGTTGCTGTGTTCTTTCTTGTATACAAATACAGAACCAAATGGTTGGGTTTTCTGTTTTTCTGTGGTTTTGTTTGCTGTGACCCTCAGGAATGTGAACTGAAAGGTTTGCTGACACAGAGGAGGACAGTATACTAAAAAGGAACTGCTGTCTTAAACATTTCCAACATCAAATAATTCTACGTCATGCTGAGCGTGTGCCATTCCTGTACCGCTCTAGGCCTGCTAATGTCCGAACCACCGCCTATTACTGTATGTATGAGAGGGGCAGTATTCTGTCAAGGACATTTGAAGTTTCATTGCACAGCTGTTAATGAAAATTCCATGTAGCAACCTTGAAAGCTATTTTTCTATGGGTGTTTCTTTATTCTTTCAGTCGGGGATGACCTTGCAGTTTATGAAGAAATTGCACAAAACTGTCTATTCCCAAAGTGCAAACTGACTCCTACATATCCTGGTGTGGATAGAGAATTACTGATGAAAACTTCTCCTCATTTCCCAGTAAGTTGCCCAAAGCTGGTACTTATTGTATGTGTCTGAAGAAGGAAGGAATTTAGCTACTTAGTAGCAACTTTGTGAGTACTGGAGTTTGACTATTCCTTTGGTCCTCCTGAGTAGAGGGAGATGCTTATATGCTCTTTTGAATATGGAAGTGCCTCAGAGAATATACTGAGTACGTGCTATCCTAACAATTAATTTGTTAGTCACAGACAGTGAAAATGATCTCTCTGCATAGGCAGGTTAGAAGCCATAATAGCAAAATTTTGTGTTCAATTATGTACCTCCATCCAAAGGTTATGTGAAAGGGCCAGGTGCTTTAAAGATTTTCAAGTTTCTTTGTACAAATTGCCTTTGAGGATGCCAGCTTTCTATCCATTTTCTTTCCCTCTTGTACAGGCCTTGGTTTTTCACTCTGCCTGTTCTCACTCATCTCTTGGGAGTCTTTCATTTTCATAGCTTTGTAAATCCTTCCACTGCCCATTCTTGCTGAGGTTCATTGTTTCCTGAAGCAGCAATAGCAGCCTAAAATGATTATGTTTTCATCCCTGTCAATGTTTTGCCCGTTACCTCTTCCAATTACTATCCTTATCTCGATTTTTCTCGAGCCCCACGTTGGGCGCCAAAAAGGACTGTGGTGGGTTGACCCTGGCTGGAGGCCAGGTGCCCACCAGAGCCGCTCTCTCACTCCCCTCATTCACTAAACAGGGGAGAAAAGGCATAACGAAATGCTTGTAGGTCGAGATAGGGACAGGGAGAGATCACTCACTAATTGTTGTCACGAGCAAAACAGACCGAACTTAGAGAGGGAATTCATCTAATTTATTACTAGGCAAAACAGAGTAGAGGAATGAGAAAATAAAATCAACTCTTAAAACACCTCCCCCCACCCCTCCCATCTTCCCGGGCTCAACTTCACTCCCGGCTTCAACCTTCCCCCCCTCAGCGGCACAGGGGGACGGGGAGTGGGGGTTACGGTCAGTTCATCTCACAGTGTTTCTGCCGCTTCTTCATCCTCAGGGGGAGGACTCCTCTCATCGTTCCCCTGCTCCAGCATGGAGTCCCTCTCACGGGGTGCAGACCTTCAGGAGCAAACTGCTCCAGCGTGGGGTCCCCCACGGGGTCACAAGTCCTGCCAGCAAACCTGCCCTGGCGTGGGCTCCCCTCTTCACGGGTCCACCGGTCCTGCCAGGAACTTGCTCCAGCGTGGGCTTCCCAGAGGCCACAGCCTCCTTCAGGTGCCTCCACCTGCTTCGGCGTGGGGTCCTCCATGGGCTGCAGGTGGAATCTCTACACCCCCTCATCCTTCCTCCATGGGCTGCAGGGGGACAGCCTGCTTCACCATGGCCTTCACCACGGGCTGCAGGGGGATCTCTGCTCCGGCGCCTGGAGCACCTCCTCCCCCTCCTTCTGTACTGACCTTGGTGTCTGCAGAGTTTCTTACATCTTCTCACTCCTCTCTCCGGCTGCAAAAGCTCTCCCTCTCTAAGTGTTTTTCTTCTTCTTAAATATGTTATCACAGAGGCACTGATTGGCTTGGCCTTGGCCAGCAGCAGGCCCGTCTTGGAGCCGGCTGGCATTGGCTCTGTCAGACACAGGGGGAGCTTCTAGCAGCTTCTCACAGAAGCCACCCCTGTAGCCCCCCCGCTACCAAAACCTTGCCACGCAAACCCAACACAATCCCTCTCCCTGCATTATGGATTGGGTTATGCAAAAGAAGCAATGCAAATTACTTGAATTTTATTAACCTGAGTCCATCGCAGCTTAGAATAGAACACGGAGGAGCATCCTTCCTGCAGACTCAATGTTGCATTGATTCATTCAGAAAGTTCTTGTAATTACTCTACAAACTAGGAATGCCACTATTTCACATGAAAAGCTGGGGTTTTGTGCATAAATTGCAGGTATAGAAAATACTAGACTCAAGAACAACTAACTGTTAGAAAGTTCTGCCTAATACAAGAGTACTTTCTATAAATTTAAAACAGAAATTTAGAAGAAATACATGTTCTGGTTAACCAAATGTTACATTGTATGATTCTTTAACTTGGTCCTTAAGAATGGCAGTATCATATCATTTCTCTGGCTGGATCTGAGCCAGTCAGATGCTGTCCTCAAATCACCTATTCCTTTACCAATATGTCATCACCTTCTTTCCCTTCATATAGAGTGCTCATTTCTTTGCTTCTTCATTGCCACTGCTTCTGTTTGCTCCTCCTCTTTGCATAAGAGTAAGGGCAAATATAGTTTGAAGGTACTGTACTGTGATTTCTCTGTCACTCTTGTAGAAGAAAGAGGAACTGCTAGAAATGCACAATTCAGAGTTGAAGGCAAGTGAACAGATTTCTATTTTTTATTTTTAGTTAGAGATCATTAGTGTCTTTTACAGTATTTGTCATAGCATTACCTGCCTTGAAAGGCAAACCAGAATTTCTATTTCACACCATTTTGGAAAGTGTCCTGTGGGCCACCCTGATCCACCAGGAAGACTAATGTGCAAATGGAGCTGCTAATCAAATGGTAGAGAGCTGTGTATCTTCTCTGTAGTTCAAAGGATTCTACTCACCTTTCTTCACAATATTAGCTTTATGAGGAAATGCTCTGGGGCAGTGCTAGTGCCACAAGCATATGTTTTGATCTTGCTGGCCTTGTGCCTCATGCTGCCCTTCTTGCATGGTTTATGCCTATTAAGAGAGCAGACTAAAATCTAATTACTGCTTTGCATAGCAAAATTGCTTTACAACTGTTCTTTGCTTGTGAGTTTTTTAGCTGCAGTGCCTCTTTTAGTCACTGCAGTTGCAATGAAGGACTTGAAGTGTTCTGATTATAAGGGGGGATGTATATGCAGTGATTATGTTTTTAATCCTTTCCCCTTAACTGTTATTTTTAAGGGAATAGTACCAAAAATAGAGTTCTCCACAAGAACAACCATTACGGAGATTCCACTTCAGTACAGAAGGAAGAATTATGTAAGTATTTATGACAAGGATGCAGACCTGGCTGCAATTTTATAACCTTTGACTGAGTCAATTTGAGTCTAGCTTTTCTGTTGGTATCTAGATACCTTAGGCA
This sequence comes from Grus americana, assembly GCF_028858705.1. NCBI lineage: Eukaryota > Metazoa > Chordata > Aves > Gruiformes > Gruidae > Grus > Grus americana. Next base: position 31,608,721 of record NC_072891.1, on the reverse strand, counting down.
GCAATGGTATGTAAGATTTAAGGCCATGCCAGGGGCCCTAGATTTTGCTGTAACAACAAAAAATCTGACTGAGTGAACCAAAGCCATCCATTTCTCAGTTTGTTATCTGCTATCCCAGATGCACTCATTTCCTAATTATTAAGGAATTTGTTCCAGGGAACGCCCACAAAACCAAATAATCCTTGCATTGCGTTCTATTGAAGGTAAGGTTTGAGCAGATAATGATCTCTTGATTTGACGGCATTTCACTGCCTCCTGTCTTTTGCTGACAGTGGTTTATATCTAGTTTTTACAAGTGCTTCTTTTTGCATGCTTTTACTTAGTGAATGCATGCTTCCCCTGTTTACCATTGCATCCTCTGATTCAGACTGAATTGCAACCAGTTAGTCCTCTTCTGAGAAAGTGCTAACAATGTTTTCTGTGCTTTGTTTAGTGGCTATATATTTAGCAGGTTATCTGTTGGATAATATCTTGCAGGGACAGAATTCTGTCTTCCCTGCTGGAACAAAACACTCATGGCACATGAAGTACTTTTGTACGAGTAACAGCTGCTGAATTTGGCCCCCATATTCAGGTCTCTTGACCTGAGAAACTTGCAAGGTTTACTTGAATAAGCTCCCACAGAAGTCAGGATTTCAAGATTTTAACCAAAGTTCTGAACGTTCTATGCTCACAAGTGCTTTTCTGAAATACTTCATCTTTTTCTGAGCTCTGTGACAGCCAGGGAACAATCTTTTCGGATTGAGCCCTAGTTGAGATGTTATACAACTGAGATAATGTGGAAGGAGATAGCATATATAACCCCATGCTGACTTCTTTCTGTTTTTTACTTTGCCACACACCAACACAGAATCACAGAGTCTTCCATTTGGTACATACAGAGATACAAATACTGGAATTTCTGCTTAGATCTTCATCTTTTTTGCAGGGAGTTGCAAATGGCTTGTCCCTGGTTTTACTTAGGTAATTGTACAACAGTGAATTACTCTGCCAGGACAAAACAGAACAAGGAATCAAAGATCTGCATCACCAAAACAAAGGAACCGATCACTAACACAATGCAAGGCATCAGTGAAAAGGGATAAAAGCTATGGAAGGCGTACAAGGTCCTTACAATCACAAGCTCCTTCTCTAAACACTAGGGACCACTTCTGTGAACTCTGCAGAGAAAATCAGCAGTAGCCATCAAGATGGAGCCTAGGGTCTACTGAGTGCAAATCAGAAAATGAGAACAAGCCACCATTTGTAGTCAGACATGTAAGTTCTAAAACTGCTGTGCTGCATTAAAAAGGTGAACTTTTGACAGTATTAATTTTAAAATTTTTGTCTGTCCTGTCTTGAACTACTAGATCACCAGAAGACTGAAGAAATTTAGCAACAAATTTGAAAATATAAACAGAAATGGTTTTTTGTTCAGTATGTAATTGGCCTGTCAAACTCACTGGCAGCTGGTGGAAATTAGGTCAGTCAGTTAACAATATTCAAGAAAGGAAAAGATACTACAAAGAATTCAAAGACATATGTAGATACTATAAAAATATAATACGTATTAACCCTCCCCTTTTCTTTTGGATATAAACCAATCTGTACATTTCTGTACTTGGTAAGGAATCAAGTGGGCAGTTTATTTCATATTTTTGACATAGTCCTTCTGCTTCCTTCTGAAATCTCTGGGACTGGTTGTACTTACTGACACGCCAGTAAACTGAGGTCCCTGATGGTATGGCAGTGATTGTCAGTCTCCATGGTTCTACTTATATCCATCGAAGTCTTTTGTTAGTCACTGAAGTTAGTGGAAAGTGTTTCTGGGGTTTCATCAATAAACCTTTGACATTAGTCAGTAGGGTGTTGCAGCTGAATGCTTTAAAGCACTAATAATTACTAGGGCAGTTTTTCTGACTGCCTGGTTTAGAGAGAAGGAAACAATGTTTCCCAGATGATCAATACTTCCAGGCTAAAGTGACAGCTATCTAGAGTAACTTAGGTTTGCTTAGGTCCTGATTTGTGTTCCACAGTCCTATTCCAGTGCTGCACCAGCCCTATATTTAACAGTCGTGTATTTTAAGTGTTTCCACAAATATGTTAATCTGGGACAGGTTACATTCTTTAAATCCAGCTTTGCATGAGAATCATGAAATCATTCCACTTGAGATGGACCTCTGCAGTTGTCCCAACCCCACTTGAAGCAGGTCCAAATAGATTAAGCTGCTTAAGGCCTTGTGCAGTTGAGTCTTGAATATTTCCAAGGACAGAGATTTCATGGCCTCTCTGGGCTGACCATGCTCATGGTAAAAAAAGTTGTTCTTGTATTTAATTGGAACTTACGTAATTTGTTCTCGTCCTTCCACTGTGTATCTCTGAATAGAGCCTGGCTCGGTCTTCTCTACATCCTTGCATTAGATGGTCACAGACAACAATAGAATCTCAGAATCACAGAATTGTTTTGGTTGGAAAAGATCTCATGAAACCATCTAATGCAATCCCCCTGCTCAAGCAAGGGCAGCTAGAACATGTTGCACAGGACCATGTCCAGTTGGGGGGTTGAATATCTCTGTGGATGGAGACTCCTCAACCTCCCTAGGCAGTGGTTTGACCAGCCTCACAGCAGAACAGTGTTTTCCTGTGTTCAGAAGGAATTTCATGGGTTTTAATTTGTACCCATTGCCTTTTGTTTTGTCTCTGAGCATGACTGTGAAGAGCCTGGCTCTGTCTTCTTGATTCCCACCCATCAGGTATTTATACACGTGAATAAGATACCCCCCGAGCCTTCTCTTTTCCAGGCTGAACAGTCCCAGCTCTTTCAGCCTTTCCTCATGTGAAAGATCCTCCAGTCCCCTAATCATCTTTGTGTCCCTTCACTGGACTTGGTCCAGTAAGTCCATCTCTTTCTTGTACTGGGGAACGCAGAACTGGACACAGTACTCCAGTTATGGCTTTACCAGTGCTGAGTAGAGAGATCACCTCCCACCACATGCTTGCAATGCCTTTCCTAATGCAGCCCAGGAGGCTGTTGGCCACCTTTGCCATGAGGTTACATTGCTGGCTCATGGTCAGCTTGTTGTCCACCAGAACCCTGAGGTCCTCCTCTGCAGAGCTGATGTGTAGCCAGTCAGTCCACAGCATGTACTGGTGCCCGGCGATATTTCTCCCCAGACGCAGGACTTTGCATTCATCTTTGTTAACCTTCATGAGATTTCTCTTAGACATCGTTTTGTCTGTCTGAGTCCCTCTGAATAGCTGTACAACCATCTTATGGATCAGCTACTCCTCCCAGTTTTGTACTGTCTCTGTACTTGCTGAGGGTGCACTCTGGGTCATTGGTAAAGATGTTAAACAGTATTGGCCCCAGCATTGACTCCTGGGATACACCACTAATGACTTGCCTCTAAGCCACTGATCACAACCCTCTAGGCCTGGCTGTTCAGGCTACTTTAATTCACTTCACTGTCTGCTTATCTAACCTGTACTTTGTCAGCTTTTCTGTGAGGATGCTATGGGAGATGGTGTCAAAATCTCAACTGAAGTTAAGGTAAACAACATCCACTGCTCTCCTTTCATCCACCAAGCCAGTCACCTCATTGTAGAAAGTTATCAGGTTGGTTAAGCATGGCTTCCTCTTTGTAAATCCATGCTGACTATTCCTGACTACCATCTTGTGCTTTACATGTTTGGAAAAATGGCTTCCAGGATTAGTTGCTCTATTATCTTCCCAGGAATTCTGGTTAGGCTGGCCAGCCTGTAGTTCCCTGGATCTTTCTTCTTGCCCTTCTTGAAGATAGGAGTGACATTTGCTTTCCTCCAGTCTTCAGAAACCTCTCCCAGTTGCCATGACCTTTCAAAGATAATCAGGAGTGAACTTGCAATGACATCATGCAGCTCCCTCGGCACTTGTGGGTGCAACTTCTTATGCCCCATGAATGTCGAGTTTAAGTTCTCTTTAATCTGGTCTTCCTACCATTGGGGTAGGTCTCGTTCCAGACTTTCCCTCTGGCTTCTGGGGCTTGGGATTGCTCAAGGACAGTTTTACTGGTAAAGATGGAGGCAAAGAAGGCATTGAGTATCTCAGACTTCTCCATATCCTTTGGTATCAGCACACCTACCTCAAACATGATAAAAAAGAATCACAGAATATCTCAAGTTGGAAGGGGCCCATAGGGATCATCGAGTTCAACTCCCTGCTCCTCGCAGGACTACTTAAAACTAAACCATATGATTTATAGCATCGTCCAGACGCTCCTTGAACAGTGCTGACAGGCTTGGTGCCGTGACCACTTCCTTGGGGAGCCTGTTCCAGTGACCGACCACCACCTCAGTGGAGAACCTGTTCCTAATGCCCACTCTGACCTTCCCCTGACGCAGCTTCATCCCATCTCCTCGTGTCCTATCGCTGGTCAGCAGAGAGAGAGCAGCACCTCCCCTCCGCTGCCCACCATGAGGAAATGGGCAGTGAGACTTGCTGAGACACACGAAAGCTCCAGCCCGTATCTGGCACTGGGGAACACCACCAGTCCTTTGAGGGGATTTATGTTGTAGCGTGGAAAGCAGAGGAAGTGTAGTGACTGGCTATTGGGACTATTGGTCTAGCACTAATGGGCTGCCTATTGAAGTAATCAGTGCTTGGAGAGGGAAAGAGGAGTCTGTGTCCTGCTTGGGAGCCGGGATCAAGCCAACAGGAATTGGGAGCCGAGGACGTGTTTCTCTGAGGAAGTCTTACTCCAGCTGGTTGGTGTAAAGGTCCTCATCCAAAGTCCCTTCGCATGAACAGAAATACTTACGGGGGGTGGGGGGGTGGGGGATAGCCGAATCCCAGTGTCAGTATGACACCATACCAATTTTCATGTGTCATCTGTTCTTTCTGCCCCTTGCAATATGCAAACTATTCATAATCCAGTCAGTGGAAAAGAATGTTTCCTCCTCATGTGTATTATTCTTGGTCATTCTCTGCCTGTCGTTCAAGTTATTTCTCAGAACAGAAGTGCACAGGTCTTCCTGGACTGCATGACTTTTTTGTCAATATGCTGATTGCAATATGAATAGTTTGCAATGCTGAAATCCTTTTTTTTTTTTTTTTTTTTTTTTTTTTGGCTTCATCGTTTGATAACTGTGAAGCGTCCAATATCTCAGTTAAGGTAATTAAAAAATATCTAGTGGAGAATTGTTTCTCTTCTGTTACTCTGTATTCTAATGGAGCAGTTCCACGAGGAGGGTTGATGGCTTAGAAAACAATAATTCTAGTTCTCTGTCATGGAGAAAATGTGAGGGTCACCATACTTTGGCATAAGGAAGATGAAAGCCCCACAGAAGTAAGCAAAGGTATAAAAAGAAAAATAATTCACCCCAAATCCTTAATTTTGCAAAACAATGGTGATAGACTATACTGAAGTTTCCCTGCCCAACTTTACAACTTTTTCAACTGTTTACAACTTTACAGACCACCTTTTAATAAAAACCGTAGAGAAGTCTGGCTTCTAAGTGGCCTACAACTAGGCCAAAATGGAGAAGACCGAATGGCTCTTTGCCAATGCCTGCCTTTTGCTTGGAGGTGTAGCAAGTAAAAACATACTCGTGTCAGCACTAGTCTAACTTGCTTGACTATTAGCAGCAGCAAAACCAGCATAATCTGATCTTGAATGGGAGTTTCCTGTGCAAATACAACCTTTGGTCTAGGATTCCTTGTACAGGTGCTCAAGAAAGCCACTGCTAGCACACTAGAAGACTTGAACTGACTTGACACCAGGTCAGCATTTTGTCATACGCTGCATTGCTACATCAGACTACCCGGCACTCGTACCCAAGAAGTTGTAGCTGTCTCAAATGTGCAAAAGTCTTTCACGCAAAAGCTGTAGCTGGGACACATCCTTATAGCAATGTGATTGAGGGTTGCTTCGCTCCCAGTCATGAATTCAAACCTACCTTAGATTAGCAATAGCAGAAAGTAATTAGTATTGATAAGAAAAGACTCTAGAGCCGTTGCTCTACATGAGCAGGTACAGCCATGTGCTGAAAGGTTTTCTGCCCTGGCGTTCTCTGACGAGTACTGCTCAACCAAAGTACCAAACCTCTAGCGGAAAACAATGTTTGCTCTTCATGTGTATTAGTCTTGGTCATTATCTGCCTGTCATTCACTGACTGTCCTGGGGTTCAGTCAGACTCCAGCCTTTGTAGCAAGGGACTGGTAGAGCCAAATATAATGGTATTTCATCTGGTTTTAATGCCTGTTCATTAATAATTGAACGGGCTTCTGCAGTAACATCGGAAAGAATGCTGAACAGACACGAGTGAAGTAGCAATCATCTAAGGTAATTACAGCCAGAGAAAGGTTTGACATCTAGTCTGAGCTAAACATCTCTGCTCTTTCCATAGCCGGTGGAAAGATGGTGATTTGTTCTTTCATATAGCCACCATCTAAGGCATCTGGGGTGTGTCATATACCAGCAGTTCTTGCCTCTCTTCTTTGATTATCTAAAACGGACAACTAGTCAAGACTGGATGCCAAGCTTTCACGTGGCCAACGTAAAGTGAGAAGAACAGTGCACGTACTAACCTGCAGTCAGTCTTATCAGAGGAGCCAGATTAATTTGGAAGTGAACCATACCCCATCTCATCACCTGTTCTAGACACTAGAATTTGCCTTCAGCCATTTTGTTTATCCTCCTCTGAGTAAGGGATCCTTGAAAGGTGTAAGAAAGATATGTGTCTGATGAGGGGCAGGTTTGCCATAGTAGTTGCGGAGACACAGTTTTAGGCCCTATCAATTAATGCCGTTGTTTCTCTCTCAAATATCAGGCATGCTGCTAATGAGGTCTGATATCAAAGATGCTCACGATCGGCTTGCTCATGTTTCCTGTGGTGTCCTACCCTTTTACAAGTGAGATAGTATCTGGCTAAAATTATGAGTTTGATCAGCTTTTGTCAGCAGCGTGAGGAATTCTGCATATTTTTGTTGAATATGGGCCATAGTTTTAAGGGCTTCCACTTCACGCGCCTCACAGTGGGTCTGGGTACCTGGTTTACGTTTGGCATTGCCAGTTTTCAGCTTACCTCTAATATCCCCTTTATTCTTCCTTTCCATTCAGTGGGTGACAACTTCTCCCTTCCTTTCTTTCCCCAGTCGCTTTCTTCTGCTATGTCATGTGTCAATTCTAGTTACGGAAATTTGCTTCTGTATTCACCAGATGATAAGGAACCATCTGAAGAGGGTACTTCTGAACATGATTCATCACCTCTTGGAACAGATGGACCTGTGAGTTACTTGCATTATCCTCCCAGTCAGAGGGATTCAGCTTTTCACCATGCAGTTTCCTCTGCTACCTCAAGTCACCAAGTCCTGTTGGGAGTCCCTCTGCTTTTCAAAACAGGTTACTAATTTTTAATCAAGTCAGTTACCCAAGTGACTTTGTGCTGTGAGAATGCAAGCTGAATGACAAGAAAGTTTACTTTCTGACTTCTTGGGCAAAGCGAACTTAGGATTCTCAGATAAACTCCAGTAGAAGAATTGTGACAACTCTTGAGGAAATGCTTTCTTTGTACGGATATATAGAAAAGCCGTGGTTCGCCTAGAAGTCTCCGTCAGTGGCTAGCACTAGACATTTCAGAAGGAGTGTGTGAAAACTCACGTCGAATACAACTGCGTGAAGAAATACCCCGAGGAAAGTTCTTGTCACCCCTGTCAATTGGTAGTTGCCTTTATGCCCTGAAATGTGAGATTGATGTTCTGTGCAAGTTCTTTATTTCTCTTTATGATACATTTTCATTATCATGAAATAATTTTCCACAGTCCCCTGGAGAGTTCCACAGTTGAATGATGCCTCAGGTAGACAGATACAACGGATGTACTCCCTTCCATTGGTTTCACATTTATTGCTTCTGAATTTCACAGTGCATGCTCATGATCCTTATCCGGAGAGGAACTGAGATTCAGTTGCCCTCCTCTCTAGCGTACAGCCGCCTGCACCCTTCTGTTTGAGGTGGGTGACGCTCCCCTTCAATTTGCGTAGGAAGAACCCCACGCGCTCCGTCCGTGAATGCTCATTTAGGCCAGGAGTGTTTTGTGGGATGAACTTACGGAGTTACGATTAGTTTCTGAGAAGCGTGAGCAGCCGTTCTTGGTGTTTGGAGAGGCACCCCCTAGCTTAGGGTTGGATAATGCCCAGCATCTATGCTGTACCCTCCCTCAGGCCCGGCTCGCAAGCCAGACAGAGTCACTCTGAGCAGTGAAATACTAGACACGATTGACCGTCAACTTTGGGGAGGAAAAATAGGCAGACTCCCACTTCCTCACAGAGTCACTTCCTTCCCATGTAAGGAGGGCAACTCCGTTTTGCTATTTCCTTGCAGGACCTTTGGAGATCAGTGTGCAGTGGTATGCTGTGGAATGCAAGTTTACACCAATTTCTCTGAGCAAAGGTTCAGGTCAGGTATCCATGTTCTACCCGTGTCACTGAGTGAGAGAGAGCTTTTTGCTCTGGCAGGTCTTGCTTAATAGACTGACAGATATACTAATGTTGCTGACTTTCTGCAACCGTATTCTGTCCTTTCCAGTTCTGCACCTGCCATCTACCCTCATCGTGACTCAGGTGGAGTGGGTCTGATCTAAAATTACTCGCTCCCCAAGAGAAGAAAACAGCAACTGCGCAGACAGTTCAGCTTCGAGGCAGGCCACATAAACAAGCCTCAAATGTAGTCTGACCCTGGAGGATACAGCTTGGAAAAGTGCTGCGGGAGCTGCACCCATATACATCCCTCGCCTTGCTGCTGCTTTGCACAAGGCAGAGTTTTGCTGTGCCTTCATTATTCTGAAGCAGGATCTGCTTGTGCTAGGCTCTGAGTAGCTAGGTTTTGGCCCACAAACATGCTGTCTTTAAGGGACCGTTTTGTTTCCCTTTATGTACTAAGCATACTGGGGATGCCTATTTCCTTCTGCACCCACCACGCATCTGCGTACAAACACTCACATAGGCCTACCAGGACAGAGTATTTTTTCTATCCAGCAAAGCTACTTTTTGTCACTACTCCTTGAGACCCCAGTTCAGCGCTGAAACACAGGTAATTGCAATTTCACTATAGTGAAATAGCAAGACGACTCATGGGACTAAGCACGAGAAGTGCTTTGCCCAGGGAGGAGTCCCTTGGTCAGGAATGATTTCTTGCTGACCGTTCTGTACGTGCCTGGGACCTGATTTCCACATCCTAAGCAGAGTCTGTTGGACATGAGGGCTCGTTGGGAATTTGGGAAAATGACGGCTAGACTAGAGTGGGCTGGGCTGCCTTGGCAACTTGGGGAAATTTCCCTCTCATGTGGAGAGAGCCCCAAGAATACAGTGTTACTGTTCAGCCTTATGAATGGCCTTTGCACGACAATTTTACAGACATTGAGAGCAGATTTCTGTTATTCCCTAACTTGCAAGAGCAAATGCAGAGGAGTAATAAGAATTGTGTTGTTTTGTGCTGTTTTGTTTTACTTAAGTGAAGGGGCCTTCTTTTCTAAATGTGATGCTTTTTATTCAAAAATACGAGCCCTCCTCATACGTGTCGCTATTTTACCTGGGAGCCTGCTTTATCATATCTTTGAGCAAATGAATTACTCTGCCTTGTCACAACGTGATGTTGAATCACGGAGTCACAGAATGGTTGAGGTTGGAAAGAGCCTCCGGAGCTCACCTGGTCCAAGCCCCCTGTTCTTCCCTTAGGCCTTGATGTTTACTTTTTGCTTGGGCTTTCTGATGCTTTGATTGAGCCACAAGGATGCCCTGGGTTGTCCTGCGTGGGCTGCTGCTGCCGCCTGAGAGGAACATGAGCCTCCTGTCGGTCTTCCCTCACATCTCCCTGCTCTGCATGGGATTTTGGGTGCTCTTTCACATCTCAAATGTCAGAAACGTTGCCTGTATTTAGGCCCTGGAATCTTAACCTCCTGGCAGGAAGGTACTGCACTTCAGTCTGACCCTGTATCTTCATTTGTTTCCTGTTTGTGCGTTGGTACTGGTTCCCATGGCAGTGGAAGTCTTAACACGGCCTATGTGCCGAGACTGCACGGAGATGATGGCAATAACATTAACTTTGCTTTGAGACGCCTGGCAGACGTGTCTGTCTTGTGTCCTCTCAAAGGTGTAGAGCCTGCAGTTTGCGCAGGAGGGCAGGGCTGGTGGGGTGGAAGCACTGCCTTTGCCCCCTGGAACCTTTGCTTTGGGCAGGGGCAGCTAGCAGGAGAAGAGAGGAGGGAAGGAGAAAAGAGTGTCCAAGGAGAAAGAGGGGAAACAGAGGCAGGGGCGTGGGCGAAAAGACTTCATGGAATACGTGGAGGAGCAGAGAGGAAAGGATGAGGTAGGGAAGCATGGCTATACAGGGAAGAGTGCGTTGAATGCAGTGGAAAATAGGACGAGTCTGGAGGGCAGTAATGGAACAGGAGCGGGGGATAAAGGAGAGGGTGTGAGAGCTTCACTGGGAATGTAAAACCTAAAGAAAATGGCAGGCAGGAATAAGTAGCCTGAAGGGGAAAAGGGACAAAAGAAGAATTATTTGTGTACGTCCCTATTCAGAGACTTGATATGAGGGGATGAAGGGATCATCGTGATTTTTTATGATGGTTTGAAAGGACGTGACAAATGAGGCATTAGAAGTCATGTAGTCAAAGGGATCAAATGATGTCACTCCAGAGGGGACCTGAGGTGTGGCTGTTGGATCCCTTTTCGTAGGTTAAATTCCAGTTTGGACCTCAGCTGGGAGAAAATCAACAAGAGGGTGCGGAATCTCCTCACCTCAGCACAGGCCAAGCAGTGGCTTGCTTCTGGGTGTAAACATTACAGGTCAAGGGCCGCCAGTGCTGACCTGACAGCGTCCCGTGGTTATTGACCCTTTCCGACAGGTCAGGATTTTTGCCCATTTACCTGCCATTCTACCCTTGGTCCATACATGTGCCTGTTCACTTTTCCACATGTCTCTTTTCTCCCTGTTTTCCAAAAAGGCTACTGCAACCCTGCTGTTCCGCATTGTAAAACAGCCTAAACCAGAAGACTGTAATGATTAAGAACCTCGTAGGAGTTAGATGGTAACAGATCTTGTATGGGTCAGGCTTTGAGGATAAGGCCCTTCATGTCACTGAGGTAATTTCCCATTGTTTGCCTAATTAGTAGCGTCTGTTCATGGTTTGGAGTTACACAAACGTCGCAAGTCTTGGTTAGCCTTGCACTAGCCCGAAGGAATCACCCTAGAGGAAAGAAGGGGAACGTATGAACGAGGATGAATGAATCAGTGTCGCTAGCCCAGTGCAAGCCACAGAAGTCGAATTAACGTTTCCTTTTGCTTTCTAGTTCTGCAGGCGACGGTATTTAACACACCTTGCCGTTGCTGTAAAGAGGCACGTGGCTCACAGCTCCCTAATCAGTTACAAGGTAAAAGTGTTTACAGGGATAGGGTCAGATGCTTTGTTTGGGGAAGTTTACATCACCAAACCCCAAGGCCTCGGATGATATTTTCCCCAAAATTTATCCAAATTTATCTGGTATTTCCACTAAATTGGCCTGTAGCATGATTGCCCATGGGGTTTTTTCAGCACCTGAAATGGCATTTGCTAATCTCTTTGCATTACAGTACAGCAGTGGGAAAATTCAATATCCAGTCATAAACCTGTTTAGCAAGAATTTGAGAATGAAGGCAGGTGGAAAACTGCACAACCAATACTTCAGGCACAGCATCACAAAAGTATTTTCTGTAATACACAGTGCTTACTGTGTCATAGATACTTAGCTTCCCCTCTGAACTGCAAGCCCTAGTTTTTCCCTGAGCAGCGTTGTGTGCCAATCCCCTTAAGAACGTAAGAGTTTATTTTCACTCTCCACTATGAAGCAGAGGAGGGAGAGCAATAAAACCTATGAACCTACTATTAGAAAGTGCTACACGTAAAAGACAGTGAGCAGAAGCAATGGTTTATCTATTTGTGAGTGTGACAGCAGCTGCTGTTGTCCTGTCTTCCTACTGTATCTGGCCTCAGACACTGAAGAGCAAAATTCTTGATGAACTCGAACAGTGGGTTTTTTTCTCAGCAGCATGGATGTTTTCTAACGAGGAAGTCCGTTTTCTGCAGTCATCCTAAGCAGACTAATACTCTGTGCAGTTATGTCTCCTTTGGTGGAGTTTATGCAGCAATGGCTTTGAGATGGAGAATGGACGCTGTAGCATATGAGAAACATATAGGAATGGGTTCCTAGGTTGTCTTCTGTCCTCTGACTCTCAGCAGCCCTTTGGAACGTTGATGGCTACTTCCCTCAGCAGATAAACACTTCTCTGATGATAAAAAGGTTGTAATCCCAAAGAATCCCGTTATATAGTCACTGTAGAGGTTCTGGCAGTCAGAGATGTTTTCGTCACAACCTTTAGATAGTGAATGAGGTCCAGTGAATTTCTTTGGCATTTCTTTTGGTCCTGAATTGCAAAAATGAGGTTTAAGTCCTACACCAGCAATTAATTATCCAAGCATTAGCAAGCAAGGTGTGCTCCTCTGTCTTTCTGATAGCCATGTTGGATTTGAAAGAACAGGCACAGAGCAACAAAAAAGAAAAGCCCTTCATTCATACAGCTCCCATACTATTAACGATCCATTCAAATTGGACTAAAAGACAGAGTTTCAGTCTCCAATGAGATACAGAGGATTGTTAACACTATACAAGCTGAAAATAAATTCAACCAGTGTCATAGCACAAAGGCAATAAAATTCCCCCAAGTTATTATATTACACTGAAAATGCAGCCAAGTCCTATATTTTGTATCAAACGATTACACAATGGATAAGCAGATATTATATATTTTGTATTAGCCAGTGTTTAACTCTCTACATTGCTGGAGAAAGCATTCCATGCTTTTTATTTGAAAGTGCATCTTTTGTGACAGATGAAACTTACTTGCATTCTCTGAGAATGCAAGACCCTGCAGGGGAGGCAATGCTCCAGATTTTTTGCAGGCAAGATTCTCTCAAACCAACACAGCAGAAAGGAACTTAGAGCTTCGGTCTTCCTTGGATAGGGATAATCAAGGGTCTGGAAGTTCAAAAGAACTATTTAAGATTGTTGTAAAGTTAAAGAATGTAATATTTCCAAAATTAGTGAGGTGATAAGTATACATACTCCATCTTGAGAGTAAACCAAATGAAAATCAGTCAGCCAAATGTAGTATGAAATTAGTGTAAAGTTTTCTAGCTATTGAAGTGAAATTCTGAGATTGAACTAGATAGATCTTCTACCTCCGCAGTTCAAAGATGGGTGTTTATACTTCTTTGTATAGGATTTTCATTCATTGTTATTTGCGTAACAGGTGCTGGACTCCCTACACCAGGAATGAAACGGGTGAACTGGTTACCCAGGATATGGAGAGGACTGAAGTACTCAATGACTTCTTTGCCTCAGTCTTCACTGGCAAATCCTTGAGCCACACTGCCTAGGCCACACAAGGCAGGGACTGGGAGAATGCAGAACCGCCCACTGTAGGAGAAGATCAGGTTCAAGAATATCTAAGGAACCTGAAGGTGCACAAGTTCATGGGACCTGATGAGATGCATCCGCGGGTCTTGAGGGAATGGGCGGATGAAGTGCCCAGGCCACTCGCCATCATATTTGAGAAGTCCTGGCAGTCTGGTGAAGTTCCCACTGACTGGAAAAGGGGAAGCATAAGCCTCATTTTTAAAAAGGGGAAAAAAGAAGACCTGGAGAACTACAGGCCGGCCAGTCTCATCTCTGTGCCCGGCAAGATCATGGAGCAGACCCTCCTGGAAACTATGCTCAGGCACATGGAAAACAAGGAGGTGATTGGTGACAGCCAGCACGGCTTCACTAGGGGCAAATCGTGCCTGACAAACTTGGTGGCCTTCTATGATGGGGTTACAGCGTCTGTGGATAAGGGAAGGGCAACTGACGTCATCTACCTGGACTTGTGCAAAGCATTTGACACCATCCCGCACAACATCCTGGTCTCTAAATCGGAGAGACATGGATTTGATGGATGGACCACTCAGTGGATAAGGAATTGGCTGGATGGTCACACTCAAAGAGTTGTGGTCAACGGCTCAATGTCCAAGTGGAGAACAGTGACGAGTAGCATTCCTCAGGGGTCAGTACTGGGACCAGCACTGTTTAACATCTTTGTCGGCGACATGGGCAGTGGGATCGAGTGCACCCTCAACAAGTTTGCTGACAACACCAAGCTGTGTGGTGTGGTCGACACGCTGGAGGGAAGGGATGCCATCCAGAGGGACCTGGACAGGCTGGAGAGGTGGGCCTGTGCAAACTGCATGAAGTTCAACAAGGCCTAGTGCAAGGTCCTGCACATGGGTTGGCGCAATCCCAAGCACAATGACAGGCTGGGCGAGGAATGGATTGAAAGCAGCCCCGAGGAGAAGGACTTGGGTGTGTTGGTGGACAAGAAGCTCAACATGAGCCGGTAGTGTGCGCTTGTAGCCCAGAAAGCCAACCGTGTCCTGGGCTGCATCAAAAGAGGTGTGACCAGCAGGTCGAGGGAGGTGATCCTGCCCCTCTACTGCGCTCTCATGAGAGCCCACCTGGAGTACTGCGTCCAGCTCTGGGGGCCCCAGTACAGGAGAGGCATTGAGGTGTTGGAGCAAGTCCAGAGGAAGGCCACGAAGCTGATCAGAGGGCTGGAGCACCTCTCCTATGAGGACAGGCTGAGAGAGTTGGGCTTGTTCAGCCTGGAGAAAAGGCGGCTCCGGGGAGATCTAATTGCGGCTTACCAGTACCTGAGGGGGCCTACAGGAAAGCTGGAGAGGGACTGTTTATGAGGGAGTGCAGTGACAGGACACGGGGTAATGGGTTTAAGCTGAAGGAGGGTAGATTTAGATTAGATGTTAGAAAGAAATTCTTTACTGTTAGAGTGGTGAGGCATGGGAACAGGTTGTCCAGAGAGGTTGTGGATGACCCATCCCTGGAAGTGTTCAAGGCCAGGTTGGATGGGGCTTTGGGCAACTTGGTCTAGTGGAGGGTGTCCCTGCCCATGGCAGGGGGGGTTGGAACTAGATGATCTTTGAGGTCCCTTCCAACCCTGACCATTGTATGATTCTATGATTCTATGAAATGTCTTCCCATGTAGCAGACAGTGCTCTACAATGATCAAAGGAGTGCTTGAGCCTACTACAGCCAGCACTGGTTGATAACTTGACCCAGCAGGTTCATAAGTAGAGATACATCAGCTTTCAGAAGTTCCTTCTTTTCTCCTTACTCAGTCCTCCATACCTTTTGAGAGCAAACTAGTATTCTCAGCCACAAAACAACTTCTGATCATGCATGAGAAGAGCAGAGTTCAGATTTATTTTTCAGTGCCTGCCCTTAGCAAGATTTATATTATGACTGGGTTTTAACTTTTAATCCAAATGACACTCTCTCTCTACGCTAACATGTAAATGTAAATTTTGCAATGCAAAGACATAAATAATCAAAGAACAATGGCGTTTCAAGTTAGTTTTTCTGGCTCACAAACACAAAAATGATGAAGTGAAAGTGTGTGGTCTTTGAAGTTTGTTTCTATAATGAGAAATGAAAATGGCCTCTGGAGAGGAGAAAAAAAAATTGTGGTGATGGGACTTCTCTTTATAGTGATGCTTATGCAAGATCTCAGCTTCACAAGACATATGGAAGCAATATGCTAACTCTCCCAGATGGAACTAATAACAAATTAGGAGCCTGTATCCCTCTGAAAAAGTGAGAATGCAGAATATTTGATTGATCATTTTGAGTTTCCCCATCATTAAAATATTTCTGAGGAGTGAATGAGTGACTGCACATTACCTTCAGGCATGTGCTGAACCAAGACATCAAACAATTTGGGACAATGAGAAGCTCCAGCGTCCAAAGCAGGGATCAGCCATAGCTGACAGTCTCTGTAAAACATCCTGCAGTAGCACAGCACTGAATTATAATTTTCATTTAAATGCTCTTTTGAAGGCAAGCTGTCATCCTTTTCAGACAGTCATGAAAAGAGTATCTCTGCTGCACTGCATTAGGTAGATATCAGTTTAAGTATTTTCCCTGTTGCTGTCATTGGTCTGAGTTAGAGTAATGTAATCATGTTAAGAAACAGATAATTTTTTAAAAAAATGGAAATACCAGTATAGATATCTATCCTGAAGTCTGTACCAACCCATGCTAAACCATGTCAACAAGGAAAGTTTTAATTAAAATTCACAAAGCGCACATTTACATATGATACCGCCTGTATTCTATGGAATCTCTGTACAATAGTCTAAAGAAATATTACACTATTCCTCTAATAAAGTTAGAAATAAGTACTATACAAATAGGTAAGTGCTAAGTGTTAATTTCTGATTTTCTGCTAAATTGATATCACTGAAACTTCTCAGTCCACCTGTGTTTTTCTAGCTCTGTCAGACAAATAGAGAACTGATCTTTGGGGGAGAGAACATTTCTTACTTATTTATTTGTACAACACTTAGCAAAGGAATCCAGTCCTTTACTGATTTTCCTCTGCACTGCTTTAATATAAACAGTAAAGGCAGCATGTGCCTCAGTAGACTGCTCCATGCTCTAACAATGATACTTGCGTCATTTAGACTACACATCCTTTCCTCTCACAGAAATAGAATGGAAGTATTTTCTCACTGTATCATACGTCATTGTGGAAGTGCAATTAGAAAACAAACAATTTGCACTAAAAAGTTCATATACAGATTCTCTTCTTCAGCAGTGACTGCAGTGCACAAATAGATGAAAAACACAGTACTTCCACTCAGTCCCCAATACAGTAGCATTTTAAACTGACCTCAAGTATATGCTGGCACAAAGGTTTTCCTATGTACTTTTATAAGCTACCAGCTTCAAAACAGATCATGAATGGAGTTTTTTAGAAACAGATGGAATAAGACACAGCCTAAAGTCTTTAATATCTGTGACATACTTTTTTTAGAGAACTGGAGGGCAGCAATGTTGAGTGGAACAGGCGGGACACAGTCCATAAATGCATGGCTCCATGGCTTGTGTCAATGCCACAACTTTGGGTTCTTTGACAATGGGGCAGCCTACACAGCACCAGGCCTGATGAACCCTGATGGGATTAATCTGTCTCGAAGGGGGAAGAGGATCTTTGCCCAGGAACTAGTGGGGCTCATTGACAGAGCTTTAAACTAGGCTCAAAGGCTCGAAGGGAGAGGGGGATAACATCAGGCTTGCCAGGGACATGTTGTGGGATGATGTGCCCAGGTTGGAGGGATGGGGCGCTGGCGACGGCCCTCGGCCTACTGCTCAAAGATGTGCTGGATGCACTACAGCATGCTTGAAGCCTAGAGGAGACAAGCCAGGGGCTCCAGATGCAACAGGAACCAACAGGGTAACACTGGGAAGATACATCAAAAGAATTCCAGCCACCCCAGCCAATGTCAGCCTCATTGGGGGCACAACTAAAATGCCTCTACGCGAACGCACGGAGCACGGGGAATAAACAAGTGGAGCTGGAGACATGTGTGCGCCTGCAAGGCTATGACCTTATTGGCATTACAGAGACGTGGTGGGATAGCTCCTATGACTGGAGTGTTGGGATGGAAAGGTACAGGTTCTTTAGGAAGGACAGGCAGATGAGGAGACAGATGAGGAGGGGGCATCGCCTTCTATGTCAATGACCATCTGGAGTGCATGGAGCTCCACATGGGGATGGATGAGGAGCAGACAGAGAGCCTATGTATCAGGATTAAAGGGAGGGCTGGGGCAGGGGACATCATAGCGGGGGTCTACTACAGGCCACCTGACCAGGGGGACCGAGCAGATGAAGCCCTCTATAGGCAGACAGGAGCAGCCTCACACTCACAAGCCCTGGTCCTTATGGGGGACTTCAACCACCCCATCTGTTGGAGGGACAACGCAGCAGAGCACAAGCAATCCAGGAATTTCCTGGAATGTGTCAATGACAACTTTCTCCTCCAAGTGATAAAGGAGCCAATGAGGAGAGGTGCCATGCTGGACCTTGTTCTCTCCACAGTGAAGGGCTGGTGGGGAATGTGAAGCTCAAGGTCAGCCTTGGCTGCAGTGACCATGAAATGGTGGAGTTCCAGATCCTCAGGACAGCAAGGAGGGTGCACAGAAAAGCTCACTACCCTGGACTTCAGGAGAGCAGATACTGGCATCTTCAGGGATCTGCTTGGTAGAGTACCATGGGACAAAGCCCTGGAGGGAAGAGGGGCCCAAGAAAGCTGGTTAGTATTCAGGGATCACCTCCCCCCAAGCTCAGGAGCGATGCATCCCAACAAAGAGGAAGTCAGGTAAAAACACCCAGAGGCCTGCATGGATGAACAAGGAGCTCCTGGACAAACTCAAACAAAAAAAGGAAGCCTACAGAGGGTGGAAGCAAGGGCACGTAGCCTGGGAGGAATACAGGGAGGGTGTCCGAGCAGCCAGGGATCAGGTTAGGAAAGCCAAAGCCGTGATAGAATTAAATCTGGCCAGGGACATCAAGGGCAACAAGAAAAACTTCTATAGGTACGTCAGAGATAAAAGGAAGACTGGGGAAAATGTGGGCCCTCTCTGGAAGGAATCAGGAGACCTGGGATATGGAGAAGACCGAGGTACTCAATGACTTTTTTGCCTCAGTCTTCACTGGCAAGGCCTCTAGCCACACTGCCCAAGTTGCAGAAGGCAAAGGCAGGGACTGGGATAATGAAGAACCACCCACTGTAGGAGAAGATCAGGTTTGAGAATATCTAAGGAACCTGAAGGTGCACAAGTTCATGGGACCCGATGAGATGCATCCGCGGGTCCCGAGTTAACCGGCAGATGAAGTGGCTAAGCCACTCTCCATCATATTTGAGAAGCTTTGGCAGTCTGGTGAAGTTCCCACTGACTGGAAAAGGGGAAGCATAAGCCTCATTTTTAAAAAGGGGAAAAAAGAAGACCTGGAGAACTACAGGCCGGTCAGTCTCACCTCTGTGCCCGGCAAGGTCATGGAGCAGACCCTCCTGGAAACTATGCTCAGGCACATGGAAAACAAGGAGGTGATTGGTGACAGCCAACATGGCTTCACTAAGGGCAAATCATCCCTGAACAAATCTGGTGACTTTCTACAACAGGGTTACAGCATTGGTGAATGAGGGAAGAGCAACTGATGTCATCTACCTGGACCTGTGTAAAGCATTTGACACCGTCCTGCACAACATCCTTGTCTCTCAATTGGAGAGACACGGATTTGATGGATGGACCACTTGATGGATAAGGAATTGGCTGAATGGTCGCACTCAAAGGGTTGCGGTCAACAGCTCAATGTCCAGGTGGAGACCAGAAATGAGAAAATGCCAGTATGTCCTTGGACTTACCACATAATTATCTGAACTATTCTCATTGTAGCTTCATTCAGTGCATTGAAAAAATCCACCAGCACTTGTCCTTTCTCTCCCATTTTCCCAATAACCATTCCAAAAACAAGACAAAAGACGATCAACCCCAGCACATTGATGCCGTCAGAATATATGCCCACGATTTTATATTCTTGGGTTTTGTTCTATAGATTAGATTCAAGAGAAAAAAGTTACTATCAGAAAACACTGAATTTATTTTAGAGAGTTCTAAAATGAAAACACATTTAGATCTTTCTTTGAAAAGACATGAAACTCTATTCCCTTTCTGGCAGTGCCAAGTGGGCAAGTTCAGGAATGAAGGTAGAACTAAATTGTCTTTGAAAGCTTTGTATTGTATGCAAGGATCTGACCAAACCCTAGCAGGGGATAAAGCACCCCTTAATTCATGTTGCCCTGTCTGACACAAAAGTATGGCAGAGTCTAGGTATCCACAGTCATGCCATCAATATAATCAAGCCTTATTATATGTTATTTCTAAGCAACTCAAGGGTTTGTGTCTGGATTTAAGAAAAATAGTCCACTGCATAAGAACTGAGACAATAGTGTCCAATTTTGCCCCAAGTTTAAAATCTATTGTTCAGCTGAAATCAGTGAAATTGAATAATTTATAGCACAATTGGATGCACATAACATAAAAATCCTGCTAAATAGGCAGGGATTCACACTTTCCTCTGTGTTTGTGCAGTATGAACATATGAAGGGAAGGGTGCAATTCTTCACTACATCCTGCTTCAGGATTTAATTCATGTCTTTTCATATAGCTCATGTTCCCATGCTCTCATTGCTATGAGATGAAATTTGGAAGGAGTATAATAAAATGCATATTGATTTGGTACCGTTTGTAGTTCTGTGTTCATATTCCATCGAATTCCGTTCTCCCTCTCCTCCACTGTAAGTCTAGGCTTTATAAACCATCAACACCCAAAAGTTTTCAACACCTCTAATCAGAGGCTTGTTAAACATCTTGTTCACTTTTGTCTCTTTACTTTCTTTTTTCAGAGTAACAAACAATTAACAAATGCCTTCCATTGTTTTACTTTCCAC
This sequence comes from Grus americana, assembly GCF_028858705.1. NCBI lineage: Eukaryota > Metazoa > Chordata > Aves > Gruiformes > Gruidae > Grus > Grus americana. Next base: position 31,588,326 of record NC_072891.1, on the reverse strand, counting down.
TAAAAAAAAAATGGTGATTTTCCGTCCCTTCTTTCTGCAGTGCTTACAGTTATCTCATTGCTGCTCAGACATCTTGTGCTGATATACATCTAGCCTTTCCCAGTGACTGTTTTCTTTAATTTTTCAACAAATTGACAATTCATTGGCATATACATTTAATGGAGTATATTAATGGATTATTTTCTCACATCATGTATCTTTGGACTGCTTAATTACCAGTGGAGTCCTCTTAAACCTACTTGAAGATCCTCATAATCACCTCTACAATTTACTTATTAAGCTTTGTGCTCTTGCTAAAATCTATGCATGTACCATTTCCTTCCTTTTCTCAGTCACTAACCACATCAACTAAACCAAATTTATTCTACGTTCTTTCTCCCCATTTCATATATTATGAAGAAATACAACAATAAAGGTCATACCTGTGAAGCCTCTGCTGTCGTAGCAGTTGTAACAGGTTCTTCTGTAAATGTGGAGCCATTTTTATCCACACCAGTTGTAGCTTCAATTTTTTCACGTTTGGTTTTATACTGGAAAATTAAAAAAAAACCAACCAAAACCAAAAACCCCCAAAAAAACTTAGAAACATGAGGGAAATGAAGAATGGACAAAAGCATAGCCTTTGCCCAGTAAAAATAAAGGGGGGAAAATAACCAATCTGACTTGAAGGTAGCAAACATAGATAAACATGTTATTTCCCAGTTCATGTGAGCCATCACGGTTCTGTACTTCAGATGCTGTAGATCAAACAAGTGATTCACAGATAACATGCTACGAATTCTGCTCCCCAGGCTCTTGGGTGCCCTGTGGATCTGGTGCAGTGTTGTGGGGATGAGATACAGCTCCTGACCATGACAAGGGGACTTTTTGCTGGGACCAATAGTCTAGAGAGAATTGCTGACAGCCACCCCAGGAGACGACTGTAGAGCAGATGCATCTGACAGAATCAGACCCTTGGTAATGTAGTTAGCATGACTAATATAAAGCAAACAGCCATTCTCTGTGGCTGAGCTGGTCACTTATTAGTCCCCTTTCCCCTTATTATCAGGCCCTGAAGGTCCTGTGCAGCAAGTAGACAATCCAAACAGATTTTTTCTTCCCCTCCCTACCAGCCTCAAGACAGATTCCTGGGTGCCACGCTGACTATTCCTTTTCTTATCAGTCTTGAAGGTCCCAGGCACCTGGTCAGACAGGGGTTGATGACCCTGCCACAGAACAAGGAAGCATAACAGCACCCAGAGCACTGTCCATAAAACCAAGCAGTTACAAGTCCTAAGGGGGAACGTGGACTGCAGCTCCTGCTGGACACTGAGACCCAGGAATCCCTGGTGGCCAGGGATGCCTTCACCATTGTCTGCTTCCTCCGAGGACTGAGGGACTGACTCGTATTCTATGTTTTTCAAGTCTAGATTATCATTGTTATGTTGATACAAAACCATGTATTAAGATTTGACCCAATCTGCAGAAGGTCCATGTGATTAGTAAGCATAAGCTAAGTGGTGCTATTATAAAATTATACTACACTGATTCTGCTTATAGAAATCCTGTGCTATTCTGATTATAAATTCTGTGCTATACTAATCATAATATCCTGTTAAGATATTATTGTATTGCTTTAATTGTAACTATGATTTAGGGCTGTCATCATTCTGCCAAGGATCCCTAAAAGAACCTCTGTCTCCTTAGCGCTGGGTGACAGTAATTAACATATGAAAAATGACACAAAGAAGTTTTATAAACTGGAAACACATTCAGTGCTGTGAACAGCAGGACAGTTAACACAATTTACTGGGAAAGGTTAACTACCTCACATACAAACCTCAGATAAACTGCTAGGCAGCTGCTGGGGAAGACAAAAAAGGGAAGCAGAGAGCTTCACAAAAACCAGTTGATATATTTACAGATAAAGATGACTGAATCTCAAGTAAATCTGATATGTAGATAGCAGTTTTCTCTTTCATCTTGTAAATCTCATTTTTTCTGAAAGATGTCTCAAATAGACTCTACCAATTGGTTGTCTTTTCCTTAAGATGGATCATCAGGTCTGGTAATGGACATTAGATGTGAAACACATCAGGCAAGGGCTAAGTTATACAGATCTCAACTAGGAAATAGATCCTCATGACACGCTTCTTCTAACTCTCTGCCCCAAAAGGAAAAAATCTTGTCTTATACACTGCTTAGTTTCTGCACCCAGCTCCTAAAGAATGTCTTTTTGCAAGGGATGATCAAGGACTTAATAGCTGATAACAGTGTGTTTATCATTATGGAAATGAAACCAAGATACATTCAAAAAAGTCTTTTTATGGGAGATTAAGATACTCCTGGACTTCTCAGAAATAATTGTGACATAGTTTTTGGGGAGATAAAACTTAAGAACAATTCGTAGTTAGCAATGAAAACTACAGTAGCAAAAAGGAATGTTCAAACTTACTTGTTGAAAACAGGCCTGGACAAGATTTTCTGGGAACATATTCCTGTTAAAAAAGTAGAGGCATTTCAACATTATAGCATACTAAGAAGAATTTGTTTATATAAACAAAATGATAAAATCTGCTGCTTGAAAAACAGATCAGGTTGTGTTCCTTTATCCAGAATGCAGTTTATTTAGCACCATCAGATATAAAATCCAAAGAAATTAAGGCTTCAGTACTCCCAACGATCAGTTGGCTGTTTTCCTACTGTTGAATTTTCAGGCTTATTTCTCAGTATTTGACATTACTGCTGGTAAGCTAATAAACCCAGTGGTTTTCTACCCTGCTGCTTCACATCAATCCAGCTCACTACCCTAGATTTCAGGAGAGCAGATACTGGCATCTTCAGGGATCTGCTTGGCAGAGTACCATGGGACAAAGCCCTGGGGGGAAGAGGGGCCCAAGAAAGCTGGTTCGTATTCAGGGATCACCTCCCCCCAAGCTCAGGAGCGATGCATCCCAACAAAGAGGAAGTCAGGCAAAAACGCCCAGAGGCCTGCATGGATGAACAAGGAGCTCCTGGACAAACTCAAACAAAAAAAGGAAGCCTACAGAGGGTGGAAGCAAGGGCACGTAGCCTGGGAGGAATACAGGGAAAGTGTCCGAGCAGCCAGGGATCAGGTTAGGAAAGCCAAAGCCGTGATAGAATTAAATCTGGCCAGGGACATCAAGGGCAACAAGAAAAACTTCTATAGGTACGTCAGAGATAAAAGGAAGACTGGGGAAAATGTGGGCCCTCTCTGGAAGGAATCAGGAGACCTGGGATATGGAGAAGACCGAGGTACTCAATGACTTTTTTGCCTCAGTCTTCACTGGCAAGGCCTCTAGCCACACTGCCCAAGTTGCAGAAGGCAAAGGCAGGGACTGGGATAATGAAGAACCACCCACTGTAGGAGAAGATCAGGTTTGAGAATATCTAAGGAACCTGAAGGTGCACAAGTTCATGGGACCCGATGAGATGCATCCGCGGGTCCCGAGTTAACCGGCAGATGAAGTGGCTAAGCCACTCTCCATCATATTTGAGAAGCTTTGGCAGTCTGGTGAAGTTCCCACTGACTGGAAAAGGGGAAGCATAAGCCTCATTTTTAAAAAGGGGAAAAAAGAAGACCTGGAGAACTACAGGCCGGTCAGTCTCACCTCTGTGCCCGGCAAGGTCATGGAGCAGACCCTCCTGGAAACTATGCTCAGGCACATGGAAAACAAGGAGGTGATTGGTGACAGCCAACATGGCTTCACTAAGGGCAAATCATCCCTGAACAAATCTGGTGACTTTCTACAACAGGGTTACAGCATTGGTGAATGAGGGAAGAGCAACTGATGTCATCTACCTGGACCTGTGTAAAGCATTTGACACCGTCCTGCACAACATCCTTGTCTCTCAATTGGAGAGACACGGATTTGATGGATGGACCACTTGATGGATAAGGAATTGGCTGAATGGTCGCACTCAAAGGGTTGCGGTCAACAGCTCAATGTCCAGGTGGAGACCAGAAATGAGAAAATGCCAGTATGTCCTTGGACTTACCACATAATTATCTGAACTATTCTCATTGTAGCTTCATTCAGTGCATTGAAAAAATCCACCAGCACTTGTCCTTTCTCTCCCATTTTCCCAATAACCATTCCAAAAACAAGACAAAAGACGATCAACCCCAGCACATTGATGCCGTCAGAATATATGCCCACGATTTTATATTCTTGGGTTTTGTTCTATAGATTAGATTCAAGAGAAAAAAGTTACTATCAGAAAACACTGAATTTATTTTAGAGAGTTCTAAAATGAAAACACATTTAGATCTTTCTTTGAAAAGACATGAAACTCTATTCCCTTTCTGGCAGTGCCAAGTGGGCAAGTTCAGGAATGAAGGTAGAACTAAATTGTCTTTGAAAGCTTTGTATTGTATGCAAGGATCTGACCAAACCCTAGCAGGGGATAAAGCACCCCTTAATTCATGTTGCCCTGTCTGACACAAAAGTATGGCAGAGTCTAGGTATCCACAGTCATGCCATCAATATAATCAAGCCTTATTATATGTTATTTCTAAGCAACTCAAGGGTTTGTGTCTGGATTTAAGAAAAATAGTCCACTGCATAAGAACTGAGACAATAGTGTCCAATTTTGCCCCAAGTTTAAAATCTATTGTTCAGCTGAAATCAGTGAAATTGAATAATTTATAGCACAATTGGATGCACATAACATAAAAATCCTGCTAAATAGGCAGGGATTCACACTTTCCTCTGTGTTTGTGCAGTATGAACATATGAAGGGAAGGGTGCAATTCTTCACTACATCCTGCTTCAGGATTTAATTCATGTCTTTTCATATAGCTCATGTTCCCATGCTCTCATTGCTATGAGATGAAATTTGGAAGGAGTATAATAAAATGCATATTGATTTGGTACCGTTTGTAGTTCTGTGTTCATATTCCATCGAATTCCGTTCTCCCTCTCCTCCACTGTAAGTCTAGGCTTTATAAACCATCAACACCCAAAAGTTTTCAACACCTCTAATCAGAGGCTTGTTAAACATCTTGTTCACTTTTGTCTCTTTACTTTCTTTTTTCAGAGTAACAAACAATTAACAAATGCCTTCCATTGTTTTACTTTCCACTAAAAAAAAAATGGTGATTTTCCGTCCCTTCTTTCTGCAGTGCTTACAGTTATCTCATTGCTGCTCAGACATCTTGTGCTGATATACATCTAGCCTTTCCCAGTGACTGTTTTCTTTAATTTTTCAACAAATTGACAATTCATTGGCATATACATTTAATGGAGTATATTAATGGATTATTTTCTCACATCATGTATCTTTGGACTGCTTAATTACCAGTGGAGTCCTCTTAAACCTACTTGAAGATCCTCATAATCACCTCTACAATTTACTTATTAAGCTTTGTGCTCTTGCTAAAATCTATGCATGTACCATTTCCTTCCTTTTCTCAGTCACTAACCACATCAACTAAACCAAATTTATTCTACGTTCTTTCTCCCCATTTCATATATTATGAAGAAATACAACAATAAAGGTCATACCTGTGAAGCCTCTGCTGTCGTAGCAGTTGTAACAGGTTCTTCTGTAAATGTGGAGCCATTTTTATCCACACCAGTTGTAGCTTCAATTTTTTCACGTTTGGTTTTATACTGGAAAATTAAAAAAAAACCAACCAAAACCAAAAACCCCCAAAAAAACTTAGAAACATGAGGGAAATGAAGAATGGACAAAAGCATAGCCTTTGCCCAGTAAAAATAAAGGGGGGAAAATAACCAATCTGACTTGAAGGTAGCAAACATAGATAAACATGTTATTTCCCAGTTCATGTGAGCCATCACGGTTCTGTACTTCAGATGCTGTAGATCAAACAAGTGATTCACAGATAACATGCTACGAATTCTGCTCCCCAGGCTCTTGGGTGCCCTGTGGATCTGGTGCAGTGTTGTGGGGATGAGATACAGCTCCTGACCATGACAAGGGGACTTTTTGCTGGGACCAATAGTCTAGAGAGAATTGCTGACAGCCACCCCAGGAGACGACTGTAGAGCAGATGCATCTGACAGAATCAGACCCTTGGTAATGTAGTTAGCATGACTAATATAAAGCAAACAGCCATTCTCTGTGGCTGAGCTGGTCACTTATTAGTCCCCTTTCCCCTTATTATCAGGCCCTGAAGGTCCTGTGCAGCAAGTAGACAATCCAAACAGATTTTTTCTTCCCCTCCCTACCAGCCTCAAGACAGATTCCTGGGTGCCACGCTGACTATTCCTTTTCTTATCAGTCTTGAAGGTCCCAGGCACCTGGTCAGACAGGGGTTGATGACCCTGCCACAGAACAAGGAAGCATAACAGCACCCAGAGCACTGTCCATAAAACCAAGCAGTTACAAGTCCTAAGGGGGAACGTGGACTGCAGCTCCTGCTGGACACTGAGACCCAGGAATCCCTGGTGGCCAGGGATGCCTTCACCATTGTCTGCTTCCTCCGAGGACTGAGGGACTGACTCGTATTCTATGTTTTTCAAGTCTAGATTATCATTGTTATGTTGATACAAAACCATGTATTAAGATTTGACCCAATCTGCAGAAGGTCCATGTGATTAGTAAGCATAAGCTAAGTGGTGCTATTATAAAATTATACTACACTGATTCTGCTTATAGAAATCCTGTGCTATTCTGATTATAAATTCTGTGCTATACTAATCATAATATCCTGTTAAGATATTATTGTATTGCTTTAATTGTAACTATGATTTAGGGCTGTCATCATTCTGCCAAGGATCCCTAAAAGAACCTCTGTCTCCTTAGCGCTGGGTGACAGTAATTAACATATGAAAAATGACACAAAGAAGTTTTATAAACTGGAAACACATTCAGTGCTGTGAACAGCAGGACAGTTAACACAATTTACTGGGAAAGGTTAACTACCTCACATACAAACCTCAGATAAACTGCTAGGCAGCTGCTGGGGAAGACAAAAAAGGGAAGCAGAGAGCTTCACAAAAACCAGTTGATATATTTACAGATAAAGATGACTGAATCTCAAGTAAATCTGATATGTAGATAGCAGTTTTCTCTTTCATCTTGTAAATCTCATTTTTTCTGAAAGATGTCTCAAATAGACTCTACCAATTGGTTGTCTTTTCCTTAAGATGGATCATCAGGTCTGGTAATGGACATTAGATGTGAAACACATCAGGCAAGGGCTAAGTTATACAGATCTCAACTAGGAAATAGATCCTCATGACACGCTTCTTCTAACTCTCTGCCCCAAAAGGAAAAAATCTTGTCTTATACACTGCTTAGTTTCTGCACCCAGCTCCTAAAGAATGTCTTTTTGCAAGGGATGATCAAGGACTTAATAGCTGATAACAGTGTGTTTATCATTATGGAAATGAAACCAAGATACATTCAAAAAAGTCTTTTTATGGGAGATTAAGATACTCCTGGACTTCTCAGAAATAATTGTGACATAGTTTTTGGGGAGATAAAACTTAAGAACAATTCGTAGTTAGCAATGAAAACTACAGTAGCAAAAAGGAATGTTCAAACTTACTTGTTGAAAACAGGCCTGGACAAGATTTTCTGGGAACATATTCCTGTTAAAAAAGTAGAGGCATTTCAACATTATAGCATACTAAGAAGAATTTGTTTATATAAACAAAATGATAAAATCTGCTGCTTGAAAAACAGATCAGGTTGTGTTCCTTTATCCAGAATGCAGTTTATTTAGCACCATCAGATATAAAATCCAAAGAAATTAAGGCTTCAGTACTCCCAACGATCAGTTGGCTGTTTTCCTACTGTTGAATTTTCAGGCTTATTTCTCAGTATTTGACATTACTGCTGGTAAGCTAATAAACCCAGTGGTTTTCTACCCTGCTGCTTCACATCAATCCAGCTCACTACCCTAGATTTCAGGAGAGCAGATACTGGCATCTTCAGGGATCTGCTTGGCAGAGTACCATGGGACAAAGCCCTGGGGGGAAGAGGGGCCCAAGAAAGCTGGTTCGTATTCAGGGATCACCTCCCCCCAAGCTCAGGAGCGATGCATCCCAACAAAGAGGAAGTCAGGCAAAAACGCCCAGAGGCCTGCATGGATGAACAAGGAGCTCCTGGACAAACTCAAACAAAAAAAGGAAGCCTACAGAGGGTGGAAGCAAGGGCACGTAGCCTGGGAGGAATACAGGGAAAGTGTCCGAGCAGCCAGGGATCAGGTTAGGAAAGCCAAAGCCGTGATAGAATTAAATCTGGCCAGGGACATCAAGGGCAACAAGAAAAACTTCTATAGGTACGTCAGAGATAAAAGGAAGACTGGGGAAAATGTGGGCCCTCTCTGGAAGGAATCAGGAGACCTGGGATATGGAGAAGACCGAGGTACTCAATGACTTTTTTGCCTCAGTCTTCACTGGCAAGGCCTCTAGCCACACTGCCCAAGTTGCAGAAGGCAAAGGCAGGGACTGGGATAATGAAGAACCACCCACTGTAGGAGAAGATCAGGTTTGAGAATATCTAAGGAACCTGAAGGTGCACAAGTTCATGGGACCCGATGAGATGCATCCGCGGGTCCCGAGTTAACCGGCAGATGAAGTGGCTAAGCCACTCTCCATCATATTTGAGAAGCTTTGGCAGTCTGGTGAAGTTCCCACTGACTGGAAAAGGGGAAGCATAAGCCTCATTTTTAAAAAGGGGAAAAAAGAAGACCTGGAGAACTACAGGCCGGTCAGTCTCACCTCTGTGCCCGGCAAGGTCATGGAGCAGACCCTCCTGGAAACTATGCTCAGGCACATGGAAAACAAGGAGGTGATTGGTGACAGCCAACATGGCTTCACTAAGGGCAAATCATCCCTGAACAAATCTGGTGACTTTCTACAACAGGGTTACAGCATTGGTGAATGAGGGAAGAGCAACTGATGTCATCTACCTGGACCTGTGTAAAGCATTTGACACCGTCCTGCACAACATCCTTGTCTCTCAATTGGAGAGACACGGATTTGATGGATGGACCACTTGATGGATAAGGAATTGGCTGAATGGTCGCACTCAAAGGGTTGCGGTCAACAGCTCAATGTCCAGGTGGAGACCAGAAATGAGTGCTGTTCTTCTGCAGTTGTTATTGGGGCTGGCGCTGTTTAACATCTTTGTTGGCGACACAGACAGTGGGATTGAGTGCTCCCTCAGCAAGTTTGCTGATGACACCAAGCTGAGTGGTGCAGTTGATAGTGTAGAGGGAAGGGATGCCATCCAGAGGGACCTGGACAGGCTGGAGAGGTGGGCCTGTGCAAACTGCATGAAGTTCAACAAGGCCAAGTGCAAGGTCCTGCACATGGGTTGGGGCAATCCCAAGCACAACTACAGGCTGGGTGGAGAATGGACTGAGGACAAGGACTTGGGTGTGTTGGTGGACAAGAAGCTCAACATGAGCCAGTAAATGGCTCAGAAAGCCAACCGTGTCCTGGGCTGCATCCAAAGAAGCGTGACAAACAGGTTGAGGGGGGTGATTCTGCCACCCTGCTGCGCTCTCGTGAGACCCCACCTGGAGTACTGCGTCCAGCTCTGGAGTCCCCAGTACAAGAAAGACATGGAGCTGTTGGAGAGAGTCCAGAGCAGGGCTTTGAAGATGGTCAGAGGGCTGGAGCACCTCTCCTGTGAGGACAGGCTGAGAGAGTTGGGCTTGCTCAGCCTGGAGAAGAGAAGGCTCCAGGCAGATCCTATAGCAGCCTTCCAGTGCCTAAAGGGGGCCTGTAAGAAAGCTGGAGAGGGACTGTTGACAAGGGCTTGTAGTGACAGGAGAAAGGGTAATGGCCTTAAGCTGAAGGAGGGTAGATTTAGATTAGATATTCAGAAGAAATTCTTCTCTATGTGGGTGGTGAGGCACTGGAACAAGCTGCCCAGAGAAGGTGTGGATGCCCCCTCCCTGGAAGTGTTCAAGGCCAGGTTGGATGGGTCTCGTCCAGTGGAGGGTGTCCCTGCTCGTGACAGGGGTGTTGGAACTAGATGATCTTTAAGATTTATTCCAACCCAAACAATTCCATGACTATGCTTCTATGATCTTCAAGAGAACCGATGAAAGTATCTTGTCCAAATTAATCTTCCACTTGTTTCCAAAAGTGTCGAATGAGTTCAGGGCAACAGACGCTGTCCTCTGTTCCTTGTAGCCTTCTCAAGAGTCAGATGCATCATTAGGAAACCTCATTTTTGCAATTCAGGACCAAAAGAAATGCCAAAGAAATTCACTGGACCTCATTCACTATCTAAAGGTTGTGACGAAAACATCTCTGACTGCCAGAACCTCTACAGTGACTATATAACGGGATTCTTTGGGATTACAACCTTTTTATCATCAGAGAAGTGTTTATCTGCTGAGGGAAGTAGCCATCAACGTTCCAAAGGGCTGCTGAGAGTCAGAGGACAGAAGACAACCTAGGAACCCATTCCTATATGTTTCTCATATGCTACAGCGTCCATTCTCCATCTCAAAGCCATTGCTGCATAAACTCCACCAAAGGAGACATAACTGCACAGAGTATTAGTCTGCTTAGGATGACTGCAGAAAACGGACTTCCTCGTTAGAAAACATCCATGCTGCTGAGAAAAAAACCCACTGTTCGAGTTCATCAAGAATTTTGCTCTTCAGTGTCTGAGGCCAGATACAGTAGGAAGACAGGACAACAGCAGCTGCTGTCACACTCACAAATAGATAAACCATTGCTTCTGCTCACTGTCTTTTACGTGTAGCACTTTCTAATAGTAGGTTCATAGGTTTTATTGCTCTCCCTCCTCTGCTTCATAGTGGAGAGTGAAAATAAACTCTTACGTTCTTAAGGGGATTGGCACACAACGCTGCTCAGGGAAAAACTAGGGCTTGCAGTTCAGAGGGGAAGCTAAGTATCTATGACACAGTAAGCACTGTGTATTACAGAAAATACTTTTGTGATGCTGTGCCTGAAGTATTGGTTGTGCAGTTTTCCACCTGCCTTCATTCTCAAATTCTTGCTAAACAGGTTTATGACTGGATATTGAATTTTCCCACTGCTGTACTGTAATGCAAAGAGATTAGCAAATGCCATTTCAGGTGCTGAAAAAACCCCATGGGCAATCATGCTACAGGCCAATTTAGTGGAAATACCAGATAAATTTGGATAAATTTTGGGGAAAATATCATCCGAGGCCTTGGGGTTTGGTGATGTAAACTTCCCCAAACAAAGCATCTGACCCTATCCCTGTAAACACTTTTACCTTGTAACTGATTAGGGAGCTGTGAGCCACGTGCCTCTTTACAGCAACGGCAAGGTGTGTTAAATACCGTCGCCTGCAGAACTAGAAAGCAAAAGGAAACGTTAATTCGACTTCTGTGGCTTGCACTGGGCTAGCGACACTGATTCATTCATCCTCGTTCATACGTTCCCCTTCTTTCCTCTAGGGTGATTCCTTCGGGCTAGTGCAAGGCTAACCAAGACTTGCGACGTTTGTGTAACTCCAAACCATGAACAGACGCTACTAATTAGGCAAACAATGGGAAATTACCTCAGTGACATGAAGGGCCTTATCCTCAAAGCCTGACCCATACAAGATCTGTTACCATCTAACTCCTACGAGGTTCTTAATCATTACAGTCTTCTGGTTTAGGCTGTTTTACAATGCGGAACAGCAGGGTTGCAGTAGCCTTTTTGGAAAACAGGGAGAAAAGAGACATGTGGAAAAGTGAACAGGCACATGTATGGACCAAGGGTAGAATGGCAGGTAAATGGGCAAAAATCCTGACCTGTCGGAAAGGGTCAATAACCACGGGACGCTGTCAGGTCAGCACTGGCGGCCCTTGACCTGTAATGTTTACACCCAGAAGCAAGCCACTGCTTGGCCTGTGCTGAGGTGAGGAGATTCCGCACCCTCTTGTTGATTTTCTCCCAGCTGAGGTCCAAACTGGAATTTAACCTACGAAAAGGGATCCAACAGCCACACCTCAGGTCCCCTCTGGAGTGACATCATTTGATCCCTTTGACTACATGACTTCTAATGCCTCATTTGTCACGTCCTTTCAAACCATCATAAAAAATCACGATGATCCCTTCATCCCCTCATATCAAGTCTCTGAATAGGGACGTACACAAATAATTCTTCTTTTGTCCCTTTTCCCCTTCAGGCTACTTATTCCTGCCTGCCATTTTCTTTAGGTTTTACATTCCCAGTGAAGCTCTCACACCCTCTCCTTTATCCCCCGCTCCTGTTCCATTACTGCCCTCCAGACTCGTCCTATTTTCCACTGCATTCAACGCACTCTTCCCTGTATAGCCATGCTTCCCTACCTCATCCTTTCCTCTCTGCTCCTCCACGTATTCCATGAAGTCTTTTCGCCCACGCCCCTGCCTCTGTTTCCCCTCTTTCTCCTTGGACACTCTTTTCTCCTTCCCTCCTCTCTTCTCCTGCTAGCTGCCCCTGCCCAAAGCAAAGGTTCCAGGGGGCAAAGGCAGTGCTTCCACCCCACCAGCCCTGCCCTCCTGCGCAAACTGCAGGCTCTACACCTTTGAGAGGACACAAGACAGACACGTCTGCCAGGCGTCTCAAAGCAAAGTTAATGTTATTGCCATCATCTCCGTGCAGTCTCGGCACATAGGCCGTGTTAAGACTTCCACTGCCATGGGAACCAGTACCAACGCACAAACAGGAAACAAATGAAGATACAGGGTCAGACTGAAGTGCAGTACCTTCCTGCCAGGAGGTTAAGATTCCAGGGCCTAAATACAGGCAACGTTTCTGACATTTGAGATGTGAAAGAGCACCCAAAATCCCATGCAGAGCAGGGAGATGTGAGGGAAGACCGACAGGAGGCTCATGTTCCTCTCAGGCGGCAGCAGCAGCCCACGCAGGACAACCCAGGGCATCCTTGTGGCTCAATCAAAGCATCAGAAAGCCCAAGCAAAAAGTAAACATCAAGGCCTAAGGGAAGAACAGGGGGCTTGGACCAGGTGAGCTCCGGAGGCTCTTTCCAACCTCAACCATTCTGTGACTCCGTGATTCAACATCACGTTGTGACAAGGCAGAGTAATTCATTTGCTCAAAGATATGATAAAGCAGGCTCCCAGGTAAAATAGCGACACGTATGAGGAGGGCTCGTATTTTTGAATAAAAAGCATCACATTTAGAAAAGAAGGCCCCTTCACTTAAGTAAAACAAAACAGCACAAAACAACACAATTCTTATTACTCCTCTGCATTTGCTCTTGCAAGTTAGGGAATAACAGAAATCTGCTCTCAATGTCTGTAAAATTGTCGTGCAAAGGCCATTCATAAGGCTGAACAGTAACACTGTATTCTTGGGGCTCTCTCCACATGAGAGGGAAATTTCCCCAAGTTGCCAAGGCAGCCCAGCCCACTCTAGTCTAGCCGTCATTTTCCCAAATTCCCAACGAGCCCTCATGTCCAACAGACTCTGCTTAGGATGTGGAAATCAGGTCCCAGGCACGTACAGAACGGTCAGCAAGAAATCATTCCTGACCAAGGGACTCCTCCCTGGGCAAAGCACTTCTCGTGCTTAGTCCCATGAGTCGTCTTGCTATTTCACTATAGTGAAATTGCAATTACCTGTGTTTCAGCGCTGAACTGGGGTCTCAAGGAGTAGTGACAAAAAGTAGCTTTGCTGGATAGAAAAAATACTCTGTCCTGGTAGGCCTATGTGAGTGTTTGTACGCAGATGCGTGGTGGGTGCAGAAGGAAATAGGCATCCCCAGTATGCTTAGTACATAAAGGGAAACAAAACGGTCCCTTAAAGACAGCATGTTTGTGGGCCAAAACCTAGCTACTCAGAGCCTAGCACAAGCAGATCCTGCTTCAGAATAATGAAGGCACAGCAAAACTCTGCCTTGTGCAAAGCAGCAGCAAGGCGAGGGATGTATATGGGTGCAGCTCCCGCAGCACTTTTCCAAGCTGTATCCTCCAGGGTCAGACTACATTTGAGGCTTGTTTATGTGGCCTGCCTCGAAGCTGAACTGTCTGCGCAGTTGCTGTTTTCTTCTCTTGGGGAGCGAGTAATTTTAGATCAGACCCACTCCACCTGAGTCACGATGAGGGTAGATGGCAGGTGCAGAACTGGAAAGGACAGAATACGGTTGCAGAAAGTCAGCAACATTAGTATATCTGTCAGTCTATTAAGCAAGACCTGCCAGAGCAAAAAGCTCTCTCTCACTCAGTGACACGGGTAGAACATGGATACCTGACCTGAACCTTTGCTCAGAGAAATTGGTGTAAACTTGCATTCCACAGCATACCACTGCACACTGATCTCCAAAGGTCCTGCAAGGAAATAGCAAAACGGAGTTGCCCTCCTTACATGGGAAGGAAGTGACTCTGTGAGGAAGTGGGAGTCTGCCTATTTTTCCTCCCCAAAGTTGACGGTCAATCGTGTCTAGTATTTCACTGCTCAGAGTGACTCTGTCTGGCTTGCGAGCCGGGCCTGAGGGAGGGTACAGCATAGATGCTGGGCATTATCCAACCCTAAGCTAGGGGGTGCCTCTCCAAACACCAAGAACGGCTGCTCACGCTTCTCAGAAACTAATCGTAACTCCGTAAGTTCATCCCACAAAACACTCCTGGCCTAAATGAGCATTCACGGACGGAGCGCGTGGGGTTCTTCCTACGCAAATTGAAGGGGAGCGTCACCCACCTCAAACAGAAGGGTGCAGGCGGCTGTACGCTAGAGAGGAGGGCAACTGAATCTCAGTTCCTCTCCGGATAAGGATCATGAGCATGCACTGTGAAATTCAGAAGCAATAAATGTGAAACCAATGGAAGGGAGTACATCCGTTGTATCTGTCTACCTGAGGCATCATTCAACTGTGGAACTCTCCAGGGGACTGTGGAAAATTATTTCATGATAATGAAAATGTATCATAAAGAGAAATAAAGAACTTGCACAGAACATCAATCTCACATTTCAGGGCATAAAGGCAACTACCAATTGACAGGGGTGACAAGAACTTTCCTCGGGGTATTTCTTCACGCAGTTGTATTCGACGTGAGTTTTCACACACTCCTTCTGAAATGTCTAGTGCTAGCCACTGACGGAGACTTCTAGGCGAACCACGGCTTTTCTATATATCCGTACAAAGAAAGCATTTCCTCAAGAGTTGTCACAATTCTTCTACTGGAGTTTATCTGAGAATCCTAAGTTCGCTTTGCCCAAGAAGTCAGAAAGTAAACTTTCTTGTCATTCAGCTTGCATTCTCACAGCACAAAGTCACTTGGGTAACTGACTTGATTAAAAATTAGTAACCTGTTTTGAAAAGCAGAGGGACTCCCAACAGGACTTGGTGACTTGAGGTAGCAGAGGAAACTGCATGGTGAAAAGCTGAATCCCTCTGACTGGGAGGATAATGCAAGTAACTCACAGGTCCATCTGTTCCAAGAGGTGATGAATCATGTTCAGAAGTACCCTCTTCAGATGGTTCCTTATCATCTGGTGAATACAGAAGCAAATTTCCGTAACTAGAATTGACACATGACATAGCAGAAGAAAGCGACTGGGGAAAGAAAGGAAGGGAGAAGTTGTCACCCACTGAATGGAAAGGAAGAATAAAGGGGATATTAGAGGTAAGCTGAAAACTGGCAATGCCAAACGTAAACCAGGTACCCAGACCCACTGTGAGGCGCGTGAAGTGGAAGCCCTTAAAACTATGGCCCATATTCAACAAAAATATGCAGAATTCCTCACGCTGCTGACAAAAGCTGATCAAACTCATAATTTTAGCCAGATACTATCTCACTTGTAAAAGGGTAGGACACCACAGGAAACATGAGCAAGCCGATCGTGAGCATCTTTGATATCAGACCTCATTAGCAGCATGCCTGATATTTGAGAGAGAAACAACGGCATTAATTGATAGGGCCTAAAACTGTGTCTCCGCAACTACTATGGCAAACCTGCCCCTCATCAGACACATATCTTTCTTACACCTTTCAAGGATCCCTTACTCAGAGGAGGATAAACAAAATGGCTGAAGGCAAATTCTAGTGTCTAGAACAGGTGATGAGATGGGGTATGGTTCACTTCCAAATTAATCTGGCTCCTCTGATAAGACTGACTGCAGGTTAGTACGTGCACTGTTCTTCTCACTTTACGTTGGCCACGTGAAAGCTTGGCATCCAGTCTTGACTAGTTGTCCGTTTTAGATAATCAAAGAAGAGAGGCAAGAACTGCTGGTATATGACACACCCCAGATGCCTTAGATGGTGGCTATATGAAAGAACAAATCACCATCTTTCCACCGGCTATGGAAAGAGCAGAGATGTTTAGCTCAGACTAGATGTCAAACCTTTCTCTGGCTGTAATTACCTTAGATGATTGCTACTTCACTCGTGTCTGTTCAGCATTCTTTCCGATGTTACTGCAGAAGCCCGTTCAATTATTAATGAACAGGCATTAAAACCAGATGAAATACCATTATATTTGGCTCTACCAGTCCCTTGCTACAAAGGCTGGAGTCTGACTGAACCCCAGGACAGTCAGTGAATGACAGGCAGATAATGACCAAGACTAATACACATGAAGAGCAAACATTGTTTTCCGCTAGAGGTTTGGTACTTTGGTTGAGCAGTACTCGTCAGAGAACGCCAGGGCAGAAAACCTTTCAGCACATGGCTGTACCTGCTCATGTAGAGCAACGGCTCTAGAGTCTTTTCTTATCAATACTAATTACTTTCTGCTATTGCTAATCTAAGGTAGGTTTGAATTCATGACTGGGAGCGAAGCAACCCTCAATCACATTGCTATAAGGATGTGTCCCAGCTACAGCTTTTGCGTGAAAGACTTTTGCACATTTGAGACAGCTACAACTTCTTGGGTACGAGTGCCGGGTAGTCTGATGTAGCAATGCAGCGTATGACAAAATGCTGACCTGGTGTCAAGTCAGTTCAAGTCTTCTAGTGTGCTAGCAGTGGCTTTCTTGAGCACCTGTACAAGGAATCCTAGACCAAAGGTTGTATTTGCACAGGAAACTCCCATTCAAGATCAGATTATGCTGGTTTTGCTGCTGCTAATAGTCAAGCAAGTTAGACTAGTGCTGACACGAGTATGTTTTTACTTGCTACACCTCCAAGCAAAAGGCAGGCATTGGCAAAGAGCCATTCGGTCTTCTCCATTTTGGCCTAGTTGTAGGCCACTTAGAAGCCAGACTTCTCTACGGTTTTTATTAAAAGGTGGTCTGTAAAGTTGTAAACAGTTGAAAAAGTTGTAAAGTTGGGCAGGGAAACTTCAGTATAGTCTATCACCATTGTTTTGCAAAATTAAGGATTTGGGGTGAATTATTTTTCTTTTTATACCTTTGCTTACTTCTGTGGGGCTTTCATCTTCCTTATGCCAAAGTATGGTGACCCTCACATTTTCTCCATGACAGAGAACTAGAATTATTGTTTTCTAAGCCATCAACCCTCCTCGTGGAACTGCTCCATTAGAATACAGAGTAACAGAAGAGAAACAATTCTCCACTAGATATTTTTTAATTACCTTAACTGAGATATTGGACGCTTCACAGTTATCAAACGATGAAGCCAAAAAAAAAAAAAAAAAAAAAAAAAAGGATTTCAGCATTGCAAACTATTCATATTGCAATCAGCATATTGACAAAAAAGTCATGCAGTCCAGGAAGACCTGTGCACTTCTGTTCTGAGAAATAACTTGAACGACAGGCAGAGAATGACCAAGAATAATACACATGAGGAGGAAACATTCTTTTCCACTGACTGGATTATGAATAGTTTGCATATTGCAAGGGGCAGAAAGAACAGATGACACATGAAAATTGGTATGGTGTCATACTGACACTGGGATTCGGCTATCCCCCACCCCCCCACCCCCCGTAAGTATTTCTGTTCATGCGAAGGGACTTTGGATGAGGACCTTTACACCAACCAGCTGGAGTAAGACTTCCTCAGAGAAACACGTCCTCGGCTCCCAATTCCTGTTGGCTTGATCCCGGCTCCCAAGCAGGACACAGACTCCTCTTTCCCTCTCCAAGCACTGATTACTTCAATAGGCAGCCCATTAGTGCTAGACCAATAGTCCCAATAGCCAGTCACTACACTTCCTCTGCTTTCCACGCTACAACATAAATCCCCTCAAAGGACTGGTGGTGTTCCCCAGTGCCAGATACGGGCTGGAGCTTTCGTGTGTCTCAGCAAGTCTCACTGCCCATTTCCTCATGGTGGGCAGCGGAGGGGAGGTGCTGCTCTCTCTCTGCTGACCAGCGATAGGACACGAGGAGATGGGATGAAGCTGCGTCAGGGGAAGGTCAGAGTGGGCATTAGGAACAGGTTCTCCACTGAGGTGGTGGTCGGTCACTGGAACAGGCTCCCCAAGGAAGTGGTCACGGCACCAAGCCTGTCAGCACTGTTCAAGGAGCGTCTGGACGATGCTATAAATCATATGGTTTAGTTTTAAGTAGTCCTGCGAGGAGCAGGGAGTTGAACTCGATGATCCCTATGGGCCCCTTCCAACTTGAGATATTCTGTGATTCTTTTTTATCATGTTTGAGGTAGGTGTGCTGATACCAAAGGATATGGAGAAGTCTGAGATACTCAATGCCTTCTTTGCCTCCATCTTTACCAGTAAAACTGTCCTTGAGCAATCCCAAGCCCCAGAAGCCAGAGGGAAAGTCTGGAACGAGACCTACCCCAATGGTAGGAAGACCAGATTAAAGAGAACTTAAACTCGACATTCATGGGGCATAAGAAGTTGCACCCACAAGTGCCGAGGGAGCTGCATGATGTCATTGCAAGTTCACTCCTGATTATCTTTGAAAGGTCATGGCAACTGGGAGAGGTTTCTGAAGACTGGAGGAAAGCAAATGTCACTCCTATCTTCAAGAAGGGCAAGAAGAAAGATCCAGGGAACTACAGGCTGGCCAGCCTAACCAGAATTCCTGGGAAGATAATAGAGCAACTAATCCTGGAAGCCATTTTTCCAAACATGTAAAGCACAAGATGGTAGTCAGGAATAGTCAGCATGGATTTACAAAGAGGAAGCCATGCTTAACCAACCTGATAACTTTCTACAATGAGGTGACTGGCTTGGTGGATGAAAGGAGAGCAGTGGATGTTGTTTACCTTAACTTCAGTTGAGATTTTGACACCATCTCCCATAGCATCCTCACAGAAAAGCTGACAAAGTACAGGTTAGATAAGCAGACAGTGAAGTGAATTAAAGTAGCCTGAACAGCCAGGCCTAGAGGGTTGTGATCAGTGGCTTAGAGGCAAGTCATTAGTGGTGTATCCCAGGAGTCAATGCTGGGGCCAATACTGTTTAACATCTTTACCAATGACCCAGAGTGCACCCTCAGCAAGTACAGAGACAGTACAAAACTGGGAGGAGTAGCTGATCCATAAGATGGTTGTACAGCTATTCAGAGGGACTCAGACAGACAAAACGATGTCTAAGAGAAATCTCATGAAGGTTAACAAAGATGAATGCAAAGTCCTGCGTCTGGGGAGAAATATCGCCGGGCACCAGTACATGCTGTGGACTGACTGGCTACACATCAGCTCTGCAGAGGAGGACCTCAGGGTTCTGGTGGACAACAAGCTGACCATGAGCCAGCAATGTAACCTCATGGCAAAGGTGGCCAACAGCCTCCTGGGCTGCATTAGGAAAGGCATTGCAAGCATGTGGTGGGAGGTGATCTCTCTACTCAGCACTGGTAAAGCCATAACTGGAGTACTGTGTCCAGTTCTGCGTTCCCCAGTACAAGAAAGAGATGGACTTACTGGACCAAGTCCAGTGAAGGGACACAAAGATGATTAGGGGACTGGAGGATCTTTCACATGAGGAAAGGCTGAAAGAGCTGGGACTGTTCAGCCTGGAAAAGAGAAGGCTCGGGGGGTATCTTATTCACGTGTATAAATACCTGATGGGTGGGAATCAAGAAGACAGAGCCAGGCTCTTCACAGTCATGCTCAGAGACAAAACAAAAGGCAATGGGTACAAATTAAAACCCATGAAATTCCTTCTGAACACAGGAAAACACTGTTCTGCTGTGAGGCTGGTCAAACCACTGCCTAGGGAGGTTGAGGAGTCTCCATCCACAGAGATATTCAACCCCCCAACTGGACATGGTCCTGTGCAACATGTTCTAGCTGCCCTTGCTTGAGCAGGGGGATTGCATTAGATGGTTTCATGAGATCTTTTCCAACCAAAACAATTCTGTGATTCTGAGATTCTATTGTTGTCTGTGACCATCTAATGCAAGGATGTAGAGAAGACCGAGCCAGGCTCTATTCAGAGATACACAGTGGAAGGACGAGAACAAATTACGTAAGTTCCAATTAAATACAAGAACAACTTTTTTTACCATGAGCATGGTCAGCCCAGAGAGGCCATGAAATCTCTGTCCTTGGAAATATTCAAGACTCAACTGCACAAGGCCTTAAGCAGCTTAATCTATTTGGACCTGCTTCAAGTGGGGTTGGGACAACTGCAGAGGTCCATCTCAAGTGGAATGATTTCATGATTCTCATGCAAAGCTGGATTTAAAGAATGTAACCTGTCCCAGATTAACATATTTGTGGAAACACTTAAAATACACGACTGTTAAATATAGGGCTGGTGCAGCACTGGAATAGGACTGTGGAACACAAATCAGGACCTAAGCAAACCTAAGTTACTCTAGATAGCTGTCACTTTAGCCTGGAAGTATTGATCATCTGGGAAACATTGTTTCCTTCTCTCTAAACCAGGCAGTCAGAAAAACTGCCCTAGTAATTATTAGTGCTTTAAAGCATTCAGCTGCAACACCCTACTGACTAATGTCAAAGGTTTATTGATGAAACCCCAGAAACACTTTCCACTAACTTCAGTGACTAACAAAAGACTTCGATGGATATAAGTAGAACCATGGAGACTGACAATCACTGCCATACCATCAGGGACCTCAGTTTACTGGCGTGTCAGTAAGTACAACCAGTCCCAGAGATTTCAGAAGGAAGCAGAAGGACTATGTCAAAAATATGAAATAAACTGCCCACTTGATTCCTTACCAAGTATTAATCATATGGTTTAGTTTTAGGTAGTTCTGCGAGGAGCAGGGAGTTGAACTTGATGATCCCTATGGGCCCCTTCCAACTTGAGATACTCTGTGATTGTTTTTTATCATGTTTGGCAGTAAGATGGCAAAGAGTATGAAGCCAAAACTCAGGTCAGTAAGATAAGGAGTCTGCTTTTGTTGCTAAATATTGTGTGGATATTTCAATAAGGTCATGAGATGCTACATTACTTGTTAATTCACACCAGGGAGAACTGGTTGTTATGTGAAGGTCAGGGCCAGCCTTGGCTACAGTGACCATGAGACTTTGGACTTCAGGACCCTGAGAGGCAATATCAAGGCAAAAAACAGGACCACAACCCTGGATTTCAGGAGAGTAGACTTTGGCCTCTTCAGGAATCTGCTTCGAGAAAATACCATGGAATATGGTCCAGGAAAGAAGAGGGTTCTGTGGTATGGAACGATATTTAAGAATCAGCTCCTCGAAGATCAAGAAACCTGCATCCCAACAAGTAGGAAATCAAATGCAACAGAAGACTGGCACGAGTGAGTAAGGAGCTCCTAAATGAACTCAGACATGAAAAGGAAGTGTGTAAGGAGTGGAAGCCAGGACAGGTGACCCAGGAGGAGAAGAGAGTGGTTGGCTGATCTTGCAGGCATAGGACCAGAAAAGCTGAGGCAGACCTGCAGTTGTCGGCAACGTTTCTGGATGTGAACACATGGAGGTAAGTTTTTGTTATTAATAGGTTTTCCCTATCAATTTATAAAGAGAAACAGGGTCTTCACTGGAAACTTATCCTTGCGGTTTTAAATTTAGATTTCCTCTGAAAATGCACGAAGTGGCATCGCCATCTAATTATTTCTCATTTAATAATAAATTACCAAGGTAGAGTAACCATGGAAACCCATGGAACAGTCAATTTCTTTTATAATTTTAGCTCCTATTGCTGTGGCATGGTGACAGTTGTCCTTATTTTATTTGAGTTACTGACTTCTTTTCTAGATTTGTCTTTGAATGTTGTGGTTGATGACATGGTTTCACAGGGTTTTGATCCCTAATGGTAATAACAGGGGATAAATAGGAGGTATTAGTCACATGTCTGCCTTTATTACAGAAGATAGCTTGTAACAAGTTCTTGCAAAATTCTGTTACACTGAAGTCCCTATACCCCTTAAACCATCAGTCACTGCATTTTAAATGAAAGGATTTTTGGTAAATGAGAGTCAGTGCTTTTCCTGCTGAAGTGCAGTGCAGTTCTTATCTTGATCTTGCTGAACAGGAGAAGAGCTGTATTTTTGCCTAATACTGTAAATTGTCTGGGATACACTGCCTGCAACTCTGGCAACGAAGAAAAAAATTACCTTACTAGGCCCTTGATGCTTTACTTTAATAAGGAGGAAAAGCATATTGATCAAAAAGAGGCTCTTTGTACATATGTCCATAAAACAAACAGCCTGAGCAGGAGCTCTGAGAACAAGGAAAGAGAATATGTCATCCTACAAGGAACTTCAGGCAGGGGACTGTTAGCAGAGCTAACTCTTGTCTTTGGCAAGAATGAGTCACTTACTGGGTGACTAAGAGAAAAAGTTGGAGGGTTATGAAAGAGGATTAATGACATATATCTTGGCACCTAAAAGAGAATATGTGACAAGGCAGAGAGGTCGGGGGACTAGGCTTTGTGCAGATACATCTTTCATTTAACTAGCGTAAGCTGGAAAAAGAGTGTAAGTACAGATGCTTCTGGGTGTGCCAGAGTCACAGAAGACTTATGTATAGACTAGTAAGTCCCAACAATCAATCCTGAAATGGGAGTAAATGTGAGATACACCCTTCCCTTCCCTTCCCTTCCCTTCCCTTCCCTTCCCTTCCCTTCCCTTCCCTTCCCTTCCCTTCCCTTCCCTTCCCTTCCCTTCCCTTCCCTTCCCTTCCCTTCCCTTCCCTTCCCTTCCCTTCCCTTCCCTTCCCTTCCCTTCCCTTCCCTTCCCTTCCCTTCCCTTCCCTTCCCTTCCCTTCCCTTCCCTTCCCTTCCCCTCCCTTCCCTTCCCTTCCCTTCCCTTCCCTTCCCTTCCCTTCCCTTCCCTTCCCTTCCCTTCCCTTCCCTTCCCTTCCCTTCCCTTCCCTTCCCTTCCCTTCCCTTCCCTTCCCTTCCCTTCCCTTCCCTTTTCTTTCTTATCCTCCCAATGCATCATGCAGTTAGCATACCAAACTTCAGTCTTGGTTACCTGGGACCAAGGTCTGTAGGACTGATGTTCCTGCCAACAGCTGCAGGATGGGTAGCCCTCCAGAAATGATCCATGGCAACCATGTTGCTGTGCCTATTCTCTTTGATTGCTCTTGCAGTGTTTGCTCCACTATTGTGGTTTCTTCACCAGTTCAGAGCCTACGTGTTTTCCACTCTATAGTCCTTCACTACATCTTTACAATGCACTGTACTGAACAATGTATTCTCCCTCTATTGAGCTATTCTGTGAGCAGGAGCTTCTACAGAGTTCAGAGCTTCTTCATTTGCCTTTAATTCAGACAAGGCTGCTCTTCAATTATCACAACTGTTTGCTGATCCCCGGCTGCAGCTCAGCAGAGTCCACACCAAGATGGACCATTATTTTTCTCTCTTAAAGATACTTATTTTTTGCTGTGACTGTTGTGTTATCTCCATGTACCATGTTTAGCTCCATCCAGAACTTCTTCTATTCTAGTTGCAAATACCATAGGCCAGATTTTGTTACACTGAGTTAGCCAGTGTAACACCTGTCTTAGGTACACTCTCATCTTCCTCTTAAAAAAATGGTCTTGTTGCCATTATCAGTGCAGCTTGGTCAATGGGAGTTATTCAGAATTTCAGCTAGATGTGATCTGGGGGAGATTAAATGACAGTGACTAAAACACTGGTTAATATACTGTTCTCCAGCTATCAGCCTTTGTGGCACTGTTTCAACAGGGACAATGATGAGAGATTTTTCAGTTTGTTTCCTAATACAGCCTCTGTAGTTGGATTCTGATTTTTTTAGCCTCCAACTGGAGGCTACAAAAATTGATCAGTCCCCATCTTATATTGATCTGCCAGCTGTTGTAGTGTAAAGTCTACCTTGGAACCCCCTGATAAAACTAACAACAAAAAAAATTGGATTTCTCTGCTGACATCCAGTGAACTCTGGTTTTGTGTCAAATGTCTATATCCCTTCCCGCAGCAGAGCTTTACCCTCTCATGCCATTTGCAGCTCTGTAGACCCTCAGAGATGTTCCTTCTAAAACCGGTTAATTGACTTGAAAATGCATTTTAAGGACCTATTTTTAGACTGGTCACCTCCAACTATGGAGATGACTGGAATGTCATAGGTTGCCAGTCATTTCTTAGACTCGTTCTTGACTGGGTAAGAGAATTTCCCACTCTTACCCAGACTGTATTAGCAAATTAAATATTAGTATTTCAAGGAGTCTTTGATGCAAATCTGCTTTCTTCTAGTGTTGAACTAGAAACGTGTGCTACTATATGTGTCTCTTTATCCTTAGGGCAATGCTGCAAAGAAGAAGCAGAAGACCAAACATGCATGTTAGACGATTACTGCTAAAGCAGCAAGACACAGACTTTGGGACACACACTGCAGCCCTGTGTTCTTGGAGACCACAGCCACTGCAGAAAGAGCAAGTATCTTGTTGGCAAGTGGTTACAGGGACCATAAGGGCTGTTATATGCAAACTGCTTTTCTGAACCTAGTAGGTCAGTAAACATGTCTCCCACTAGGGTAGAAGGCACCCACTAGACCCCCTGGAAGGGATTTCCCAGTTACTGCAGCACCCTGAAGAGCAAGAGGCTGTTGAACACAAGAAGGATGTTTCCCAGGCGTTCCGCTAGCTGTACTCCCAAACACTGAGAAGGTGTTTGAACACCCAGATTTACCCCACCCTCAAATGTAGCAGAAGTGGTAGAGGAGGTGGCAGATCACTCCATGGCTTCTGTGGTGCATATTCAGCAGTGGGAATGGCTGATTCTGAGGTTCAAGGCTAGACAATATGTAGGAGACCACAGCTCAGTTAATTTAGATCAGGTGTCACCACATGAAGCTACATTTGTTTGGGGTGCAGAGCAGATTTTTGATCATTTACACCATCTGTTTGAACCTGGTGATTATGCTGTGCTCTGTCTTGAAATTGCCAGCATGCTTAACTCTTTGTAATATTATACTATTAATTTATGCTATATGAAGGCTGTGAAATTTTTAGACTTGGTCAGTACTGTTTTGCAAAGTAAAAGAGAACTGTGTTTCAATCAGTCTTTCTGCCTAGCTACCATTATTGTAAAAGCCATTAGGAATGGGGTGTGCAGAACCTTACAGTCTATCTTCTATTCCAAAACTATGGACAAAAAGTGGTGTTATTTAAGTCATCTAAATTACAGTCACAATAATTTCTGTTTTGCTGGGAGTCTTACACAGCTTATGGCTGTGAGGGATCTAACAGATGCAGAATTGTTAAGCAGAGCAAAAGAGCTACATGACAAACTGGGGTGGGCTGTGCACAGGAAGGTCATGTTGAGTGAAATCTCCTTGTTTGAGAATCTGTAACATGTAAATATACTCATCATTCAACAGAAGCTTGCCCTGAAAGAACAGATCACAATTGAGCAGCCCAAATAGTTCAGTCCTACTCTGGGCCATCAGACTTGACAGTTGCCTGAACCGCTGATTACTGATGTGATCCAGCATGCCCGCTTCCCCGCTGCCCGGCTGTGTCATTGTAGAACAACCACATGGAGAAATGCATTGACAATGTGTCATGGCCGCCATCAAGAAGTAACTCAGTGAGGGTGTGGCAGCTGGTCCTGCAGCGTAGTATCTTGCTGGCTGCAAACAAGAGTCCAGCAGGTAATTCATGAGGCCCACAACCTCACCAGCACATAGGCTGGACCTGTCAGCTTTTACAATCTTGCAGCAAAGGTACAGTGGGGTGTTGTTCAGATCTATGTAATCTTCCCCATTCTCAGTTAAGAAAAATCCAGAAGTACCGACTTTATGCATCAGTGATGGCACCTCATTAAAAAGGTTTTTCTCAAAGCAAGTCTGTGTTGGGGACACTTCAAATGAATCTGGCTTGGTTTTGGTACATTATTCTGAGCAGCCATGACTAAAAGCCATCCCAATATATTTCCTTTTCTACAGGTAGAATGGGACCTCTTTCTGAGTTTTCTGTTTCTTTTGCACAATTTGGCCTGGTTTCTTGTTCTTTCTCTTCTTCTTGTCCTGGTCAGACTGTTATCTGGTGTCCTCCTTCCTCTTCCATTTAAAGAGCTGGGTGGACCTTCCCTCAGGGGCGTGACATGCATCTCTTTCTTTTATGGCCTTCTATTTGAATACAAACAAGTCCCAAGCCTTCCTGATTTGCTGGCATTTCCAATTTCTTTGGGACAACCTTGGAAAACACATGTCCAAATGTGTTTTGCAGTATCTTGAGCAGTGCTGTTAATGTGTTGCTTAACAATTTATAACCCCCTTTTCAGTCGCAGGATGATCTTTCTAAACAGGCTGCAGAATACACCTGCAACATCCACACCATGCTTCACACAAAACACCTTGAAAACCAGGGAGACCATTGCCAGGCTGGGCTCTGTAATAATTCACATGCAAGGATGGGTCCCTGCAGTTTTTTAGCACTATCATTTTAGTGTGGTTTCTTAAAATATTACATACTTCCAGGGCTGAAGTCGCAGTTCACAATCACCCAAAGCAAAATGAGACGTGCTTATGCTGGTTAGTCTTTATTTCAATGTGATTGTGTTGATGTGCTGGTGATCTACCAGTACATAATGCAGCTTATTATACATCACTGTAATGATCTCATTGTTATCATTGCTGGTCGAACACAGCACAGTAATGGAATCACAAATTCCCTGACGAGTTGGTGCTCTGCAAGATGTGTGTAGTGGTGGAGTGAGTTAAACCCTCCAGTGATGTCCATCAGACAGGGCAATTTCTTAGCAGCAACCTGCAGATAAGCCCCCCAAATATGTGCTAGATCTCTGTTTGTAGAAAAATTGTAAGGATTTTGTTCACTTTAATGTTTGTTTTCACTATGATGGGGTCACCGACCAGGTCCACTGCCAGCGAGTCGATGGCTGAAGTTCTCTTCTGGGGGTCAGTATGATGGTTCACATGTTCCATCAACATGGAGAGGGACAGGTAATAGCCTTTCTGCAAAGTATACTGCCATATCTCACCCTGCAGTGGTATTTCAAAAGTAGCGTCTTTGCTGATGTTATCCCAGCAGTGTGGGTACTGTATTTCCATCAGCCCCATCTCCCACTTGCCTGAGGACTCAAGGTGCCTCACCAGCTCTGCAGTACAGTTCAAGCTGGTGTATTGTGGAAAGATGCCAATGCTGGCATTGCTGGGCAGCATGATGTCCTACAATCTCCTGTCCGCTATGCTTCCTTTTTCCCCTGCTCTGCTGCCAATCACTAGATGTTCTGGACATGGGAGGCTCCTGTCCAACTGTTAAATTTCTGGGGCAGCCACACCGCCTCTCTAGCAGCTGTTTTCTTTCTTTCCCTTCTGCAGTAATGTTCTTTCTAATTCTGTAGATTCTATCCTCATCAGGATTCATTTTTTTAAATTCTTCAGGGTAAAATGTCCCCTCAATTGCTTTGTGATCATAATTGGTTAAGTAGCGTGCAGGCAGCTGTCCCCTTCTCACAATTTCAGCTACTATGAATATTTCATTTGCTTATAACCTTTCTCAAATCTCCCTTTTGTTCTAGACTCCCTGATGCACTCTCCCTTTTTGAGTAGGGGCACAGATTCTTTAATTTTAAACACAACACCATATATGCTTTTCCAGATCCTTGCAGAGCTTAAATTGTTCGTGTCCACAAGCCTGGCTCTGATAGCTTGGTGAAGCTTGGTTGTAGCTCCTCATAAACTTTGACAACACATCAACATAGCAAGAGCTGTTGCATGTTGTAAAGTATCTCCACACCTTGGTTTTGAGCATCCTGTTAAAATGCCCTGTGACAGAGGCTTTTCATTAGTAATAACATGGTGAACATTATCTGCTTTAACAGCTTGTTTAAAGAGTGGTTTAAAAGTTCTTTTCCTGATGCAGCTGTAATTTCTTATGCTTGCACTGTCTTCTAAAATTGTTTTAAAAGCCCCAGCTACCTCAGAACATGTTTTGCCTTTTGGATCAATGGCTGAGGCAAGCTTGGATAGTATGTCTATCACTGATAAGATGTGCTAAACACCATCATTTTGATGGAAAACTGTTGCATATCCACCAAGTCTGCTTCCCACGATGCATCCACCTCTGCCACAAACACCTGTTTCTTTTAAAGTGCTTTCTTGCTGCCGTGTCTAAGCTATAAGCATTCTAGTTTGCAAGCCAGGTTGCCATCTGGCTTCTGTTGAGATAGCAATTTGCCTTTCAGAAGCTTCAAAAAGGGGATTTATACCCCCAAATCTTCCCACCTCCCCAGGAGGACAGTACATCTCTGCTAACAGAAGCTGTGGCATAGAGGTCTAGTCACATGCTATTACACATGCTTATGAAAGGAAACACTGGACAATCTAACTCAAGTACAGATAAACTTTGATAACAGGGTATGAGGAGAGGGGAGCTGGTTGCCGGTCAGACTTCTCCAGACTTTTTCCTTTTTCCCTTGAACACTTCTGTCACTTCTCTGCCCAAGCTCCTTTCTTTGGCTGCTGCAGGCCCAGGCAGGAAGGCAGACAAGTCATGGCACACTCTGGATTCCCTCTCGCTCAGTCAGGCAGAGCTTCCTGAAACTTTTTGTTAGGTCACCGACCTAAGGATAAGGCAACATAGACAGCAGCAGCCTGCACCCCATAGTGGTCTTACAGGTAGCTGGAAGATCCCTCACAACCATGGCAAAGGGAGGTCCCCCCGCCGTCCTGTGTGACACTCCAAATCTAGTTTGTAGTTCACACGCCCATCGGCCGGTTCTGGTTCACATGGCTGTTTGGGGGAGTCCTATAAGGTCTCTTCCTTCTTGGTCCAGCTTATAGGATTGGTCTCTGCATGTGATGGGATTCACACCAGAGGCCCCTTGGTGGCCTCCTGGGAGGGTCTGTGATGCTCAGGCACATTCCAGCATGCCTGTGCCCCACCACCCTTTTGGTGTCCCTCTGCCCTTTTCAAGTCCCCCCACCTCAGACACATAGTGCTTGTTCTGCAGCCTGGTAAAGTGCAGAGCCGCAACCTGGCCTATTCATTCCATTACCTCTTATTAAAGAATGTTTTACTTATTTTATATCTTTGCTTTTAGGGCTATATATTTCTGTGTCTTGATAAATGACTTTGGGGGAATGACTGGTTGTGTCTTTGAAGATCTCAAACTGGGCAGATTCTGTTCTTATTGGGGAAGATTAAAGAACAAGTGAACTGCACATGTCATGATTGGTTTTATGCAGTTTAAACCGTTGTGGAGCTGATACAGCTGACCTGTGCATGTTGACAGACTTGTGTATGTTTATGTCCAGGTGCTTTCTTTTCTCAGTGTTAAGAGTCAACTGCAAGTCCCTGAGTATTCCAGCCGGAATGTGTGAGTGGGTAACCTTGTCTTCCATGATTTAAAGCCACACATGCTATTCAAAATGCAGGATCCAATCCTGTAATAGTCCCAAAGAGCCTACAGGAACATAACAACATGGTGTAAAGGGCCAAAACCTGCAGGTGCTTTTCTGATGGGAGACTCTCCACCACTCTCCAAAGCTTCCAGACCAGGAGGCTATGGAGAAGAGGACGCATTGCCCATGCATGATGTTTCCACATATATAAAAGGTACATACTCAGAATATTGTGTCAGGAAAAGCATCCTTGGACTTAACAGTATCTTCAGTACATGGTTTGGTCTCTTGGTGATGAATAGATGGCACCATCAACCTCTGCTTAGTTGAATCTGATCCATATAAATAAATAATAAATAGTTCCCTGCTTAGTATGTGTTTACAAGTATACTCCCAACCCAGATCACCCATAGTTAGAAGACGTTCTTGCAATCTCAGCACTGTGCTCTTAAGCATTTATTTTATTGGAAGAAGACAGAAATTCTTGCCAAAGCTACAGCCGAGTCACTAGTGAAGATAGATAACAAATCCTAAATTCAGCTGGTTTTGTTTTTCTTGCTATAGCTAAAGGAATTCAATATTCTACAGTGAGAGAGGACGGTAGGCTAAAACAAAGAGTAAAGAGAGAAATTATTTATTTGGAACATGTTAGGAACACTGTTCACAGTACATCATAACAGGGTGATTACATAATGGGGTGACCATAAAAGGGTGACTTAAAAAAGCAAAGACAAAGCATAGATTATAGGCTGGTTGTGGAAACTGGTGAGTTTTTTCCTCCCGTAAGCAAAGCCATACAAATAGACTGTCTCATACTATTTCTGCACAGGTAAAAGATTGATTTACTCAATCTGTATATTATGTTGTATAAGCATACCAATACTTAGATTAACACTTCCATATAGTTTATAATGTTTAATTTAAATACAGTATTATGTCTTATTGACTTGTTGATTTAAGGTGCAATTTATCAAAACCTACAGTAAATATTTTCTTCTTTTCTTAATCAGTTCTCTTTGGCACGCTTCTGGTTTATTTCAATACAAAAGTGTAAGATTGAATCAAGTATATAACACTGCAGGAACTTGAAGGTTTTTTTGTTAGCATGTGAGTGCAATTTTAGGTTTACCACAAGCTTATTTACAAAGAACTGTATATGAATTTCAGTTTACTTTACATATAAAATAGCTAATGACTTTAATGTGCAAGGCAAAAAAATTTGTTACAGCAACTCCTCCCTTGAGTGATTTTTGCACCATGGAAATCTTGTATAAAATGTTTTACAAAATGGAGATTTCTTATGAGGAAGTTCTTGATGCTTCTTATCCTATAGCAAGCCACTTGAACACATGACTTTCTGGGTCCAGAAATGCTTCATAAAATACAGTTTAGCTGACATGTTGGCACTGTAGTAGTGTTGCACCTACAAAATTGCATGATCAACTGGCAAACTAAACCACGGAGCAAAAAACCAACCAGTGTGTGTAAAAAGCTTAGAAAAAGGTCTGCCTTCTATATTCTTGATAGTATATCTGGTTTTATTCCAAGGAGGAACGATTTAGAATTTGCACTATGTATTGCTATATAGTCTATTTTCATCCTCATGACCTCTGCCTACTTTTGGGTTGATTAATATTTGGTTAGAGTCAAAGATGAACAACAGTAAATGGACTTATTTCTGCTCTTGATGGAAATGTACTAGGAGGCCATCAAAGCGGACCTAAACTGGTGAAGTATCACTTGACAAAAACTCTTCAAATGCCAGAAGAGCAAACCCACAGCAATTTATTCCACACCTGAAGGCCAGTACCAGGAGCTGGCAATAACATGAAAGGCATGGGGAAACCTAGCTACATAAACTCTGGAAATTACTCCATGCCCAATTACTTCACAATTGAAAAAAAAGAATCCCTGTTCACAGTAAAATGCTTATTACAAGGCCCTTCTGGTCTGTTCCTTCCTGAATCACCCAAATGGTATCCTCTCAGCTGCAGAAATGAGTATTTTGGCACATGATCAAGTTACAGTAGGTGTTAAGTACAGTGCAATCTGTTTAGAAGGCAAGGATGTTAAAAGTGATTTCATACAGATGCTTTGTAATGTGGGTAAGATGTGAAATGCTGTGCTACTCCTGAGTAAAACACATTTAGCCGTCTCAGTTAAGATACCCATTTATGAGCATGCTGATTCCAAAGAAGCATTTCATAGCCTCAGTAATACTGTGTATTCTTTAAAAAAAGTATTTTACAAGCTTTTCTTCAACCTGTAAGCAAGGGAGAGGTGATGAGAAGGGGCAGAACTAGAAAGGAGAATCAGAGTCTGTGTAGTAAATCAAATGCATGTGAGATGTAATTAATAATCAATTATCCTTTAAGCTTTTTGAGAGAGTGCATATGGCCATGTCTTTTAGTGCTCCTGTTTTACCTGAAAGCTACTGGCTTTAGAACTGAGAAGTCTGTGTGAAGGATATGGTGTCAGACTTATCTACAGCAAAGCCTCCATTGACGTATGATTTCTTGGTCTCTGCTTCATCATTATCAAGTATTGTTTCCAAGGCAAAAGGATTGACTATGTTGACTTCAGAGGTGACATCCATCTGCTCCAGCTCCTTTTTAGAGAGCTTCTCCACTATCCCTGTACCAAAGGCATCTCCCAAGACATTCACCATTGTTCTGAATCGATCCCTATGGAATAAAAATGTTGTCAGACAAACCATTCTGCATGTTACTTGGAAAATCCTTTTAGTAAAAGTAAGCTACTCTGGCAAATGCAGCGCTGGTTTTTTTCCCAATGCAGATTTGGGATAATTCTGCAATTCAAAGAAAAAAATCTTGTAGAATAAGAAGCAGAATTTTCCTCATGTGTATTTGAAGAAATCTGGAGTCACTTTCATGACAAATTACTTTGTACAGGGTATGCAAAACTGTGTCACATCGTGTCACTAGTCTGTTAGAGCAGTAATCACACTGCTGTGTGCAGCCCTACAAAATGTTGTAGGGATCACTTGTCAGGCCCTGAAGTATGCTACACAGCTGGTCCTCTTTCATTGGGAAAAGAGACCATGGGGTGCAGCAGAAGAGTCTGCTGCATTGAGCCTTTTGTCTTTCTAACAGTCATTTCCTCAGCCAGAGGAGCGCCCAGCCCAGTATCTTCTGTATTCTGGCCCAAATGCTGGAAATGGGAAAGGCTATCTTCTGTTAGCTTCTTGCTGTTAAAGGGTCGAAGTCCAAACTTGTATTAAAAAAGTCACTTAAAAATTATGATACTTCTGTATTATTGATTTCTCCCAACAGAAATATGATTTGCAGGTCTTAAAAATATGCCACTACCTGGCAGAGGAGCAACAAAACCACACAATATAGTGAAGTTTGAAAATTGGCATGGAGGTAAGGTAGGGACAGTGGAAGGTCATGCTTCCCTGTTTTTCTTTTCAGCTACATAGCGCTGCAAGGGCTTTGTGGCACAACAAGTTGCCCTGTCTGTGCAGAGTTGTTGAAGTGGGTATATTCACAAATAAAAGGGACTGCAAAAAAAATAATGAAGTGAATTGGCATGTCTCATACACATATTCTACTGCAACCGCTGAACTCCAGTGCTAAAAAGTGCCCCTGGGTTCTCCATATGGAAAGGAAATACATGGTAGGGAAAGGAAGAGAGAGGGTTAAAGTAAAATTCTGGTAGGATCAGTGTGACAAGTGAGGAAATCAACAGTACTAGAAACTCATCTTTCATAATACTGCTATTCTCAAAATTTTTCTATTCTTCATTAAAAACATGGAAGTACTCCTCAAGCCTATGTAATAAAACTTTGGTAAGTTCAGAATTAACTAGAGGGTTGTTAATGAGCCACTACTAGCGAGTTGCAAAATAATACATTTTAGGCAACAAGTACAAAAGGCAAAAGTGTTAATAATCTACGTGGCATCATGATGTGCATTCCATCTGCTGAGGTGCAAAATGCACTGGCAATGGTCCCTGGTACATGAAATTAATCTTTAATTTGCTTTACACAGCAAGACACCTTAATCTGAAAAAAATCTCAATTAGAATCAGAAACAGCTTCAATTCTTTGTCTGTTTCATGGTGAAACAGGTAGCTTCCATGTATTCATATTGTGCCTAAGAATCACTTAAATTGTGGGCTTTCAAAGTGGAGATGAGATCAGATCCATAAAATCATGATTACTATGTGAAATAGTAATTACTGTTCTCTTTCTCCCTCTCTCACTCCCATAAAAATTAGAGGGCATCAAATAAAATGATTAGGATGCAGATTAAAATAAACAAAATTAAATATGTCTCTGTGGAACTCCTCTCCACAGGACTTGTGGAAATCTAAAAGTTTATACGGATTCCAAAAGCAATGAGGCATTCATGGAAGAAGAAATCTATTAAGAACTGTTAAAACAAAAACCACCTCTAGCTCACGAACTCTGTGACCTGGAATTTGCAGGAGGCTAGGAGAGTACTTTGGGAAAAGAACCAATACACGTTTGTTCTGTTCTTACACTCTTCTTTAGATACCTGCTCTGAGCCAGCGGTTTGTACTGATCTTTACCATCCTTAACAAAACTAAATGTCCACTGGGAAAAGAAAAGAGCTGGAGGAAACAAAATGATTGTGGAGCACAGCAAACAAACCTATTAGACCCTGTTGCAGACAGTTGATGGGGAGAATGTACTTGTGGTTGGAACTGTTTTGTTTGGAGCAATTATGCTTATACAGAAATTAAATTGATTCTTGGATGCATTCAATAGCCCCCGTTTTCTGGAGACTGGCATTTCTCTCTACAGCTTGCAAAATTGAGTTATATAATCAAATAAATTATATATATCTATATCTGTGAAATACATAGATTTCTGCCAGAAATCCTTCAAGAAAATGATTGGAAAGCATGGGGGAGGAACAGGAATGCATTCACTTTGAGTGTAAACGTGAGCCTAAGAAGACATGCAGAGACTATGAAATAATTAAGATCTCTGTATTGATACCAGTGAAATATCATCTATACTGAGTTACCGCAGGTGAACAAAACTTTGGTCTGAGCACTAAAGCTTGCATACTTTAGGAAGCAAAAAAGCTGTATTACTAAAGTTATACTTTTTGTGAATCCTGTTACTTTTTCCCAGTGAATCATGGGACCAAACTGAATGCTGATGCCCTTCTGAACTCCAGAATACACTGCGTTTCTTTGGGTGGAGAAACGTTGGTGTAAGTCAAACAGAAAAGATTTCTGGTGAAAATGCTTCTCTCCAGAAAGAGCTGCTTAATGGAACTGAGGGGTTTTGGTGTGCTCTGATGTGAGATGGTTGGGATCAGGCATAAGGAGTGCTTTCTGAGTTTGCATGCGTGTGCTTGTTGATCAAGGGGCTAGGCCTATAAAACTCTCAGTGAAGAAGAGCCCTAGCAGAGTAATGCTGGCAGCACAGACCCATGTACAGCCCACCATGCGCGTGCAGGTGGAGTCCAGGACCAGCTTTGCTTAGTTCATGTTGTGCTCCACTACCTCTTCACCAGTGTATGGATTTTATCTGCTTTGTGGAAATCAGCTGACATGTTCTGCTTGTGGCTGCATTTGGTTTTTATGAATGGTGTATGAATTTAGCATAACATGGTGGCAGCTGACACTCCAGAGGCACTCCTTGGTACTGTCATATCTGTCCTTCCTGAGTATTATGCTCATGATTCATTAATGCTGTGCCCACTATTTTAAGGTTGATAGCACCTCTGGATGTGAGGTTACTCACTGCTATCCCACACAGTAGGACTTCTCCCAGAATTAAAGCCACTACTGCATTCAACTCTATATTGAACAAGCCTGGTCATAAGAAGAATCTTTGTCCAATTCCTGCAACAGTCCTAAATGATTTTGTTGCTTTCTTTCTCAGATCCACAAGTTCCCACACAAATTATGTAAACATTAAAAAAAAGGAAAAATAATTAAATACCAAGTGCCTTAAACTTACAGAAGCCAGTCAACTGCAATGATCAGAGTAACATCTTCAGCAGGCAGGCCAACGGCACTCAGTACAATCACCATCGTGACAAGTCCGGCTTGGGGGACACCTGCAGCCCCGATGCTGGCTGCAGTAGCTGTGACACTAAATCCCAAATAAAGCCCAGAAACAGCATTCAGAATACATGTGACTCACAGAAACTCTATTTTCTGGTACAAACAGGCTTATTTCACTGCAAGAAAGAAGCTCAAATGTTCCAGTTTTCCTCTTGAATATTATATACTCAATAATTACTTACTGGTGACAAGTTTACGGGACAAGTCAGGTATAGCTACTGTTATGGTCACATCGCAGAATAACAGGCAACGCATGACTAACAAGCAAACTGGACATCACAGGTCAAGGCCAAGTGGAATTTGCAAGTGTTTGCAGTAGAAGAATAATGGCCATTTCCAGAACAATGCTCTGTACCAGCTGCGTGTCCTGGCCCACCCCACCTCCTCATCTGGTCGCACAGGCAAGGTCTTGGACTAAGAAGTGAGAATGTTTCTGTTACTTCCTGTGCTGTGAATGATAGTTTCAACTTTCCCATGGGGTATCCAAAGTTAATGTACCATTATCCATTAAAAAACCCACCAACAAAATGTGTGTGATAGCTTTAGTCTTACCTAATGGTCACTATTTGGCCAATATCCAGTTCTAAGTCATTCAGTTGTGCAATAAATACAGCTGCTACTGCTTCGTAAAGAGCTGTGCCATCCATGTTGATGGTAGCTCCAACTGGAAGAACGAACCTGGTAATTCTTTTGTCGATTAAGTTTTTTTCTTCTGCACAGCGGAAGGTGACAGGCAAAGTTGCTGAACTGGCACATAGATAAATACATGAAGTTAGTGCAGGCAACAGCATACCGTTTCCCTTATCTTTCCTTTTCCTCAGAGCTTGATCTGCTCTAAGACTCAGAGATCTAAGGCAGGCAGGAAGGCTGCGCCACGAAAAAGCAAAGTAACTTTTGTTATCTCTTCTAATTATGGGAAGAAATAACAAAGTCTTAGTTATCCTTAAAGTCACATGGTAAAATTGCCATGAAGTATGTAGTCACAGAAACATTGCAACAGCTTAAATTCTAGCAAGTCTGTGACTAGTGAACTGAATGGCAAAGAACTGTCTCCTCCTGGGAGGGGCAGACTCTCGTACGGTGTAAGGTCAGTGCAATCTATAGTGCCCCTTTGGGTACTACAGAAATAACAATGAAAGTAATATTTCAACCTCCAGGGGACTGAGAATTGTTCAGGTGAAATCAGAGTATGTAACAAAGTAGCAATAAAATCAGAGCACTACCAATGCAATTACTATTAAGAACATGACAGAAAATAAATGTTTCTTTTGTTTACCTGGAAGAAATCATCAGGGCCGTCAGAAGTGCCTGAGCCATCCCCATGGCAAAACGAAACGGATTTTTCCTTACTATTATTAAGTAGATCAGTGGCAGAATTATAGTGGAATGGATTGCAAGTCTGCAAAATAAAATGGACTAGTTAAACAAATGGATCCATCTCATTGCCATGTTTTAATAAGATGGTGATAACAGGTATCTAGTCCTGTCCTCAAGTCCACTTATGAAACACTAAAGGTGATTTTAGTGACACGTACGTTCAAAATTAAGACCGTGTACCATCTTAAAAAAAATGCAGACTAATGCTGTTCTACACTTTTTTTTGGAAGGGAGATATTATTAATTGTTTGTCTTTCCGAAGTAGAACAAGCGTTAACTAATACATTGGTAATAATTTTAAACTGAAGATAGAAAACTAAAGTAATAAATAATATTTAAACTGATAGGCAGAGAGTGATTTGAAATAATGGTAAAAAAAATCCTTGCAATGCAGACTAGAGACAAATTAGAAAAACAAACCAAATTATTTTTCTAAGTTTATCTACCTTTATTATAGAACACATTTTGGAATTAAAGATAAATATGGTCCCATATCTTATGTCCCCAGTCAGGGACAGATGAAGTCCACATCCTTCTGCAGAAACTTCAAACATGATCCTATAGAAAAAAATCTACACGTACTTTGTGGAAAAGTGTGTAAGCTTATGTCTACAATTAAAATGTAGTGAGGTGTTTCAGACTGTACAAATGAGATATCTATAGTCTCACCATCTTTAATGTTGTAAGATGCTGAAATACCATCTTTTGAAACCATTAATTTTTAGAATTAAGTGTGTGGACATGCAAAAGATCAAATTGTCCTGTTGATTTCAGCTGCTCAAGTGTATTTGCCTGGGTATTTGGGTGGGTCTCAGGGACAAATCCATCCTTCAACTTGTGCATTAATTGTAAACATTGTGCATTAACCCAGAATGCATATGAATGCAGAGCTTTGTGGGCATTAAGATTAGAGGTGAATAGCCTGCTGTGAGTATAATTGAAATGCAATATATGTGAAGGGTAAATGTAAATAATTCCTATGTTCCAAGGCTGCAAGCAATTACAGCAACATCAGCTTCTTGTGAAAAGAAGTTATCATAACCTGGAAACATAAATCCCAGAACTGTTGTCATGTATGACCTTGGGATTTTTATTCTGTCCTCACAAGATGTTCTTGTGAATGTTACTGTGTAGTAATAGTGCTTTATGATTTCAGAGCAGCTGATAAAGATAGTGATAAATCACGGTACCATTTGTTCTGCCAAAACCAGGCAATTAGGAGAGCAGTAGCCACAGTACAGAAGTCCACAACAGCACCAAAAATCACCCACAAAACTGAACTATTTGTTTCCTTGGAAAAATTGTCTTTTTAAAAGCAACAGGTACTAAAGTTTTCGTCCTGTATGTGAACAATTATTTATTTAGTGGAAGTAAGTAACTGCACACAACATGTATTGATAACATTTTGTAAAGAACTCCAGAAAGAAACCTAACAATTTATACAATGGTGCCTGAGAACAAACTGAATTCTGCCAAACATATAGAAAAAAATAAAGTGGTGTGGGTGTCGTTGGGTATCTTAACAAAATATTGATGAGAGTAAACATTTCAAGTATGTCTATGTCTCAAAGCATACTGATTTCCAAATAGCTATTTTGAAAAATTTAGATGTGCACTTTTTTTAATGGCAGCATAAACTTGGCATTATCCAAAATAAAGCATTTGTGCATATCTGCTTTGCTACTACTGATTTTCATGAAGCAAATTCCAAGTAATATTTATTTTCATGCATGAAATGCAACTCACAGCAAGTGGCAGAAATTTGTATACCAAAAATCATAATCAGCAACTGAGAAGAGAAATTCTAATAGCATTCAGTTTTAACATAGGAAGAATCTTGTCCCTCAGAATCCCAAACTGGCATTCCTTTTAGTGTCCAGAGATGCAGCAATGCAGCTGCCTTGCTGCTTTCAGAAGAGACAAAAGGCACAGGCAAGAGAGAGTCTGCTTCCTTTTTTTTTTTCCACCTCAGGCTGTGAGTCCTCTGGCACTTGTATTATGCCTCCTACTTTGATTTTCCTCCTCTGTGACTACTCATATGTCCTCAGCCTGACATCTCAACCATTAAAAGTGAGAGGCCGAAGATGTTTAGTGCCCAACTGGAGCAGAGGCACTGGAGGAAGTGGGTTCCCTCCTGGTGACCCACATGAGACAAAGTGAGATGTGTTGCAGGCAATGGTGGGTGAGAGCTGGTAGGGCTGACAATGTGGAAGGTCATGAATAATAAAGCTGGGAAGAAGGTGAGATAGAAGATCATCTGCAGAGGGAAGTTAAAGGAAAGGAAGAGGAGGATAAGACACACCAACCCTCATGCTCTCGTACATTTTTCATGATAGGAAACACATGAAGTATGTTGAAGATAACCTGTAATTTTCAGGATGGAGCTTCAAGGGAAGACGACAGACAGCTACAGAAGATGTTGATGAACAGAACACACTGCAAACGGACAAGGTCAAGCAAATAAGGATGAAAAACAAAAAGATGGTGGGAAAAGCAGTGTTTAAGAAACCAAAAAAAAGAAAGAGCACAACTCCTGTTTGCCAAGGTGGGAAGGGTATTCTTGCAGGTTGGAAAATGTAGAACAAGCACCTTTTCCGGGCAGCTTATGGCCTTGTGTGTACATTGTCATCTTTGCTACCATGATCTGATTACAACATGCTCTCCCTGATGGTCAGTTTTGCAGAGAATGTGCTGCTGTTAGCCCTTCTCCACCACACCTTGAGCATCACCTGCTGTGGGCCATTCCATAAGACACAGAAATGCTGCAGAGATTTACCCTAGCACCTATCAGGGAAAACTGTAGCATGTGCAAGGGAGTTCAGTGGAACAGAGACTTTTCTCTCCAAAGATGTAAAGGTGGGCACCCTTACTATATACAATCATTTTGATGGCACCTGGGAACCTACTTAAAATTATTGTGGCTGTCAAGCCCATTGTTACAAGCTAAATGGAAGACTATGAGTGGTGGTAGCTTCCTTTGCAATCAAAGTACTCTGGAGAAGGCACTGTGTCTTCACACACATCTTAAGGAACATATGCCCTGTCACAGTACATATAGTAACCTTTAATAGGTAAACAGTCATAAAACTTGCTATCTGATCTAAAATTGAAGTCAAAGGGCAGTAATAATCCATGCAAAATATTCCTCCTCTGAGTTAAATGGAGTTAATAACATAGAAAACCTGCAGAAGTTATAGTTATTCTATAAGGGATTTCTACATATCTTGTGGTCATGGTCTCATTTATAATTTATATAGAAAATATTAGTCTCTTGATTTGCAGTCTGTTGGTAAACATCTACTTTTGCATCCTTTAAAAATTTGATTTCTTTTCCAAGTCTAAATGGAAACTCACAAAAAACTGCATTATGCATTAGAAAAACATAACTCACACTCATTTCTGTAACATTTTGAAAAAGTCATGATTCAGTGCTATTTCTGGAGCTGTAATTTTTACTTAGAAAGTCATTATATCTCAAATGATTTTTGAACAGCTAGTCGAAACATACAGACTTATGCATAAAACAGAACAACAACTTTGAAATAAATACGACTATCTAGCAAAGATTACTGGGGGGAAAAAAGAGATCCTTCTTGACTATTTATAAGGAAGTTTGCATTTAAGACTAATATATTACCCTTCTCTCGGCTTGGTTGTCAGAAAGTGTGTGAATGACGTTTGAAGAATAGCATGTATAAGCATAAAGTGTGGGGGGGGTAAGAAGCTCTTGAACAACTTTGGATCTAGCCTCTAGACAAAACATGAATAAATTCTTAGTATACTGAAGGAATTATAGGAGTGGTTGCTAGAGCAATGAACCAAGACAGCGTAGGAGTTATGCTTCACTGAATTGGAAATAGAAATTTAAATGCATTTAACTTATTGGGACCGTAGTATCCATTTATCTATCAAAGGGTTCTTTGTAGGATAGTCTTCAGAGAGATATAATGATCTAGTATTATAACCTATATCACTTGGAGCAGTTAAGTTGCCCCTTCAAAGGCTCCACATCTACAAGACTCCACACTGTGCAAGTATAAAATCCTCCACCCCAGACTGCTACACAGCTAAGGGTCTAGAAAAAGAATAGAAAAAATGTTTTGATGCTTGTCTAAGTTATTC
Source organism: Grus americana (assembly GCF_028858705.1). Taxonomy (NCBI): domain Eukaryota; kingdom Metazoa; phylum Chordata; class Aves; order Gruiformes; family Gruidae; genus Grus; species Grus americana. Next base: position 31,547,189 of record NC_072891.1, on the reverse strand, counting down.
AGATAACAACTGCTGCTTTCGCAGCTTCACCAGCTACCCTTGCCTTGAGGAGTAACGAACAAACAGTGCAGTCCCCAGGGCTTCTCTCAAGGACAGCTGCCTGCTCTGCACTGAGGTGGGAAGGGATCAGTTTCCTCTTCACGATCATTTATTGTGCACTGCACTTACTATGCATTTGTATTGGGCAGCGGAGCTGGGCCTATGCTGGTACACCTTGGGCCAACAGATCCCATGGAGGTTCCCTACTTAATCCAGATATTTGTGTATTTTCAGTAGGCTGGCAACCCCCAATAAGCCATAATTCACAATATCTCACTCTTTTCCAGCTTCTTCTAGTATCTAACAGAAGCATTACTACTCTTAACAACACAATGATATTATCTGTTTCAGCACCAAGCTGAGAAGATGAAACAATGAATACAAGAACAGATTTAGCTTTTTTTTTTAAGAATGCAAGGCAGTGACCTTTTAAAACAAAACATGCATTCAGCAAAATGTGCATTCAAAACTTCCTCATACATCCTCACATAATTTTCACTGACAAGAATTTTTGTCTCTGACCTAGAAAAGGCTGGATGTTGTGGATAACTGAGTTGCAATCAACTGAGCTCTAAAAACTGCACACGTTTAATTTCATCTTTAAGAAATTACGTACCCACTTAGTACTGTAGCCATATAAAGACCCAGTTTACGAAAGATTTCCCAGTCCTCAACTTCTATTATCTTCCCAGCAATTAAAAACACGATACCAATTGGCATATACCTAGAAAGCAAAAATAAAGCAATTAAAAATGCATTCTCAGAAATATTGCGTACTCACCACAGAATAATTTCTCACACAGCATAACTTTTTACAACGGATGATAGAATATGTAAAAAAAAAATCTTCTGTTACACAACTGAAGTTTTTTTTAATATTCTGTTATACAACTGACTCTGTTCACTTGCAGCAAGACTACAATAGAGGTGATGAAAAAAGATTTGAAAATCAGAGCAAATCTAACCCTATGCATAGTCTAACAAATACTGTATGACCTGGAGTTTCAGAATATACAGAATTTGGGAAGGGGTGTGGGGTTTGCCTTACTGCAGCAAATGTTTATGCATAGCCATAAGCTTTCTTGGAGGTGGAGGTCTGCAGGGCTGAGACCACTATCTGTGCATTCTGCAGTCACACACGGATGGGAAAGGTCTCCTCTGCTTACAGCCCTGCAGCACTGGGGGCTCTATGTGGGTCACCTGCACAGACTAAGAGCGATTTAAGTATGTTGGGATAGTACAGTCATCAGTGTGTTTCTTGATGGAAGGGTCCCCATCCCCCAGTAAACTTACACAAGGCCAAGACTTACAGAACATGAATATCTGCACAGGCTACTGCCTATAGAAAATTCACGGCAAAAATCAGACTTACACTAGCACTAGCTCCACTGCATTCCTTTTGGTACCAGAGAGCAGGCTGTCACAGAGACAAGTTGCCACTTCAGAGCTTTGAGTAGTATTAATTAATTTATAAATTTGTGCATATATAAAATGTATCCATTTTAAAATACAAATTATACATTTATAAAGTGTGTGTGCTATCTCACAAATAAAATATTACCTTGTCCCTGTGCAAAGCAGGGACTCCTAGTTCCTTCTGAGCCCTAAACTTGTTGAAAGCAGACCTAATTCCTCACACTGCCAGCATCAAACTTAACCTTATTCAAGGCAATAGCTCCCACACCTGTAGAAACACAGGGATCCTATAGCCATAGCTTCAGGCACACACAAGAAAATGGACAGTCAGCTTATGTGCAGGATCATGTATTTGTGGCATGTGCTAACACCCGGGTCTCATTAGTGCTAATTTGCTGCAGAGTGAGGCAGCCTATTTCATGGGGCTATAACTCAGCTGGGGACTGAACCAGCTACCTGGCACAGGACAAGTTGCAGAAACTAATTAACCTTTCTTTAAAGGCAGCAAGAAGTGTGCAGCTAAGCCCTGGACAGTTTTACTGTTTTACAGGCATCCCAGTATGCTGGGATGGAAGAAAAATCCATGGAAGGGCCAGAGTTGATAAGCTACTGTTTGTGTGAAACATGCAAGCAGAGTATTGTAGTAAACAGCACAAGGCACTCCACATGTAGGATCAAACTCTGGAAAGGACTGTGTGCACTTATAGTCCCCATCCTATAATTGTTATCTGCATGGACAAAAGCTCTGTGAACAGCTGTGAAGTCCAACCAAACACTATCAGACAAGTTGCTACATTTTTAAGTTGTTTTTCCTGTCCAAGAATATTAAAAGACAATATTGTGAGCATGTTGTCTCACAAAACCTATTAGTAGAAGGTAAAAGATGGTAAATTGAATTTTGCATACCATTTTGGATTTTGGTCTGTGCTGCGGCTTGTATATTAATTTATATTTCTAAAGGAACTTAGCTCCAAGGACAGCTAACCTGTGAACATAATGGCTATCAGGGCATAGTGTTCAAGACTGAGAAGGGCATATGGGTGGTAATGCTTCTACAGTCCTCAAATCACTAGTGGAGTTGTACTGGTTTGATATAAACCTCTAGCAAGAATGTCTGAAAAACTAAGGTTTCTTGTGTACCAACAGGACTGTTTCTTTAGTATATAGTATGTGGAATCCCTGTCTCCAGTTTCCCCAAAAGGATAAAACTCTGTAGAAAGAAAACTTTTTGCCAGCGTTTCTTTTAAAGTTGTTCACTGTCAAGCACTATACAAAAGCAAACATGAAGTATAAGTCTGCTCCTACCTCATCAGTGACAAAATCCACTTAAATAAGTTGTTAGAAAATGCCAGTATGTCCTTGGACTTACCACATAATTATCTGAACTATTCTCATTGTAGCTTCATTCAGTGCATTGAAAAAATCCACCAGCACTTGTCCTTTCTCTCCCATTTTCCCAATAACCATTCCAAAAACAAGACAAAAGACGATCAACCCCAGCACATTGATGCCGTCAGAATATATGCCCACGATTTTATATTCTTGGGTTTTGTTCTATAGATTAGATTCAAGAGAAAAAAGTTACTATCAGAAAACACTGAATTTATTTTAGAGAGTTCTAAAATGAAAACACATTTAGATCTTTCTTTGAAAAGACATGAAACTCTATTCCCTTTCTGGCAGTGCCAAGTGGGCAAGTTCAGGAATGAAGGTAGAACTAAATTGTCTTTGAAAGCTTTGTATTGTATGCAAGGATCTGACCAAACCCTAGCAGGGGATAAAGCACCCCTTAATTCATGTTGCCCTGTCTGACACAAAAGTATGGCAGAGTCTAGGTATCCACAGTCATGCCATCAATATAATCAAGCCTTATTATATGTTATTTCTAAGCAACTCAAGGGTTTGTGTCTGGATTTAAGAAAAATAGTCCACTGCATAAGAACTGAGACAATAGTGTCCAATTTTGCCCCAAGTTTAAAATCTATTGTTCAGCTGAAATCAGTGAAATTGAATAATTTATAGCACAATTGGATGCACATAACATAAAAATCCTGCTAAATAGGCAGGGATTCACACTTTCCTCTGTGTTTGTGCAGTATGAACATATGAAGGGAAGGGTGCAATTCTTCACTACATCCTGCTTCAGGATTTAATTCATGTCTTTTCATATAGCTCATGTTCCCATGCTCTCATTGCTATGAGATGAAATTTGGAAGGAGTATAATAAAATGCATATTGATTTGGTACCGTTTGTAGTTCTGTGTTCATATTCCATCGAATTCCGTTCTCCCTCTCCTCCACTGTAAGTCTAGGCTTTATAAACCATCAACACCCAAAAGTTTTCAACACCTCTAATCAGAGGCTTGTTAAACATCTTGTTCACTTTTGTCTCTTTACTTTCTTTTTTCAGAGTAACAAACAATTAACAAATGCCTTCCATTGTTTTACTTTCCACTAAAAAAAAAATGGTGATTTTCCGTCCCTTCTTTCTGCAGTGCTTACAGTTATCTCATTGCTGCTCAGACATCTTGTGCTGATATACATCTAGCCTTTCCCAGTGACTGTTTTCTTTAATTTTTCAACAAATTGACAATTCATTGGCATATACATTTAATGGAGTATATTAATGGATTATTTTCTCACATCATGTATCTTTGGACTGCTTAATTACCAGTGGAGTCCTCTTAAACCTACTTGAAGATCCTCATAATCACCTCTACAATTTACTTATTAAGCTTTGTGCTCTTGCTAAAATCTATGCATGTACCATTTCCTTCCTTTTCTCAGTCACTAACCACATCAACTAAACCAAATTTATTCTACGTTCTTTCTCCCCATTTCATATATTATGAAGAAATACAACAATAAAGGTCATACCTGTGAAGCCTCTGCTGTCGTAGCAGTTGTAACAGGTTCTTCTGTAAATGTGGAGCCATTTTTATCCACACCAGTTGTAGCTTCAATTTTTTCACGTTTGGTTTTATACTGGAAAATTAAAAAAAAACCAACCAAAACCAAAAACCCCCAAAAAAACTTAGAAACATGAGGGAAATGAAGAATGGACAAAAGCATAGCCTTTGCCCAGTAAAAATAAAGGGGGGAAAATAACCAATCTGACTTGAAGGTAGCAAACATAGATAAACATGTTATTTCCCAGTTCATGTGAGCCATCACGGTTCTGTACTTCAGATGCTGTAGATCAAACAAGTGATTCACAGATAACATGCTACGAATTCTGCTCCCCAGGCTCTTGGGTGCCCTGTGGATCTGGTGCAGTGTTGTGGGGATGAGATACAGCTCCTGACCATGACAAGGGGACTTTTTGCTGGGACCAATAGTCTAGAGAGAATTGCTGACAGCCACCCCAGGAGACGACTGTAGAGCAGATGCATCTGACAGAATCAGACCCTTGGTAATGTAGTTAGCATGACTAATATAAAGCAAACAGCCATTCTCTGTGGCTGAGCTGGTCACTTATTAGTCCCCTTTCCCCTTATTATCAGGCCCTGAAGGTCCTGTGCAGCAAGTAGACAATCCAAACAGATTTTTTCTTCCCCTCCCTACCAGCCTCAAGACAGATTCCTGGGTGCCACGCTGACTATTCCTTTTCTTATCAGTCTTGAAGGTCCCAGGCACCTGGTCAGACAGGGGTTGATGACCCTGCCACAGAACAAGGAAGCATAACAGCACCCAGAGCACTGTCCATAAAACCAAGCAGTTACAAGTCCTAAGGGGGAACGTGGACTGCAGCTCCTGCTGGACACTGAGACCCAGGAATCCCTGGTGGCCAGGGATGCCTTCACCATTGTCTGCTTCCTCCGAGGACTGAGGGACTGACTCGTATTCTATGTTTTTCAAGTCTAGATTATCATTGTTATGTTGATACAAAACCATGTATTAAGATTTGACCCAATCTGCAGAAGGTCCATGTGATTAGTAAGCATAAGCTAAGTGGTGCTATTATAAAATTATACTACACTGATTCTGCTTATAGAAATCCTGTGCTATTCTGATTATAAATTCTGTGCTATACTAATCATAATATCCTGTTAAGATATTATTGTATTGCTTTAATTGTAACTATGATTTAGGGCTGTCATCATTCTGCCAAGGATCCCTAAAAGAACCTCTGTCTCCTTAGCGCTGGGTGACAGTAATTAACATATGAAAAATGACACAAAGAAGTTTTATAAACTGGAAACACATTCAGTGCTGTGAACAGCAGGACAGTTAACACAATTTACTGGGAAAGGTTAACTACCTCACATACAAACCTCAGATAAACTGCTAGGCAGCTGCTGGGGAAGACAAAAAAGGGAAGCAGAGAGCTTCACAAAAACCAGTTGATATATTTACAGATAAAGATGACTGAATCTCAAGTAAATCTGATATGTAGATAGCAGTTTTCTCTTTCATCTTGTAAATCTCATTTTTTCTGAAAGATGTCTCAAATAGACTCTACCAATTGGTTGTCTTTTCCTTAAGATGGATCATCAGGTCTGGTAATGGACATTAGATGTGAAACACATCAGGCAAGGGCTAAGTTATACAGATCTCAACTAGGAAATAGATCCTCATGACACGCTTCTTCTAACTCTCTGCCCCAAAAGGAAAAAATCTTGTCTTATACACTGCTTAGTTTCTGCACCCAGCTCCTAAAGAATGTCTTTTTGCAAGGGATGATCAAGGACTTAATAGCTGATAACAGTGTGTTTATCATTATGGAAATGAAACCAAGATACATTCAAAAAAGTCTTTTTATGGGAGATTAAGATACTCCTGGACTTCTCAGAAATAATTGTGACATAGTTTTTGGGGAGATAAAACTTAAGAACAATTCGTAGTTAGCAATGAAAACTACAGTAGCAAAAAGGAATGTTCAAACTTACTTGTTGAAAACAGGCCTGGACAAGATTTTCTGGGAACATATTCCTGTTAAAAAAGTAGAGGCATTTCAACATTATAGCATACTAAGAAGAATTTGTTTATATAAACAAAATGATAAAATCTGCTGCTTGAAAAACAGATCAGGTTGTGTTCCTTTATCCAGAATGCAGTTTATTTAGCACCATCAGATATAAAATCCAAAGAAATTAAGGCTTCAGTACTCCCAACGATCAGTTGGCTGTTTTCCTACTGTTGAATTTTCAGGCTTATTTCTCAGTATTTGACATTACTGCTGGTAAGCTAATAAACCCAGTGGTTTTCTACCCTGCTGCTTCACATCAATCCAGCTCACTACCCTAGATTTCAGGAGAGCAGATACTGGCATCTTCAGGGATCTGCTTGGCAGAGTACCATGGGACAAAGCCCTGGAGGGAAGAGGGGCCCAAGAAAGCTGGTTAGTATTCAGGGATCACCTCCCCCCAAGCTCAGGAGCGATGCATCCCAACAAAGAGGAAGTCAGGCAAAAACGCCCAGAGGCCTGCATGGATGAACAAGGAGCTCCTGGACAAACTCAAACAAAAAAAGGAAGCCTACAGAGGGTGGAAGCAAGGGCACGTAGCCTGGGAGGAATACAGGGAAAGTGTCCGAGCAGCCAGGGATCAGGTTAGGAAAGCCAAAGCCGTGATAGAATTAAATCTGGCCAGGGACATCAAGGGCAACAAGAAAAACTTCTATAGGTACGTCAGAGATAAAAGGAAGACTGGGGAAAATGTGGGCCCTCTCTGGAAGGAATCAGGAGACCTGGGATATGGAGAAGACCGAGGTACTCAATGACTTTTTTGCCTCAGTCTTCACTGGCAAGGCCTCTAGCCACACTGCCCAAGTTGCAGAAGGCAAAGGCAGGGACTGGGATAATGAAGAACCACCCACTGTAGGAGAAGATCAGGTTTGAGAATATCTAAGGAACCTGAAGGTGCACAAGTTCATGGGACCCGATGAGATGCATCTGCAGGACCTGAGGGAAGTGGTAGATGAAGTTGCTAAGCCACTCTCCATTGTATTTGAGAAGCTGTGGCACACGGAAAATAAGGAGGACATTGGTGACAGCCAATATGGCTTCACTGAGGGCAAATCATCCCTGACAAATCTGGTGGCCTTCTACGACGGGCTTACAGCATTGGTGAATGAGGGAAGAGCAACTGATGTCATCTACCTGGACTTGTGCAAAGCATTTGACACCATCCCGCACAACATCCTGGTCTCTAAATCGGAGAGACATGGATTTGATGGATGGACCACTCAGTGGATAAGGAATTGGCTGGATGGTCACACTCAAAGAGTTGTGGTCAACGGCTCAATGTCCAAGTGGAGAACAGTGACGAGTGGTGTTCCTCAGGGGTCGGTACTGGGACCAGCACTGTTTAACATCTTTGTTGGCGACATGGACAGCGGGATTGAGTGCACCCTCAGCAAGTTTGCTGACGACACCAAGCTGTGTGGTGTGGTCGACATGCTGGAGGGAAGGGATGCCATCCAGAGGGACCTGGACAGGCTGGAGAGGTGGGCCTGTGCAAACTGCATGAAGTTCAACAAGGCCAAGTGCAAGGTCCTGCACATGGGTTAGGGCAATCCCAAGCACAACTACAGGCTGGGCGAGGAATGGATTGAAAGCAGCCCCGAGGAGAAGGACTTGGGTGTGTTGGTGAATGAGAAGCTCAAACTGAGCAGGCAATGTATGCTCACAGCCCAGAAAGCCAACCGTGTCCTGGGCTGCATCAAGAGGCATGACCAGTAGGCTGAGGGAGGTGATTCTGCCCTTCTGCTCTGCTCCTGTGAGACTCCACCTGGAGTACTGCATCCAGCTCTGGGGGCCCCAGCACAAGAAAGAAATGGAGCTGTTGGAGCGAGTGCAGAGGAGGGCCCCAAAAATGATCAGAGGGCTGGAGCACCTCTCCTATTGGGCTTGTTCAGCCTGCAGAAGAGAAGGCTCCAGGCAGATCCTATAGCAGCCTTCCGGTACCTAAAAGGGGCCTACAAGAAAGCTGGAGAGGGACTGTTGACAAGGGCTTGTAGTGACAGGAGAAAGGGTAATGGCCTTAAGCTGAAGGAGGGTAGGTTTAGATTAGATATTTGGAAGAAATTCTTTTCTGTGAGAGTAGTGAGGCCCTGGACCAGGTTGCCCGGAGAAGTTGTGGATGCCCCATCCCTGGAAGTGTTCAAGGCCAGGCTGGATGGGGCTTTGGGCAATCTAGTGTAGTGGAGGGTGTCCCTGCCCATGGGAGGGGGGTTAGAACTAGATGATCTTTAAGGTCCCTTCCAACCCAAACCATTCTATGATTCTATGATTGTATGATTTGCATGAGGAATATAGGACACACCATTTCTATAGGATTTGTCAAATATAACTAGAAAAAAAAATAAGAACTGTTATAAATGTTGTGCTGGAAGAATCAGATGTTTAGTGTCTATCGTAGTTTTGAATTCTGAAACTGATCTTGGCTGATGGAAGATTCGCATGTGTTATTCCAGGGTCAAGAACCATTTTCGCTCACTGAAAAAAATAGCAAATTAGATCAGAAGCAGTGCAATCCAGCTGTGTGCCTCCTTTTCAGCCACAAATTTCAGATTCAAACGACTGCGGAAAAAAGCATTAATTAGGTATTTATAGAATATCCAGTCCAGTGTGGAAAAAACCAGTTTATATATTGAAGTAGAAGTCTTTATCTCCTTTCCAGATCTTTCATGAACTCGTGCCTTTATTTTTCAAGTTTTTAAGGCAAAATTTCTTCAAAGGGCTTCCTGGGCTGCATCAAAAGAAGTGTGACCAGCAGGTCAAGGGAGGTGATTTTGCCCCTCTACTCCGCTCTTGTGAGACCCCACCTGGAGTACTGCGTCCAGCTCTGTGGGCCCCAGCACAAGACAGACATGGAGCTGTTGGAGAGAGTCCAGAGGAGGGCCACGAAGATGATCAGAGGGCTGGAACACCTCTCCTGTGAGGACAGGCTGAGAGAGTTGGGATTGTTCAGCTGGGAGAAAAGGCGGCTCCAGGGAGATCTAATTGCGGCCTTCCAGTACCTAAAGGTGCCTACAGGAAAGATGGTGAGGGACTGTTTATCAGGGAGAGCAGTCATAGGACAAGTGGTAATGGGTTTAAACTAAAAGAGGGCAGATTTAGCTTAGATGTTAGAATGAAATTCTTTACTGTTAGAGTGATGAGGCACTGGAACAGGTTGCCCAGAGAGGTTGTGGATGCCCCATCCCTGGAAGTGTTCAAGGCCAGGTTGGATGGGGCTTTGGGCAATGTGGTCTAGTGGAGGGTGTCCCTGCCCATGGCAGGGGGGGTAGGAACTAGATGGTCTTTGAGGTCACTTCCAACCCAAACCATTCTGTGATTCTATGATTCTATGAAAGGCAAGAGTCGTTTGTACAAACCTAGGATTTCCTTTAATCTTTCCAAGACTGTCTGGGTTTGGATCTTAAATCTGATGAATATAAATAAGTAGGAAAAGTAACTATAATTCCTTCAAAAGATAATTTCAGATTTCAGACTCCTAATTTACAGTCTTAAATTTGTTTCCAAGATGTTGAGCAACTGTAGCAAAACTCCAAACTACTCTGAGGTACAATTCACACCACTTCTTGCTACTGGAAGACTTTTTTGTGCATGGAACTACACCAGCCCTCTGAGTATGTGTGGAAATGTTCATGTGGAAGCTACTGGTAACAGACTGCATTATGTTTTATAAGGCACCTGACTGCAGTTTCCTTCATTGATTCCTGGGCAAGTAACCATGAGGAATGACATGAGCCATCCAAGGAGCTGCCATTTTGGTCATGCACAGGCAGGAGAGGACAGAGGCTGGGAAGAGCTGTGGATTATAAAACATGGGGCTTTGGGGTTGAGGACTGTTAACTCACACACAAACCTCAGAGAAGCTGAGTTATTCTCAAAGAGGTCCACCTTGATCTGTGCTGGGGCAGAGATGCCCCAGATGACAGCAGACATTTGCTATTAAATAGGACAGTGATTTTTTCAAGGCAAATATATACATTGGAACAGGCTTCCCTGGAAGTATTTAAAAGACATGGAGATGTGGTGCTTAGGGACATGGTTTAGTGGTGGACTTCGCAGTGCTAGGTTAATGGTTGGACTTGATGATCTTAAAGGTCTTTTCCAACCTAAACAATTCGATGTTTCTATATATGTACATACGCATGTGTATATTTTACAAATGTCAAAGAACTCAATCTGGAGTTGCTTCTGCAAACACCAGTCACATTTCCTGACATAAGAAATGCTGAGAAAGCCAATTTTAGATATGTGGCAGTTGATTCTTACATGACAGATTTAGTAAAATTCTACAAAAATAAAATAGTGGGCAAGAATATTGATACAGAATTGCAGATGGAGGAAAAAACAATCCACAGAAACATTTTTGTGGATTTGGGAACTACTTAGCCACTATTGGAAACACAGCCCTTTTCTGTGATTTTTTTTTTATAATTCCTAAAACACATTAGCTCTGAAAACCTGATGAAGTCTTCTACAGACTTTTCTAGGGGTTTCCTTCTTCTAACGACTTTATGTATATATATATATAACCATTTATGTATCTATATATATAACCATTCTATGATTCTATGATTCTGTGATCTATCATTTTCCAGAATGCTGACTGGGAAAGACTCATTATAAGGTTGCCTTAGATACTGATGATGCAGCAAACTTGTTGACTGTGCAACCCTAAGAAACCTTTGCATAGTGTGTATGTTACGCTGCATCCTGCTTTGAGGAGGGGAAACACAACACTGCCATTTCAGGTGGTTGTCTGTGCTGGATGACACAGAAGCTGCCAGTCAGTAACCCACCAACCATTCAATCCTTTCTGGATATTTTCTTCAAAATACAAAAATCTTGCACATCAATTTCTGCAAAAGATGGAATTTTTGCTGTCATTGGTTTATTAACCAAAGTCTATGGTGTAAAGAGAAATTTTTTTAACAAACTGCTTTGAATATACTCTAAAATGGCTAACCTGTTAGAATGTAAGTTATTCTCTCCTTATTCATCCAAACAACATTAGAAAGATTTTATTGTATTACACATCACAACTTTTTTTTGTATTTGTTTGGACTTCTGCAACAAGGGTATGGCAACTAAAAAACAAAACCTTACCTGATCAGATCCAGCATGGCATCAACCGTATTGACTTCTGGGGTACTGCCCACTCTGTCAATCTCATTTGCTGTTTGAGGCACTCCAGGTTTAATGGTCACAACTAAGACAATCCCTGCAGAAGAAGAACCAGAAGAGCTCACAGTGTAAGCAGAGGCACTGATGCATCCTGCCTCAGTGTATCCTGTGTAGCTACATTCTTCATGAGCTAAACTCACCATGAGCTAAACCCACCTGGGTGCTCATGCAGGGCTGTTCAGAGAAGAGAAGTCTACAGGTGATGTCCTTAAATGTGTGGGTTCCCCCAACACGGAAGCTACTTGTAGCCTTGCCACTGGACTCAGACACTTGTTTTGTTTTTGCATGCATGATACTAAATCACTAGTGCTTACCAAGACTGTAGATTACTTCAGTTGGGCTTCAGCTGAAGAGTTCTGCAACTTTTGCATGGTGATATTTTGAATTCCTATTTACCTTTTCCTTTATGCAGCTCTTCTTGTTACTAGCTTTCAGATATGAATACAAGTGTGTTGTCCTGTGTACCCCAAAGTACAAGAGGATGTTTTGGTAAAGTTAGCAATGAAGTTATGTAAGAAAAGGGTTTCAGAAACAGACTGAAATAAAAAATTACGAGTAAGAAATACTGGCTTTGACCTTGTGAATACTGAAATCAATGATGAATTTTCCATCTACTTTAGTGGCTTCATTTTAGGCATTTTTACTATTATATTAAATACTTGGCCTTTCCAAATGTACATCACTTTTTCTTTCTCTTTTTTTCTCCCCCAAATCCAAACAAAGCTACAGCAAATGAAACTACTAAATCTCAGTGTAGGAGGAAAGGTATTTGGATTACTCTTCAATCAGACAAGAACAAGGCTTTCTAATGACAGCTGTGAATAAAAGCAGAACTGAATTTGTCTAACTCTGCACAAAGAAACAAGTAATGTCATAGCATCATAGAGTAACTTAGAATAGCAGGGACCTCTGGAGATTGCCTGGTTTAACCCCTCTCTCAGGATAGGGACAATTTCAAAGTTAGATACATGTTAATGTTTGTCTTTATTAATTTTCCTCACTATGTATTCACAGAAAAATTCCCGGCAGATGAGATAGCCTGAACGGTGTAACCGCAATGATATATTATTCTCAATGATGCAATCTCTAGAAACTAATCTGGCCTTATATGTCTGTATGTGATTCTTTTTCTATTGTTAAATACTGCTTTGCTTTACAAGTAGGCCACATACATTGTACATTTTGTCGTTCAGGTAAATACCTGTTTCTTTTTAGTGAGTGATATGTAGGCAGAGTATTCACTCAGGCTCAACAAAATAAAAAGATAAGCCATAAACTACATAACAGGTGACAGAGGACGGTTTAATTTTAGTTCTTATTTAAGAAGGCAGGCTGAAGATGTTTAAGGAAACATGGAAGATTTCATGGTTGCTTGTATGGAATGAACTTTCTGCAAGAGGAGATGTGGACTTCAGAGAGGTAGGAGAGGCGTCTGGCAGTGACAGAGGGCACAAAAACCTTTTAGGAAGGAAATGAGATGACAAGGAAAGCAGTATTTTCTGTCATTCTTTCCACTGAGACACATTACGCATTCTTGCATCGGAGAATCAGCAATAATCTATTATTTTGCTATTGAAGAAATTCACTTTGTAGTAAAGGCTGGGCTTTGATATTCATTCAGCTTTCCAACTGCTGGTCACTGTTTACCTAAGCAGACAGCTCCTAATCTTCCTTGACCTGAAATATGTGGTGAAATTGCCTGTGGCTTCATATTGGGTATGAATACAGCCCAACTGTGAACAGTGGGACTAACTTCTCCCTGTATCTGGCTACAAGTATGTCGAGATGTTTGCTATGATTCCTGTCTCTTCTCCCTGTCCTGTCTTGGGAAATTAGTAATGTCACAGTGCTGTATACTTGTAATTAGGCGATACTGAGGATTTTGAAAGTTATAGGAGCACAGAGTACCTAGTATTACAGCAATGACTGTAGTGCAGAAATAATATATGACTGCTCGCAAACCAATCTTCCCAGAAACGCTGGAATCCAAAGCAGCAACACCTGCAAAAAGAACCACAAAAACAAAGCACTAAAAACCAATCTTATAAGAAACTTGTTATTTTTGTAGAGACAATTATTTATTCTTTCTATGCAGGAATTTTTTCCTTATTCAAGATATTTTTAAATACCTAATTGCCAGTTGCACTTCTGAAAAATATCTGTAGCAGACCAACGTATTTGCTTCTGCTTCTCTGCAAAAATCCATTTTCCCCTGGATTTTTCTGGGAAAAACATAATTGAGCTTTTCTGATTCCCTGATGTTCGTGATGAATTAGACTTCTTGGGTTTATTAAAGTATGTTACAATTTAGTTCCATATTCACTTATATAATAGTTTGACTTTCTTCAGATCTGTAATGTTTTGGGTTTAAAACTAAAAGCCAGGGGAAAGGGCTGCTCAGGGCTGTTACCCTAGGTTGCACAAGGGCACAAGTTAAAGCTCATTCCTGGTGGGCTTGCTTTCATTAACAGGTTTACTTTTTTTTTTTTTTTGACTAAAGCTTTTCTGAAGTCTGGGCTACTCCTACTCCTCTGCCTGCATCTGTCATCTGCCAGTGTTATATACTGAGGTCAACCTAACTTCTGGCAACAATATTATATCAAACTGCTCATGAAGTATTTTTCAATTGTTTAAAAGATTTACAGTTATATCTGTACACAAACAATTCAGTAACCAGGGTAAAATGAGCATTGTGACTGTAAAACTTGACCGTCTATAACCATACTAGTTAATAATTCACTGCTATCTCTTTATTATACATTTGTGATCCATTTATATTTTTATGTTTATTGAGTCACATTATCAAAGACTGGCCAGATTCCCTTGTATAAGAAAGCAAAAATACCATAAGGATATTTAACCTCAAGAAGCATGATTTTGTGGGAAAAAAAAGAAGTTTCAAAAACTAATGGAGAAAAATCAAAAGATATTTCTGACATAAATGTAACTTATTGATCTTTGAGCTCAAAAAAGATCTCAGCAAGCATACTTCAACCATGTGGTGATGTCTCTTTCAGAAGGTATATTAACAGCAGTAACAACTTCTGCCTAGAGCTTTCATATAATACCTTACTTGTTCTGTTAATTGTTATTCAAAATGCAAACAGTACTGGGAGGGGAGAATGAAGGTTATTTTGTTTCATCATCTATTTGATTATTTTTGGGTCTTCCATGGGATAGTGTATCATCAGACTGACTACAGAAGAACTAGGTATACATGCAGAAATTATGATGTAAAGACTGTATCACTTATACAGTAAATAAGGATAATAAAAGAACTACTCATATGGCAAGGGAATACAGACCACTGCACAGAAAAAAGTAGTGCCACAGCTATTACAGGAGACTGTCAGCACTAAGGATATTGCTTGAGGCACAAACAACAGAATGGACACAGAATCTGGGCCATCATTTCTAGTTCTCACCTTGGGAACTGGGAAAAACCAGGTAGAAAGGAGGATTTCGCATTGCTGTGGGCACAGCTGTGGAAATTATGGCAGCAAGAACTCTTGAGAATGGATAGTAATAAATAATGGGTTCAGTGGACAATAGAAAAGCTGGTTTCAAAGGCTGTCAATGTTGAAACTTTTGCACGCGATACATTAACTTCGAAGTCTTTACATCATATTTTTAAAAGAGAGCAACTGGTATTGCCACAGTTCCATATCTTTTAATGAAAAGTTCATAAAAACTAGAAATAAAGGAATTTTATTCTAAAACTTGGATCAATGGTCAATAGCAATTAGACAGACAGTGGAGGTAAGATAATAACCTTGTCATGTGACGGAGTGCTTCAGAAAGCTTGCCTTAAGACTTTTTTTGCCTGACAGTCTTGCTGACTTAGCCAAGAGCCTAATAATCATGCAAGGTTACTTCCCTGGAGTATTGAGTTATAAAGATTCTACAGTTACTATGACACGAAGCTCCTGTGACAGCCATTCTTCTGGCTCCAAATGAAAACCCTTTGCAAACTGTCATGATCACTGAAGTTACAGAGGTATAATTAAGGGAAAACTTTGCCCCTGCCTTTTTAAACTGGATAATGATCCTGTTAGTGAGTGAGCTAGAATCCAGCTTGTGCTTCCACTGTCATGTCAGTGCTGTTTTGCTAGTAGCTATAAAAACAGGGAAATCAGTCAGGCAGACGTAACTGAATAAGTACAACTATGGTCTGAGGGTGACAGGTGTGGGTTTGGTTTTGTTTTTTTGAAAACAGCTGTACTCTGAAACAAAACTGTATTCAGGATTATGCTTCCAGTCTGAGAATGAAGTAGCATTCACTACAAGTGCCACAGACACAGGTTCATACTAGGTGCTTTATAGTGCTAAGCTCCTTTTTTTCATTTTTGCTTGTTACGCATAGGAAAACAGAATATATAAAAATAGATTTCCCTTCAGATATATTCTACTGTCATTAGTGAGCAATTGATAATATATAACTGATCCTGCTTCTCAAGCCAACTGAAAATTAAATTCATTTTGAAATAACAACATGGCTTTATAATTTCTTTGGACATAACTGAGAGTTAATGGAAGATGTAGTAAACAACACATACAACTAACACTGATTTCAGTTCATAAGAAAACTTATTTCTCAAACTAAGATTGCACACATGCTACTCAAAATGGAAAGCCTGCAGTGTTGTAAGTAAAGATAAGATCACAGAAACAGTGTAATTAAACTTGGGTATCTACTTTCGATTACCATTAAACGTTTATAACTATTTTATTTGCTCTTTCCCTCCCTCAGCCTATTCCCAAGTTTTAAATTGTTAAACAGGTTTGAATAGATAAACTGTAAATGTTGTGCAGAATTTAAACAGATATGATGGATTCTCCTCCATACCTGGGCATTTCAAAACTCCAGTGTTTCAGATTAGTTCCTTAAATCTTCCTACAAGCGGTGTTCTAATTCAGCTGCAGGTACTGCAGCATGGAATGCAATTCTGCAGCTGTGATACACAAGACTTAAGGGAGATGACCACAAAAGACACCAACTGGTGTTAAAATCTGTTAATCTATGTACCTCTCTGCTCATATTATTTTAGCAGAAAAGAAATCAACTGCCTTGTCTTCTGCAATTCTGCTTCCATGTTTTCTATGTTACAGTCTCCAACTCAAAGCTCTTTGTACTTTTTGTATTTTTCTTTTTTTGCCCAATTTTCTCTGATTTGCAAAACATACACTTGTAAAAGAATAAAAAAAAGGAAACAATCAGTGAAATCAAGTCTCTCACATCTTCTCTTTCTTGTCCCAGGAACTCAAAACGCTACCAAAATGAAATGCACTGTATATGTACCTTTTTCTTTCTTTCTTTTTTTTTTTTTTTTGAGAAAAGGATGGAAGGATAAATAATAAGAATTATGTTAATAATTTTGTTTGACAGAGTATCAAGGCATGAAAACACAACAGGGATTAAGGATGGTACAGGACCCTCAATAGAACAGAACAGGCACATTGGCTAAGAAACATAGACAGCACATTTTAAATGCTGGTGAAAAAAAAGGAAAACTCTAATGCAGCTGTTCCCTACATTGCAATAACTTTCTTTGTTCTGTGTATGGTCTTTTTTTACTTGAATCTTTTGCTTGGTACTGCCAGGAAGCCTACCCATTTAATTTTCTTTTATTTTTATAGCTGCTATTTTTGCTCTATTACTAGAGGATTCCCAGGACCTTCCTCTTTAAAAAATAACCAGAAAGGAGGACAATATTGTGAAACTTGCAAAAAATCCGAAGTGGTAAAATGGAGTGATTACAACTGACCAGTTTAATCCTGTGTTGTGTTTAACTACTGATTTTTGCATGTGGAATACATGCAAAGTTAAAGACACATAGCTTCTCTGACTCTTACTTTAGAACCCCTGTCTACCTAGTTAAATGCATCAAACCAAGAGTCCTGTTAATACTGGATGGTAGCACCATCGGTCACCTACAACTTTTGAAATCCCTCTGAAATTTCTTCCATAATCTTCATTTGTTGTACATATTTAGAGCTGCTTTCCTGAAATGTTACTATATAAAGCTAATTTACCTAAGGGACTAGTCTGATTTAAACAAAACGGAGCCTAAATATGAAACATAGTGTTCCAGAAATTTTACCATCAGCCACTGGTGGAAGCATGAATCATTCTTTTAGTTTCTCACAGACTTAAAAAAATGACATTTTAGTATAACACATGCTTGCAACTTTATGAAAGACCAATATTTACTTGTCTATTTTCTCTCTGTCAAGAGTGATATTTTTTTTTCCGTTTTGGTGTCACCGGGGAACAGAGAATATTCCTAAACAAAGCTATAATATTGAAAGTGCTGTTGAAGTTATAATGAAGTCCTGAAAAATCATTGAAATATATGTTTCAATAGTACTGACGCTGTTGAAGGTTCATGTAAATCCAGAAAATTTATTTTCTAAACTTTTTGTGATCTTTCTTTGCCTGGCTGCTTGGAAAGTTTGTTTTGGAACATTCTGAACACAAACCAGTCCTCAGGTTTTCTTTGTCCTCTCTTCTGCCCCATGACAATTCCGCTCCCATTAAATACAGGAGTGTCTTTGTTCAACCGCCAACAGAGTCAACCTCTTTTTCACGGCTTCCAGGTTGGTCTATAGCTTTCTTATTGTTTCCTAGGAAATGTAATAAGATTCCCAATGATTTCTGTACTTGCCTTTAAGTTTTCAAAAACAGCTACTCAGATCTTTGGGAATACCAATAATGCATAACGTTTCAGGTAAAAGAAACCAAGTAGCTAATAAAAAAACCCCTCTGCAGATAATGGAGTCAGGTAAACCATTCAGACAAACTCATAGTCACAAACCAGCCCTGTCTGCCACTCCGAAATGGCCTCTGAAATTTGACATACCCACAGGTTTTTGTTGAATAAAAGTCCAGCTGAGACCTTTCAAACCCTCCACTAGTGTGCCAGCAAAACTGCTGTGGAGCAGTGTAATTATATATCTCTGCATCGAATAAAGTACTGTGAACTTTGTAACAAATCCTAGAGCAATGTGCTTCACATTCACTATGTCCAAAGCATTTCTTCAGAAAACAGTCAGTTCCTATTCTCTTCCTCTCCTGACACAGGAGCAGTGGAAAGTGCCATCAACTAGCTACATTGCCATGCAGCAATTTCAACCTAGTTGTATGGAAATATCTTTCATCACCTGTGTAACTCGATTGCAGATTGTGTTGTCTTTGAGTGTTGCTGAGGCCAAGAGCTAAGTAGGGGAGAGAGGTTGTAAAAAATACCCAAAATCACAACAGTTAATGTAAAATGAAAGATAAAGAAACCAGTTGTTTCAGTTTATAGCAATATCCAGCTACTAGATTAGACTGAAACCTCTGTGATGTGAAATTACTCTGCATCTGGATATTATAAAGTGTTTTTATCTTTCTCTGAAGATGGCCATTAACACAGACTTAAGAGCTGACAGCAGTTCCTAAAGAGCAACCTATAAAGTCAGGTTAAAAAATCAAGTACTCATTTTATTCAATGGAGTACAGGAGAGGGAACCACTTACAGTGCATTAATAAAACCTTCAAAGATGTTGAAAGATTACTACCCCATTAACTCCTCCTCCAATTTTGTTCCTGCCTGTTGAAATGACCGACATTTCCCACATAAACCAGAAGTTTTATGCTGGTATCCACATTTGAGAACCTCATAATAAAATCTGTTGTAAGACTACATCTTTATACAGCATGGAGTGGACAGCCAAGTGACTGACTGCAGTTGCTATCATCACAGGAGAATTACCAGCTGGGATAAATATTTTAAACTGAAAAAAGCAAATCAGCACCCAACATGATTAAAAGTCATGTAAACAAAATGTTTTCTGTATAAGATGATACTGCACTGTGTTGTTGTTTGGTTTGTATCAGTGTTCACTTTGGAGGCCTGTACAAATGCGCTCATGTCCAAACGGCTTTGGCATGAGATATAACACTGTAATTCTGGAGTTGTTCGCTGTGCTTCATTAATCCTGTGGTCCTGTGAGATCTGGGAGTGAAAAGGGTTGCATTAAGGACTGGAAACAGTCACAAGGCTCTTCTGACTTCCAGTGATTATCATCTTAATGGTTCCCTAGGTGATAACACCTACATCCTTAGAGGCTGTCATACTGCTCCACAGAGGTGTTCTAACTGAGCACAAGGATTTATGCATCCATATGTTATTTTTCAATACATTATGAGAGACTACATCTACAATTTGCTGCTGTGATTGACTCTGTTCAGGTCCAACAATCATACCTAAACACCTTGGGTTCTTCTTTTGCTGCTCTACAAATTTCAGTGTCATCACAAAGTGCAACTCCTGCAGTACCTCCTAGCTGTTCTCAAAGCTTCTGAAGATCAGTGGTAGCTGACAGGAGCTGTTTCTTCCACCATCTCACTTCATCGGCACAACAAATTGATCGTTAAGGATAATCAGAAAAAAGCTGGGCTGTTTACCTCCCTTTGCCAACACTGCTATACTTCATGATCAAGATGTGAGTTTTCTCTGAACAAAGATGGATGCCACTTAGCCAGCTCCTAGCACTGGTGGCAGGCTCTTCTCAATGAATGCAATTCAGAGCCAGAGGGAAGAGTCTGCTCAAGGGCCTTCCATGTCCACACAACCACCAGCCACACTGTAGCTTTCTCAATTAGCTTTAGGAGCTAATCACATTTCTGAGGATAAATAACAGAAGTATGGCACACATCAACTATACGCAATTGTCTCAGAGTTCTGATATCTAATTCACTATTGTAACAAAAACATAGCAACAAAAATTCCTGAAGAGTAGAATGCTAAGGCTTTTACACCTTCCCATCTATGACTAAGATGTTGATTCAAGGACAAAATGAAGTTCTAAAACTGCTCCAAACTGCCATCAGCCTTATTGCTTTGATCTTCTCCCAGGTATACACGTTTTAATTCTTTCCTTCTGCCTTGGCTCTTCTGGCTGCAATGTGCAGTCACTAGGTCATAGAAGCGGTATGATGGACATCCAGGATAGTCAGGTCCATTTAAAAATCTTTTACAGAATATTGCAACAGATGTATGAAAATAGAAAAACATAGAAGAATCTTAAAATGCATATAGAGAATTCCAGTAAGCAATCCTTCTAAGGGGACCACAATGTTTTATATAAAAATAGTAGTGTTGTTTTATTACCAGGAGTGCACTATGTTTTGTGTTCTTGCAAAAATGTAAGATTTACTCTTCAAAAAATACCGCTGGGGGTAGGCGAGAAAGAATGAAGAAATGCAGACAGAGTGCCTTTGATAAATGGATAGCTGTCTGAAATGCAAGTTTCTTAGCTTTAAAAGATGGACCTGGGAGTGTTTCTAATTTAAGACATGAGCAATATCAAAATTTCAATTGCATCTGACTGTGTGGTATGACCTGTCTGTTTGAATTTATTTTTTGGAATGGTATTTACTTCGTACTGACCGTTCTCATTTAATCTTCTGATCATCACAAAGCTGGTGGCCAAGTCATAACAGCAATCTTTCTTAGAATCAAGAGACAATTTTTAATTAGTTGCATGCTTTTCTTCTACTTGCTAACTACTAACACTAAAACAGTACTTGGCCTATATCTTCAGAAAAGACACATGATTTTTGCTTGAGGAACTGAATACCAAATTCTAGCTCCAGTGTTGACTTCTGCAGCAAGATTACTGCTTATGTTCTTATTCCTCTCTGTGTCTAAGAGAATCCAAATTTGCCTTCTTGTTCCATGGGCTACTGCCAGCTCTAATCAGTTACTGCCAGGAACGGAAGGAATCTCACACATATAAGATTAAATTTCATCCTATTTCCATGTAAATTTTGTCATTGTTTAGTGGATACAGTTGGGAAAGCTTCCTTTTCACAGCAAGGAAAGGTCCTCTCTGCTGTCCTATGAATTCAGGAGAGTTCATAACCATGACGTCAGGTTTGGAGAGATCTTTGTGCTCAAAGTGCCTGGCATCACCTATGCAATCTCCCTTGCAACTTATCAGTCCACAGTGATTCTTCTTTAACAGGGACACGTGTTGGAGTCACACTCCCTGACACTCAGAAAGGGTATGAATAGACTAAATGGTAAATTCGTCAACTAATCTGAACTTTTTTCACCCATCCGGTCTCTTGGTGATACGGTTATATCCACTTTGGATGTCTGTTTTTGCAAGACAATCCTACCACTACCTTTTCATTTCCTGTGTGAAGAATGGTCCTCTCAGGGCTTCTGAAAAACAAGGAAGAGTACCAAAGCCAGCTGTCCTCTGTCCTTTTGTCCTTAGCCCAGTACTTCCTTTTGTCCTTGGGCTATGCTCACTTTTTGAAGGGAAAACTGTGCTGTATACACTTCAGACAATAACTGCTGCAGGGGTAATCACTGTAACACTGGTGAATTCAGAGCTTGTACTTCTTTGAAGCCGTTTTTGACTCATCTGTGATTTTTCCCTCTTTCCATTCCAGACTCTGAGCTTTTTCTCTCCCATTCTGCCCTTTTAGTTGGATTGATCTTGTAGTACAACTTTACTCTGACAGCGATTAATCTCCTGAGAGCTCACTTTCTTCATATTCTCCCTGAAATCTAAGTTTACAGATTAGATTCAACAGGAATTACTGTTGTTTCCTTCCAAGGGCTGAAGGGTGAATCTTTTCCTCTTTTTCCCTTTGCTCTGTGGAATTCTCTAGGTCATGCAATACCTTATCCCTTGCATATGAACAAAACGGTCAGGATCAAACAACTAATTCACAACTGTCTACTGAAATACCACCCACATTAAGGACTTCAGACTCTGAATTATCTTTTGTATCTAGTCTTCCACTCACTAATTGAATGATATACATAGCTAAGTCTCATTAGGAGGACAGTTCTGAGTCAGATGTTGGCTGAGATATTCAGGTATTGAAGAAGCTATGGCACATGGAAGCCCCAAAGACACTGTGATATGCAGTCTCTCAAATGAGATTTTTGGTGACCCACTACTTCTGTCTTCAGTGCTTGTTAATAGAAGTCTTCCATTACTATTCTGTCAGTCCCTCTGTAACAGTAGTTATCCTGTATATTGAAATTTCATTGTTACTTACTGTAAAGGAAAAGGATTTCTATGACAGCTTGTAGCAATTACCTTTTCAGTATACTTGATAGAAATGTAACTAATCTCTCTTCTTTGGAGCAAATAAATGTTATTCCACTAGTAGTGTTGTGTAAATGCACAGAAGAATGTCTTACAAATGAACTGAAAAAAAACTAGCAAATTGTGGGGGAAAGAGGGAGTGGGGGGAGAGAGATGCATGCAGGTAATGAGTAAGTATCTGTTAGTGCTATCTAAATACCACAAAAAAAAATTAAATCAGAAAATTCTCAATTCCTACTTCCATGATCTAGTAAAACTACCACTGGATTAGCATGATAAATATTTGACTTCTACCTTTGAAGAGGCACTGAAAAAAGATTATTTTTTTTAAAACAGACTAAAGCATGGAATGCATTAATAGTTATAAAAAATATTCCAAATACTGAAAGGGGGTGTCTTGGATGATTTAGGAGTTGTTATGAACCTTTCTAAATACCAGATAGAAAGGGAGGAATAAGTGGGAGATGAATAGCTCATGGCAATGAAAGGGATGAAATCATTATAAAACAGAAGGAAGTTCCAGTATCATGTAAAGAAAAAATTCTGGCCCTGGATATCAGTTTGCTAAGGGACTGTTGTTCTGCCCTGCTGGCAGTTGGTACAATCAGCATCGCAGCATTGTATTATGATCTTTTGCTAGACAGTTTATTGGACTATATGCATAGAAAGAAAGTGTTAGTACTGCCTTCCATTCCTCTTATTTGCATTATTTCCTACAGTATCACTTGTAGGAAAATTTTCATTTTCCTGTAGAAAGCTCTTAGAGGTTATATAATCTCAAGTTAATGCCTTTTCAGGAGATATGATGTTCCTTGGGTGGAATACAATATGAGCTTATAAGGAGGGGTAATGGCCTTAAGCTGAAGGAGGGTAGATTTAGATTAAATATTTGGAAGAAATTCTTCATTATGAGGGTGGTGAGACACCAGAACAGGTTGCCCAGAGAAGTTGTGGATGCCCCCACCCTGGAAGTGTTCAAGGCCAGGTTGGATGGGGCTTTGGGCAACCTGGTCTAGTGGAGGGTGTCCCTGCCCATGGCAGGGGGGTTGGAACTAGATGATCTTTAAGGTCCCGTCCAGCACAAACTATTCTACGATTCTATGACAATCTGCCAATATGGACAGGCTAGCAAGATTTGTAACAGAAATCAGATTCAGTTCAGGGATGTAGAAGAAATATAGCCTCTGCACTGTTGCAGGTGAAATGTATGGAGTGAATACAGAAAACTTGGAGTACTGAAAGTACTTGAATTACCTCAAAATTACTGGTGGTAAAACATATAGGTGCACAAGTTTTAGCTTCCAGACTCTTAAAAAAGAAAACTTTAACATGACACTACATTTTTTAATCGATCATGATATCTACATACAGGGAAATGGAGTAAAAAAGTGAATGCAATTTGTTTTATATAGTGCAATTATTTTTTATGTCCTGAGCTCCAGAACTGAAGAGTAGATGACACCAACCCACTTCAGACCCATCCACAGCGGTGCCACCAGCAGCGCCCCAGTGATATGGCTGGGACAGGAGGCAGTGACTGCCGATGCCACAGAGTGACTGTTGTGTTAGGGCTCTTTGCCCTTGAGAACTGGTGGTAACCATGCTCCATGAACCAGAAGTGCACTTCAAAGTTTTATTACTATAATTTAAAACCTTAAATAATGTAGGGGCTGTCTCAGTTGCATAAAGGTCAACTGATATTGATGGGAAAGGAGTAGATGACTGTGATAGAAGTAATCTGAAGAGGATGGGCACAAAGCCTTATCCATTAATAGCCCATGACTCTGCAGTCCTCCCTGCCTCAATGACTGCACATGGACAGCGAGGGCAGGACCTCCGGCATCCCTCAGTACAACTGAAGGCAAAACTCATTAGCAGTAGTGTAACATTTTCTGTCCTTTGCACAACCTACATGATACAAAGGGGCAAAGTGATCTTCCTGCCTGAGCCCAGACAACTAGTTTACTAATATTACACAATGGACCTGCTTTCTGTGAGGTTCTTTTGGCTTCAGAAACATAGAAAAGCAAGCAAAGAACACGCAGGTATCTCAAGAGACAGTCTCTGAGTATGTTAAGATAGATCAGGGATTCCCCAAGGACTGGAAACAAGTGTGCCTGCTCATGATGCACAGGGCCTGTTAAGGATGCCTCAGTCACAGAGCATCTATCAATAACTGTGCTTCTCGGACTTGCAGAAATGGAAACTGCTGAGGCAGCTGCCACCCCAGGAATGGTGACACCAAAGGAAAATTGATTTGGAAGCCCTGCTTTATACAAAACAAAATATATTTGTTCTCCCAACATTTCCTTCTCTGTACTCCTTTACAGTACTTTACATCTGTGGATAAATGGAACTGGCAGGTCTATTCCTGACTATAGGCACAGCCTCAGTGTGTTTAAACTTCAATTACTAATATAGTAGACAAAAAAAAAAGGTTGTTAAAGTCTGACTTTCAAAGATAAACACAAGAAATAAGAACAATCTGATTAATACTCTACTTTGGTTTTTTTTCATTGTATTCTAGCTCTTTTGTCTCCCATTTTGTACGTTTTGCCTCTATTCACCAAACTTGTTGGCACTGCAATAAAGCAAACCAGTAACTTCTGAAACATAGATGCAAGGCAGGAAACTGACACTTTAAGTTTAAACAATGGAAATGAGCAACCTATTCAAGATACTCATCCATCAGCCTAGATTCAACATCCTCTTTCCACAGGGCAAGCAATGGTCTCTGCGAATGGGGAAAGTCAAATGGCCCAGGTACTTCACTGGGACATTTTTCTCTCACGCAGTTGTGATAGGCCATTGTCAGCTAGAATAAGCCAGATTTGTTGTGGAATTGTTATCTTTGTACTACAAGCACGAAGTGCAAATAAAAGAGTGTGCAGTCGGTACTGGGAAAGGTGGAACTGGCAGGATGCTTCAGACAGTACTGAAGCAGTAATGAAAGCAGGCCATGGAGTAAACGAAGAGTTTATTTCTACAGTCATGGAAACCTAGTGGTTGGAGCATCATCAGACCCACAGCAAGGCAGATATTGCATTTATAGCTCACATACAGCTGCCCTCAGAAAGGCAATTGATACTGGTTTTTTTTTTAACTGTTCCCGAGGTATGCTGTTTGTAACCTACAAATACCCCATCAACTGTTTTAAGGAATTTTGGTGTTCTCCATAGCTGACCCTGCACAAATTCATGAGCCAGGAAACTCACATGCATCTGTTCTAGCCTCTTTGGAGCCACCTGTGAAGGCTGCAAGTGCAAGAAAGGTCAGAAACATAAGGAAAAGCTTTATTAATGTTTTGACAGGGAGAACAGATAAGAAATGAGGGAGAGGTTCTTGTAGAACTTCAAACAGATGTTGAATAGCTGATAAAATCATGTCATGAATATTGAGATCTGAGACATGGACCTGCTGTGTTATGTGCCATGTGTTTTAAACCAAAGCATGATGCAGAAAACAGAACAGATGTGACCACTACAGAGCTAAGATTTCCAGAATTTATGAGTAACCCTGGAAACATCATCAAAGAAAGGTCATTTATCAGATATATGATGCCAGCTTTCAGGGGAAGTTTTTGACAGAAAACATTCTAGGCCTACAGAAAGACCTCCACATCATGGTCCATGGCTTGTAGTTTGAAAATGAATGAGACAGGCAGTCTGAAATAACCCCAAACTGCAACTTATATGCTACAAGTCACTACTGGTGTACCCCAGAGGTCAATACTGGGTTCAATACTGTTTAACATCTTCATCAATGACCTAGATTATGGGGCAGAATGCTCCCTCAGTAAGTTCACAGAAAATACAAAACTGAGAGGAGCGGCTGATACATGAGATGGTTATACTGACATTCAGAGGTACCTGGATAAGCTGGAGAATTCATCTGAGAGAAATTTCATGAAGATCAACAAGGATAAATGCAAAGCTCTACATCTAGGGAGGAATAATGCAAGGCATCACTACATGCTGGAGGTTAACTGTCTGGAGAACAGCTCTCCAGAGAAGGACCTGAGGGTCCTGATGGTCAACAAGCTGGTTATAAGACAAAAATATCTCATAGCAAAGGTGGTCAATAAATTCCTGGGCAGCATTACAAAGAGCTAGGAGGTGATCTTTTCCCTAAACACAACACCAGTGAAGCCACATTGGGAGTACTGTGGCTAGTTCTGGGTTCCCCACTACAAGAAAGAGATGGCTTACTGAAGTGAGTCCAGTGAAGGGCCACAAAGATGATGAAGGGACTGGAACATCTCTCACATGGGAGGCTGAGAGAGCTGAGACTGTTCAGTCTGGAAAAGAGAAGGCTCAGGGTGATTTTATTTATGTGTATAAATACCTGACGGGTGGGAATGAAGAAGACAGAGCCAGACTCTTCTCATTGGTGCCCAGACACAAGACAAGAGACAACAGGCAAAAATAAAAAAAACCATGAAATTTCATTTGAACAAGAAAACACTGGTTTACTGTGAGGTTGGTCAAACATGTTGCCCTGAGAGGCTGTGGAGTCTCCATGCTTGAAGATATTCAAAACCTGACTGGACATGGTCCTGGGCAACCTCCTCTAGCTGATCCTGCTTGAGCAGAGTGGGGTTGGACTAGACAGTCTCAGGAGATCCCTTCCAACCTCAACCATTCTGTATGACTATGTGTGAAAGAGGAAAAATCACCAGTGTGCTTTATGATTCTACACAGGTCTACTTCTTCAATCCAAATGTGCATTTCTGATGCTTGGAAGGTTACCATATTTCTTTTACAAGAGGCAAAATATCTCATCAACACCCTGAAGAAGGATGCAGGTGAACAATGAAAACCTTCATGCACGGACATGCCTGGTCCATTTGCTTGCCACATATTTCAGCATTACTTGCATACAGGCAGCTAATGCTTTTGTCTGTCTAGAGCAGCAAAGCTCTGCATATTCTATTGAAGTATCAGACTTGTTTCCTTTTTCTTGCCTAAAAACCTAACATAGAAGTGTAGAAAAAATAAACCCTTCTTTTCTATGTATATTGGAGGTCAGAATCAGAGCATCTTGTTCTCATCTCTGGATATGAATTTAACTCCTATAATCTGCAATCTTTAAAATCTAAGCTCATGTTAGTAATTACAAATGCAGTTTACTCATACTGGAATGTTAAACATTAAATAGCAGCATAATATTTTTAACAGCATGATTCTTGCTTCCTATTGCAAGTGCTGGGCAAGGATACATTTAATAAATAATTAATTTCATGGTTATCCTAATGATATAATTTGTTTCTGAAGACACAGGCCCAATTTCACTCAAAGATAAAATCTTGTTCAAAAAAAGAAATACAAAAAGAAATACATTAATCTTATCTTGGCAGCTTTTCCTGGATCTCCTGTCACAGACTCAAGTTCAATATGATAAAAGTAGAGTTCAG
Organism: Grus americana; assembly: GCF_028858705.1. Taxonomy (NCBI): domain Eukaryota; kingdom Metazoa; phylum Chordata; class Aves; order Gruiformes; family Gruidae; genus Grus; species Grus americana. The sequence goes on along the minus strand of NC_072891.1, from coordinate 31,519,065 downwards.
TTTTCCTTTGGTTTCTGTCTCATTTCCTCCTCTCTATAAAAATGTTGCTGTCCTGTCTATTAACTAAATCACCAAGACCTTTTTATTCCTCTGTCTCTGTGTTCTTCTCTCCTTTATGCACTAACAACTCTTTCAACTCCCTTCATTCCTTTGGACACAGCCCTTGACTATTTTCTGCCACCATTTCTCACTCCACCTCTTGCAGCTTTCCTTTCCTGATGTCACCATCTTGCTGCTCTTGAAATTCTCCATTTCAATTCTAACCCTGGGTTCCTGTCACCCTGCACTACAGACATGCCCCAAAGGCCTTGGCAGCTTCCCTTAGGCTCTTCCTATCATAAGCCCACTGTGGGGGGCGCTACTGAAATTAGTGATATTTTCGGCCATGAACTTTAGAGGAGCTTGGGAGTTTGTATTCAATATCCTATTCCTGAAAGTACTATCATAACATGATCGAAATTCCCCTTTCATTTTCTGATCACAACATGCTCTCCTTTTCTGCAGTCAAATGTCTGATGTATTTCCATGACCATCCAACCAAACAACAAACACCTGGACATGAATACATTCCCAAAATAGAGGCTTTGCAGACGTGAAAAGAGACAGTATAGTGACAAGTGTGTCCTGCTTCACTGGAGGAAGCTAAAAGAAAATAGCCACAACCCTTGTTCCCTCAGTAAAAGGTTAAGGAATAAAGACAAGTTTGGGGGTTTTTTTTGGTTGGTTGGTTTTTTTGTTTGTTTGTTTTTCAGAAAGGCTATTTGACATTCAGTTCTTTTTTTTTGCTTTGGGGTCACTCCTGCAAATCTTTCCAAATCTTTCCTACTCGGTGACCTGTTAGCAAATTCTACCATGCCATGGCGGGGTTCCAGTCAACGGCTTGCTTGCTTCTTCCAAAAGAGGGAAGGTTTGCTCTTCTTTCCATAACCCCTTCCAGGCCATACAGTCTTCCTCCCCACTCTCTTGCACTTTCCCAAAACTACTTTGTAACCAAGCATACTAAACAGATATTTTTTTTTCCTAATTTATAGTTTTCTCTCAGGTCACTGAACTGAATGAACTCACAGAAGAATTCAGCAAAAGCCAGAGCTCATGTAAGGTGCTTCATGGGAGTTTGCTGAGACCAGGGAATTGTAGGTGAGGAATCTCCTCTTTTTATGACAGTAAGCTATGAGATCAGCTCTCCCTTCCTTGTGAAATGGCAGCATGAGACTACTTACAATAGTTAACTCTGTACCTGAAAATATGCAGTTGCAGCTTTGGGCTTGCAATTTGCAACTGTTTAACCCACTCCTGAAAACAGGGAGAAAGAGATACAAGAATCTATAACCATGTAAGTTATTATCTCACAGCTCTTTAAAACTTAATTACCAGATAATGGTCCTAATCCTTCCAAATTCATTCTCATTATACATAGAAAAGCTTAATCTAAATGTATGCAATCTATGCTTTTCATTATAGGGTTCCACCAAACTGTTTTTAAAGGTTAGCTCTTTCAGAAGAAAAGCTAAATCACAGTGATAACCTCATCAGCTACCCATACATTTACAGTCATACCTGTGATCATACTTGATATGATTAATGGCAGAATTATGAGTTTCAGCATTCTCATCAGCACTTCCCCAGGAAAGGAAAAGTAGAATTTATCCAGGTTAGACAGTTTGCCATATTCCCGTACCAGCATGCCGACTCCAATACCTAAAAGACACGTAAAAAACATGACACAAATTAGCAGTAATTTATAGTAGAGACGTGGGGAAAAAGGAGGATAAATAGGAGACAAACAGTAAAACAAAGAGTGAGCAACAGACACATTTTTATAGCCATGGTGGAACTTCTAAAGCAAACAGAGATAATAGCATGTATAATAACATGTATAATTCTGAACTTGGAGGATGTCTTGAGGCATGTCTTTGGAAAAATCCTGATTATGTCCTCTCATTATCAGTCCAGTCCAGCAGTGGCTTTTTACCTGCTTTCACTAGCTCTGGAAGATCCATAACTGGCATTAAAAAAAAAATCAATATAATATATAAACACTACCAAACATTAAAGAAAAAAAGTGATATGATATAAATATTTTAGATAATTTATATTGCAAAAATATAGAAAAAAGTGTGACTACAATCACTAAATTAATTTAATAATTTCTAGGCAATTGATCAACAAAAACACACTCGGCATATTTCACACCCATTCCACTACATGACCAATCTACAAAATTCCAGACTATAAGTTTAATCAGTGATTGAGTCACGGCACAAGGCACCTTTGTACTTCCTCTAATCTTTGGATTAAATGAATTATCAGATAGTTCTAGCTTCTGAGACAAATCACAGATAAGAGTTCCACCAAAAGAAAATAAATCATAGACCAAAAGACAAATTTCTTCAGTTTGACATGCAATACTTTTATTGTCCATTTCAACACAATTTTCAAATGAAAATCACTGGTATAGGTGTTCATCAGTGTTTTGAAAGCATTATGACTGCTGTTTCACATACGAATTTTGTAATGTTTTAGTCCTGGCTAAACTGAGTATCAAGAGATCCAATTACTAACTGGATTCAGTGAGAGACCCGGCAACTCAGAAACCCTCTACCCACTGCGTGCTGAAAGGTCTTATTCATATGAATAGCCTCACTGAAGTTAATGGAATTATTTACATCCTATGGTACTTTAATGACATCAGTGGTGTGTATTTTGCAGCAGAATTGTTATAACAGCACAAGAAGGTGCTACCCGTCTGCTTTTACCAGCCTCAGTGGCTCAGGTAAACTTGCAGGGTCCCAGGAAAGCTGCTAGTGCCCAAGCCAAATGCATCTCTTCCCCCAGTTTTATTTCTGATGGCATACAAGTTGTTTGATGTTTGATGTTGCCCAAGTTTGAAGTCTGATGTTGCTCAAGAAGCTGGTGTAAAGCTTGACTAAACAGGCTTATAGGATATGTTCCTTATTTTAAGTGATTGAAGTTGTGGAGACAGACAACACCAGCAGGTTCAAAACCAGATTTAGGCAAATCCACAGACAACTGGTCCATACTGTTGATACTGAAGGAAATAGACAGGGATCTCATATCCAGTTCCCTACTAAACAAGAAGCTCATTAACATTCTCTTCTAGTAAGTAAGAATTTTTGCAAAAATCCTCCCTAAAGATTCAATATGCCTGTAGTTTGTGCTAGTTCACACGCTATCTGGATGTTAGTTAATGCAGAAATGTAAACTACTAGTTACCTTCAGAATTTGCCTCTGAGAGCACAAAAAGATAATGAACCATCTTTTCTGTGCTCTATCTGCACCTGCAAAAATAAGCTGAAAGAAAATGGAGGCAGATTATAAACTCCTACCATGTCTTTCCTGTTAATAAAGACATGGAAAAGGAACAAGTGAACCTTTCAGGCAAATTGGCTGCTCTGAGCAACTACTAAGATTTCTGACTGAGGTGTCATCTGTGCCAGTGAACATGGACAGTTTAAATTCCTTGCAACAATCTCGAATCTTAATAGCCTTGAAGATATTTGCAATATTATGTAAATGCCCTTGATCAGTGAATGATAAGACACAATGATCTCTACTTCTAATCTAGTGACTGAACTAAATGTGTTGAAAATCATTAGTCTGCACTTTAAGATAAGCCCAAGCAAGATAAAACTCTCTTTGTAAAATTGTTGCTAAGGCTTTGATCCTGAAAACACTAGTGTGAATAGCTGAATCTAAGTATACAGGTAATCTCCATGTCTTCAGACTATTCACATGACTTAGGGTAGGCATATACTTAAACTGGAGCCAGACTAGAGCATATGTTTATTAAAAGTTGTGTATTGCCTCTTTACTTTGAGCAGGTGTGACTAGGACATGTTCTAACCATGTGCCTTCCATTCTGGGTGGTGACTGTCATGTTTGACTAGCTGGGAGGTTTGTAAATTTAGCAGAATTACTAGCAGGTAGAAAGATTCACCCTCATTTTCATTCTTCAGGGTTCTCTTTTCCACTTTTTTAGATTTCACTACAAAAACTTCCCACAGGATCTGAAAATTTTAGCACAGTTTCCTTAAGCTTTTTCACTTACATATTTATATTTGTTTAACTTTATTTTTGGTGAGGTTATTATTTATCTAGTGGCAGTAACTGAGAATAGACTTTTTCATTCCAACAACCTCCTGAAATTGCGTTATTGCTCTCAATTCCTTGTTCATGCTATTGCTTTACCAGATAGAGCATTTATATCCATATTAACTTGTGTAGTATGCCAAAATATAATAAAATGCAGCTACCTTTTAATTGGAGCTAGCATCTAGCATATGCTTCTTGAATTTAGCCTGGGAATATACGAAGAAATTTTATTTTGTAACAGTAACAAGAGAAGGTCAGAAAGTTAGCAGAATAAATTTGCTTATGTACTGGAAATGGATGTATACAGAATTTTTTGATCCTCCTCTCAATAACCAAGTTTAACTGGAATTTTCTTCCTGGGAATCATAATGCACAGAAAGACCATACTTCACATGGTAACCAGTGCTTGTAACATGACATTGATTACAGCAGCCCTAAGCAAGTATAGATGAAAGTCTTATACAATGTTCATTTCTCTATGTGAACGCTACTGATAGTCCACCATTTCTGAAACTAGTTCTTACATACGCAATTACTGCTAACAACCACAAAACACCCTATAGTAGGCAAAGTCCTATCTATTAGGACTTTTCCCTTCTTTTAATTTCTCTCTTTTTCATTTATGGAATAATTTACTTCTGGTTTTTTGGTTTTTTTTTTTTAAGAGTAAAACATTACTTTTCCTGCTTGCCCTCCTCCTCTTTCCTCAGTTTCAACCACTCCACCTTTCTTCTTGGCCATGCTAACTTGTTTTCCTTTCTTTTCCATCCCTTCTCCTCACTTTTCCTTCTTGCCCACATGGCTAAGTTAGATTACAATTTTTACCACAAAAGCAATCCTCTACTTACATACAGCTTAAAGGTATGTATCACTTAAGCTCCAGATATCTGCAATACAGGGCAGAAGTATGGTGAGAATGAAGGTGGAAAAAACAGTGCAATTAATTTAATTTTCTAAGGCAAATATCTCCTTGCAACTGTGCATAGTACAAAACATGCTGTATAGCATGGTGTCTACATTTTCTCTCCCAGCAGCCACTGACACAGAAAGTGAAAGGTGCGGTCTGGGTCCCTGGGATTGCAACGCATGAAGAGGCCACAGGACAATTCTCTTGTCTGAACCCATACGAAACAACACATGCCTTGACTCCTTGGCACTACTCTCCCAGGTAGCACACAGTCTTTTAACAAGCTTGGTAACAGACAAAATCCTTCAAAGAAAGGCTGTAAATGCAGACTAAGAGAAGTGAGGGGTGAGGGTGAGAAGAACAAGAGAAAAAAAAAGAGAGTGGAAGAAAATCGCTGAAAATGTGCATACCAAGAGAAATCTGCTGGCACCCATCTTTCAGGTAGTCCCAGGAGTCCCAGCATAAAAAGCTAGACTGAAAAAAATGATTCTTCTGTATGCGATGACCCTTTTTTTGTTGTGTTACCCAGGGAAAGGGGAGCAGGAAGTACTGCAAGGGGGTAGCACCTGCACCTGGCTGCACTGCATGCAGCACTTGATCCATCACATCTGCAAGCCCGGGACTTTCCAGGGCCTAGCTGATGATGGCTGTGTGTAATACGGTGGCAGAACCAGTCTGGCCTGTGTACGTGTGTGCAGTGAGTGAACCACAGAAATTAGGTAAAATGTGTCTTGGGAGACCATTATGTTGTAGGTTCTGCATATCTGCAAAGCTAACTCTGTGACATTTGGGTATCTGGTGAACACTCATTTATCACAATCTGCCCTACATCTAGAGTATGTCTTTTTGCATATTGCTGTTGTATCTGAAATGTTGTCTAAGGAAAGAGGTAAATTATTTGCATGGGAACAGCTATAGTACTACACTTTTCTTCAAGAACTGTGTTGCAGTTCATGACACAGATTTGGAAATGAGTAAGAAAGAAATACATATCCTGTTCGAATTCCATAATCTTTGTGCTTATCATACTAGCACACATGGGGAGTCTCACAGATTATCCTACAGCTATTGTAAAGTAGTAAAAATGTGCTGCTCTCTCAGCAGTCAGCTGAGCAACCAAATGTGGAGACTATTTACAATTTTTCAGGGAGTGATGGCTAAATACTAAAGCCTTTTTTGTATAATTATGTGAGGTCAACACAATTCAGATCTTGCATTTGACAACTCGGAACCCCTGAGTAGCTGAATCTGTTCAGGACAGGCAGTATGATGTGACTGAAGGTACTTGCTTTACGTCATTACCGTTGTGGATTAGATGCTCTTCAGAACCTGATTACATCTTTGATGACAAGATGGCATGATACTGTGCACCTTTACTTTCTTTATCTTCATTCACAGGTAAAACAAGTCACCATTTAGAAACAAATAACTGAAGTCCACACATAGACATACCTGGTCCTATTTCTCACTGAAAGATAATATAAACCAGATAAAATTGGTATCTAACAGGTAGGATTCCCTAACACGTTATTTGCATTCATGGATGACAAACTGATATGGGATGCAGGTTGTTATTTAGCAGGGAGTTCTCACTCCATCAGTGTGCAGGACATCGAAGAAACAGCACATTGCCTTCAACTCCCACAGACTTCATTATGGGAATGATCCTTAGGAATGAACCGTAAATACAATGAGAAAAGAAATCCAGGTTATATTTCTGGAGAACAAATAATCTGTTTTGTAAAATGATCTGTTGTGAATTACCTATGTCCCTCTCTGAAAAAAAGTTGTGGTATTTATTTTTCCTGTTTTCCTATAATTCTAGCATGTAGAATCTCCCTTTAACTTGAGCAGAGTTAGTGATTCTGGCTGATACTGATAGACACTGGGAGAATTATAGGAATTTTGCTTTGATATGGCATTGTAAGAAGAAAAAATGTGGGCATGTCTCATGGTTCAAACCTGGTATTATTTAATTGTACTGTAGCAACATGGATTGTGCTATTAACAAAGTCATTAAGCTCTTCATAATTTCACATGATAAGCTGTTCACGTGACAGACTAAAATACAATTACTTCTATCATATTGGTGGGTCTTAATTGGATTATCTTTACAACAGATGATTCATGGCACTGAAAAAGCTGGCAAACAAAGTTCACTGACTTGATTTGAAACACAATAGAAAACATTCAATATAAACATGTCAAATTGCAGCACGGGCAGGCAAGATTTTTGCAGTCTGTGATACAGTCTGAGTCCTTTAGTAGTATTTTATAAAATCCATTTTCTTTCATCTCTCTCTGGAGTTTCTGTAATATCACTGGCTGTCTCTTAACTACAAAGAAATACACAATGCCAACTACAGAACACTAAAATAGAGGGTGTAGAAGAAATTATAAACTTATTATTTCAGCTTATTAATTCATCTCTCTGCATTATTTTTAATATTTTCTAATGTTACGCATTTTACTGTTCTACACTCTACTTGACACTTAATATTCCTTCCAATAAACATACTGATGTTGACTGAAAAAAATCAAGATTCTTAGAAAACTGCAGGCAACTACTGAGGTAGGATTTAGAGTCTCTGGGGTATGACTGCATGACAAGTGATCTTAAGTCTCTGGATGCTGCTGTGGCCCAGACTACCAGCTTGCTTACAAAGACATGTGAAGAAAAGTTATCCCAGAAATCTTCCAGAAGAAAGTTCCCAAGTCAGATCTTAGTCTACTGAAAAATATTTAGTAGGAATGTATTAGAGGAAGGCGTGCTCATTCCTCTGCGGTGGTGAGACCCCCTGTGTCCTCCCTCTGATTAAACTGTTGAGGGTGCAGCAGTTGTAAATTCCTTCACACAAATGACATGCGGTCATCTGACTGCAGTATGAGGAAAGTTTGAGTGGACAGTGACTCCCTGTGATGGACCTTTAGGAATGAAGGCAAGGTTGAGCACTGACCAGAGGGGGAAAAACAAGCTTCTCCAGTGTGGGGTACTCCCCTTATTCACCACAGGTGTGAACGCTGCTGCAACTGGCAAAGCCACGTAACTCCTGCTACTTTCTGTGCTGGGGGAGCCTGTAGCAGGGCTGATAACAGAGAGCAGCCTGTAGCGGTCACTGATAACAGAGAGTGGCCTCTCTGCAGTGCAGCCCTGCATGGGACCGACCCCACCCTTAGTCAAACCATGGGCAGTTACTTCATTCAGCCAGGAAAAGGGAAATAATGGCCATTCTCCTGTGATGATGAGTGACCACAGTTCTGCTGAACGCTGAACTGGTGTTCCCCCCAAATGGCAATGTGCAGATGGCTAAGCAGTTTGATAATTTAACAGTGTCTCCTACTGAACTCTTAGTTTCCTCTCATTTATCTACATATGCTGTAGATGGATTTCAGATGTACATATCTTCGAAATATTTTCAGTATGCAGATGTAACTTCTATCTGAGAAAGCCAAGATAAAAGAATACAGTTGAAGGAAAGAAAAAAACTTTATGATCGTGCTTCATCTCTATAGGTATCTCAGTACACTAGCAAAAACTGTTATACAGAACCTACCTACAGGGTAGGTCCATTAACATACAGGAAAATTAGAGAGGTATTGTGAAGAACGCATTCCATAGTTAGTCCTTAACTTTGTTAAGATAAATTAAGTTGTATCAGAGACACAATTTGCCTCTTTCACAATTTTTCAACAAACTTGGTGACTCATTAGATTTGAGAAGTTAAGTACAGTATTTACAACTGTAACGTAATAAACACTGTATTATCAAGACTATGTCATAAATTAAGCAAGCTGGGGAAAACAACTGTTCTTTCCCAGCAGCTATACCACCTAGATTTCTTCATGAATTTGGATGTGTCCTGGTGAAAGCACCTGTTCTGTTCGGGATTACTCTGTGAAACTCATTCAGGCTTCAAGAAAAGTGAACTCAAACTGGAACACATGCAAAGGACTGTAGTGTGATGAAAAGAATGAGGAGCCTGCCTTCTGGAAAGAGACTAAAGAGCTTGGTTTGTCCAACAGGGATGAGTGAGCTAGAAATACAGAAAATGGTTGAATAGCAGAGAAAGAGCAATGTTTTAACAAGTGCATGCATATTGAACCTGAGTACATTTAGACTGGAAATTGTAAGGCTTTCAACAATCAGACTGATGAATATAGGTTCCTAGGAGGATGTGCAGCACCGAGAAGCCTATCCAGCTTTAAGGTGGAGCATGATGTGTTACAGAAGTTTACGTAAAATGGTGTAACCTGAAGCAGCAGTAGACTAGATGTGATAAGCCAGGAGTTTATCTTTCTATCTCATATTCCTGTGTTTTATAGTAAAATTGAAATGTAATGTTCCAACGGTAACTTGCCACATGGTTCTTTTGCAGACCTTCCCCATAACCCGTTTCAGCTGTCACTTCTAAAATCACTAGCATTCACCCTACCCATCTGTAACCTGGGAGCTTTCTTTAACTATGACATCTCTCCTCTGCAGTCATCCAGACATGTACAGGTCTTGTTGCTTCCTCCATGTCTCCAAATCCACTCAATTTTATAAAACTGTGCTTTCATTTGGACCCCTTTTGTCATTCATTTCACATACTGCCTTGTCACTGGTTCTGGTGACAAGTGCCTAAACATTTTGCTTACATGGCCTAATATATTACACCACCAATGGTACCATTCCAATGCCACCCAAAAAATTAGAGCTCTCATACTTTTTTGTAAAAGCCAATTGATCTTCTATTCCTTTTCCTCAACTTTTGTTGCTATCCCAAAGCTACATGAGCACCTTTGTATATCCTGTATAGCCCAAGAGATATTAGCTCAATAGAGCACATCAGGAAAAACACATTTTCATTTCAGACCCCTGAAACACACGAGACACTAAATGGTTGGCAATGGTATAAAATCATAGAATCACAGAATGGTTTGGGTTGGAAGCGGCCTCAAAGATCATCCAGTTCCAACCTCCCCATCGTGGGCAGAGACAACTTCCACTAGACCAGGTGAAAGGCTAGTAATTGGGACTATCTGCTAGATTCTGACCCTTGTTCCAGCTTCTGTTTTAAACTGTGATGAGAGGAAAGGGCAGTAAACAGGACATACTGTTCTAGCTATCCCCTTGCTGGAAGGGCAGTGGAATGATTCTGACTGTAATAAATTGAGATAAGCAGTTGGAATTTAGTCGAAACTAAAGACAGACAGATAGTGACATGCAGAAACATCATTATTCTGAAACTAACAATGATATCAAAGTGTTGAGAAATCAGACAGATGACCCAGAAAATTAGTTCAGATTAAGCAAGGCCAGGTTGTTTGTTCTTCCAAAAGCATGAAAAGAACCAAGAAATGGGTGTTTTGTAACATACTGTGAAAATACTTAGATTATAGATAATCCATAGAAATTGTTATCATGTCACATTTATCGTTGGCACATTATCGGGTTCTCATGGAACGTGCAAAATGTGGAACAATGGTAGACAGATGAATAAATCTGGAACACCTAGTGCAATATAGCCCTGATCTTCAGCATAATATATGATAAGGACAGTATGAGATATTGCTGTGACAGAGAAGAACAGACAGATAAGCATCACAACTGTCTAAAAAGGCATAAAAAGTCACAAGTATCATGTATGCTGGTCTAAATCATACCAGGAAGAAACCAGAGTCTTCTGTTAAATTTCCATGCTAATACAGTTGATTTGAGGTGTCTGGTCTTCACTTGTTATAAATTCCAAATTAATCAAATGTTATGCTTCAGAATTCAAGAGAGGAATCAGATGTTTGCTTTACAACTATATTTGACAGAAACTGACAGGGTTAATAATTCCTTTGCTTTAGTATATTGCCTTTGCTCTGAAGAGCAGAGCTCTGGTTTTGCTAGTGTATTTCAAGAGGCAATTAATATGCTTCATTGTTTGTAACCTTCATGCTGTATTTTGCGAGCAAAGAGAAATGGTGCCAAAGACAGCCTAAACTAAGCTAATAGGCCACTTCTGTGGTATGAGGAGGTGGAAACGAAAAAGAGTGAAGCCTTACTCCGTATCCAGAATGGGCTTTTTATTTTTAAATTACACTTGTCAGAGACAGAAACAACTTCATGGGAGAAACTGAAAGGTTTATGGGTTTAGAGGCTGCAGGCTACATTTACAAAAGAAACTTCCCACCCTCGGGAGTATGGTGAGCTCCCTGGGTTCAGAGTGGCCTTCCACATGGTGACAGGCCATCAACAGAGTGATATGTGATTATTGTTCTGTTGCTGTTTTCACACTGTGAGATATTCATTCTTGTAAGAATGCACTGGTGGGCTTCCAGTAATGGTAGCATGTGCTGACATTGCTCTGACATAGATGAATTTTAAGGAACTAGTGCTTTTAAAAGCAGCTGTCAAACCCCCTTGTATCTGACTACACAGGGATCCTAGCCTTCCAGTTAGCAGAGGTGAATGCAACCTGACAATATCTTTTTAAACACAAAGCTATGAACAAAAAATATTTCTATAGGGAGATATTACTACTTAATACTCTAATATAAAATAATCATTTTATTTAAAACTATAGAGAATAATTTTTTGGCATATGGACTGCTGGTATGATATCATAAAGCACAAAATAGAAGCTCCAGTGGCTGCTGGACTCATCAAATCCCAGCAAACAGCTATAGTTGCACCACTCAAAGTTTCTACAATGCTGGTGTTACAGGTAGGAACTATGTATATTTTATTCTCGCTCTCAGATACAGGGAGAAAAGGAGGCCTGATGCCAGCCTCAATCTTCCAGCAAGGAACTGCACAAGCAAGGTGTCTGATCCTGCAGAGGCTGAATAAACTTCACTTCAGAGGTGCAAAAATCAGGTATTCAGGCATGCTGGAGGTGTTCACCGACCCCCTCCCGCTCTCAGTCACTTCATCGTCGCCTCCCACCACCGCTTCCCGATTCCCGCAGCTCCGCTTTTCGCCGGTTCTCCGGCCTGCCCTGCCCCGGTCTCTCCCCGCGGCCACCACGGACAGCTCCCCCCGCTCCCGCTCCGCCCCGCCCGCATGGCGATGGCACGAAATCCCCGTCTCTCTTAAAACCTGAGGTGTGCAGTATGAGCACCGGGAGTCATGTACATACGTGAAGAGGAGAATGAAGGAGAAAGTTAATTGCAGAATACAAAAATGTTCATCACTGCCTCACACAGAAAAAGCATGTGTATGCCTTTGGTAAACATGATCTATGGCTGGCTGAAGAAAGGATACCTGCCATTCACAATCTCTTGTGATTGGTGGCTATATCAACCTAAATATTGCATTTCTCATATCTTCCTCATGAATATATGAATAATTTCAGTGTGCCACACACATGCAGCTAAAAAAAAACCCACAAAACTTTAGAGTCACAAGCAGGCTCACGGGTATTTGAAGTTCTGCATTTGTTTAGGAAGTGACAGACACCCCATTAAGCAACAAACAAAAAAAAAGTACTTGTAACTTGCAAATTTATGCAAACTAAATGCCTCAGAATGCCTTCTTAACCATGTTTCCCAACAACAGAAATATTACAAAAAGATATTGGTCTAATACATTTGAAAAATATAAGTATTCAAAAAATTTGCAACCTATTTGTGTATACTCTTGAGTACGTAAAAAGATCTCGGCTTTAATATAGTGTGCTACTGAAACTCAATGCCTAAGACAGTATGTACTCAAATCACTTACACTTTAATTTCCACTGTCAGAAATAAGGTGTTCTGCTGAAGAATTGCCCAGGACTACAAGCTATTATGCTATGACCTGCAGACTAATGAATAAGTATTTACACATCATCAGCCTTTTACCTTCATGACTGGTTTGGTTGTGTTGCAGCAGTGACCTCTTGCAGACAGTGATGATAAAAAATAGATGCTTTATGAGAATCCTATGAAGTGTGACTTAAACTCTGCCTTTGCAATTGTCCTTTGGAAACCTGTTTCAAGGTGAGTAAATTTCAGGGATATTTCTGGTTTATTTTGACTTGATTGTACAAACTAGAAGCAATATAACTTTCTCTATTAAAGGCTGAAGAAGCACTTGAAGTCAGGTTGACTTTTAAATTGCTTTTGTTAGCTCAGCTGCCTTGGGTTCAATAAGGCCAGGGGAGCAAAAAGATGCATGATATCCCCGCTTTCGCAGTTACCTATGTGAGGCTGCTATTCTCCTGCCCCTCTGCCTCTTAGAGAAGGGCAGTGACACAAGGCAGGCGCAGATGAGCCCAAATCTCGCCTCTGAGCCACTGGTCTGCACAGATAACCCACTGCATGCCCCAAGAACAAATGGACAATGAACTCATTTCTCAGGCCCCTATTAAGGCAAATCTATCGCTGAAATTATACCAACCACAAGCCGCAAAATTAGTCCTGAATCTGAAATTCAGTCAATTTCCGACTCCAAATCTGAGTTCATAGATATTTCCTCATCAGAATCTCTACTAAGGTAATAAAAATAACCTCTTGAGTCTCAAGTTTTGTTTTCTTTGAATAATACACACAAATGTTTTCACCAAAAAGATGTGACATTCTTACGATACTTTGTGTACAGATTTTAAATAATTCCCCCCAACTGCTATAAAAGAAATTCCAATGGTTTTGTAAATGGCAGACAAATGATTGAATGCTTCAAATACAACACACAAAATAATTACTCTTGAATGAAGAAGTGTTTGGAATTCTGAGGGGTTTCTCTCTGTTTCAGTCTCGTCTTGTCAGAGATGCACACAAGTAATCAGGAAAACTTTTCAGCTTAGTAAGGTACTAGCAAAGATAAGCATATCTCACTAGGATGCTGAGCATGGCTCTGAGAACGATGAGCAAAAATCATGATTCCATATGATAGTGCTGGAATATCAGGCACTTTGCAGCACAGCTGGACAGCTTTCACAGTCCATTTCCATAGCTTGCTGCATTTGATATTTCCACTCCTTGATCATGTATACTTTTCCGAAAAGTCTAAACATATTTTCTGTATTCAAAAGGATAAGTGATACTCTTCTGTTCATGAGTGCTACCTTATTCTTCCAAACTAAGTAGATTAATAAACCTCAGGGCAACTTCCTAGTGTATATTAGAATAAATATGTAAATTTAATTATGAAGTGTTTGTGGACTCCAGGTATATTACAAACATTCCTCAAGCAGTAATAAAAAGATAACATACAATTCAACTGAGCCATTCTTACACGGGTTTCACTGTTCTCTTTGTGTAACTTATTTCACCTCCAAGAAATACTGAAAATGCAGCAGATACATAGCTACTTGCAAAATGTAATTTGGTCCAAAGGTCAAGGAATTTTTATGAAGACTCTCTTTGCCGTACTGTAGAGCTCCCCTGAGTTCTGGACTGTTAATTACAGTGTAGCAGGTAAAGAAGTCCAAAGACACAGGAGGTATTTGGGTGCCTGTCACTCTCTCACTGTGAATTCCCATTGGGTATTCCCACAGAGGGATTAGGGTCAAATTGTCCCCGCAGTTTCCATGTTGCCAGGCTCTGTGGCTCTCAGGGAAATCTCATTTCAGAATTATCAGCTTGCAGAATCACATCACACACTTCAGTTCTACCTACATTCATTCAAGATATGGGAGGGGAATATTTCTTAACCAATTCTGTAACTGGGAGGTAAGTATGTCAATTCATAGAAGTATACCTGACAGGAGTACATGAAAAAGCAATTGTACACACACAAACACAGACATACATGCTCCGCCACTTGTACCGCTGGATTTTCAAAGTAAGCGCTTAGCACTCTGTATACAGAAGTCACAAAAATCTTTCCTCTTACTAAAGACATGAAAAAGAACTGAGATCTTTCAAACACTGAATGTGTGGAGGAAAACACATGTGTATATGTAAGTAGACCTCTGATCACAGCTTATAAATAACTGGGTGGAATTCCAAAAGAATAACTCTATCCTGAATAAACATGCACAGAAATAGATATGTTCCAGCCAAAATTCAAATCAGCAGAAAAGTAATCTGAAAGAGACCCATCAAACAGCAAGTGCTGTTAATGAAGTACTTAAAGCAGCACTTCTCTAAAGGAGCAATAATGCAAAGGAAGCCCTCCTTGCTTAGCATCAAAATAATCACCAGGAGGAAATGAAAAGGGTGTGTGACTAGGACCAAAATTATATGGAAAAGTCTCTTCAGCCAAGTCATTTAACAGCTTCTCTTGGCCCTTTTGCCCACTTATTCTTAATAAGATGGTGTTCAACTCATTTCTCCTTCAAAAACTTGTCAGCAAGCAGAGGAGAAATTCTCCTATCTTTACAATGACACCCTAAAAAACCCACTGAAAGCTGGGTGGCCAAACTTTTCCAGTTGCACTGCTTGCTTAGGCCATCAGAAGCATTCCAAGGTACTACCAATGCTCTCCTGCCCAGCAGCCTCCATCTCAGCGGGGCTCCAACCTGCAGACTAACCGAAGGCGCCATGAGTCTGCCTTGTTCCCCCGTAGTCAGTCCCGACTCAGCGTGCTGCGGTCCCCTCGCGGTGTGCAAAGGCGCCCCGGGGCACAGCCTGCCATGGGTCGGCCGGCGAGACTTGCAGCACCCATGCACGAAGGGCTCACAGTCACCCGGAGCACTTGCAGGCTTTTCATAACGCGGTTTTACCCTACTAATTACCAGACCTTTGTCACACAGGCTTGAGGGACGCATGTGGGAGGGAGGCGCGGCCCAGAGGGCCCCAGACACCCCGCATCTCGGCACCCCGCTGCCGACCTGATGGCTCGGGGGCGCGGGGCACTGCGTTTACCCACGCGAAACCCCGTTTTAGACCGGGACCACGGCACCATGCCGCGGTTCCTTGCGGTCACAGCTACGCGATGCCCCGGCCCCGGAGCACCTCAGCCGGCCTGCGCGCCGCCGGGCGAGGGCAGCCGGTCCCCTCGCCCGCCGTTAGCCTTCCACGGCACCGGCGGCGGGCGGGATCGGGGAGGTGCGGGGGGGCGCAGATCGCCCCGCACCGCCCGGCCCGGTCCCGTGGCCGCGGAGCGCCACTCACTGGCGCTGCACAGCTCTCCATCGCAGGTCCCGATCTGGTGCCGCGCGGGCCTTGCGACGGGCAGGGCCGTAACGTGCCGGGTAAGGCCGGGCGGGAGACGGCGGAGGCGCCGCACTCCCTCGCTGCCGCCCGCCTTCCTCCCCCTCACTCACCCATCAGCACGGCGGCCACCGTGCTAAGCAGGAGCCAGTTCTTCTTCAGGAAGCCCGGGCAGCTGCATCTCTTGCTACCCGCCTTCGCCATAGCGGGGGGCCGCGGCTGCGTTGAGGCGGGGGGGGCGACGGGCCTGGGGCGCGCTGAGCCGAGCCGAGTGGCGCCGAGCCGAGGGGTACCGGGCTGCCTGCCTGCCTTCGTGCGCTCCGCGCTGCTGCGCGCTTACTGAGGGGAGGCGGGGACGTTGCACCTTACCTGGCAACGGGAGAGCCCGGCCCTCCGCCCGCCCCTCGGCTTGACCGCCTGCCTCCCTACCCACCCCGCTGCACGCCCTTCGCTTCTCTGACCCCCCCCCAGCCCCGATGCTTCCCCGCCCGCCCAGCTGGCCCACGGGGTGAGGCGCGGCAGCCGGTCACCTCTCCTTGCTGGCCTTTCCCACATGCCCGCCGGGGCTCCACAGGGGACACAGCGTCCTCTTGGGCGCGGGCCAGGGAGGGGAGCGGGCAGGACCCCTCCGCCTTCCCGGCGGGGCCGCTGCCCGCAGCGCTTCACCTCTCTGATCCCGCCAGCCCCGGGCCGCAGGGCAGGGCAAGGGGAGGAAGGAGCAAAGGTGGGGGGTGGGCCCTGCCAAAGGCTGACAACCTGCGGCCGTGACTGGTGGGTGCCATGCCCAAATCCCGCTGCCCCAGCTTACTTCACCACCAGTGGGTGCACTGGGGGTAACCTCTGGTTAAATATTAAGGGGAAATATTCTGCCCTGTACTCCTGGTGGGAAAATTGTGGGTAGAGAGTACAGAAATAGCTTGTAGGATTTCCCAGTGGGATTTTATCCTGGTAAGTTTGAATACCAAAATTGTGAAGAAGCATTTATTTCTCTGTGCAACTCCTTGACAATGATCTCTTTCCTCCTCCCCAGCCATAAGCACAATTAAGGTGTATATAATATTGGGACCCAATTCACTGTGGGATTCTGGTGGGGTTTTCAATACCTGTTTATAAACTTGTTGATTGATTTTCAAACTTGGTAAATGTAAGAAAAGAAAAAAAAAAGCTGTTGTCTTGCTGAATGGAGACATGAAGGAGAGTGCAGAATGAAAGTTTAATTTATCTTATTTAATTACACTTGACACCATCCATTCCAGAATGTACGCCAGTGAAGTTTGCATGATTTCTGTCTGTGATGACCGGGCAACTAAAGCCTGGGGTAGATCAGTAAAAACCACAACTGAAACCTTGTCACATTTCTTCTTCATATTGCTCTGGCTGTTCTGGGTGACAGCTTGGGGAAAGAGACAAATATGTACCTTGCTGAGGCAGGAAAGAGCACTGAAATCCACCTGGATGAGAAGCAAGAGCCGTCATCCATCCCAAATATTAAAAGCTGGAGCAAGCTGCATAAATTTATATAGAGACTCCTAAAAAAGTGGCCTTATTTTTCAAATGTGTTGAGCAACTGCAGTAATTTGTCTGCAGCTGTCACCATCAGGAAAATTTAATTAAAAAAAAAAAAGGAAGCCTAGTGGTAGAAAGGAAGCAGATGAGTAAGTATCATATTAGTTTAATTAAATCATAAAAGGTTCTAGACCACTTAAAAGGAAAGCTGGCACAGCCAGCCACAGAAAAAACAAACCAAAAATAACTAATGCAAAGAAACAGTAAGAAACACCGTGACTATGTCCAGACTTCGGTACAGAAACATGGCAAAGTATGAGCGGGATTGAGGAGGTATAGGAAAAAAAGAGGCACGTGATGTTTCAGGGTCAGCAGGCTCAGGCTCACCCTGTGCAGACAAGCTCTGGCCTTGGTTCTCAATGCCACAGAGTGTATTTTTTTTTTAAAATTTTTTTTTTTTAATTTTCTCCCACATATACTAGGAATCTCAGATATTGCTTTCAGTAAGTAAAAGACCTGATTTGTCCCAGGAGTTGGGAAGGTGGTGCCTCTCTGGACAGTAGCACAAAATCAGTTGCAAGACAACTTCAGAGTTTAGGCCTTCCTTTAATTTTCTGTCTCTTCACCTTCTTACTTATCCTTTTTTACAACTTACTCTGCTTTTCCTTTGGGCTGTGAAATACTTAATATGTATTAAAATGTGAAATACTTTCACATTAAGTATTTCATAGTACCTTTATGGGAGAGGTAGAATTGTCTGCAGCACTCTTAGCACAAAAAATGTCCTCCTACTGGTATAAAGCAATGTGATTGTAGCCAATGTATGCCTTCCTGGAGTTTGCAATATCTTAAAAGAGTTGTGCAACCTTAGAAAAATCATAACACAATTATGCTATATAACTTGTGAAGGCTAGAGACATATCTTATTTCCATGTTCTGCAACAGTAGAACAATATATATTGAATTGTACTGAAGACTACATATTTTTTTTTCCTGTCAAAGTAAAATGTTTCTGTTCTTTTCTGCTAGTATTTTGTACCTAGAAATACTTAACAAAAAAAGCATGCCAAAATTCTAAGCTTTTTCTTTTTCACTTCGTCAAATGCAACATGACCTTCAAAAAAAAAAAGTTGGTAACTTATGGCATCCATAGAAACTTAAAGAAGCATTTTTAAAAAGACTTACGCAGGTGATATAGAGATGTTTTAAACATCCTGATGAGCAAGCTGTTTTTAATTTGATCTTCCTATTATAGAATGACAGACATTGGCTTTGATCCTGGATATGGAGTCAAGCTGGCAGTTTCTGTATGGGGAGCTATAAAAAAAAAAAACCAAACTGTAATAAAAGTGTCCCAATAAAATGGAAAAGAATTAAAGGTAGTCCAAGCCCATGGATCATTCCTGAAATGTTTAAGTTATTTTAAAAATTAACTCAGCTATGGAAAAAGACCAAAAGAACTAATACTTTGGGAGACTAGCTGCCTGTACAGCTACCAAGCACAGCTGCTGAGCAAACAAAAATCTAAATTCTATTTAAACAGTTTTTAGCTTTGTGTGATTTGGGGACATCCTGCAATATCTATGAAATGAATAGAATGCATGTGTGAAAAAATGTCAATACACTTCATGTGTTCAGACAATAGGAATACATTCTTTAGCTATATTTCTCACTGTTACAAAGTTCTTAGAGTAGATAATGAGTAAGATGAAACATATGGAAGAATCAATCTTGAAAATCTGAACATTTCCCTGAGAAAAAGTGACATGCATTTACATGTATGATTTTTTCTTGAAGGCTAAGTTAATCCAAGTTACTTTGTTGTGGACCTAGGATCATACATAAATGCATAAATAACTATTATATTGACAAGTTATTACCACACAATAACCTAATATGTTTGTTACCTTGTGTCTCAACATTCATTTCCAATTTGTAGAACTGTCTTAACAACATTTTAAGTTAATTACTTAGGAACATAGCAAGTAATTTCACAGGCTAGGAATATTTTCAACTTTTTGAGGTATTTGAGTGTTTCAGTGCTGGGGGAGGCAGAGAACAGGAACATATATACTACAGTGTAGTGCACAGCGTAGCAAGTGGAAGCTTGCTTCTTCATACTCCTTAAAAAATATCCTCAGAGAATGTAGTAGAGAGAAAAAAGCAATTGCGTTTTACTTATTTGGTCCTTCAACGTGTTTTACCGAGGTCAGCCTATTATTATCATTTGTATAAACTTTGGTGACAGTTGATTTGATCTGTAGAAAACTAATGAAGTGCCTTTTCCGTATAGTTTGTGGTGACCATAGATAAGAAATCGCATCACAGAGAATTGCTGAAATTGTGGGTATTGCATTTTTTAAAATGTTTTGATAAAACAACAGTATTTAGCAAAGATTAAAAACAAACAAACAAACAAACAAACAAACAAACAAAACCAACAAAAAACAAGTGCTAATAATCTACCTAGAATGAGTTTGCTTTTTTTATTTGAAGCCTGTCCACCAGATGTGAAGTTTGCAACTGTTTTTGAATACCATAAAGCCAGGGAGCACATACAGAATTTCAAAGCACAGAGTAATCAATTCCTGTCCAATGTATCTCATCTTAATGAGAAAATAAAAATGATAGTATTTCTAAGTATTGTGAACATTTCCAGTCATCATCCTTTGGCCCTGGACCATGTTGCTGCACTGGCTTCTTTTATCATTAAAGTAACTGAAATTCTTTTGTCTTTGCAATACAGTAAGTTGAAGAGTAAAATCTTTATGGAGTTAACTAAGCATGAGCCATCAAGCACAATGCTTTTATTTCTGAATTCCAGAATTTGGCTATTAGCAAAGTCGCCTTGCTTTGGTTACATTCTAGCTTTCTAGCCAAATATGAAGGCTGAAATTAGAGATGGAAATGGAAAGTATGATTCTGGATGGAATTCAGTGAAGAGCCAAATGAGGCTCAAGGAAATGCACAAAGCTGTGTCCTTTGTGGGTAAGAATACATTACTGCAACTAAGCGCACAAAATTGTAGGATTTTTCCTTATAGCCTGGAAGCTGTGCCTCATGACATCTGACCTCAAAGTTTAACTGCCATACACACTATGTAATATAGCTGGATAAGAAAAAAAAAATCTGATGCTGAGCCAACCTGTAAAATAAATAAACAAGACCTCTTTGACAGACGCTCTGACTTCCCCCAGGGGCAGAGCTGATGGGCTGCTGGTTTTTATTTTTTGGGGTGATATTGTTTTAATGGCGGTAATGGTTTTGTACACGGAGATCCTCTTTAATCCAATGTAGGTACAGCTACCAGATCCCTCATTGGTGTATTTAACTAATGCAACCCACTCTTCTAATTTTAAAGTCATATCTATTCCTATTCCAGTAGCTGGTTCTGAATACACAGAAGGATCCTTATCTACTTATAACTTCTAGTAAGATTGCCAGTAGCTGCTTTATCTTCTGTGTGCATAGGTTTTTCTACTGTCTTACCAAAGACACCCTAAACCTTATCAAATTAGTCTTTCTTCTCTGTATTTTCCTCAACTGAGTTTTTTCCAGAATTGTGGAGTTATTGATCAAAATGTATTCCTTGCAGGTAAAACGATTTAGATTTGGCCTTAAATCAACAAGGAGAGAAGGGTTTTATTTTTCTTTTTTCTTTTTTCTTTTCTTTTCTTTTCTTTTCTTTTCTTTTCTTTTCTTTTCTTTTCTTTTCTTTTCTTTTCAGAAAGGAAAGAAAATAAATTCTGTGCCAGATCAATGGGATTTTTAAACTTTGTTGGTGCCAGTGGGAGCACAACTGGGAGGAAGATGACAGCTGAAGGTGGGATTTTTATTTGCTAGTTTATAGCTCTCTAATGCTGAATATCTTTTTTCTACCCAAACCCAGTTTTGTTCTATCTCAACTAAATATTAGTGTTTTATCAGCCATTTTTGACTGTGAGATCAGAAGAATTCATCTGTGTCCAACCAACATAAAATAGTAATGATGAAAACATATTAGAATTCCTTGAAAATGGTGCACCTGTTACACTTTTAAAACCTTGGATCTGGAATGCTATGTTCTAGTTCACTACTATTTTTTTCTAAGTTGGGTTCCTGGTCTCAGCAAGAATACTGTGAATATTGTCACAGATTTTGATGAAAGCTGGAAGACACCATGCCCATATGATAATTAAAGGAATCAGTGAGAAATGCTTTGATTTTTTTTCTTTCTTGTGTTAAATAGTGAAAACATTTCATCCAATTCTTGTACATTTGCCTGCCTGCAGGCCTTTCATGTTGTAAGAAGGTAGGCAAGCAGAGTGGGAAGGTGGCATAAAAATGTTTCACAAATCAGGATTTAAATGGTAGCTATGTACTATTTACAGAGGTTTGAAGGAAAGCTGTGCTCTGAAAGTCATCAAGGACAAATATGTTTTACAAAGTCCAGCAGTTCCCATTTGCTTAGAAAGTATGATGGCATAGCTGTGAATTGATCATGAGCAAGCAGCTGTGTAAATCCAGGTGTGTATTGTGGTAATGGTTTTAAAAATTGTTCTTCCTTTTCTTAATTATTCAGCCAATTAGGTGTACGTGGAAAGAGTTAGACGAACATGACTGCAAACAGTTTTCCTTCCTAATTACACAAAATGTCAAGGATGAGTATAACACCACTTATTTCTCACAGCACCCTTCTCTAACCTCATGTGAGAAGGAGTTCTGGTAGTAATAAGTAATTAATTCATTGTGCATGATGATTAAACAATTCTGAATTTCTGCAAAGCATTTAAAAATGCCTGTCAGATGATATCAGCATGGCAGGGAGGAGGTTTGTCTGGAAGGGCAATCTCTTCATGGGACAACTTGTATTCAGTAACTAATTTTTAAATGTTCATAAAAATTCATAAAGGTGCTGATGGATAGGTCCAGATGTGGGTAAGATAGGATCCGATAGAGAGATAAACACATCTGCAGTCTGGAGCGGAGGCTGACCTTTTGATTTCCGCAATAGCTTGCTGCCTGCTGACTCAGAAATGTACACTGCTTAAGGCAAATGACTAACAGGAATTTGAACAGGACCTGATACATGTTTCCAAGCTTTTTGGGCCATGGATCAGGCATTACTGTTTGCAGATGTGACTTGCTATTGGCTCTTGCAAAGGAACAAAGGTATTTAATATTGCTTTTTGGCACACCAATACCTACTAGGCACCTCCACCTCAGAGCGCGAGTTACTTCACAGTAGCACTGGCATCTGACCTCCAGGACCACGTGAGAAGGCTGGATCCTCACTGTACTGGTAATCAGCTCTTGCAATCTTGAAAAACCGAGAGGCAAAAGCATGTTAAACAAAAAACCATTTTATTAGTAGAATAATAAATTGTTCCTCAAATGAAGATGATATTGCCTTGCCTTGCCATGTTGGAGTAACATTGTTTTATCTCCATAGTGTGCAAAGTGCATATGCATTAATACATGGTGTCAGTGAACAAAGGGCAAAGTGTGGGATAATATTCTACTGCTGCTCCAGCAATTCTGCAGAATGACTCATTATGTGATATATCATACATGTAGCTACTCTAATACATATGTAATTATAAAATTATTGATTCTTGCAGACAGTTGCTCTTTACCACTCTTAAAAAATGGCATAAATGGAATTGGAGGGCTCTGTTCACCCACACACCAGTTGGAGACTTATTTTAATGAAGACATAATGAAGCAGAACACTTTCTTGATAGAAGATAATGATAGCAAATGACAAAATTATTTTAAAGCTCAAGTCTCTTGGTAACACATTGAAATGGATGAGTGGGTGAACACTAATGTGGAGAATGTTGAGCCAGTTCAAGGAAATAGGTTAACTTACATATCCAAAGATCTGGAGAGTGGAGAAAGGCATTCAGAATTACTGGCTATGCAACTCTTAAAAATTAGTTGCAGGCACATCAGTTGACCCTTTGGCTTATTTCAAGAATTTGAAAACACTCGATGCCCTTGACATCCGTTCTAGCCAGAGCTAAACAATCATTGCTTTGCCAGTTTGTCACCAGGAATTTTATCACACAACTCGGAGTATTGGGCTGTGTCTAAGCCTCAGCCTTTTTTGTTGCCTGAACACATTTGAATATTAACATCCAGTTTTAAACTAAGATTCTAGCCTAAAAAAGTGTGAAGAAAGAGTTGAAAAATATAATAGTAATGCACTGTAAATGGTCTGAAGGCAAGCAGAACTTATCTTTTATAATTTTTTAAAATCTCATGATGTTTAAACCAGCCTCGCCATTTTCTAGAAAATGAATCATGATTTTTTAACACTTTTGGTTGGCAGTCCTATTCTGTACACATCTGGGGAACT
The DNA here is from genome assembly GCF_028858705.1 of Grus americana. NCBI lineage: Eukaryota > Metazoa > Chordata > Aves > Gruiformes > Gruidae > Grus > Grus americana. Next base: position 31,495,150 of record NC_072891.1, on the reverse strand, counting down.
GTAGTTATTCTTGACAGTCTTACTCTGTAGACTGTAAAGTCTTTGTAATACGGGCATTGCTTCAGTCTGTATTTACGTATTGGTTTTTCTAATAGACTCGTGCTCCACAACTGGGTCTTCGGGCACTTTCAGAACCATCATCATCATCACAATAACAGTAACAACAACAACAATATCAACAACAACAACAGCAATATCAACAACAACAGCAAGAATAATAGCAATCTATAAATAATAATCAGGGGAAGACCATTTGCAGTGGCCTCTAATACTTTACCTATTCAGTATTATCAGCATAAGAAATTGGAAGGGAAGATAGGAAACCTTAATTCCTGAAATGATTTTGCAGATATTATTTGTCTTTGAATGGGATGATAACATTATTTTCTGGCAGGCAGTTTGGGCTGCAATATGGAGGAAAACATGCAACCTACATTGCTGGTGGGATAGACTAACTAATGGCAGAGGTCAGGAAATCAAAACATGAAGGTGGATTTTGAGAAAAAAATGGAGAGCAGCAGAAGAAAAATGATGCTGAATTCATCCAGGAGTGCTGGGATTCTAGCTTGTACAAGTAAAATCATGTTGCAATTCAATGCACATATTTACTTTTGTAGTCTGGGAGAATATATACATGTAATAGCCCAATTGCAACTGACAGAAAATTAGGATATTTGGGAAAAAAATGTGTAGCTATGTTCTGACAATTAACTTCTGCAGCATACTCAGTACTATGCTTGCTGTTGGGGTTTCTATGGATCTTCAAAGTTTAGGATAAGCATGGAGTATAAGATGTTGCATTGGAGCTGTGCCATTGAGTTGTACTTGTTTACATTTTGCAGAAAAAATGGGAATCAAATTATGTCTAGAAGGATTAGTAAAACAGTGCAAAGGGTCACACAGGAGTTAGAAACAGCCTCCCTATCTAATAGGGCTACGTGAATGGAAAACAAAGAGGCCGTTTTCTTTTGTTATTGGGACAAATATCTAGGGGGGATCTGAAGCAGATTTTTCCTTTGACATTTCTTCATTAAAAGTATTTTTGTGATCCTATCTTGTCTGATGACTGATATTCACAAGTATCATACTTTCACTCCATACCATGAGGCTCCAGGTAGTGGCAGGGAACCACACATGGCAGAAAGAAGGGAGGTGGGCAAGAAGCAGCAGCAGATCAGCTTTTCTGCCTTAAGAAAAGACCTCTGCCTTCCTCTAAAGATTTCTGAAACATAAGAGGAGTCCTTTCTATCCACCCTCCCACAACTATGAAGGATTGATTGCTGATGGAAGATAAACCTGACCCTTACAATTTTCCTTCTGTGTATCCTTTCTCCATGCTTTGAAACTTCTTCTGAGAAAGACAGAATTTCTGCAAGAGCTAGGAGACAAAATCAGGCAAAGGATGTATTGCCCCAGGAGGAACAGCATGACCACTGTCTGTTAGCAAGTCTCCACAAACTTAGATGAAGGGATGGCTGACAAATTACAGCCCTCCCTGAACTGCAATGAAATGAACACCGACAGCTGTAGCTGTAAGGAAATAGCTGGTATTTGAAAATTTCCCATGGTTTGGAGGCAATTTTATTTTGAGACTTGAAGTTTAGCCATTGGGCTTTGGTTCAGCCACACTGGAAGACATAGGTCAAATTTTCATGGTTGTAGGAGAGCCTTAAACTGCCAAGCATCTCTCTTGGTGCATTAGCTGCAGAAATGGCCTGCTAGGAACAAGGAAGAGAAATTAATGCAGTGCAGTTCAGAGGAGCCAGGTGAATGCTCAGTCAGTGTGGTAAGTAAATCTTACACACAGCTGTTGGTTTACAAGAGACTGTATTTTAGTGCAAATTATGCAAGCAGTTTGTACAGTGGTATAGTCATTGTCTCGATATATCATGTGAGGGATATTGTTGATAGTAGTTGACAGAACATGTGGGACTTACTGCCATTATTAGTGTCTTCTTTTCTACCTTGTACCTATTTCAGTCCCGTGAAATGAGGATGATGATGCTTGCTTCTCACCAGAGGTCCATCTAACACTGCTAAGGGAACAGTGCTGTACAGGAGGTAAGGATTTCTAGTTTATTAATTACAGTAGCCAAAGGAGAAGTCTTGAGGCTTTGCCTTAGGGCTTTAGTCTACCTGGTAATTAGTTTCTAAGAAATCCTTTAGCTAGAGGTCAGTAAACTACAAAGTAGAAAAAAAAGAAAGAAAAACAGAAGAAATTACCTTTTTATTTTTTAAAGTGTTAAAATACAAGTTTTTTAACACCATGTTGTGATGGAAATACTGCTGGGCCTTGAAGCAGCTGGCTTTTCTAGCCACACAGAAACTTGTGGTCATCAGCAGCAAGTAGGACTTCAACTTGTGCTTTTAGCAGGCTATATAATTAAGTTTATCCATGGCAGTTTAAGCATATTTTCACAGTTCTGACCGAAATGTCCTGAGAGAACAAACAAATCTTTCTGAAAATAGCCTTTAGAGAGGCAAAACGTTTCTGAGAAGTAGCAGTGGAAACTGTCATGCAAGAGGACATAAAGTCTCTTCATGCATCAGGACTTAACAGCAAATTTCCATGGTAAAGTTTTTAACTGACTGAAATACAAAATTATTTTAACAAGTGGACAGCTTATTTTGTTCTGTGCTAGCAAAAGGACTGTGTGAAAGTGACCCTGCACTGCTGCTCAGTGTCAGCGTGGCTAGTTCAGAAGCCTGCTGAAGGCAGCCCCAGAAACTATTCAAGAAGCTCTTTGCAGATTTTCCTTTATGTGTATATAAATTCATACATATATGTATATACACACACACGCACATATGTATGCTGCAGCAACCATTGAACTCTGTCCCCCTCTCCCCACCCTGGCCCAATTTGTGAGGAGACCTCTGTGCCCTACTTTTGTCCTCTTTTCACCAGAACAGAGAAGGACCTGGGACCAAGGTGTAGCAGAATATTATCTTTCAAACTAATAGATTCAATTGTAGGTTTGCTTCAGAATTTTCACAAAGGTGTCTCCAGCTCTCCAGGTTTTCTGGATCTGGTGACCACATAAAAATATGACCATGGTAGTAGTGTCTCATATTCTCCTGCAACCAACCAGCAGGAAGGAGTAAAACATGTTCTTTGTCAAAGCAGGAGTCACATCACAGGAATCATGTTGTTGTATAGTTCTCACAAGGTCAGCTGATATTGGGGAACTCCTTTTAATGATGTGTCTGTGGTGTATTCCAGTTGCATCAGTCTAAAGAAATCCTGATTAACCTTAAACGCTGTTATTTTTGGATTGAAACCACCTGTTTTCTTGAAAATAGAAGTACATTCTGCATTGCAAATGAAAATTTAATGCCAGCGATAGACCCTGTTGTAGCACTGACTTGCCTAGTCTTAAATGTTGTGAATGTGAAGGTCAGCAGTAGAATCTTGAAATAGAGCTTATTACCAGCTATAGTGTGACGCCATCCCAAGGAAAAGCCAATGAATCATGTATAAGTTTGTTTGGAAGAAGCTGTATGTTGAAAATAACCATCTAACAATTTCTTACTTTGTGGTGAATTTGGGACTGATAATCCTTTCTACTGGCTTGTTATGTCACTTTTACAGGAAGGTAAGTAGGAAATTCTGATACATACCAGGGAGATGTTTGTTCAGTAAAATGACTTTCAGTGGTGAGTTGGTCACTTAGTTTTCAGATCCAGTGGCACTACAAGTGATCATAAGTTGCAAGAAACAGCAAAGAATTCAATCTGAACAGAACAAGGCAGAAAATTGCAGAACATAGGGTTTCTGAGTGTATGTGCTGAGAAAGAAAAAAGGAATATGCTGGACTAAAAGAATCAGTTAAGTTGTGAAGATCCATATGCCAATATTACCAGTGAAATTACCTTAGCTGGGCAATTTGCAAGAACTCTTCTTTTAATGAAATGTCTACTGAATGGAGTAAACAGTCATAATTTTCTTTCTTTTTTTTTTTAATTGCCTACATTTTTCTCAGTTTGAAAAATAAAACATTAAATATCCAGTAGAAGCCATTTTTTTGGCAAGGACGTTTGCAATTAATTGTTTAAAGTGTTTTCCAATTACTATTATATGTCACTTTAGCTGTGAGTGTGATGCTGGAAGTTTGTTATTGCAGTTTTTCTGAATTCTGGAAAAGAAGGACCTGAACATAACACAGAGGGAATTGAGGCAAACCAACGCATTCCTGTGAATCAACCAACCAGAGGGACAGTCTGGACTTGGGAGTGCACAGTCTGCATGTATCATCCAAGACACAGGAAAGTGTCACAAGTCCATGGCAGCTTGATCGATTATATTAAACCCCTTTTCCCCCCATCTCTGCTACAAGACAGACTATGTTATTCTTTCAATACATGTAGAAAGTGAGATAAACATTTTGGGCCAGAGTAAGTCAACAAAGAAAGATAGGCAATGGTATCTGCTCTGTCTGGAGCAGATAAACTCTGCTGGAGCCAGAGGAAAACTGCAAGTTCCTACAAATGCTTGCCATAACTTATAGCTGTAAAAAGGGAAGATAATCTAGGGATGGTATCATTACAAATGAAGTCAAGTTGGAATAGAAAGTCCTAATTTTCTTGGGGAGATCACACTTGGATCATGAGGGGAATCATCATGGCATAGACTTAACAGTGCTAGAAGACTTGTTGTGAAGAGATCTCTTCTGGACTCACTCATTATAACACTGCAGAATTTCCCCTACAAACTAATTAGAAACCACACAGCCTTCTTCAACTTTGCCAGGTCATCACTTACATGTAAAAAGGCCTTGACAAATGACATGGCATTTACATATAAAGCATGACTTTTCTGTTCTTTGAAGTTTAGTATTTTCTGCTAGCAGAATGAAGAAATGCTTTGGATGGCTTTGTAGGAAATGCTTAGCTGGGTTGTCTGCATAATACCTTATCAGAAAATGTTTTAGGAGTTTTGCAGGTCTGCTGCAGACTGACAAGTCAATTTCAGAGTTGTGGCTGCCTACAGCTATCAGTATGGTGCCTGTAAGTTGACAGCCCTTCTGTTTCTCTAGTCTGTGGGTTCAGCTGGCCTTCTGCCATTGCATGTGTCAAGATCTCAATGCCTTTTTCACATTTGCCCCTTTCACGCATCTAATAAGCTGCAGCAAAGCAATGTGGTCACTAACGAGGTGGCAATAAAAGCTGATAGGGAATTTGCTGAGGAAGAGAAAACTAAAGAAATACAAAGCTGTGTTGGGTTTGCGTGGCAAGGTTTTGGTAGCGGGGGGGCTACGGGGTGGCTTCTGTGAGAAGCTGCTAGAAGCTCCCCCTGTGTCTGATAGAGCCAATGCCAGCCGGCTCCAAGACGGGCCTGCTGCTGGCCAAGGCCAAGCCAATCAGCGCCTCTGTGATAACATATTTAAGAAGAAGAAAAACACTTAGAGAGAGCTTTTGCAGCCGGAGAGAGGAGTGAGAAGATGTAAGAAACTCTGCAGACACCAAGGTCAGTGCAGAAGGAGGGGGAGGAGGTGCTCCAGGCGCTGGAGCAGAGATCCCCCTGCAGCCCGTGGTGAAGGCCATGGTGAGGCAGGCTGTCCCCCTGCAGCCCATGGAGGAAGGATGAGGGGGTGTAGAGATTCCACCTGCAGCCCGTGGAGGACTCCATGCCAGAGTAGGTGGAGGCACCTGAAGGAGGCTGTGGCCCGTGGGAAGCCCACGCTGGAGCAAGTTCCTGGCCGGACCGGTGGACCCGTGAAGAGGGGAGCCCACGCCAGGGCAGGTTTGCTGGCAGGACTTGTGACCTCGTGGGGGACCCCACGCTGGAGCAGTTTGCTCCTGAAGGTCTGCACCCTGTGAGAGGGACTCCATGCTGGAGCAGGGGAACGATGAGAGGAGTCCTCCCCCCGAGGATGAAGAAGCGGCAGAAACAACGTGTGATGAACTGACCGTAACCCCCACTCCCCGTCCCCCTGTGCCGCTGAGGGGGGGAAGGTTGAAGCCGGGAGTGAAGTCGAGCCCGGGAAGATGGGAGGGGTGGGGGGAGGTTTTTTAAGAGTTGATTTTATTTCTCATTCCTCTACTCTGTTTTGCCTAGTAATAAATTAGATGAATTCCCTCTCTAAGTTCGGTCTGTTTTGCTCGTGACGATAATTAGTGAGTGATCTCTCCCTGTCCTTATCTCGACCCACAAACATTTCATTATGCCTTTTCTCCCCTGTTTGGTGAATGAGGGGAGTGAGAGAGCGGCTCTGGTGGGCACCTGGCCTCCAGCCAGGGTCAACCCACCACAAAAGCTTAAACAAGAAGATTAGAAGACAGGAAAGTATTTTCCCTTGGCTTCCTCACTGCAGGCAAACTGGTATTACTTTTTCCTTTGTTATTTTCTTGGTGAGAGGAGAGACTCATTGAATATATGCACACTTAATAAAATAAATTACTTGACATTGTTATATTATCACAAGATGTATATGAATATATATTAATATATATTTTGTTGCATTTATTTTGTTCTGTTTTATTTTCTTAGATTTTATTTGTGTGTGCCTAGGGACCAATCCTATTCATCTGATTTCCTGTTTTATCACAGAACTAATCTCAATGCAGTCGGTGGGATTACTGGAATTGTACTAGAGAAACTTTTGTGTATGTATATTAGGCCAAATATATTTTTTTATGGTTCAAATTTAAGCCTGCACAACAAAAGACTACAATAACAACAAGAAAAACTCTTGAACAGTTGGGTTTTTTTGGTGCTAATTATTTTCTTGTTATTTACATAGCATTATTTTGTTTGTATAATTAATTTTTCTGAAATTCTAGTATAATAAACATAATCATAACCATAATAATAACTACTAAAATAAATCCAATTATTTTATGCAAGAATAAGATTTATATTATAATTTTTCTTAGGAGCTGTCATGTTAGAATAAGGTGACTGCTGCTGATTTCTTACATTACTCCATATCATTTAATAGATTACTTCTTGCTGAGTGGGGACCTAAAAATTCAATACCTTGGAATTTTAAGTAGTTGGGAAATAGACACTCAACTGGAAATAGTTCAAAATTTCTTAGGTTTTGTGTTCTCAGCAGCTTGTTTTTTGTCATGCTATGCCTACCTTTGACTTGCTCATCTTCAGCACTTTGAAAACTAGATCTCAATATCCCCAACTGGATGCTTCACATCACTTCTTGCTTTGAAAATGCTAGTCTGATCATTGTGTCTTGACTCCTTCCTGAGAGCAGTAAGGATGATTGTTAATGCTGTATTTTTCTCATTTTATCCCGCCATGCATATCTATTGTGCTTTCATTTGTTGCTTTTATTTGTGTGTGTGGCAGGTTTTCAGCATGCTTTGCTTTGTGCACTGGGATCTGCAGGCTAAGCACGATGGATTTGTCTGTCTTGCTCTCTCTTTGTGCTCAATGAAAGTGTCCTTGTACCATCAAGCACTTGTTTCACCTCGCTGCATCACAACAGAGCTTACACAAGCAATCACAGTACTAATAATTGCAGAGGCATTCTACTTAAGAAAATTACGAAAGAGATATTTTCTTCTGAATGTCTTTGAGACAAGACAGTCCTACTCTTAATTTTGCCATGGACCTTCAAAGTCTCTGACTTCAGCAAGCTGGATTGTGCACAACTGTTACTACTATTCTGATCTCTTTATGTGCCTGATTGAGAAATTTATGTTTCAAAGGCCTAGAAAGCCTTTGGTGCCTATCATATAAACTTATTTATTCAGGGAGAATCAAGAAGGATCTCTACTGTTCCTCTGTACTATAAATCATGTCTAAATTTATTCAAGGTGGTATTAGGCAGCTTGCATTTGGCAATGTAGGAACCTTATAGAGAAAGTGAATTATGTAAGAGTTTATTTTCACAGAATGATGCTTTCTTGCCTTTTTTTTATTCATTTATTATCCATGTTCTTTTAGAAAGACAGAGAATCTGACTGTGAATTATCTGTGAATTCAGTTACAAAGTATTTGAAAATGGTTTTGGTAAAAGACCTGATATCCTCTGTATGTGCTCCAGACTTGAAAGAGGAAGATGAGTGAGAGGGAGTACTGTTGTGACTAATGAGTCAGTCACGCTACTGTTGTCAGATCTATGAACTGTCAACCTTCTTACAAGACCTTGGCAATCAGGCTGACATTAACTGCAAAGTCATTACTGTATCTATAATGTGTATATGTTTCAATTATGCTCATTGCACAATCTTCTGTATGACATCCATAAGAAACATATAACCATATTTTCCATATATGGGAATGTTGCCAGATTTCAGAAATAGATCTCTTTGTAGAAATACACAGTGCACACTTAAGAAAAAACGATGGTCTTTGTCTCATCCAGGTTTTCATAGAATCATAAAATGATAGAATGGTTTGGATTGGAAGGGACCTCAAAGATGATCTAGTTCCAACCCACCTGCCATGGGCAGGGACACCCTCCACTAGACCAGGTTACCCAAAGCCCCATCCAACCTGGCCTTGAACACTTCCAGGGATGGGGCATCCACAGCCTCTCTGGGCAACCTGTTCCAGTGCCTCACCACCCTCACAGTAAAGAATTTCTTCCTAATACCTAAGCTAAATTTACCCTTTTTTAGTTTAAACCCATTACTCCTTGTCCTGGCACTGCACTCCCTCATAAGCAGTCCCTCTCCAGCTTTCCTTCAGGTACTGGAAAGCTGCAATTAGATCTCCCCGGAGCCTTCATTCTCCAGGCTGAACAACCCCAACACTCTCAGCCTGTCCTCATAGGAGAGGTGTTCCAGCCCTCTGATCATCTTCGTGGCCCTCCTCTGGACTCTCTCCAACAGCTCCATGTCTTTCTTGTGCTGGGGACCCCAGAGCTGGATGCAGTACTCCAGGTGGGGTCTCACAAGAGCGGAGTAGAGGGGCAGGATCATCTCCCTCAACCTGCTGGCCATCCTGTTTTTGATGCAGCCCAGGACACAGTTGGCTTTCTGGGCTGCAGGCGCATATTGACGGCTCACGTTGAGCTTTTCATCAATCAACATTTCCTTCCTAAATTCCTCCACAGAGTGAGAAAACATCAAGTTCAGTCCAAGCTGGTTATTTTCCAACTAAGTGCAAATCATCCTATGCTGCCTTAAACTACATTTTCCCCTAAAGCTCTGCTCAGAGACAGTGGTCCTGAAGGTGCGCTCAGAGATTGTGATCCATGTGCTCAGAGTAAGGTGGAGGTTGTAAGCAGGTAGGCAGTCATTGCTCTTCAAATATCCATGGATTTCTAGGCAATTTCCCTGAAATGAAGGCTGATTTTTTGTGTGTGTGCAAGTAGCATAAGTAAGCACAACCTTGCAAAAGCAGTGAAAAGGATTTTTGTTGTTACTGTTGTCAGCCAACTCACCAACTCCCTCCCGTGGCTTAGCCAAAACACATCTATGTTTTTGTTTCGGTATGTCTCTTTGTTGGGATCTAAGTAGACAAGGAAAAAGGTATTATGAGTTCCTGAGTACATTTTCACTTGCTGGTTATATTTCTTTGCAAAAATATAAAATATTTGCTATTTGTTGCTTAGAGAAATCAACAGATGCTCTCAAAACAAGTGTGAAAGAGATATAATGAAAGGTAGGTTATGATTAACAGAGTTGTCTTTATTCAGTGTGTATTCTGTTTCTCTTGGGCATTGAATACAGAACCACATTGACAGGTATTAAAGCAACTGTACTATGTTATTTGGTAGAGATGGTGGGAAGGCAAAGAGAAGGGAACAATCATTGGAAAAGCTTTTGACAGAATTTTCTTTATGCTTTCTAAGAATATAAATAAACTGTAATCTATGTCATTTTCTGACTACATCAAATGCTTGTTGTGGAGAAGAGGAACTGTTTGCTTGACAATGATACTAGCAATGCTCTAAATTGCTTTGCTTATGCTGGAAACAAGTAATAATTATTCTTTTTTACCCATCATCATAGCAAATTATAACTTCATAAAGGAAAAGAATGAGGGATTTTAAAATAAAGACACATGAAGGACACAGTAAATTGGGTATTAGATACTACCAAAACACACTGCTAGGCAGATGCAACAAAAGGCACCAAAACATGTAAACTCTCAATTAACTGTTAATAAATTACAATCTAACCTTTTTATGAATTGTGTGATCTAGTAAGGAATTGACTTCACAGAGATGTATCCATTTTTGTTCTATAGAAACAAAGCTGTAATTGTAGGCAGTGTTTTGCATGTAATAAGGGTGCAGTCAGAAATCCATGAATCCAAATCCTCTTGTAGGACACCATTAAACAGCTGTTTATCATGGAGTGGATTCCTTACAAACGTAGTGCAACAAGCTTATCCAGGGGTGAATTCAGGCTCTGAGTAGATAAGGCAAGGGAATGACAATTAATCAAAAGACCATTGTGTTGCAAAGCATATGGATTTCAAGGGACGTTTCAAGATCCTGGGATAAAGGATCTGTTTTTATTGCTATTGAAGTATCTAAGTGGGCTAATGAAGGACTTGTGTGTATGCATGGTTATCACTAACAAGAAAAAACATAGTTTATACAGATTAAATTACTACAATAGAAAGGTTTATAAATATGTATGTTCAAATGTAGTAAATACTGTACTTCCAAAATTGTTAATTATAGCTATGTAATCAAACCTACCAAGAGTTTTATTAGAGTTGCTAAATCAATCTTCAAAAGCCAGTAGCTTCCTGGGTTAGTTTCCACTGGACTTTGATTCCTTTCTTTTCTACATAATATATTCTTACATAGTTTTTAATTACAATGCCATGTGATATTTTCTTACACAGGATCAGAACATTGATTTCACAGAAATAAACAGACCTAAAAAGGCACAGATAATAATGTGACGCTAGCTCTGCACAGCATTTCCAGTCAAACATTCAGATCTGCATTACAAGCACTGGCCTACTCCAAACCAACAGCCACCTTTTGCTTTTTCTGGATTTGCATTCGTGATTCATAAAAAACAGAAAAAGTATCATGGAAGCACTGGTAAGTGTTAAGAAGGCTTTAATTTTATCAGCTGTTTTTATTTCCTGTTCTTTCTGTTGGCCATCTTCTACCTGGTGTGAAAGAGAGCATCACCTGTCTCTCAGGGTGGAAGAGGAACCTATTGAGACTGCCTGGAGTGGGGAAGGTTACTTTCCTTACTGGACTACCAGACTAATTGCTGTGCCTACAGCGTGGTTAAGCTCTTCAGCAGCAGATATGAGAAACTCTTGCCTCACCACTGTGTGAGGAAAGAAACAGACCGACAGTTTTTTGTGATCTGCCCTCTCTTCTGATGCCCTTCTACCCACAACATATTAAGTTTCTACCCATTTTAAGGGGACTTTAAAGTTCCTCATGGATGTGTTGCCAGCATTTTTTAACTTCAGCAAAGCAACATATTCTCTAGTCCTGTTCTTAGAAATAACAGAACACTTCTGACAAAATTTTGTCATTAAAATTAGGACAAATTATCAGTCCTTGATATACAGCTGGTATATACAGTTACAGCTTGGGTGATTAAATCTAAATAAAACTAAAAAAGCTGCAAGTCAGGTCATCAGAATGGGAAAAGGCATGCTAATTTAGCAAGTGTACCAGTCCCCAACATACAGTTTTGGCCACTATTATTTCTCTTAATGTCTTTATAGCATTTTAAAAATATATTTTATGGAACAAGCTTGTAGCAAGAATGAACTTATTAGCTTAGTTGTAAAGTGGTTTAAGTGCAAGGAGTAGCAGGGGAGAGGTGTGCTGTTTAAAAGAGCTGATGATTTGACAGAAAGTAATACTGGGCCAAACCTGCTTAAAGAAAGCAGGAGACAGATGTGTTGGACTTTACTAAGACATTTTCTGAAGGTTAGAGGATGCACATCCATTTTTCCCCTTGCACTGCAATGGCCTCTGCCCAGTTCTCTACACCAATTACTCTTAATCTAGTAAGAAAACACTGTACCAGAGAGTGGTGTGCATGGCTGACTTTGGCTCAGGCTGACATAAATTAATATTGCTTTTGCAACTACAGGGGCATTTATTTGAGATAAACTTTTTTCATATTTATAGACACTGATTAAAATTCCGTGGATGGGAAAACAGGAGAAAAGGTCAGTACTTGGTAAACTTCAGTCTATTTCTTTCTAAGCCACAGGTAGGTGTGTAGTGTGGAAGCAAAGGAGAGTCCACAGCATCCTGCTCTGTTGATTTTCTTTGAAGTCAATATCTAACATGCCTCTCTAAGTGAAAGGATACTGAGGTCTGGAAATAGAGCTCTCAAGGTATTTTCCTTCTGAATGCTTTTATTATCATTACAGTTTCTACAAAGTGAAAGAAAGCGTTTGCAAGTGTTATTTTTTACCCCCAAAAATACTGATCAAGGAATTCTAAATTTAAAAAAAAATGTAAGAAAATACTTTGTCTCAAGTCAATCTGACATTAACCTGAATGTCCTTATTCTGATGCATTGTCTGAAGGGAACTGGAGTTCAGAGTCCTGACACCTCTCATCCCTTGCATGTGCCAAGCTCTCTGTCTGGCCTGTGTACCTGCAGCACAGCTCAGTCTGCCGCATGCTTGCAGGTGGAAGCAATGCAAGGCAGAAGGTGGAGTCCAAACAGGCATCGCTGTCTATGGAGGTGAGCTGCGGAGTATCTGGGGTGCAGCGCTGATCTGACACAAATACAGATCTGTAACACATCTACAGACCTGCAGTTTCTGGATCATGCTTGCAGTGTTTTGCTATGCAAAGAATGAGCTACTTCAAATTTTCATTTTCATTCTTGACAGAAGCTAATTTTGATATTTTTAAAGAGGCAGAATTTAAACTTAATGCTCAGCTCTGTCCAGACCCAACATTTGTTTGATGGCATCATCCCTGTTACTGCATACAGAAATACAGTAAAAGTTCAGAGGCACATATTTCCCAGCAGTCACATTCTGCTCTTTGCTGTAATCCCAGTGTCCTGAGGGTTGTGAGCATACATCTGAAACCAGAGTGTCTGGCTCCTATGCCCTATTAATAGTAAATATTGAGGTAAGAAATTATGTTGATCAAGTTGTTTATGTGGCCCATTCCAAATTCCCTGCACACTCAAAGACTAGAAGTGCATTCATTTACTACAGGGTGCTGAAAACAGAATGCAACTTAGAATAAATTGGCCTAATTAAGTTAACATTTGAATATATTTGTTATTGTCAGGGCACTAGAGCATGAGAAATAAAACTCCAGTAGGAATAGAGTTGGGTGGTTTCAAGAAGTTCACATAATTAGATAAATTAGGGATAGAAGAGACCTCAAGAAATCATTTAGTCCATTTCCCTTCTCCAGTTATGGCTGTCATCATTATTGGCATGTCTATCTAAGCTGTTGGTAAAAATCTCCAGTGATGTCAAGTGCACAGTCATATGCAAATATCATAAATATGATAGTTAGCTATCGGTTTATTTAATGAAAGCTATAACAGCATCAGAAGAGAAAGCTGGTGTGGCCAATTATTCTGCCTTCAGAGCACATTCTGATCTTGAACTCAGCCAGAAGAGGACCTCCGAATGGGCAGAGATCATCTGTTGTGAGAGAGATTTAGCAGATTGCATGCTAATCTCCATGCTGCTTTTTGGGGGGCATGAGTGGGACAGTTACTGCTTTCTGTTGAAATTTTGTGCTTGATTGCTTCTGTAAAATCTGCATACACCTCTGGCTTGGTTCAGAGTGGTCTTCTATCAGCTGAACACAGAGATTGCTTGTACTCTTAGGAGCTGTACTGTGTGGTCTTTTTCTGATATATCTGGGGTGCTGTGCTTCTGATTTCTTTCATATGGAGAATGAGTAAATTAAATGAACATTTTTCTTTTGGCCATTAAATGCAAGAAAAATTAAGTTTTTCATCATATAGCAAAATTACCACTCGTCCCTGAAGCAAGAACTCCCATGTAGTGTGTATAACTAATGAATCCATTGTTACATTTTCCTGCTGAACTTTTAAGGTACTGATTAGCTATGGCTGTGTCTCAAAAGGTGCAAAATATTTTTATCTCTTATCCTGCAGAAAAACTTGATGCTTGCACACAGTGGTTTCTTCTTTACTTGGAAACTGTCCTAACATCAAGATTTTGTAAGGGATCTCCTATTTGGAAAAACAGATGTTCTGTTCCCAGGTAGTATGGCAGCCCATCCATATTCATTGGGGCTGATGTTACTTTCCTTCTTATTCTTGTAAATTCACCATTATAGTGATCACTCTCTCATCTTGGTTTAGTGATTAGTCTTGCTGTGTGTCCCTTCATTCCCAAGGTAGAAATGAATCCTCCCCTGTATCCACCTGTTGTGTTAAGACACAAGAATTACCATTCTGGGTCAGAGCTGAGGTCTGTTTAGGCTTGTGTCCTGTCTCTAGGAATGGACAGTACCAGAAGCACCATGGAAATGAACAAGTGCTATTTGCCTCCCATTCCCATGAAGTCTCTCCTGCCCTGAAGCATGCAGTTGCTTTACCTCCCAGTCTTGTTTCTACTCTCATTTTTAATTTTTTTTTTATCCTAATTTGGTTTTCCCTATAATAATACAATTGTTGTCATAATTTTCATAATGCATTCTGACAATGAGCTAGTTTCTCAGTAGCACAATCTGATAGTACGGGAGACTAGCTATGATACATGTTGGTCTTTGAAAATAAATACTGTAATTACAGTTCTGCTAGCAATGATCTGCTGGTTTTGTTGATAAGAAAGTGAGAAGACAGATGGAAGCAGAGATGCTGAGGCAGTCTAAATAAGAATGTAATTTTCTATCTAGCAGAGCTGGTTTTTTGAAAGTGCAACTTAAACAGCACAGATATGCAATGTCTGTGGTCACAGGGACTTTCTAGAGGTACCAGAGCAGTGCAAGGACAAGGCTTTATTCTGCAATACTATGTAGTGCGAATGCAAAGGGTGGGGTTTGTATGACTGCAGGTCCTCATACATATCATGCCCTCACTCATAGCCCAGAGACATAACCAGCCTGGTTTTTGTCCTTTCTGTCCTAACGGCGCTGGCACACCAGCCTGGTCAGTGACATTGACCTTCGAAGTCCCACTTTAAGAAGGTGACTGCACAACACCCTTCTGCGAAGGGGTGAAATGCAGGACAGAGTGGCAGGACACAATATTACAAGTTTCATGCACGCTATTTAGGTGGGGATTTTCCCAAGTATACACTAGGTAACTAGGCCCTTACATACGCAGAATATAACTCTTTTGATGCAACATCAGAAGAACTGTGAAGAGAAGGGAGGAAAACCTGTTTTATTCTCAATCGGAGAGATGATGACAGCACAATATCCCAATGCAATGACAACAGAGGAATGGTTTTCTATTAAGTGAGAGTTTGGACCGAGTATGTGCAAACTGGCCTGTATGGCTCTGGGTGATGAAGTTACCAGGCAAAGTGGTAAGACTGTATAAGGGAACAAAATAGATAATAATGTGTCATGTAGGAGATGAATACTGTAAGTGGGAATATATCAGGAGATAAAGTAATGCCAGATAATAGGAATCAAGTTAGCAGACATTTTCTGGATTTCATATCCAGCAAGGTGAGTAAGCACTGGATTTCAGATTTGTTGTCAGTAGTCTAAATGTTATTTTAATTTACATTTACATTTTTTCTAAGTGATTACATACATGCTATGAATTAAAACCAGAGTATTAAGAACATGTTAACATTGGCTGTATATGATGAGCTTGTGTCTTTTTCATAATGGACAGTTTGTAATAGAGCAGTGTTAAGATGTAATAAAGTCAAGTGATTAGATTTGTACTGAATACTTGGTATAGGAACTGAAAGCATTTTTCACTGATCAGAGTAATTACACTGCTTAATAGGGGCCTGCTCCAACTGTGATTAGTATGCTCTGATGTCCCTCCTGGTAGCCAGTCAACTAATTTGTACTCTCAGCCTCATATTCAAACCGGCTTTTTCTGTATCTAATTTGCACTAAGAGTGGAGGATGTTATGTGTGCCTTTGGGGAAGAAAGACTGCCCCCAATACACTGTCCTTTAATAAGACAGAGTTTGCTTTCACAATACAGGGCTGACAAATATCTTTTCTGTGGTGGCTTGATATGTCCATCCCTTCTGCTCTACCAGGAAGTCCTGCATGCAGCTGAATCTTGCTGGGGAACTCAGGAAAGAGGTGTTGAGAAGCAGCCTGTATCACCCTCTCTGAGGGACCTGTCGGGGCAAAAGCATTCTGAAGTTTCAGAAGTTTAGAATTTTCAGCATCCAGGAAGGCAAATTTACCACATCCATTTATTAATACAGGACATATTCCCATATTAATCTTATTTGTGTATGTACACCTGACCATCACATTCACAGTGGCTGAACACATGGCAGTGACAGAACTAAGTGTCATGTAAAATGTCTGCACCTGGATACATCCGAGGGTCCCAAAACCACCCAAGTGTGCTCCAGTGCTGCATCAATCTAGAAAAGGCAAGTTACTCCACACCCTGAAATGTACTGGTGTTGAAACAGCCTAGGAGCTCAGATAAGTATAGTGCAGGCATGTAGGGAGATGGTACGTTTTTCTGATCTCTACTCTGTTTGACAATGTCTCATTTTTTCCCCAGTGTAACCCTTCAGCCAGCTGCACCAACAAACAATTTGAGACCGGGCAGAAGGCAGAGGGCAGTGTTTCTGACTTTGGAAAACACAGCAAGAGAACATAGATATTTTGTACGCAGGAAAAGGGTAAATGATAAAGGGCAAAATATTTCTCTTTCTGATCAAAAAACTGCCAACAACCTTCCCCCTCTCCTGTCCCCCCAAAAAAACCCCCAAAAACAAACCATCAAAAAAACAATAAAACCAACAAAAAACTCAACAGGCTAGATACCTGGGCCCAAAGACTTGTGGTGAATCGAGTTAAATCCAGTTGATGGCTGGTGACAAGTGGTGTTCTCCAGGGCTCAGTATTAGGGACAGTTCTCTTTAATATCTTTATCAATGATCTGGACAAGGGGATTGAGTGCACCCTCAGTAAGTTTGCAGATGACACCAAGTTGGGAGGGAGTGTTGATCTGCTTGAGGGTAGGAAGGCTCTACAGAGGGATCTGGACAGGCTGGATCGGTGTGCTGAGGCCAACTGTATAAGATTGAACAAGGCTGACTGCCTGGTCCTGCACTTGAGTCACAACTACCCCATGGAACATTACAGGCTTGGGGAAAAGTGGCTGAAAAGCTGTCAGCAGAAAAGGACCTAGGCTGAGTGCCCAGGTGGCCAAGAAGGCCAACAGCATCCTGGCTTGTATCAGAAATAGTGTGGCCAGCAGCAGTAGGGAAGTGATCTTCCCCTGTATTTGGCACTGTTGAAGCAACACCTCAAATACTGTGTTCAGTTTTGGGCCCCTCACTACCAGACAGACATTGAGGTGCTGGAGCATGTCCAAAGAAGGGCAATGGAGCTGTTGAAGGGTCTAGAGCACAAGTCTTATGAGGAACGGCTGAGGGAACTGGGGTTGTTTAGCCTGGAGAAAAGGAAGCTGAGGGGAGACCTCTCTACAACTACCTGAAAGGAGGTTGTAGCCAGGTGCATGTTGGTCTCTTCTCCCAAGTAACAAGCAATAGGACAAAAGGCAATGGCCTCAAGTTGTGCCAGGGGAGATTTACGTTGGCTATCAGGAAAAATTTCTTCACTGAAAGGGTTGTTAAGCATTGGAACAGGCTGTCCAGGGAAGTGGTGGAGTCACCATCCCTGGAGGTATTTAAAAGACGTGTAGATGTGGGGCTTAGGGACATGGTTTAGGGGTTGGACTTGGCAGTGTTAGGTTAACAATTGGACTTGATGATCTTAAGGGTCTTTTCCAGCCTAAATGATTCTATGATTCTACAATTTTTGCAGTCTGTCCTTCTGCCTCTTCCCTTTCCCCCATCACTGAAATTGTTCCAAAAGTTACAGTGGGCACTCCTGTGCATTCCACTGATTCATCATGCCCTGCTGGAGGCAAGAGGGAAATGGTATCAGCAAACTGAAATCACCCAGAGTTCTCTTTTCACAAAAGATGCTGTGAGGAGGAATACAGCCCAGTTGCAAATTGACAGGGAATATTATTTTTAATACCTTTTGGTCAGATACTTTTTCCTCTCATGAGTGTCTCACCAGAAAGGTGGCAGCAGAGCTGTCCCATTGCAATCCTTCCCCGGGCAGTCATGTGGGGCTCAGCAGATGGCCATCCCTCGATCATGTAGCAGTGTGTCAGGTGCTATTCCTGTGTTAGCAGAGACAGTTCAACGTTGTGTATCAATAGGAGTACAGAGACAAATTAATGTCTAGTCAACCATGGATGTTACTGCTCTTTCACTAATTGAACCAAATGATGTTGTCCTCAATTACTGTCACTTCTTCCATTAGCCTGTGAGCCTTGTGTGATGTTGAAACAAAATACTTCTTCCCATCACAGCAAAAACCAGCTCCACTATCTCCACATGATTTATCCATCTGATGTCTTTTTCTCCAAATAAACATAAAAAGATCTTTGGTATCACAATTCCTATGAAACCCCTGAAAGCCAGAGCTGCAGACAAGAAAGGATGTGTTATACTGTGCAAAATTCAGTAAGTGATAGGTTCTTTTTAGCTGGCTGTTCAAGTTCAAGGAATCATAGAGTGGTTTGGATTGGAAGGGACCTTAAAGATCATCTAGTTCTAACCCCCTTTCCA
Organism: Grus americana; assembly: GCF_028858705.1. Taxonomy (NCBI): domain Eukaryota; kingdom Metazoa; phylum Chordata; class Aves; order Gruiformes; family Gruidae; genus Grus; species Grus americana. Next base: position 31,476,486 of record NC_072891.1, on the reverse strand, counting down.
TGGGCAGGGACATCCTCCACTACACCAGGTTGCACAAAGCACCATCCAACCTGGCCTTGAACACTTCCAAGGATGGGGAATCCTTAACTTCTCTGGGTAACCTGGTCCAGTGCCTCACCACCCCCACAGTAAAGAATTTCTTCCTTATATCTAATCTAAATCTATCCTTCTTCAGCTTAAGGCCATTACTCCTTGTCCTATCACTACATTCCCTTGTAAACAGTCCCTCTCCAGCTTTTCTGTAGGTCTCCTTCAGGTACTGGAAGGCCACAATTAGGTCTCCCCACAGCCATGTGCAGGACCTTCCACTTGGCCTTCTTGAACTTCATGTGGTTCGCACAGGCCCACCTCTCAAGCCTGTCAAGGTCCCTCTGGATGGCATCCCTTACCTCCAGCGTGTCGACTGCCCCGCACAGCTTGGGGCCATTGGCAAACTTGAGGTCATTGAGGGTGCACTCAATCCCACTGTCCAGGTCGCTGACAAAGATGTTAAACAGCACAGGTCCCACTACCGACCCCTGAGGAATGCCACTCATCACTGGTCTCCACTTAGGCATTGAGCTGTTGACTACCATACTTTGAGTGCAACCATCCAGCCAATTTCTTATGCACTGAGTGGTCCGTCCATCAGTTCACATCTCTCCAGTTTAGAGACCAGGATGTTGTGCGGGATGGTGCCAAATGCTTTGCACAAGTCCAGGCGGATGACATCAGTTGCTCTTCCCTTATCCACCAATGCTGTTACCCCATTGTAGAAGGCCACCAAATTTGTCAGGCACAATTTGCCCTTAGTGAAGCCATGCTGGCCGTCACCAATCACCTCCTTATTTTCCATGTGCCTGAGCATAGTTTCCAGGAGGATCTGCTCCATGATGGTAACATGCTGAACAAGAAGAGGATAAAGCTGTACATTCAGTCATGGTAGAGCTGTGAAACCAATTCCAAGTGCAGCATCATCCTCCTCGCAGTGTTAAGCATTCAGTTCTCTCTATTCTTGACAGAGGTTAGGCTGCCATTTACTCCATACCCTTTTGGTTTTAGCTGCATCTTTTGAGGAAACAGCCAAGCTTCCAAACTAGTACTGGTGTGGCTCTGGCAGCTAGTTCATCATCTCCTTTTAGCTCATTTTTGAACCTGTTTGGAAGATTTTCAAGCTAGGCATCTGTGGTTTAGGCATTGCTTTGGGTGAGAGGGGTAGCTGTGTGACCTTCTTAGCTCTCTGTCAGTCCTGTGGTCTGTCACACCTCCAGACTAGATCACAGAATCGCAGAATCACAGAATGGTAGCGGCTGGAAGGGACCTCTGGAGATCATCTAGTCCAACTCCCCCCCTAAAGCAGGATCACCTACAGCAGGTTGCACAGGATTGCGTCCAGGTGGGTTTTGAATGTTTCCAGAGAAGGAAACATTTCAACCTCTCTGGGCAGCCTGTTCCAGTGCTTGTTGACCCTCAAAGTGAAGAAGTTTTCCCTCATATTCAGATGGAACTTCCTGTGTTCCAGTTTGTGCCTGTTGCCCCTTGTCTTGTTCCTGGGTACCACTAACAAGAGTCTGGCGCCATCCTTTTGACATCCACCCTTTAGATATTTATAAATGTTGATCAGATCCCTCGTCACAGCACTCCAGGTGTGGCCTCACCAGGGCAGAGTAGATGGGGAGAAGAACCTCCCTCGACCTGCTGGCCACACTCTTTGTAATGTACCCCAGGATACCATTGGCTTTCTTGGCCATGAGGGCACATTGCTGGCTCATGGAGAGCTTGTTGTTGAACCAGGACTCCCAGGTCCTTCTCCGCAGTGCTGCTTCCCAGCAGGTCAATCCCTAACCTGTACTGGTGTCTGGGATTATTCCTCCCTAGGTGCAGGACCCCACACTTGCCTTTGTTGAACTTCATTAAGTTCCTCTCTGCCCAGCTCTCTAGCCTGTCCAGATCTCGCTGAATGGCAGCACGGTCTTCCGGTTTATCAGCCACTTCTCCCAGTCTAGTATCTAGTATCATCAGCAAACTTGCTGAGGGTATGCTCTGTCCCCTTGTCCAGGTCACTGATGATTACGTTGAATGATATGCACTGCACTTGGAAGGCACAAGAATGTGAGGAATCCTGCCTAGCTCTTCCTGGTTTCTTCTGCAGCAGACAACAATCAAGCAGTATTATTGTTTGAAAGCAAACTCCACTTGTTCTACACAGCTTTGTCATCACCTCCCGCTGTCACAAGATGCATTGGAAAGTAGCCTTCCATCATAGTTTGGCAGTGCAAAGAGCAAATTAGATGGTACTGCAATTCTCTTGAGATGGCTGTGAAAGGAGAGAGTTCATAGGAAGCTGTCATTTGCAATATAATGTTAGTTTTGGCTAATCTGCCCCTCCTGCATGGGTATACAAACCAGATATGAAAATGAGGAGAGGCATGATTGCTGAAGAGAACTGAAAGGGATTTCCCATGCATGACTGTCAATTCTGGGAACAGAAACCAGCATGGGGTCTGATTATTCTTCCAAACTTTTGTACTAAAGCTATGCATGGGTCTGGACACCTAGCAACTTTTTAACACCTGGATGTTTTGTGGGCTGTCCCCTGTGAAAGAAGGAAATTAAACAGTGAGTCCACAAAAGTCAGCCAAAACTAAGATTTAGCTTCACGTGGAGTCGCAAAGCCAACGGTATACTGTGGTTTTAAACACTGACTAACTGTTAATGCATTACAGTGACAACTCTCAGAGTATCTACAAAGCTAAAAATGAGAGGTGACACTGTCAAGATTTGCTTATTTGTTGTTCATTGTAGATCATTGCACACAGTGCACAGAAAAATGCAAAATGTATTTGGCATGCTGGGCCACTTCCACACCCACATTCTTGGAGGAGTGTGTGGGGTTTGAAAGGAGGCTGCAGCCAGGGAGGAAAGGCTAGGTATTTTTGTGCTCTCAATCACAGTGTAGATGTGGTGCTTTTTGTTAGTGTGGACACCCACAGGGAAGGGAATGGGGCCATACAGGTAACTGTAATCAGAGCACTTCCTCACTTCGGAGCACTTGAGATTTACATCTCAAAATCCTTTTGACGTAGGTTTTTGCGTTGTTTTCTGCGTTGTGGCATTCTGTTCAGTTGCTGAACTGGTCCATAATGTCACATTGGTACTACAAAAAGACAGGCTGGAACCATCTTTAGAAAGGAAACAGAATGGAATAGCAACACACTGCACTGTGTCACTACTAACACTGCTTTTAGATATCAATACCTTTGACGTTCCATCTTTATCAATGATGTAGTACAAAACTGTCTGGAACATGAGAGTTTAATTCTTCCTCTTTGCACTGATGAGCACAAAAGCATGAAGTCATGCATTCTGTACCCCAGAACTGTTTATCCACAATATTCATACTTCATGTTGCAACATATAACCTTCCAAATTGCAATACTGACACATTTTCTCATGTACTATAAAAAAAATTCCGTAAGATTTAACTCTGAATGTGGCCAGTCTATGATAGGAAAAACAGTCTTAGTGGGTGAGAAGTCTGTTTGGCTCAATGCACAGTTACTTGTCACTGTGGGAGGCTGCATACAAGCACCCTGGCATCAACTAAGCACCTGGTCTCAAACTTTTCACCGTTTTCCAGAAATGGCTGCCAATGCTACCAGCCCGAATTTAGTTACTTCCTGGCTTTTGAAGGCTTGACTCAATGACCTAACATACTCTTTTTTTTGGTAGCTCTGTGTGTAACGTCATGCCAGCACAAAACAGGGTGCCTGAAGGCTGGGAAAAGTCAGTTCTTGTTTAGACAGAGTTGTTTCTTTGAAAAAGTTTGTTATATGACTGGTCTTTAGGTAGAATTTCATAAAAGCTTGATGCTTGTAAGAAAAACGTGCTTTCTCTCATGCTTAAAATAAAACACTGTACTGTCACTTAATGGTGTACAACCTCAAAGACTAGTATGTGATCTCCATTTCCTCTCCTAGAGGAATCTCTGGATCATAGAGTCTTCACCCAACCTGAAACAAGCGGGTTATAATTTCTGAAATTAAAGGAGTGGGATGAAAGTTCAGAGATGACTTAGGAACTCACTTGTTGACTGTAAGGGGTATATGAAATGCCTATTTCTGGTGGGTCTGCCTGCATTGCAGACCTTACTGTCTCCCAGCAGCATGCTCCCGCCTTTCCTGCCCAGCTGATGGAACGCAGAAGGAAAAGCTTTGGAATAATACACTGAGATGCACTGCTATCACTTGGGACCCTCAGAGTCCGTATGGATTATTTGTGCCTTGCCTAGGGGTCACTCTTACTATTTTGGGGTCACTCTTACTATTTTGTCCTTCTGGTGTGACTGCAAAGCCACTTGCCTAGTCCCAGAGTTTGTGACAAAGCTGCAACTCAACCTGCACCAAACCTGTGTTGTGATGCCTCTGAAGGCAAACGTAGCCCTTCTTACTCACTCCAATAAAGTTTAGGGTGACCTTCATGAACATGAACACCTTCCATGGTGCACACAATAAAGAAAAGCATAAAAAGAAGTGGGGAGTGGTCTTCATAAAGAAACAAACATTTTAAGCCCTCTCCAGACAGTAGGATTTGAAACCAGTATTACAACGCACATAGTAAATCGTAGTGGCTGACGGAGCGTTGCCCAGACGGTAGTGCTGTTCCTTGCCTCAATACACAGTTAAAGCTGGAACGTGAAAACAGCCTCATTAGGAAAAACTGGCCACTGGCTAGTACATGTTTGCTACAGGGATAACTGACATACTTTCTAAGCACTTGCTTGCACACTTAACCCAGAGTAAGAGCATGAAAAGACTGATCCAGTCTTGGTACTGGATCACCAGGCCAGTGGTCTCAGATCATGGCCCTAGAAGTGACTACCATGCAGTCCAGCTTATGTTGCTGTTCAGACAGATGTACACAGTACTGCATTGCTGAACAGGGAAGGTGACAATATTATTCAATGTTTTTGTTTGTTCATTTTCCTTTCATCCGCTTTTGACAACAAGGGTCTCCCTGTTTCTCCTGTACTGAATAACCCGACATAGTCTGAAAATGTATCACAACAGGAGCACCTGAAACAAGTAATGTTTGTAATGTAAATGCATAAAAGGGATTTTTGGTCTTTTTTATCATGTTGTTTCACATCCTTTATTGCTCAGAAATCCAATATTACATTTGGGAAAACAGAAAATATTTCAGACTGAACCATTTCAGTTTGCTGCAAATCTCTGGATGTGGTCCAATCCGGTTTAGCCATTTGAGGCAAGGACTCACCTCTGCAAATGACTAGTTTTAAAATGCTGTTGCCACAGACATCCACAGGCAGTATGACTAGACGAGTGTCTTAATTCTTTTTCTTAGCATGAAACTGATGAAGAAACATTGTGGGTTTCTTCACATATAATAGACAGAGGCAGTTTTGGAAGAGAGTGGGTTATCCTACTAGTTAGAGAATTTGTCCTCCCTGTCACAAGTATTCATTACAGAGCACAACTTTGAAGCAAAATTGGATATTGATGTAGGGGGGGCGGGGGGGATTGCTGCAGGTGACTTTTACCGTCCCATATTAGAACACGTCCACTATCAACTAAAATAGCCCTATGCAGAAGTCACCCAGACTCAAAATCCCCAATTCCTCCCACCTTGGGAAATTGACTGGGGAGGAGGAGAGGAAGGGGCCTTTATACTTGTGCTGCCATGGTGTCACAATAGGAGGTGAAGGAAAAAAGTATTGCACACTCAAAAAGTACTTTTCACTCACTGCATTTGTGCTTCATGGTAGTCCTGGTGTCTTGACTACCCCCATTTCATTTGTGAAGCCTCCAGCAGACAGCACAACATCCAAGACCGGCCCTGCTTTTATGGCTGCTGCAAGTTGGGGGAGAGCTGCGGGCACCTCGTTCCTCCACTCTTACACATCTTTTCTCCAGAAAGCAAAGGAAGGAGCCCCAGCAACACGGGTATCATGGCTGTTGGATGTCCTTCACCACTGCTGCAAGGAGCAGTTTGGCACCACTAGCCTGCCTTCCTACTTTTGCTTCTTTAACATACTGAAACACAGGAGGTTCCCCCTGAACATGAGGAAACACTTTTTCACTGTGAGGAGGACTGAGCCTTCTGTCACTCGAGGATTCTAAGCTTACAGCCATCCTCTTGCAGACAGTTGAGCAGATGCTGTTCTTCCAAGCATTTCTGAGAGAGACTTCCATGGGAAACAATGCTTGCACCAATGTGGTGCCCATTTCCTCACCAACAGAGGAGAGTGGCAGTGGAACTGCAGGGCAGCAGCCCACCCACCCACCTCCCCCACCCTGTCCTGTGAATTTGCCTGACGACAATGTAATTGTGCACCTGAACTTGCCTATTCCCACATTATAAAGGCAAATGAGGAAAGGCAAGGTGGAAGGAGAGCAGAGGTGCCCAAGTGTTCCCCGTGAAGCTGCACCCACAGCATCAACTCTGGGGCCAGTGGGATCTGTGTGTAGCGAGCATCTCGGGAGCTCCCTGAGCCCCAGAAATGGGAGGCTGGAAGGGGCCCATGGGTGCTCCAGTGCCTCTCCCTCATGCTGAAGATTGCACCCTGTGCCTCTGCACCTCTGCTGACAGTGTGTGAATACTCAGCAAGAGCAGCTAGGCTCATCAAGATGAGGATTGGTATGAGTCTCTCATTTTTCAGGGGGCTGATCTCTTTGCTGAAAAAGACGGAGTCCTGGTGTCAGCAGTGCTCAAGGGCAGAGCCCTGCGCAGGGGGATTTTCTCTTGCAAGCTGAGGAGCAGCTTGTAAGCACCTCCAGCCTCCCCCTGCTCACCCTTACCCACTGGCTCCCCCCCGGTCTCCGTGTCCACACTGGATACATGCAGCACTCACAGGATGGAGATGCCTGTGCTGAGGCATCTCTGGAGGCCACTGCCAGGCTGTAAGCAACGCCAATCCCAGGCAAAGAAAATGGAGAAAAACTTGAGGACCCTTCTCGAGGACGCCTGTCCATGCGTGTACCAGACCCCTGTGGGGAGGTGGGCACTGGGCCGACACACTCCCTCCCCGTGGGGTAGGGGCAGGCTTCAGGCACGATCCCCTCACAGGCAGGGCACTGACAGTGTGCCTGGCGATGGAGGGTGGATGAGGCTTTGGCCTCCTGTCCTCTGTACTGGGATACCCTGTTTTTACTACAGTATCCCCCACAGGTATGGACATGATAGGCAGCTCCACCATGGTCACGTAGGTGAGGTGGCCCCAAGCCTCCGTCAGGACAGGATTCTGCTGGTTCTGCAGGGCTGTGGGTCCCGGCGGAGCCAGGCAGGCTTGGTGCAAGCATGGGGTGATGCACAGTGCTGAACTTCCGCTCAATTTCTCCAGCACGGCAGCTGCAGCGTGCTGGCCCTTTCCAGCTGATGCCCTGGTCCTCCTCAGAGAGGGTGCACCTATGGGAGGAGAAAGATGGAGCACTGTTTGTTTTGCACCATCTCCGTGCCATGCGAGCTAAGGCCCTGGCCAGAAGACAGGCTTGGGAAGCCTCTCAAGAGCCGTCCCCACTGTGGTGAGACAGGGCAGAAGAAGCAGCAGCTGCCAGGCAGTACAGCTGCTTCTCACCTCAACTCCCCCTCTGGCCCTTGCAGCACCAACCTGCCCCTGGGCAGGTGTCTCGGAGGCCAGGCACTCTTTGGGGAGAGCGGAGCGGCTGCCGTCCTCCACATCCCCCACCACCTCCCAGGGCCTCTGCAGCACGAGGGCCAGAGCCCTCTCTGAAACACCCCTAGTGGCTTCACTCCCACAGCCAAGACTCACCGGGACCCCGCAGCAGCACGAGGCTGGAGATGCCCGGCGGGGCGAGAGCAGAGCTCTGCTGCGGCTGAGTGAGACAGGCCTCTGCTTCAGAGGGCTTTCGATGCCCCTTGTGCTCATGAAGGAGACTTTCTCCTCCTCAACCTCTCCTCCAAGCTGACATCCCATCTTTCTGCCACAGGAGTGTTGCCCATCCAGGCAGGCAGCCAGCTGTAATTCATGTGACTGAAACAGAGTTATCTGACCAAGATTCCTAACTGTTGTGGTTTAGCCCCAGCCGGCAGCTGAGCACCTCGCGGCCACTCGCTCACCCCTCCCCACCCTGCCGGGATGGAGAGCACAGTGCGAAGACAAAGGTAAGACTTGTGGGTTGGGATAAAGACAGTTTCCTAGGACAGCAAAGGAAGAGGAAGATCACAGCAACAATACTTACAAAAGAATATTCAAAGTGGGTGATACACAATGTAAATTGCTCACTGCCCCGAAACCTGATGCCCAGTCTGTCCCTAGCAGTGACCCCTTCCTCTTCCCAGCCAACCTCCTTTATATACTGATCATGATGTCATACGGTATGGAATACCCCTTTGGCTACTTTGGGTCACCTGTCCTGACTGTGTCCCCTCCCAGCTTCTTGTGAAAATTAACTGTATGCTAGCTGAAAACCAGGACACTAATGATCCCCATAGTCACACAGTCTCTTCCCACACCACGCTGTCCAAAGGTTCGCTGAAGACATGGGGAATGGGCACAGAGAGATCCCATGGCTCTAAATAGGGACCTTTTACCCCGGCCTTGGGGCTCTGCACAGCCCTGGCTTCTGGGCATGCTTGGTGCCCCAGAACTAGGCCCCATTTCCCCTCCCTTCAGTGCTAAGTACCAATGCCAGCCTCACTTCAGCTGGGCTCTTCTTCCTAAGCCATCTGGGAAAGCGTGGCCCTGTCTGTCACGGTCTCTGCTTCCCCCAGCATACCTCTGAGCAGGGGGCTACGAGAGCAGCCACTGCAGATCAGCCCATGAGCTGGGCTGTCCCTGGCACGGGCTTGCAACCTGGCACTCGTTTGCAGGAGAGGGAATGACCTTCTCTGACCTACCCCTCCAGCTGCACAGGCTGCTCTCTCCTGCCGTCTCTGCCTGTCTGCCTCTGTCACACATGCCTTGATCATACCACCTAGGTTGGGCTTCCCCTCACAGGCTTGCAGACTAAGCAAGCAATTTTGGACAGGTGCAGAAGGAGAAGCGCAGCTGGGAGACCACCGGTCCTGTACTGAATTGGACATGGGCAGGAAGCCCACAGGTCACAGGACATGTGCAAGAGATCTTGATGGACCTTGCCTGTACAAGTGGGTTTGCTGCTAGAAGAAACCAGTCCAAATCGGCTGAAAGCAGCTAAGTTGCAACAAAATCATGCAACCTCAGCTAATAAATATGTATTATGTGTGCTTGCTCAGGAGCTTCACACGTTCAAATACTTGAAAGTGAATGGTAAGTCAAGGCAGTATCACGGCCAAAGCCAATACATTATGGAAATTGCAAAAATGAATACATAAATAGCCTTAAGACTGCATATAAAGAATTAAAGTTTGTAACACGAGGTCCTTCTTGTCTCCTAGCCGAGACACACCTTTACGGCTGGCAATAAAAAAGAGATTTAGCTAGTTTGTACTTCTGCTACCTGTTTTTTCCTGGTACCTGTGCATGAACTAGAAGAAAAGAAAGATGCAAGCAAATCCATTTCAGTAACAAACTGGCAACCCAGGTGGGACTCTGCAGGTTCCCAACCTGGTGAGCATGGCTACCACATATGACACAGCCAGTACCGGGTGAGTTCACCTGATTGTCCTTATGGGATTCGCATTCACCAGGAAGGTACTGAGACTAGGTGCAGAATAAATCATGGGGAGCTCAACAGGCAAGGTAAAATGGGGTTCGTGGCTGGTGGAAATTCTGGAAAACTGGAAGAAAATTGGCAGTACTTCAGGATGCAGCAAAGCTCAAGCCATAGTTCTCTGTCAGGATGGGTGGCCAGCTGGGGCTCGGGAGGGGACGCGCTCTGAGCAGTGGCCCCTGGAAGGTTCATCTGAGATGAGTAAGTTGACCTTCATGCATCAGCAAATGGACTACTGGTTTCTCTGGGACAAGTGAGCTTTTAAATCATCATGGGGATACAGGTATTCAGCTAAGGTAAGACAGATACTAGCGCAACAAATGCTGGGAGACTTGAGTCTAAACTCTGCCCCTGTTCCGCTTCACTCTGCCTCTGCGCCTGCTCCACCTATTCCCCAGACACCTACATTGTACCCGCTGCTTCCTCCAGAAAATCACACTCTGCTTTGCAAGCTCCTATGATTGAGCTGGTGATGGTTCATCTGGTTAGAAGAATGCTTGTGGCAGCAGGACAGCAACAACCCCCTCCATTACATGCCCACATTTATCTGCCATGTGCTCTGGGAGATTTGGCTCAATGGGCACAAGAGATGACCCACCTATGAGAGGACCTGGCAAAGGCTGCCTAACTATTGCCTACAATAATAGAGGGGCATTACCCCTGTTGGAGGGATGTTCAAGTGCTGTAACAGCAAATATTTTGGTCAGAGACAGAGATTGGATACTGGAAAAAGAGAATTAGAAAATCGTGATGGAAACAGACAGCCTTGGCCAAGAGCAAAACCTAACTGGGATTATAACAATGCAAATGACCGAGCTGCATGCGAAACAGCTTGCCATAATCTGGTCCTGGCAATAAAGGCTGCAGGACAAACTGGTGTTAACTGGGAAGGAGTTCAGGAAGTGAGGCAAAGATCTGATGAACACCCAAGCAACTTTTGGAATTGCTTGTGGCGAGCATTACTGCCATATGAAGGAATGAATGAGGATGACTTTAAGGACAAAGTGGCAGCAAGTGTATTCATTCAACAGGCAGCCCCAGGCATTCCTGAATACTTTATAAAGCATGCTCCAGGACGGTAGGGGGAAACCTACAGAAGATGCTGTCTCTGGCAGCAGTGTACGATGGCAGGTCAGAAGAAGAAGGAAAAGGAAAGAAGAAAGCAAGAGGAAGTGAATATGCTGACAGTAGCATTGGGAAGAACTCCAGTAAGGAGAGAAAGAGGAATGAGTATGAGAGGACAGGGCCGAGGAGGAAAGGGTGTGGAAACAGCAGGAGCAATGAGAAGAGGACAGTTAGACCCAAATTCACCACTGTAAGTAACCAGGCCACTGGAAGACAGAACATCCAGTTCAGCCACAACCAACCAGAGGATTGGGAATCCCCCCGTTTGGAAACTAGCAAGCAGAGAAAATGCTGAGGAACTGGCAGCATTTCCTCAGTATGACTCTAAGCAATGACTGGAGGTGGGAGAGCCTGTAACCCTTGCAGCATGTGAACCAGTGGGTAGGAGATTGTGCTCAAATTGTGGTAAGTCAATAATCACACTTTAGAATTTCTGATAGACATGGGTGTGACCTACTCTATGCTAAATCAACACTTGGGTGAATTAAGTCAAGAGAAATCACAAGTGTAGGGAATTGAGGGCTCCACCATGACATTGGGGATAACAATCTCTATATTAGTAGAAGTAGGTCCACATTTATTATGCCATCAATTTGTGATAATGGATGGAAGTCAAATTAATTTATTGGGAAGAGATTTACCGGAAAAATTACAGGCAGGATTTACCTATAAAAACAAGGGCATAGTGCTGGAACTGCCAGAAGTAATGGGTCTGATAATGATGACTGAGAAGTTCTAACTGACTCCCAAGAATTGAAAGATGTCCCTAAGCGAATATGGGCTACTGCTGGAACTGAGGCTGGACTATTAAAATCAGCTACACCTGTAAAAACTTCAGTAAAACATTATGATTGGCCATCAATACAACAATATCCTCTCCTTGAGAAGCTGAACAAAGAATTGAACCCGTAAATTAACGACCTAAAAATAAACAGAATTTTATTTAGATGTACATCCCCATGCAAAAACTCCTATATTACCTGTTAAAAGGCCAAAGCTAAGCCCAGATGGAAGACCTGCGTACCGGTTTTATGGAATCTAGGAGCGCTAAACAGAATAGCAGATCTCCTGTGCCCTGTCGTACCTTATCTGATGCAGGCACTCACCAAAACACCTTCTAAACCAAACTGGCTTACGGTTTTAGATTTAACTGCTGCATTTTTTCAGTATACCTCTTCATAAAGAATCACAGCTCCTTCTTGCCTTCACCTGGAAAGGACAACAATATACCTGGACGAGCCTGCTGCAGGGATTCACTGGTTCTCCCACACCTTTTTCACAAATATTGAAACAGGACTTACAGGCAATAATGCTATCGAATGTTACTGTATTAATACAATATGTAGATGATTTGTTAATTGCAAGCAAAAACTGTAATGTTTGTTTACAAGACACTAAGACATTGCTATTTGCTTTAGCAGAAAAGGGTGACAAAATCTCCCTTGCCAAAATGCAGCTGTGGCAGTGACAAGTTAGTTACTTGGGGATGATAATTCAGCCTGGGTAAAGGACATAATCAGAATGAACACAGGCAATACAAGAGGTACCTCTGCCTCAAACAAAGACATAGATCACAGCATTTCGAGCTGCAGCTGAATTTAACAGAGTATTTAATGAAGTACCTGGGTTTGGGGAAAAAGCAAAACCCCTAACAACATTAACTAAAGATGAAGAGCCAGACCAAACTGTATGGACTCTGGCAACACAAAGCGTATTTAAAGATCTAAAACAAGCAGTCATGGAAGCTCCCTCATTAGCCCTGTCAGACTACAACAAAACTTTTCTATTACAGGTACATGAACAGAAGGGAATAGCTGGTGGCGAGTTGGCCCAGAAAACAGCCCCAACGTCCGCGAGCCGCAGCATATTACTAGCACAACTAGACCCTGTAATTCAAGACGGGATTTCATGCACGAGGGCTGCTGCTGCAGCAGCTTTGATGCTTGAGAAAGCAAGAAATACTGTCCTGGGGCACCCCCTAACGGTAACAGTGCCCCATGCAGAGAAAGCTGTATTAACTCAGAGAGGTCACTCATTTACCCGTCAAAGTCTGCATCGTTATGAATTGACACTACTAACTGCAACAAGTATTATCTTAGAATAGCGTGCTGCGTTAAATACGGCAACCCCACTGCCAGAAATATTACAGCGAGGACAGGGATCTCTTCATGACTGCCTAGAAATTGAATTCATATTTTGGAACTGAAAGCAACAGTGCTGCCAAATGTAAACGAACGGCCCCAGGACAGCCTGGACTTGGTGTTATTCTGCAGTGGATCATCCTACTACAGAAAGGGACGATTAGTTACAGGATATGCTGTTGCCATGTAATTTATGGTGCTGGAAGCAAGAGCTCTTCTGGGACACCTTGGGGCACAGGCTGCAGAATTAATAGCATTAACTCAAGCACGTGTTTTGGCAGAAGATCCAACTGCTGGTATCTACGCAGAACTCCAAACGTTCTAGGAGTAGTGTTTGCAAGAGGACTGAATTGGAAAGAAAGAGGGTTTCTAGTGTCAGCTGGATACAAAACAGCACAACGAGAACAAATTTTGGACCTTGTGCATGCTCTAGAAAATCCCCAAAAAGTAGCGGTGTTGTACCGCAAAGCCCACCAGTAAGATACTTCTGACTGAAGTAAACATTCTTCCCCATGGTGAGGCTACAGCAGCAGCCTTACAAACCTTACAGATCCAACCAAAAATACAAGAAGAAATGCCAAAGAAGAACCCAAAAACTAACATGGAACCTTAACCACAGAAGAAATTGAAAGACGGAAGCATTTAGGAGCAAAGTAAGTAAATGGAATCTGGACATTAGAAGGAAAACTTTTTCTCCCCAGGCCTATGTTGATACCTTTGGTCACAGAACTTCACTATCAGACACACGGAGAAGCATGTTATCTAGAAAATCAAGTCTCTCAATCATAAGTGGCACCTGGATCGACCCAAGCAACATTGCAAGTCACAAAAGGATGTTAGGTATGCGCAGAATATAAAGCAAAGTCCAAAACACAGGCAAAAACAAAAGGAGGGCACCCTGGGCCTGTATGCTGTTCTAGCAACTATAAACTGATTTGCAGATATGCCTCCAAAATATGGACAAAACCACCTACTGGTTATAATTTTGCTGGCAATAAAAAGGCAGTTTAGCTAGTGTGTACTTCTGCTGCCTGTTTTTTCCCGCTACCCACACAAGAACTAGAAGAAAAGAAAAATGCAAGCAAACCCATTTCAGTAACGGCTAGGTGGGATCTGCATGTACCAAGCATCTCAGGAGCTCCCGCAGCTGCAAAGCTGGCAGGTTGGAAGAGCCCAAAATGCTGAAGCTCGCCCCTCGTGCCTCTGTGCTTCTGTGCTAGCAGCTGGCAATAATTCACTGAGAGGAGCTACTATCATTAAGAGCTTCTCATTTCTCAGGGTGGTGACCTCCTTCCTGAAAAGAGTGCGTCCTGGTGTTAGCAGTGCTCAAGGGTAGAGCCCTGGACATGGGGGATTTTCTCTTGCAAGCTGAGGAGCAGCACTCTTGGAGAAGCCAACGGGACCTGCTGGTGCAGAGCTCTGCCAGTCTCCCCCTGCTCGCCTGACCCACCGCCTGCCCTGCTCCGCCCCATCTCCATTGTCTACAACAGACACGTGTTGTACTCACAGGATGGAGATGCCTGTGCTGAGGCATCTCTGGAGGGACAGCACACTCACTGCCAGGCTGTAAGCAATGCTGCAGACCAACCCTGGGCAAATAAACCGAAGAAAAGCTTGAGGACCCTTCTCAAGGACACCTGTCAGCGCGTGTGCTAGACCCCTACGGGGAGGTGGGTCCTGGGCCTACGCACTCCCTCCCCGTGGGGCAGGGTTACGCCCTGGAGAGGTGGGTGCTGGTTGCACTCTGGGAGCGGGGGATGGAGGGCCAGGCAGGATCCCCTCACAGGCAGGGCTCTGACGGAGGGTAGAAAATGCTTTAGCCTCTTGGCCTCTATAGCGTACTGGGATACCCTGTGGTTACTACAGGATCTCACAAAGACACGGACATGGTAGCCGGCTCAGCCATGGTCATGTAGGCGAGCTGGCCCCAGGCCTCCATCTGGGCAGGATGCTGCTGCTTTTGCAGGGCTGTGGGTCCCGGCGGAGCCAGGCAGGCTTGGTGCCAGCATGGGGTGACAGGCAGCGCTGAGCTTACACTCATTTTCTCCAGCATGGCAGCTGCAGCGTGCTGACCCTTTCCAGCTGATGCCGTTCCTCCTCAGAGAGTGTGCACCTATGAAAGGAGAAAGACGGAGCACTGTTTTGCACCATCTCCATGCCACGCGAGCTAAGGCCCTGGCCAGAAGACAGGCTTTGGGAAGCCTCTCAAGAGATGTCCTCACCGTGGTGAGACAGAGCAGAAGTAACAGCCCCTTCTGACCCCGATTACCCCACCTCCAGACTCCCTAGTGCCAACCTACTGACAGCGCTCCCCACCTTCTCCATCATGTCTCCCCAGCCTCCCTTTAGGCTCTGTGGGTCCTACCCGCCAGCTGATGTCCCCAGGAGGAACAAACCCTCGTACCTCTTCCGTAGGACTTGTGTGGGCCCAGCTGCACATCTGTCCATGTTGCAGCCGGCCCTTATCCTTGGCAGGGCAGTGCCCTGCACTCCTGTAGGAGCCTTTGTCCTCCTCATCTTGGGGAGAAATCAAGCTTCCCTGCACGTTCGTGTATCCTCCTTCCGCCACAGGAGCGTTGCCTGTCCAGGGGAGGCCACTTGGGCAAGAGCCCCAAACCAATTGCTGGGAGAACACCTTGCACAGTGTGTGTGCAAGGGGTGTGACGAGAGTGAGCACCTACAGGAGAAAAAGAGAGCGTCCTCCCCGCCGTGCGAACGTGCTCCTGGAGGCTGTGTGGGCAGTAATTTGCACAGTCCTTTAATTGGATGGGTGGTCCCAAACTCCCCCAGCCACCTTTCCCTTTCCCCTAGTTACTGCTGCTTTTTGTTGACTTCAGGCCTCCCTGGCAATCACCCAGCTCTCTCTGGGGCAGGATGTTTCCTTTTTATCAGCTCTTGAAGGATACTCTTTAGCAAAGCATGCTTTTCATCAGTCTTTCGGCTCTTCTTCAAAGGTAGAGCCATTAGCAAATCAAGGTACCGCACTTACCTCTAAGCAGTGCCTAAGCACTAACCCAAACACATTTCTGTCCCTCAAAAGTGGAAGATTCTACTTTGTAGATATCAGTGCTAGCAGGTGGAGGGAGGCGATCCTTGCCCTCTCCTCAGCGCTGCTGAGGCCACATCTGGAGTGCTGTGCCCAGTTCTGGGCTCCCCAGTATGAGACAGTCACGGACCTACTGGACAGAGTCCCGCAAAGGGCCAGTAAGATGTTGAAGGGACTGGAGCATCCGTCCGATGAGGAAAGGCTGAGACAGCTGGGACAGTTCAGCCGAGGGAGGAGAAGGCACAGGGCGGGGACCTCATCCCTAGACATAAATACCCAAAGGGAGGGTGCAACAAAGGCAGCGCCACGCTCTTTTCAGTGGTGCTCAGTGATGGGGCCGGAGGCACAGACCGAAACTCAGGACGTGCCCTCTGAACATCAGCAAGCACTTTTTGACTGTGACGGTGACTGAGCCCTGGCACAGGTTGCCCAGAGGTTGTAGAGTCTCCCACCACAGCCAGGAGGTATTCAGAAGCCATGTGGACGCAGTCCGGGGCAATCGGCTGTAGGTGGCCCTGCTGGAGCAGGGGCGTTGGACCGGATGGCCTGCAGAGGTCTCTTCCAACCTCAGTCACTCGAGGATTCTAAGCTTACAGCCATCCTCTTGCAGACAGTTGAGCAGATGCTGTTCTTCCAAGCATTTCTGAGAGAGGCTTCCATGGGAAACGACGTTTGCACCAATGTGGTGCCCATTTCCTTGCCAACAGAGGACAGTGGCAGTGGAACTGCGGGGCAGCAGCCCACCCACCTCCCCCACCCTGTCCTGTGAATTTGCCTGACGACAATGTAATTGTGCACCTGAACTTGCCTATTCCCACAGTACCTTCAAAGGCAAACGAGGAAAGGCAAGGTGGAAGGAGAGCAGAAGTGCCCAAGCTTTCCCCACAAAGATGCACCCACTGGAGGGAGGGGGACGTTACGCTGGTCTTCAGGCCTCCTCTTGCTATACTTAGCAGGGTAACAGGGGTGACGGCGGACCCAATCAGCTTGAGGCTTCCAAGCTGACATCAGTCTGCCACGAATGGGCGTAGGGCCATACCCTTGCGTAGTGGCTGCCGAAGACGTAGAATCGAACTGGGCAAATCTCCCCGTGACAAAGACAGATGTGTGCGTGTACAGCGTTCAGCTGGCCGCTGGCTGCGTGTTGGGAGTTTCAGGGCAGGGGAACGGTGCCTCTCTTAAAGAGCAGAAGGGCTCAGGCCTCCTCACGCACCTCAGACATCCTTCACGGGTCCCAGACATAGCTGCACCCCATGTGGGCCCCCACTAGACCCCATCCCCAGTGCCAAGGTGCCCCCTGAATGGAATGGGCCCGTGCTGTGGGGATCATGACCCCAAATCGCTGCCAGGCTCTGATGACTCTTTGCCGGGACGAGATATGGGGGGCAGCCCTCACGCCAAAGGATTTTGTCAAGGCACTTAGGCAAGGAAAGGCTACGGGAGCATTGTCTCCTCTTGCTCGGTTAGGAAACATCCCCGTGGGGGAGAGAAAGTGGAAAGCCTGAGGAAGTCCTCAGCCTGCGAAAGGAAGAACTTGGCAGCTTTGAGAGGGCCTCTGCAATGACATTGCTCTGCACCCGACTAACAGCCACATCTCTCTGCTCTGTTTCTCCATTTTCCTGTTTAATTCTTATTAATTAGGGGAGGTCTGCACATGCGTCTGGCTGATGGCATTCGTTCCCGCAATCTTCCCATACACCTGCACCCGACGAATGCACGTGTATCCTGGTTTTCCCCAGTTGCTCTGAATGCCAAGTTTCAAAAACTGAAAGGCTCTGGGGATCCCGTTCTGCAAAGAAACCGTGGCAAAAAGAAGTGTCACTCCTGGCGTGTAAAGAGAGACAGCAGGCTCCGCGCGTCTTCCTCCGCCATCCCGGGCCCCTGCTCCGGGACCAGCTCCCACTCTGGCTGAGGCGGCAGCTTCTCCCTCCTTCCCTTCTCCCACCCAGGTGGCAAGGGACCCCTGTGCCCCTGCAGAGCAAACGCCCAGCCTCAGAGAGCGTGGCAGGCAGCTGTGGAAACCTGAGGCTCGCTGGTGCCAGGGAAGCGGGGCCCGGGGAAAGTCCTGCTGCTGGGGCAAGGTGCTGGGCATCCTCCCTGCCACCTCCGGCCCGGCGGGTGCAGCCAGGCAGCTCCGGGGACCCAGACAGCTGTATGGCCAACACCGTCTCTGTTCTGCTTTTGCTGCCCTGCCAGATGCCACTCTCCCTCCCGATCCCACCAATGTTGCTCTCGGGCAGGGTTGGGCCCCTGCCCCGGCAGGAACCGTCCGCACTCCCCCCACAAGCCACTTGCTGGCAAAACAGCGTTTCTGCCCTGGCCTCTTGCCCACCCGCATGCACTGTACCTGCAGAGGGAAGGTCTGGGTCGGCTCTTGCTGCATGGCATAGGTGAATGTCCCCAGCAACGTTTCGTCCTCGCCTTCCTCATCCAGTCCCTTGGAGATAAAGCACAGGGGAGCAGGTCAGGCTTGACCCGACCATGAGGATACGCTCATGCCAGATCCGGGCCTGTGATCTGCACCCCACTCCCGCGGTTCCAGCAGGGTCTGGCGGCGCAGGATGCGGTGGGGCTGAGCCTCCTCCTTGTGTGTTGCTCAAGGGCCTGTAGCTCCTGGGCCACAACATGCTGAGGGAGTCTTCGGAGGGGTGACGCCACCCCACATGTCCCTTGAAATGTCCCCTCAGGGAACGGCACTGCTTGGCAGCACACGAATCTCGGCAGACGCGCAGAGAGCAGCAAGTCCCCGTTACAGCTTTTCCCCGCAGCCAGGTCCCAGCCCCCAGTGCCCGGCAGAGACTTACAGAGACAGTGAAATCTCGGGGAGCACTACTGACAGTCCCCAGCGGAGAGGCTGTCTTTGAGGCGTGCTGTATGGTGATGGCCATCGGTTGTAGCGGTGCTGGCAACCGGATTAGCACCTCGCTCCGAGACCCTTGGAATGGCCAGCAGTATCCTGGGGAAGCATCCGCCTGAAAACAGAGGGCAAGAGCAATGAACGCGAGGGCAGGATGGGGCCCGCTGCGCTCCCGTGCAGCCAGAAGCAGAGGTGGCACTGCGCCTGCGGGCTGAGCTTGTGCTCGAAATTAATGGCACGTTGGGAAGCGGGAGGAAGAGCCCAGCCGCCTTCCCATCCCGGGAAAGAGGAGAACAGCCAGCCAGTGGGAAACATCTGATACCCTGCACTGGAGCCAGGGCTTTCAAGAAACCTCTCTTTTTGGCCAGCTGCTCTGCAGCCTCCCCCTACCCTCCACTGCCCCATCGGGAGAGGGACAATCAGAGCGGTGGCAGGGAAATGGGGTCTCAAAGGAGAAGCCTCTTCACCCAGCAGCGACCAGGGATGGTGGGCAGGGAGCTCAGCTCAGCTCAGCCCCTTTCCGATGGCAACTGCTGATTCCTAGGGAGCCAAGCCTTATGTGAGACCTCAGGTGTCAGGCACCGGACTGGTGCCATGGCCTTGAGCAATACAGCTGGCCTGACAGGAGACACCCCAGGACTTGCCCCCAACTTTAGAAGAGGCAAGAGAAGCAGCACTGGCGGTTTCTGCTACTGTACCTGCACAAAGGTGTCCAGATGGGGTGGAGCACACAGGAACCAAAACACCCTGCAGAGCCATGCCGAGCTGCTGGACGATCTCTGCAGGTCGATGGCAGACCCTGAAGGGAGAAGAGAGCAGCTGATGGCAAGAGGCCCCAGGCTCGGAGGACCTGGTGGCTGCAGGCGATTTCTAAGGGTGCCCGCCAGCCCCGCATGCAGCACCGCGCCCTCAGAGGTGCCCGGCAACGAGGAGATCCCCGTGCCCGGTGACGGCGTCTCCCTCCCAGCCGCACAAAGAGAAGGTCTGCGGGTGCTGGGAGACAGCGAGCCCCCCCCCCCACCCGCCCCCAGGAAGGGCTGCAGACCCAAGGCAAGGCCCAGCTGCATGGAAAGCAAAGGACGACCTGGCCACTCGCTTTCATTCCCCAGGAAAGCTCAGCAGAGAGGGAGAGGGCAGAGATGTTGTCAGGGTCTTGGCTGGGGCACCAGCGAGGGCTCTGACGGCAGGACTGGGGTGAGCCCAAGGCAGCTGCTCGGCCACAGTCATGTTCTTGGGCTCCGTGATTTGGTCCCACCTCCCTCTGCCTTGGAGAGCAGAGTCTGCAGCAGGGCCTGCTTTCGGCAAGGCCAAGCACGAGCCCAGTGTGATGAGACCTGCCCACCTGGACCTGAGGTGTGTCCGTACCTGCACTTTTCAGAGCCCAGTCAGATGTCCGCATGGTCGCTGACAGTACCTCTCTCATTTGCTGAACTTCCTGGGAAAGACACCAAGGAACAGAAGAAATGACCACGTCAGACCTGGCCAGGAGAAGGGGCTTTACAGCAGAGAAGCTCCAGCAGCAGCTCCTGGCAAAGGGAGGGGCGTGTGGGCTGAGCAGGAGAAGCCCACCAACTGGCCCAGGAATGGCCTTGTTGTGCAGCGCCCTGCTGGTCCCAGCTCTCTTTCCCAAAGTGGAGGATCACCTTCTTCACAGTGCTGATCTCTGCAGTCAGGCGCACCGCTTCATCCCTCAGCTGTTGCATCTCTCGGGATTGTTGCCCCCACACCACGAGCGTGTTCCTGCAGACACCGGGAAAGCCGATCTTGTCAGAGAGCTGCCCAGTCCCTGCCAGAGCCTCCAAGCTCGGGAGGAGCAGAGACAGAGGTGCTCGAGCCCCCTTTTCTTTCCCCGGTTTGCGAGTGCTTCCCTCCCACTCCAGGTTTAGCAAAAGGCCCAGGCAGGAGCCAAAGGCACGAGCCCTGGGCGCTGTGCAAGTGAGTGCAAATAGCATGGGCACGCCTGCCGCTACCCCACCAAGCGAGCGTGCTGCAGGTCTGGAGAGAGGAGAGGGCTCTTACCGCAGGGACCTCAGCTCGCCTGCAGGCTGCCGCAGCAGCACCTGAAAGGGAAAGGCTCTCCGTCTGAGTCCCAGAGCTGCCGTGGCTTTCCAGCACCGGCGAACTCTGGGGAGGCACAGCAGAAGCTGCTGCCGCTTCTGTGGGTCACTGCCTGGAAGCGGAGGACTGGGTGATTCACTCACCCACTCACCACCGGCAGCGCTCCTTTCCTGTCCCACTGACCTGTGGCACATTCTTTGCCCGCAGCATCCACACGAGCAGCAAGGTCCCGGAGTAAGCACCAGCTGTAATTCACATCACCGAGAAAGTTACTTGACTAGGGTTCCTACCGATCTCTGTAGTCACACTGTCTCCTCCCGCACCAGGGTGGCAAGAGGCTGGCTGGGGACACGGCGAAAGGGTGCAGAGAGAGGTTGCAGCTCCAAGCAGGGACTCTTTCCTTGGGCCTCAGGGCTCTGCACAGCCCCTTGCACCCCACAGCTACACTTCCCCCGCGTGCAGCGAGTATCTCGTGACCTCCCAGCCCCACAAAGGCGGGAGGCTGGAAGAGCCCCACGGGCGCTCCAGTGCTTCTGCCTGATGCTGAAGCTGAAGCTGGAGCTCGCACCCCGCACCTCTGTGCCTCTGCTGACAGCACGCGAATGCTCACCGAGAGCAGCTAGGCTCATCAAGACGAGGAGTGGGACGAGCCTGTCCTTTTTCAGGGCGATGATGTCCTTCCTGAAAAAGAGGGAGTCCTGGTGTTAGCAGTGCTCAAGGGCAGAGCCCTGCACAGGGGGATTTTCTCTTACCAGTTGAGAGGCAGCAATTTATAGTGGAGCCAGGGGGTCTCCCGGTGGGGAGCACCTCCAGCCTCCCCCTGCTTGCCCTTACCCACTGGCACCCCCAGCCTCCACGTCCACACCGGACACGTGTTGTACTCACAGGATGGAGATGCCTGTGCTGAGGCACCTCTGGAGGGAGAGCACGACCACCGCCAGGCTGTAAGTGACACTGAAGACCAGCCCTGGGCAAAGAAACCAGAGAAAAGCTTGAGGACCCTTCTTGAGGACGCCTGTCAGCGCGTCTGCTAGACCCCCGCGGGGAGGTGGGCATTTGGCCTACGCACTCCCTCCCTGTGGGGCAGGGGCAGGGTTATGCCCTGGAGAGGGGGGTGCTGGTTGAACCCTGGGAGCGGGGGCCGGAGGGCCGGGCACGATCCCTTCGCAGGCAAGGCTCTGACGGCGTGCCTGGGGGCCGGGGGGTGGACGAGGCTTTGGCCTCTCGGCCTCTCTACCATACTGGGGTACCCTGTGGTTACTACAGTATCCCACAAAGACATGCACATGGTAGCCGGCTCAGCCATGGTCATGTAGGCCAGCTGGCCCCAGGCCTCCATCAGGGCAGGATGCTGCTGCTTCTGCAGGGCTGTGGGTCCCGGCGGAGCCAGGCAGGCTTGGTGCAAGCACGGGGTGACAGGCAGCGCTGAACTTACGCTCAGTTTCTCCAGCACGGCAGCTGCAGCGTGCTGGCCCTTTCCAGCTGGTGTCCTGGTCGTCCTGAGAAAGGGTGCGCCTATGGGAGGAGAAAGACGGAGCACTGTTTTGCACCATCTCCATGCCACGCGAGCTAAGGCCCTGGCCAGAAGACAGGCTTTGGGAAGCCTCTCAAGAGCCGTCCCCACCGTGGTGAGACAGGGCAGAAGCAAGAGCCCCTTCTTACCCCGACTCCCCCACCCGCGGACCCCCTAGCGCCAACCTGCCCACAGCGCTCACCAGCTTCTCCATCATGTCTCCCCAGTCCCCCTTTAGGCTCTGTGGGTCCTACCCGCCAGCTGATGTCCCCAGGAGGAACAAACCCTCGTACCTGTTCCGTAGGACCTGTGTGGGCCCAGCTGCACATCTGTCCATGTTGCAGATGGCCCTCGTCCTTGGCAGGGCAGTGCCCTGCGCTCTTGTACGAGCCTTTGTCCTCCTCATCTTGGGGAGAAATCAAGCTTCCCTGCACGTTCGTGTGTCCTCCTTCCGCCACAGGAGCGTTGCCTGTCCAGGGGAGGCCACTTGGGCAAGAGCCCCAAACCAGTTGCCGGGAGAACGCCTTGCACAGGTATAAAGCCACCCTGTGACGGAGAGCTCCTTCCAGGTGGTAGACGAGACGCACGACAATCCGGGACACTGCAACCGCTCCTTCTGGGGTGTCCCACAAACCCAGTGGCTCCTCTGGGACAAGGCAGCTTGCAGGCCCTTGCTGGGATGTGACAACAGTGAGCACCTACAGGGGGAAAAAGAGGGAGTCCTGCTGCACACCCTCTCCCTGCCATGCAAGCCGAGGCAGGCCGGAGCCCCCGACGTGGAGACCCTGGCCAGAAGACAGGTCTTGGGAAGCCTCTCGCCAGATGTCCCCCCCACCAGCGAACTCTGTGGAGGCACAGTAGAAGCTGCTGCCGCTTCTGTGGGTTGCTGCCTGGAAGCGGAGGACTGGGTGATTTACCCACCCAGCCACCCACCACCAGCAGTGCTCCTTTGCGGGACTTTCCTGTCCCACTGACCTGTGGCACGTTCTTTGCCCGCAGCATCCACATGAGCAGCAAAGTCCTGGAGGAAGGACCAGCTGCAATTCACATCACCAAGAGAGAGTTACTTGAGTAGGGTTTCTAATGATCCCTGTAGTCACACTGTCTCCTCCCACACCAGGGTGGCAAGAGGCTGGCTGGGGACACGGCGAAAGGGTGCAGAGAGAGGTTGCAGCTCCAAGCAGGGACTCTTTCCTTGGGCCTCAGGGCTCTGCACAGCCCCTTGCACCCCACAGCTACATTTCCCCCGCGGGCAGCGAGCATCTCGTGACCTCCCAGCCCCACAAAGGCGGGAGGCTGGAAGAGCCCCACGGGCGCTCCAGTGCTTCTGCCTGACGCTGAAGCTGAAGCTGGAGCTCGCACCCCGCACCTCTGTGCCTCTGCTGACAGCACGCGAATGCTCACCGAGAGCAGCTAGGCTCATCAAGACGAGGAGTGGGACGAGCCTGTCCTTTTTCAGGGTGATGATGTCCTTCCTGAAAAAGCGGGAGTCCTGGTGTTAGCAGTGCTGAAGGGCAGAGCCCTGCGCAGGGGGATTTTCTCTTACAAGCTGAGGAGCAGCTTGTAAGCACCTCCAACCTCCCCCTGGTCACCTTACCCACGGTTGGCTGCCCCGGTGTCCGTGTCCACACCGGACATGTGTTGTACTCACAGGATGGAGATGCCTGTGCTGAGGCATCTCTGGCGGGAGAGCACGGCCACTGCCAGGCCGTAAGCAACACCAATCCCAGGCAAAGAAAATGGAGAAAAACTTGAGGACCCTTCTCGAGGATGCCTGTCAGCACGTGTACCAGACCCCTGCGGGGAGGTGGGCACTGGGCCGACACACTCCCTCCCCGTGGGGTAGGGGCAGGCTTCAGGCACGATCCCCTCACAGACAGTGTGCCTGGCGATGGAGGGTGGATGAGGCTTTGGCCTCTTGTCCTCTGTACTGGGATACCCTGTTTTTACTACAGTATCCCCCACAGGTATGGACATGGTAGGCAGCTCCACCATGGTCACGTAGGTGAGGTTGCCCGAAGTCTCCAGTGGGGCAGGATGATGCTGGTTCTGCAGGGCTGTGGGTCCTGGCCAAGCCAGGCAGGCTTGGTGCAAGCACAGGGTAACAGGCAGCGCTGAACTTAAGCTCGTTTTTTCCAGCATGGCAGCTGCAGCGTGCTGGCCCCTTCCAGCTGATGCCATGGTCGTCCTGAGAGGGTGCCCCTATGGGAGGAAAAAGATGGAGCACTCTTTTGCACCATCTCCATGGGGAGAGGGGAGTGGCTGCCTGCCTATGGGGTGGACACTCAGGCAAGAGCCTGACACTAATGCCAAGGGAACACCTGCCACAAGCAAACATCCACCAGGACCCATCATATGCGAGAAGTTGTGGCAGTCTGCTAAAGTTCCCACTGACCAGAAAAGGGAAAACATAACCCCCATTTTTAAAAAAGGAAAAAAGGAAGACCTGGGGAAGTACAGGCCAGTCAGTCTCACCTCTGTGCCCAGCAAGATCATGGAGCAGATCCTCCTAAAAACTGTGCTCAGACACATGGCAAATAAGGAGGTGACTGGTGACAGCCAGCATGGCTTCACTAAGGGCAAATCATGCCTGACAAATTTGGTGGCCTTCTACGATGGGGTTATGGCATTGGTGGATAAGGGAAGAGCAACTGCTGTCATCTACCTGGACTTTTGCAAAGCATTTGACACCATCCCGCACAACATCCTGCTCTCTAAATTGGAGAGACATGAATTTGATGGATGGACCACTCGGTGGATAAGGAATTGGCTAGATGGTCGCACTCAAAGAGCGGTAGTCAATGACTCAATGCCTAAGTGGAGACCAGTGATGAGTGGCGTTCCTCAGCGGTTGGTACTGGGACCAGCACTGTTTAACATATTTGTTGGCGACCTGGACAGTGGGATTGAGTGCACCCTCAGCAACTTTGCCGACGACACCAAGCTGTGTGGTGTGGTCAACACGCTGGAGGGAAGGGAAGCCATCCAGAGGGACCTCGACAGGCTTGAGAGGTGGGCCTGTAGGAACCACGTGAAGTTCAACAAGGCCAGTGCAAGGTCCTGCACATGGGTCAGGGCAATCCCAAGCACAACAACAGGCTGTGGGGGGGAATGGATTGAGAGCAGCCCTGAGGAGGACTGAGGTGTTGGTGGATGAGAAGCTCAACACGAGCTGGCAATATGCGCCCACAGCCCAGAAAGCCAACTGTATCATGGATGCATCCAAAGAAGCATGGCCGGCAGGTTGAGGGAGGTGATTCTGCCCCTCTACTGCATTCTCGTGAGACCCCACCTGGAGTACTGTGTCCAGCTCAGGGGTGCCCAGTACAAGAAAGACAGGGAGCTGTTGGAACGAGTCCAGAGGAGGGCCGCAAAGCTGATCAGAGGGCTGGAGCACCTCTCCTGTGAAGAGAGGCTGAGAGAGTTGGGGTTGATCGGCCTGGAGAAGGCTGAGGGCAGACCTTATAGCAGCCTTCCAGTATCTGAAGGAGGCCTACAAGAAAGCTGGAGAGGCACTTTTTACAAGGGCGTGTAGTGACAGGACAAGGGGTAATGGCCTTAAGCTGAAGGAGGGTAGATTTAGATTAGGTATTAGGAAGAAATTCTTTACCATGAGGGTGGTGAGGCACTGGACCAGGTTGCCCAAAAGAGTTGTGGATGCCCCATCCCTGGAAGTGTTCAAGGCCAAGCTGGATGGGGCTTTGAGGAACCTGGTGTAGTGGAGGGTGTCCCTGCCTGTGGAAGGGGGGTTGGAACTAGATGATCTTTAAGGTCCCTTCCAACCAAAACCACTCTATGATTCCATGATTCTATGATACCTGAGCTCCTTCCAGCTGGGAGACAGAGGCGCACAGTGCCACGGGGCTGGGCTTGATGGTCACTCTCATTTTCTCCCACAGTGCAGCAGCAGCATGATGGCCCTTTCCAGCTGGTGCCCTGGTCCTCCTGAGCGTGGGTGCACCTGTAAGAGGAAAAAGTTGGGGCACTGTTTTGCACTGCCTCCATACCATGAGAGCTGAAGCTGCGGCCTGAAGACAGGCTTTGGGATGCCTCCCAAGAGATGTCCTCACCGTGTTGACACTGGGCAGAAGCAGCAGTGGGACAGCACAACTCCTTCTTACCCCCCCAGCCCTTGCAGCACCAATCTGCCCTGGGCAGGCATCTCAGAGGCCTGGCAGTCTACGGAGAGAGGGGAGCAGCTGCCCTCCTCCAAAGCCCTCATGTCTTCCCAGAGACTCTGCAGCACGAGGGCCAGAGCCCTCTCTGAAACACCCCCACGGTTACTCTCCCTCAGCAGAGACCTACCAGGACTTTTCAGCCACAGCAGCATGTGTCCGGGGAGGCCCAGTGGGGCGAGGGCTGAGCTCTCTCGTGGCTCTGCGACACAGCTGCACGGTGGTTGCTCCAGACACCCTAGAAACGGCTTTTGCTGGAGAGCAGCAGGAACTTCCGAGTCTCCTGGTAGCACCCTGAGCAACACAACTGTGGGTTTTGGCCCGGGGGAGCCAGAGAGGTTTTCAGCTGATCCTCCTCCCCATTCACAGCGGGTTTCTCAAGCGCTGGGGCTGCTGCTGTGCCTACAACCCTTGCCGGCTCCTCCATCATGCCCCTCCTTCCCCAGTTAGGCTCTGTGGGTCCTACCTGACAGCCGATGCCCTGAGGAGGAACAAGCCCTTGTACCTATTCCCTAGGACATGAGGAGGCCCAGGTGGTCCTGGGAGGAGTGCACCTGCCACAGGCACACAGCCACCAGAACACAGCAAGCTCTTTGCAGCCTGGATGTGGTGGCTCACAGTGCTCTGGGGTGCTGCAGACCAAACTGGCCAGGAGGACGTCCGAGACGGCCCTCAGCTGGCCACCACTGGTTCCAGGCAGTTCGGCAAGGAACAGACAAGACACCACGCCCCATGTGCAGAACAGAGCCAATCACAGAAGGGTGTTGTGGCTCTGAACCAATCAGAGGAGTTTCCAAGAGGGTGGTGAGGGCTGAGCGAGAGGGGTGGACATGTAAGGGTGGGAGGAGAGAGGGGAAGAAGATGGCTGCTGTGGAGGAGGCTGTGGGGAGAGTTGTCTGAAGGGAGGAGGGCTGCCTCTCCTAAGGCACTTGTGTTTCTTTTCCTTCAATACAAGAGGGAGCAATTAATAATAGGTTGCTCATGGGCAAGTCACTTAAGTGGGGAGAAATTCCCCAAATGAATAAGTTGGCTTGGGTTTGTGCCAATACGGCCAAACCTTAGCCCCAACGTGGCCTGGCACTAGGATAAATGTAGGGCCTTTGAAACTCCAGTAGGAGCCTCAGTGCTGGAGCTTCAGACCCCTCATGGGTCCCAGACATAGCGGCAGCCCATGTGGGTCCCGACTAGGCCCCATCCGCAGTGCAAAGGTGCCCCCTGAAGGGAATGGGCCCGTGCTATGGGGATCATGAGTCAAACTGCCACCAGGCTCAGACGACTCATTGCTAGGATGAGATGGTGGGGGGGGGGGGCAGCCCTCGTGTCAAAGGGTTTCATCAAAGAACATAGGAAGGGAATGGCTATGGGAGCGTAATCTCCTTTTGCTAGGTTAGGAACCATCCCTGCTGGGGAGAACAAGTAGTAAGCCTGAGGAAAGCCTCAGCCGGCGAGAGGAAGAAGTTGGCAGCTTTGAGAGGGCCTCTGCAATGACATTGCTCTGAACCTGACTAACAGCCACATCTCTCTGCTCTGTTTCTCCATTTGCGTCTTTAAGTCTTACTAGGGGAGGCCTCCACATGGGTCTGGGTGATGGCATTCGTTCCCACCATCTTCCCATACACCTGCATTGGATGAATGCAGGTGTATCCTGGTTTTCCCCAGTTGCTCTGAATGCCAGGTTTCAAAAACTGAAAGGCTCTGGGGATCCCGTTCTGCAAAGAAACCGTGGCAAAAAGAAGTGTCACTCCTGGCGTGTAAAGAGAGACAGCAGGCTCCACGCATCTTCCTCCGCCATCGTGGGACCCTGCTCCGGGACCAGCTCCCACTCTGGCTGAGGCGGCAGCTTCTCCCTCCTTCCCTTCTCCCACCCAGGTGGCAAGGGACCCCTGTGCCCCTGCAGAGCAAACGCCCAGCCTCAGAGAGCGTGGTGGGCAGCTGTGGAAACCTGAGGCTCGCTGGTGCCAGGGAAGCGGGGCCCGGGGAAAGTCCTGCTGCTGGGGCAAGGTGCTGGGCATCCTACCTGCCACCGCCGGCTGGATGGGTGCAGCAGGCAGCTCCAGAGACCCGGATGGCTGTGGGGCCAACAGTGTCTTGGTTGGGCTTTTGCCACCCTGCCGGATGCTACTCTCCCTCCCGATCCCACCAATGTTGCTCTTGGGCAGGGTTGGGCCCCTGCCCCAGCAGGAACCGTCCGCACTCCTCTTGCCAGCCACTTTCCAGCACCGGCGAACTCTGTGGAGGCACAGTAGAAGCTGCTGCCGCTTCTGTGGGTTGCTGCCTGGAAGCGGAGGACTGGGTGATTTACCCACCCAGCCACCCACCACCAGCAGTGCTCCTTTGCGGGACTTTCCTGTCCCACTGACCTGTGGCACGTTCTTTGCCCGCAGCATCCACATGAGCAGCAAAGTCCTGGAGGAAGGACCAGCTGCAATTCACATCACCAAGAGAGAGTTACTTGAGTAGGGTTTCTAATGATCCCTGTAGTCACACTGTCTCCTCCCGCACCAGGGTGGCAAGAGGCTGGCTGAGGACATGGGGAAAGGGTGCAGAGAGAGGTTGCAGCTCCAAGCAGGGACTCTTTCCTTGGGCCTCAGGGCTCTGCACAGCCCCTTGCACCCCACAGCTACACTTCCCCCGCGGGCAGCGAGCATCTCGTGACCTCCCAGCCCCACAAAGGCGGGAGGCTGGAAGAGCCCCACGGGCGCTCCAGTGCTTCTGCCTGACGCTGAAGCTGAAGCTGGAGCTCGCACCCCGCACCTCTGTGCCTCTGCTGACGGCAGGCGAATGCTCACCGAGAGCAGCTAGGCTCATCAAGACGAGGAGTGGGACGAGCCTGTCCTTTTTCAGGGTGATGATGTCCTTCCTGAAAAAGCGGGAGTCCTGGTGTTAGCAGTGCTGAAGGGCAGAGCCCTGCGCAGGGGGATTTTCTCTTACAAGCTGAGGAGCAGCTTGTAAGCACCTCCAACCTCCCCCTGGTCACCTTACCCACGGTTGGCTGCCCCGGTGTCCGTGTCCACACCGGACACGTGTTGTACTCACAGGATGGAGATGCCTGTGCTGAGGCATCTCTGGCGGGAGAGCACGGCCACTGCCAGGCCGTAAGCAACACCAATCCCAGGCAAAGAAAATGGAGAAAAACTTGAGGACCCTTCTCGAGGATGCCTGTCAGCACGTGTACCAGACCCCTGCGGGGAGGTGGGCACTGGGCCGACACACTCCCTCCCCGTGGGGTAGGGGCAGGCTTCAGGCACGATCCCCTCACAGACAGTGTGCCTGGCGATGGAGGGTGGATGAGGCTTTGGCCTCTTGTCCTCTGTACTGGGATACCCTGTTTTTACTACAGTATCCCCCACAGGTATGGACATGGTAGGCAGCTCCACCATGGTCACGTAGGTGAGGTTGCCCGAAGTCTCCAGTGGGGCAGGATGATGCTGGTTCTGCAGGGCTGTGGGTCCTGGCCAAGCCAGGCAGGCTTGGTGCAAGCACAGGGTAACAGGCAGCGCTGAACTTAAGCTCGTTTTTTCCAGCATGGCAGCTGCAGCGTGCTGGCCCCTTCCAGCTGATGCCATGGTCGTCCTGAGAGGGTGCCCCTATGGGAGGAAAAAGATGGAGCACTCTTTTGCACCATCTCCATGGGGAGAGGGGAGTGGCTGCCTGCCTATGGGGTGGACACTCAGGCAAGAGCCTGACACTAATGCCAAGGGAACACCTGCCACAAGCAAACATCCACCAGGACCCATCATATGCGAGAAGTTGTGGCAGTCTGCTAAAGTTCCCACTGACCAGAAAAGGGAAAACATAACCCCCATTTTTAAAAAAGGAAAAAAGGAAGACCTGGGGAAGTACAGGCCAGTCAGTCTCACCTCTGTGCCCAGCAAGATCATGGAGCAGATCCTCCTAAAAACTGTGCTCAGACACATGGCAAATAAGGAGGTGACTGGTGACAGCCAGCATGGCTTCACTAAGGGCAAATCATGCCTGACAAATTTGGTGGCCTTCTACGATGGGGTTATGGCATTGGTGGATAAGGGAAGAGCAACTGCTGTCATCTACCTGGACTTTTACAAAGCATTTGACACCATCCCGCACAACATCCTGCTCTCTAAATTGGAGAGACATGAATTTGATGGATGGACCACTCGGTGGATAAGGAATTGGCTGGATGGTCGCACTCAAAGAGCGGTAGTCAATGACTCAATGCCTAAGTGGAGACCAGTGATGAGTGGCGTTCCTCAGCGGTTGGTACTGGGACCAGCACTGTTTAACATATTTGTTGGCGACCTGGACAGTGGGATTGAGTGCACCCTCAGCAACTTTGCCGACGACACCAAGCTGTGTGGTGTGGTCAACACGCTGGAGGGAAGGGAAGCCATCCAGAGGGACCTCGACAGGCTTGAGAGGTGGGCCTGTAGGAACCACGTGAAGTTCAACAAGGCCAGTGCAAGGTCCTGCACATGGGTCAGGGCAATCCCAAGCACAACAACAGGCTGTGGGGGGGAATGGATTGAGAGCAGCCCTGAGGAGGACTGAGGTGTTGGTGGATGAGAAGCTCAACACGAGCTGGCAATATGCGCCCACAGCCCAGAAAGCCAACTGTATCATGGATGCATCCAAAGAAGCATGGCCGGCAGGTTGAGGGAGGTGATTCTGCCCCTCTACTGCATTCTCGTGAGACCCCACCTGGAGTACTGTGTCCAGCTCAGGGGTGCCCAGTACAAGAAAGACAGGGAGCTGTTGGAACGAGTCCAGAGGAGGGCCGCAAAGCTGATCAGAGGGCTGGAGCACCTCTCCTGTGAAGAGAGGCTGAGAGAGTTGGGGTTGATCGGCCTGGAGAAGGCTGAGGGCAGACCTTATAGCAGCCTTCCAGTATCTGAAGGAGGCCTACAAGAAAGCTGGAGAGGCACTTTTTACAAGGGCGTGTAGTGACAGGACAAGGGGTAATGGCCTTAAGCTGAAGGAGGGTAGATTTAGATTAGGTATTAGGAAGAAATTCTTTACCATGAGGGTGGTGAGGCACTGGACCAGGTTGCCCAAAAGAGTTGTGGATGCCCCATCCCTGGAAGTGTTCAAGGCCAAGCTGGATGGGGCTTTGAGGAACCTGGTGTAGTGGAGGGTGTCCCTGCCTGTGGAAGGGGGGTTGGAACTAGATGATCTTTAAGGTCCCTTCCAACCAAAACCACTCTATGATTCCATGATTCTATGATACCTGAGCTCCTTCCAGCTGGGAGACAGAGGCGCACAGTGCCACGGGGCTGGGCTTGATGGTCACTCTCATTTTCTCCCACAGTGCAGCAGCAGCATGATGGCCCTTTCCAGCTGGTGCCCTGGTCCTCCTGAGCGTGGGTGCACCTGTAAGAGGAAAAAGTTGGGGCACTGTTTTGCACTGCCTCCATACCATGAGAGCTGAAGCTGTGGCCTGAAGACAGGCTTTGGGATGCCTCCCAAGAGATGTCCTCACCGTGTTGACACTGGGCAGAAGCAGCAGTGGGACAGCACAACTCCTTCTTACCCCCCCAGCCCTTGCAGCACCAGTCTGCCCTGGGCAGGCATCTCAGAGGCCTGGCAGTCTACGGAGAGAGGGGAGCAGCTGCCCTCCTCCAAAGCCCTCATGTCTTCCCAGAGACTCTGCAGCACGAGGGCCAGAGCCCTCTCTGAAACACCCCCACGGTTACTCTCCCTCAGCAGAGACCTACCAGGACTTTTCAGCCACAGCAGCATGTGTCCGGGGAGGCCCAGTGGGGCGAGGGCTGAGCTCTCTCGTGGCTCTGCGACACAGCTGCACGGTGGTTGCTCCAGACACCCTAGAAACGGCTTTTGCTGGAGAGCAGCAGGAACTTCCGAGTCTCCTGGTAGCACCCTGAGCAACACAACTGTGGGTTTTGGCCCGGGGGAGCCAGAGAGGTTTTCAGCTGATCCTCCTCCCCATTCACAGCGGGTTTCTCAAGCGCTGGGGCTGCTGCTGTGCCTACAACCCTTGCCGGCTCCTCCATCATGCCCCTCCTTCCCCAGTTAGGCTCTGTGGGTCCTACCTGACAGCCGATGCCCTGAGGAGGAACAAGCCCTTGTACCTATTCCCTAGGACATGAGGAGGCCCAGGTGGTCCTGGGAGGAGTGCACCTGCCACAGGCACACAGCCACCAGAACACAGCAAGCTCTTTGCAGCCTGGATGTGGTGGCTCACAGTGCTCTGGGGTGCTGCAGACCAAACTGGCCAGGAGGACGTCCGAGACGGCCCTCAGCTGGCCACCACTGGTTCCAGGCAGTTCGGCAAGGAACAGACAAGACACCACGCCCCATGTGCAGAACAGAGCCAATCACAGAAGGGTGTTGTGGCTCTGAACCAATCAGAGGAGTTTCCAAGAGGGTGGTGAGGGCTGAGCGAGAGGGGTGGACATGTAAGGGTGGGAGGAGAGAGGGGAAGAAGATGGCTGCTGTGGAGGAGGCTGTGGGGAGAGTTGTCTGAAGGGAGGAGGGCTGCCTCTCCTAAGGCACTTGTGTTTCTTTTCCTTCAATACAAGAGGGAGCAATTAATAATAGGTTGCTCATGGGCAAGTCACTTAAGTGGGGAGAAATTCCCCAAATGAATAAGTTGGCTTGGGTTTGTGCCAATACGGCCAAACCTTAGCCCCAACGTGGCCTGGCACTAGGATAAATGTAGGGCCTTTGAAACTCCAGTAGGAGCCTCAGTGCTGGAGCTTCAGACCCCTCATGGGTCCCAGACATAGCGGCAGCCCATGTGGGTCCCGACTAGGCCCCATCCGCAGTGCAAAGGTGCCCCCTGAAGGGAATGGGCCCGTGCTATGGGGATCATGAGTCAAACTGCCACCAGGCTCAGACGACTCATTGCTAGGATGAGATGGTGGGGGGGGGGGCAGCCCTCGTGTCAAAGGGTTTCATCAAAGAACATAGGAAGGGAATGGCTATGGGAGCGTAATCTCCTTTTGCTAGGTTAGGAACCATCCCTGCTGGGGAGAACAAGTAGTAAGCCTGAGGAAAGCCTCAGCCGGCGAGAGGAAGAAGTTGGCAGCTTTGAGAGGGCCTCTGCAATGACATTGCTCTGAACCTGACTAACAGCCACATCTCTCTGCTCTGTTTCTCCATTTGCGTCTTTAAGTCTTACTAGGGGAGGCCTCCACATGGGTCTGGCTGATGGCATTCGTTCCCACCATCTTCCCATACACCTGCATTGGATGAATGCAGGTGTATCCTGGTTTTCCCCAGTTGCTCTGAATGCCAGGTTTCAAAAACTGAAAGGCTCTGGGGATCCCGTTCTGCAAAGAAACCGTGGCAAAAAGAAGTGTCACTCCTGGCGTGTAAAGAGAGACAGCAGGCTCCACGCATCTTCCTCCGCCATCGTGGGACCCTGCTCCGGGACCAGCTCCCACTCTGGCTGAGGCGGCAGCTTCTCCCTCCTTCCCTTCTCCCACCCAGGTGGCAAGGGACCCCTGTGCCCCTGCAGAGCAAACGCCCAGCCTCAGAGAGCGTGGTGGGCAGCTGTGGAAACCTGAGGCTCGCTGGTGCCAGGGAAGCGGGGCCCGGGGAAAGTCCTGCTGCTGGGGCAAGGTGCTGGGCATCCTACCTGCCACCGCCGGCTGGATGGGTGCAGCAGGCAGCTCCAGAGACCCGGATGGCTGTGGGGCCAACAGTGTCTTGGTTGGGCTTTTGCCACCCTGCCGGATGCTACTCTCCCTCCCGATCCCACCAATGTTGCTCTTGGGCAGGGTTGGGCCCCTGCCCCAGCAGGAACCGTCCGCACTCCTCTTGCCAGCCACTTTCCAGCACCGGCGAACTCTGTGGAGGCACAGTAGAAGCTGCTGCCGCTTCTGTGGGTTGCTGCCTGGAAGCGGAGGACTGGGTGATTTACCCACCCAGCCACCCACCACCAGCAGTGCTCCTTTGCGGGACTTTCCTGTCCCACTGACCTGTGGCACGTTCTTTGCCCGCAGCATCCACACGAGCAGCAAAGTCCTGGAGGAAGGACCAGCTGCAATTCACATCACCAAGAGAGAGTTACTTGAGTAGGGTTTCTAATGATCCCTGTAGTCACACTGTCTCCTCCCGCACCAGGGTGGCAAGAGGCTGGCTGAGGACATGGGGAAAGGGTGCAGAGAGAGGTTGCAGCTCCAAGCAGGGACTCTTTCCTTGGGCCTCAGGGCTCTGCACAGCCCCTTGCACCCCACAGCTACACTTCCCCCGCGGGCAGCGAGCATCTCGTGACCTCCCAGCCCCACAAAGGCGGGAGGCTGGAAGAGCCCCACGGGCGCTCCAGTGCTTCTGCCTGACGCTGAAGCTGAAGCTGGAGCTCGCACCCCGCACCTCTGTGCCTCTGCTGACGGCAGGCGAATGCTCACCGAGAGCAGCTAGGCTCATCAAGACGAGGAGTGGGACGAGCCTGTCCTTTTTCAGGGTGATGATGTCCTTCCTGAAAAAGCGGGAGTCCTGGTGTTAGCAGTGCTGAAGGGCAGAGCCCTGCGCAGGGGGATTTTCTCTTACAAGCTGAGGAGCAGCTTGTAAGCACCTCCAACCTCCCCCTGGTCACCTTACCCACGGTTGGCTGCCCCGGTGTCCGTGTCCACACCGGACACGTGTTGTACTCACAGGATGGAGATGCCTGTGCTGAGGCATCTCTGGCGGGAGAGCACGGCCACTGCCAGGCCGTAAGCAACACCAATCCCAGGCAAAGAAAATGGAGAAAAACTTGAGGACCCTTCTCGAGGATGCCTGTCAGCACGTGTACCAGACCCCTGCGGGGAGGTGGGCACTGGGCCGACACACTCCCTCCCCGTGGGGTAGGGGCAGGCTTCAGGCACGATCCCCTCACAGACAGTGTGCCTGGCGATGGAGGGTGGATGAGGCTTTGGCCTCTTGTCCTCTGTACTGGGATACCCTGTTTTTACTACAGTATCCCCCACAGGTATGGACATGGTAGGCAGCTCCACCATGGTCACGTAGGTGAGGTTGCCCGAAGTCTCCAGTGGGGCAGGATGATGCTGGTTCTGCAGGGCTGTGGGTCCTGGCCAAGCCAGGCAGGCTTGGTGCAAGCACAGGGTAACAGGCAGCGCTGAACTTAAGCTCGTTTTTTCCAGCATGGCAGCTGCAGCGTGCTGGCCCCTTCCAGCTGATGCCATGGTCGTCCTGAGAGGGTGCCCCTATGGGAGGAAAAAGATGGAGCACTCTTTTGCACCATCTCCATGGGGAGAGGGGAGTGGCTGCCTGCCTATGGGGTGGACACTCAGGCAAGAGCCTGACACTAATGCCAAGGGAACACCTGCCACAAGCAAACATCCACCAGGACCCATCATATGCGAGAAGTTGTGGCAGTCTGCTAAAGTTCCCACTGACCAGAAAAGGGAAAACATAACCCCCATTTTTAAAAAAGGAAAAAAGGAAGACCTGGGGAAGTACAGGCCAGTCAGTCTCACCTCTGTGCCCAGCAAGATCATGGAGCAGATCCTCCTAAAAACTGTGCTCAGACACATGGCAAATAAGGAGGTGACTGGTGACAGCCAGCATGGCTTCACTAAGGGCAAATCATGCCTGACAAATTTGGTGGCCTTCTACGACGGGGTTATGGCATTGGTGGATAAGGGAAGAGCAACTGCTGTCATCTACCTGGACTTTTGCAAAGCATTTGACACCATCCCGCACAACATCCTGCTCTCTAAATTGGAGAGACATGAATTTGATGGATGGACCACTCGGTGGATAAGGAATTGGCTGGATGGTCGCACTCAAAGAGCGGTAGTCAATGGCTCAATGCCTAAGTGGAGACCAGTGATGAGTGGCGTTCCTCAGCGGTTGGTACTGGGACCAGCACTGTTTAACATATTTGTTGGCGACCTGGACAGTGGGATTGAGTGCACCCTCAGCAACTTTGCCGACGACACCAAGCTGTGTGGTGTGGTCAACAAGCTGGAGGGAAGGGAAGCCATCCAGAGGGACCTCGACAGGCTTGAGAGGTGGGCCTGTAGGAACCACGTGAAGTTCAACAAGGCCAGTGCAAGGTCCTGCACATGGGTCAGGGCAATCCCAAGCACAACAACAGGCTGTGGGGGGGAATGGATTGAGAGCAGCCCTGAGGAGGACTGAGGTGTTGGTGGATGAGAAGCTCAACACGAGCTGGCAATATGCGCCCACAGCCCAGAAAGCCAACTGTATCATGGATGCATCCAAAGAAGCATGGCCGGCAGGTTGAGGGAGGTGATTCTGCCCCTCTACTGCATTCTCGTGAGACCCCACCTGGAGTACTGTGTCCAGCTCAGGGGTGCCCAGTACAAGAAAGACAGGGAGCTGTTGGAACGAGTCCAGAGGAGGGCCGCAAAGCTGATCAGAGGGCTGGAGCACCTCTCCTGTGAAGAGAGGCTGAGAGAGTTGGGGTTGATCGGCCTGGAGAAGGCTGAGGGCAGACCTTATAGCAGCCTTCCAGTATCTGAAGGAGGCCTACAAGAAAGCTGGAGAGGCACTTTTTACAAGGGCGTGTAGTGACAGGACAAGGGGTAATGGCCTTAAGCTGAAGGAGGGTAGATTTAGATTAGGTATTAGGAAGAAATTCTTTACCATGAGGGTGGTGAGGCACTGGACCAGGTTGCCCAAAAGAGTTGTGGATGCCCCATCCCTGGAAGTGTTCAAGGCCAAGCTGGATGGGGCTTTGAGGAACCTGGTGTAGTGGAGGGTGTCCCTGCCTGTGGAAGGGGGGTTGGAACTAGATGATCTTTAAGGTCCCTTCCAACCAAAACCACTCTATGATTCCATGATTCTATGATACCTGAGCTCCTTCCAGCTGGGAGACAGAGGCGCACAGTGCCACGGGGCTGGGCTTGATGGTCACTCTCATTTTCTCCCACAGTGCAGCAGCAGCATGATGGCCCTTTCCAGCTGGTGCCCTGGTCCTCCTGAGCGTGGGTGCACCTGTAAGAGGAAAAAGTTGGGGCACTGTTTTGCACTGCCTCCATACCATGAGAGCTGAAGCTGCGGCCTGAAGACAGGCTTTGGGATGCCTCCCAAGAGATGTCCTCACCGTGTTGACACTGGGCAGAAGCAGCAGTGGGACAGCACAACTCCTTCTTACCCCCCCAGCCCTTGCAGCACCAATCTGCCCTGGGCAGGCATCTCAGAGGCCTGGCAGTCTACGGAGAGAGGGGAGCAGCTGCCCTCCTCCAAAGCCCTCATGTCTTCCCAGAGACTCTGCAGCACGAGGGCCAGAGCCCTCTCTGAAACACCCCCACGGTTACTCTCCCTCAGCAGAGACCTACCAGGACTTTTCAGCCACAGCAGCATGTGTCCGGGGAGGCCCAGTGGGGCGAGGGCTGAGCTCTCTCGTGGCTCTGCGACACAGCTGCACGGTGGTTGCTCCAGACACCCTAGAAACGGCTTTTGCTGGAGAGCAGCAGGAACTTCCGAGTCTCCTGGTAGCACCCTGAGCAACACAACTGTGGGTTTTGGCCCGGGGGAGCCAGAGAGGTTTTCAGCTGATCCTCCTCCCCATTCACAGCGGGTTTCTCAAGCGCTGGGGCTGCTGCTGTGCCTACAACCCTTGCCGGCTCCTCCATCATGCCCCTCCTTCCCCAGTTAGGCTCTGTGGGTCCTACCTGACAGCCGATGCCCTGAGGAGGAACAAGCCCTTGTACCTATTCCCTAGGACATGAGGAGGCCCAGGTGGTCCTGGGAGGAGTGCACCTGCCACAGGCACACAGCCACCAGAACACAGCAAGCTCTTTGCAGCCTGGATGTGGTGGCTCACAGTGCTCTGGGGTGCTGCAGACCAAACTGGCCAGGAGGACGTCCGAGACGGCCCTCAGCTGGCCACCACTGGTTCCAGGCAGTTCGGCAAGGAACAGACAAGACACCACGCCCCATGTGCAGAACAGAGCCAATCACAGAAGGGTGTTGTGGCTCTGAACCAATCAGAGGAGTTTCCAAGAGGGTGGTGAGGGCTGAGCGAGAGGGGTGGACATGTAAGGGTGGGAGGAGAGAGGGGAAGAAGATGGCTGCTGTGGAGGAGGCTGTGGGGAGAGTTGTCTGAAGGGAGGAGGGCTGCCTCTCCTAAGGCACTTGTGTTTCTTTTCCTTCAATACAAGAGGGAGCAATTAATAATAGGTTGCTCATGGGCAAGTCACTTAAGTGGGGAGAAATTCCCCAAATGAATAAGTTGGCTTGGGTTTGTGCCAATACGGCCAAACCTTAGCCCCAACGTGGCCTGGCACTAGGATAAATGTAGGGCCTTTGAAACTCCAGTAGGAGCCTCAGTGCTGGAGCTTCAGACCCCTCATGGGTCCCAGACATAGCGGCAGCCCATGTGGGTCCCGACTAGGCCCCATCCGCAGTGCAAAGGTGCCCCCTGAAGGGAATGGGCCCGTGCTATGGGGATCATGAGTCAAACTGCCACCAGGCTCAGACGACTCATTGCTAGGATGAGATGGTGGGGGGGGGGGGCAGCCCTCGTGTCAAAGGGTTTCATCAAAGAACATAGGAAGGGAATGGCTATGGGAGCGTAATCTCCTTTTGCTAGGTTAGGAACCATCCCTGCTGGGGAGAACAAGTAGTAAGCCTGAGGAAAGCCTCAGCCGGCGAGAGGAAGAAGTTGGCAGCTTTGAGAGGGCCTCTGCAATGACATTGCTCTGAACCTGACTAACAGCCACATCTCTCTGCTCTGTTTCTCCATTTGCGTCTTTAAGTCTTACTAGGGGAGGCCTCCACATGGGTCTGGGTGATGGCATTCGTTCCCACCATCTTCCCATACACCTGCATTGGATGAATGCAGGTGTATCCTGGTTTTCCCCAGTTGCTCTGAATGCCAGGTTTCAAAAACTGAAAGGCTCTGGGGATCCCGTTCTGCAAAGAAACCGTGGCAAAAAGAAGTGTCACTCCTGGCGTGTAAAGAGAGACAGCAGGCTCCACGCATCTTCCTCCGCCATCGTGGGACCCTGCTCCGGGACCAGCTCCCACTCTGGCTGAGGCGGCAGCTTCTCCCTCCTTCCCTTCTCCCACCCAGGTGGCAAGGGACCCCTGTGCCCCTGCAGAGCAAACGCCCAGCCTCAGAGAGCGTGGTGGGCAGCTGTGGAAACCTGAGGCTCGCTGGTGCCAGGGAAGCGGGGCCCGGGGAAAGTCCTGCTGCTGGGGCAAGGTGCTGGGCATCCTACCTGCCACCGCCGGCTGGATGGGTGCAGCAGGCAGCTCCAGAGACCCGGATGGCTGTGGGGCCAACAGTGTCTTGGTTGGGCTTTTGCCACCCTGCCGGATGCTACTCTCCCTCCCGATCCCACCAATGTTGCTCTTGGGCAGGGTTGGGCCCCTGCCCCAGCAGGAACCGTCCGCACTCCTCTTGCCAGCCACTTTCCAGCACCGGCGAACTCTGTGGAGGCACAGTAGAAGCTGCTGCCGCTTCTGTGGGTTGCTGCCTGGAAGCGGAGGACTGGGTGATTTACCCACCCAGCCACCCACCACCAGCAGTGCTCCTTTGCGGGACTTTCCTGTCCCACTGACCTGTGGCACGTTCTTTGCCCGCAGCATCCACATGAGCAGCAAAGTCCTGGAGGAAGGACCAGCTGCAATTCACATCACCAAGAGAGAGTTACTTGAGTAGGGTTTCTAATGATCCCTGTAGTCACACTGTCTCCTCCCGCACCAGGGTGGCAAGAGGCTGGCTGAGGACATGGGGAAAGGGTGCAGAGAGAGGTTGCAGCTCCAAGCAGGGACTCTTTCCTTGGGCCTCAGGGCTCTGCACAGCCCCTTGCACCCCACAGCTACACTTCCCCCGCGGGCAGCGAGCATCTCGTGACCTCCCAGCCCCACAAAGGCGGGAGGCTGGAAGAGCCCCACGGGCGCTCCAGTGCTTCTGCCTGACGCTGAAGCTGAAGCTGGAGCTCGCACCCCGCACCTCTGTGCCTCTGCTGACGGCAGGCGAATGCTCACCGAGAGCAGCTAGGCTCATCAAGACGAGGAGTGGGACGAGCCTGTCCTTTTTCAGGGTGATGATGTCCTTCCTGAAAAAGCGGGAGTCCTGGTGTTAGCAGTGCTGAAGGGCAGAGCCCTGCGCAGGGGGATTTTCTCTTACAAGCTGAGGAGCAGCTTGTAAGCACCTCCAACCTCCCCCTGGTCACCTTACCCACGGTTGGCTGCCCCGGTGTCCGTGTCCACACCGGACACGTGTTGTACTCACAGGATGGAGATGCCTGTGCTGAGGCATCTCTGGCGGGAGAGCACGGCCACTGCCAGGCCGTAAGCAACACCAATCCCAGGCAAAGAAAATGGAGAAAAACTTGAGGACCCTTCTCGAGGATGCCTGTCAGCACGTGTACCAGACCCCTGCGGGGAGGTGGGCACTGGGCCGACACACTCCCTCCCCGTGGGGTAGGGGCAGGCTTCAGGCACGATCCCCTCACAGACAGTGTGCCTGGCGATGGAGGGTGGATGAGGCTTTGGCCTCTTGTCCTCTGTACTGGGATACCCTGTTTTTACTACAGTATCCCCCACAGGTATGGACATGGTAGGCAGCTCCACCATGGTCACGTAGGTGAGGTTGCCCGAAGTCTCCAGTGGGGCAGGATGATGCTGGTTCTGCAGGGCTGTGGGTCCTGGCCAAGCCAGGCAGGCTTGGTGCAAGCACAGGGTAACAGGCAGCGCTGAACTTAAGCTCGTTTTTTCCAGCATGGCAGCTGCAGCGTGCTGGCCCCTTCCAGCTGATGCCATGGTCGTCCTGAGAGGGTGCCCCTATGGGAGGAAAAAGATGGAGCACTCTTTTGCACCATCTCCATGGGGAGAGGGGAGTGGCTGCCTGCCTATGGGGTGGACACTCAGGCAAGAGCCTGACACTAATGCCAAGGGAACACCTGCCACAAGCAAACATCCACCAGGACCCATCATATGCGAGAAGTTGTGGCAGTCTGCTAAAGTTCCCACTGACCAGAAAAGGGAAAACATAACCCCCATTTTTAAAAAAGGAAAAAAGGAAGACCTGGGGAAGTACAGGCCAGTCAGTCTCACCTCTGTGCCCAGCAAGATCATGGAGCAGATCCTCCTAAAAACTGTGCTCAGACACATGGCAAATAAGGAGGTGACTGGTGACAGCCAGCATGGCTTCACTAAGGGCAAATCATGCCTGACAAATTTGGTGGCCTTCTACGACGGGGTTATGGCATTGGTGGATAAGGGAAGAGCAACTGCTGTCATCTACCTGGACTTTTGCAAAGCATTTGACACCATCCCGCACAACATCCTGCTCTCTAAATTGGAGAGACATGAATTTGATGGATGGACCACTCGGTGGATAAGGAATTGGCTGGATGGTCGCACTCAAAGAGCGGTAGTCAATGGCTCAATGCCTAAGTGGAGACCAGTGATGAGTGGCGTTCCTCAGCGGTTGGTACTGGGACCAGCACTGTTTAACATATTTGTTGGCGACCTGGACAGTGGGATTGAGTGCACCCTCAGCAACTTTGCCGACGACACCAAGCTGTGTGGTGTGGTCAACAAGCTGGAGGGAAGGGAAGCCATCCAGAGGGACCTCGACAGGCTTGAGAGGTGGGCCTGTAGGAACCACGTGAAGTTCAACAAGGCCAGTGCAAGGTCCTGCACATGGGTCAGGGCAATCCCAAGCACAACAACAGGCTGTGGGGGGGAATGGATTGAGAGCAGCCCTGAGGAGGACTGAGGTGTTGGTGGATGAGAAGCTCAACACGAGCTGGCAATATGCGCCCACAGCCCAGAAAGCCAACTGTATCATGGATGCATCCAAAGAAGCATGGCCGGCAGGTTGAGGGAGGTGATTCTGCCCCTCTACTGCATTCTCGTGAGACCCCACCTGGAGTACTGTGTCCAGCTCAGGGGTGCCCAGTACAAGAAAGACAGGGAGCTGTTGGAACGAGTCCAGAGGAGGGCCGCAAAGCTGATCAGAGGGCTGGAGCACCTCTCCTGTGAAGAGAGGCTGAGAGAGTTGGGGTTGATCGGCCTGGAGAAGGCTGAGGGCAGACCTTATAGCAGCCTTCCAGTATCTGAAGGAGGCCTACAAGAAAGCTGGAGAGGCACTTTTTACAAGGGCGTGTAGTGACAGGACAAGGGGTAATGGCCTTAAGCTGAAGGAGGGTAGATTTAGATTAGGTATTAGGAAGAAATTCTTTACCATGAGGGTGGTGAGGCACTGGACCAGGTTGCCCAAAAGAGTTGTGGATGCCCCATCCCTGGAAGTGTTCAAGGCCAAGCTGGATGGGGCTTTGAGGAACCTGGTGTAGTGGAGGGTGTCCCTGCCTGTGGAAGGGGGGTTGGAACTAGATGATCTTTAAGGTCCCTTCCAACCAAAACCACTCTATGATTCCATGATTCTATGATACCTGAGCTCCTTCCAGCTGGGAGACAGAGGCGCACAGTGCCACGGGGCTGGGCTTGATGGTCACTCTCATTTTCTCCCACAGTGCAGCAGCAGCATGATGGCCCTTTCCAGCTGGTGCCCTGGTCCTCCTGAGCGTGGGTGCACCTGTAAGAGGAAAAAGTTGGGGCACTGTTTTGCACTGCCTCCATACCATGAGAGCTGAAGCTGTGGCCTGAAGACAGGCTTTGGGATGCCTCCCAAGAGATGTCCTCACCGTGTTGACACTGGGCAGAAGCAGCAGTGGGACAGCACAACTCCTTCTTACCCCCCCAGCCCTTGCAGCACCAGTCTGCCCTGGGCAGGCATCTCAGAGGCCTGGCAGTCTACGGAGAGAGGGGAGCAGCTGCCCTCCTCCAAAGCCCTCATGTCTTCCCAGAGACTCTGCAGCACGAGGGCCAGAGCCCTCTCTGAAACACCCCCACGGTTACTCTCCCTCAGCAGAGACCTACCAGGACTTTTCAGCCACAGCAGGATGTGTCCGGGGAGGCCCAGTGGGGCGAGGGCTGAGCTCTCTCGTGGCTCTGCGACACAGCTGCACGGTGGTTGCTCCAGACACCCTAGAAACGGCTTTTGCTGGAGAGCAGCAGGAACTTCCGAGTCTCCTGGTAGCACCCTGAGCAACACAACTGTGGGTTTTGGCCCGGGGGAGCCAGAGAGGTTTTCAGCTGATCCTCCTCCCCATTCACAGCGGGTTTCTCAAGCGCTGGGGCTGCTGCTGTGCCTACAACCCTTGCCGGCTCCTCCATCATGCCCCTCCTTCCCCAGTTAGGCTCTGTGGGTCCTACCTGACAGCCGATGCCCTGAGGAGGAACAAGCCCTTGTACCTATTCCCTAGGACATGAGGAGGCCCAGGTGGTCCTGGGAGGAGTGCACCTGCCACAGGCACACAGCCACCAGAACACAGCAAGCTCTTTGCAGCCTGGATGTGGTGGCTCACAGTGCTCTGGGGTGCTGCAGACCAAACTGGCCAGGAGGACGTCCGAGACGGCCCTCAGCTGGCCACCACTGGTTCCAGGCAGTTCGGCAAGGAACAGACAAGACACCACGCCCCATGTGCAGAACAGAGCCAATCACAGAAGGGTGTTGTGGCTCTGAACCAATCAGAGGAGTTTCCAAGAGGGTGGTGAGGGCTGAGCGAGAGGGGTGGACATGTAAGGGTGGGAGGAGAGAGGGGAAGAAGATGGCTGCTGTGGAGGAGGCTGTGGGGAGAGTTGTCTGAAGGGAGGAGGGCTGCCTCTCCTAAGGCACTTGTGTTTCTTTTCCTTCAATACAAGAGGGAGCAATTAATAATAGGTTGCTCATGGGCAAGTCACTTAAGTGGGGAGAAATTCCCCAAATGAATAAGTTGGCTTGGGTTTGTGCCAATACGGCCAAACCTTAGCCCCAACGCGGCCTGGCACTAGAATAAATGTAGGGCCTTTGAAACTCCAGTAGGAGCCTCAGTGCTGGAGCTTCAGACCCCTCATGGGTCCCAGACATAGCGGCAGCCCATGGGGGCCCCGACTAGGCCCCATCCGCAGTGCAAAGGTGCCCCCTGAAGGGACTGGGCCCGTGCTATGGGGATCATGAGTCAAACTGCCACCAGGCTCAGACGACTCATTGCTAGGATGAGATGGTGGGGGGGGGGGGCAGCCCTCGTGTCAAAGGGTTTCATCAAAGAACATAGGAAGGGAATGGCTATGGGAGCGTAATCTCCTTTTGCTAGGTTAGGAACCATCCCTGCTGGGGAGAACAAGTAGTAAGCCTGAGGAAAGCCTCAGCCGGCGAGAGGAAGAAGTTGGCAGCTTTGAGAGGGCCTCTGCAATGACATTGCTCTGAACCTGACTAACAGCCACATCTCTCTGCTCTGTTTCTCCATTTGCGTCTTTAAGTCTTACTAGGGGAGGCCTCCACATGGGTCTGGCTGATGGCATTCGTTCCCACCATCTTCCCATACACCTGCACTGGATGAATGCAGGTGTATCCTGGTTTTCCCCAGTTGCTCTGAATGCCAGGTTTCAAAAACTGAAAGGCTCTGGGGATC
Source organism: Grus americana (assembly GCF_028858705.1). NCBI lineage: Eukaryota > Metazoa > Chordata > Aves > Gruiformes > Gruidae > Grus > Grus americana. Next base: position 31,431,538 of record NC_072891.1, on the reverse strand, counting down.
CCGTTCTGCAAAGAAACCGTGGCAAAAAGAAGTGTCACTCCTGGCGTGTAAAGAGAGACAGCAGGCTCCACGCATCTTCCTCCGCCATCGTGGGACCCTGCTCCGGGACCAGCTCCCACTCTGGCTGAGGCGGCAGCTTCTCCCTCCTTCCCTTCTCCCACCCAGGTGGCAAGGGACCCCTGTGCCCCTGCAGAGCAAACGCCCAGCCTCAGAGAGCGTGGTGGGCAGCTGTGGAAACCTGAGGCTCGCTGGTGCCAGGGAAGCGGGGCCCGGGGAAAGTCCTGCTGCTGGGGCAAGGTGCTGGGCATCCTACCTGCCACCGCCGGCTGGATGGGTGCAGCAGGCAGCTCCAGAGACCCGGATGGCTGTGGGGCCAACAGTGTCTTGGTTGGGCTTTTGCCACCCTGCCGGATGCTACTCTCCCTCCCGATCCCACCAATGTTGCTCTTGGGCAGGGTTGGGCCCCTGCCCCAGCAGGAACCGTCCGCACTCCTCTTGCCAGCCACTTTCCAGCACCGGCGAACTCTGTGGAGGCACAGTAGAAGCTGCTGCCGCTTCTGTGGGTTGCTGCCTGGAAGCGGAGGACTGGGTGATTTACCCACCCAGCCACCCACCACCAGCAGTGCTCCTTTGCGGGACTTTCCTGTCCCACTGACCTGTGGCACGTTCTTTGCCCGCAGCATCCACACGAGCAGCAAAGTCCTGGAGGAAGGACCAGCTGCAATTCACATCACCAAGAGAGAGTTACTTGAGTAGGGTTTCTAATGATCCCTGTAGTCACACTGTCTCCTCCCGCACCAGGGTGGCAAGAGGCTGGCTGAGGACATGGGGAAAGGGTGCAGAGAGAGGTTGCAGCTCCAAGCAGGGACTCTTTCCTTGGGCCTCAGGGCTCTGCACAGCCCCTTGCACCCCACAGCTACACTTCCCCCGCGGGCAGCGAGCATCTCGTGACCTCCCAGCCCCACAAAGGCGGGAGGCTGGAAGAGCCCCACGGGCGCTCCAGTGCTTCTGCCTGACGCTGAAGCTGAAGCTCGCACCCCGCACCTCTGTGCCTCTGCTGACAGCACGCGAATGCTCACCGAGAGCAGCTAGGCTCATCAAGACGAGGAGTGGGACGAGCCTGTCCTTTTTCAGGGTGATGATGTCCTTCCTGAAAAAGAGGGAGTCCTGGTGTTAGCAGTGCTCAAGGGCAGAGCCCTGCACAGGGGGATTTTCTCTTACCAGTTGAGAGGCAGCAATTTATAGTGGAGCCAGGGGGTCTCCTGGTGGGGAGCACCTCCAGCCTCCCCCTGCTTGCCCTTACCCACTGGCACCCCCAGCCTCCACGTCCACACCGGACACGTGTTGTACTCACAGGATGGAGATGCCTGTGCTGAGGCATCTCTGGAGGGAGAGCACGACCACCGCCAGGCTGTAAGCGACACTGAAGACCAGCCCTGGGCAAAGAAACCAGAGAAAAGCTTGAGGACCCTTCTTGAGGACGCCTGTCAGCGCGTCTGCTAGACCCCCGCGGGGAGGTGGGCATTTGGCCTACGCACTCCCTCCCTGTGGGGCAGGGGCAGGGTTATGCCCTGGAGAGGGGGGTGCTGGTTGAACCCTGGGAGCGGGGGCCGGAGGGCCGGGCACGATCTCTTCGCAGGCAAGGCTCTGACGGCGTGCCTGGGGGCCGGGGGGTGGACGAGGCTTTGGCCTCTCGGCCTCTCTACCATACTGGGGTACCCTGTGGTTACTACAGTATCCCACAAAGACATGCACATGGTAGCCGGCTCAGCCATGGTCATGTAGGCCAGCTGGCCCCAGGCCTCCATCAGGGCAGGATGCTGCTGCTTCTGCAGGGCTGTGGGTCCCGGCGGAGCCAGGCAGGCTTGGTGCAAGCACGGGGTGACAGGCAGCGCTGAACTTACGCTCAGTTTCTCCAGCACGGCAGCTGCAGCGTGCTGGCCCTTTCCAGCTGGTGTCCTGGTCGTCCTGAGAAAGGGTGCGCCTATGGGAGGAGAAAGACGGAGCACTGTTTTGCACCATCTCCATGCCACGCGAGCTAAGGCCCTGGCCAGAAGACAGGCTTTGGGAAGCCTCTCAAGAGCCGTCCCCACCGTGGTGAGACAGGGCAGAAGCAAGAGCCCCTTCTTACCCCGACTCCCCCACCCGCGGACCCCCTAGCGCCAACCTGCCCACAGCGCTCACCAGCTTCTCCATCATGTCTCCCCAGTCCCCCTTTAGGCTCTGTGGGTCCTACCCGCCAGCTGATGTCCCCAGGAGGAACAAACCCTCGTACCTGTTCCGTAGGACCTGTGTGGGCCCAGCTGCACATCTGTCCATGTTGCAGATGGCCCTCGTCCTTGGCAGGGCAGTGCCCTGCGCTCTTGTACGAGCCTTTGTCCTCCTCATCTTGGGGAGAAATCAAGCTTCCCTGCACGTTCGTATGTCCTCCTTCCGCCACAGGAGCGTTGCCTGTCCAGGGGAGGCCACTTGGGCAAGAGCCCCAAACCAATTGCCGGGAGAACGCCTTGCACAGGTATAAAGCCACCCTGTGACAGAGAGCTCCTTCCAGGTGGTAGACGAGACGCACGACAATCCGGGACACTGCGACGGCTCCTTCTGGGGTGTCCCACAAACCCAGTGGCTCCTCTGGGACAAGGCAGCTTGCAGGCCCTTGCTGGGATGTGACAACAGTGAGCACCTACAGGGGGAAAAAGAGGGAGTCCTGCTGCACACCCTCTCCCTGCCATGCAAGCCGAGGTAGGCCGGAGCCCCCGACGTGGAGACCCTGGCCAGAAGACAGGTCTTGGGAAGCCTCTCGCCAGATGTCCCCCCCACCAGCGAACTCTGTGGAGGCACAGTAGAAGCTGCTGCCGCTTCTGTGGGTTGCTGCCTGGAAGCGGAGGACTGGGTGATTTACCCACCCAGCCACCCACCACCAGCAGTGCTCCTTTGCGGGACTTTCCTGTCCCACTGACCTGTGGCACGTTCTTTGCCCGCAGCATCCACATGAGCAGCAAAGTCCTGGAGGAAGGACCAGCTGCAATTCACATCACCAAGAGAGAGTTACTTGAGTAGGGTTTCTAATGATCCCTGTAGTCACACTGTCTCCTCCCACACCAGGGTGGCAAGAGGCTGGCTGGGGACACGGCGAAAGGGTGCAGAGAGAGGTTGCAGCTCCAAGCAGGGACTCTTTCCTTGGGCCTCAGGGCTCTGCACAGCCCCTTGCACCCCACAGCTACATTTCCCCCGCGGGCAGCGAGCATCTCGTGACCTCCCAGCCCCACAAAGGCGGGAGGCTGGAAGAGCCCCACGGGCGCTCCAGTGCTTCTGCCTGACGCTGAAGCTGAAGCTGGAGCTCGCACCCCGCACCTCTGTGCCTCTGCTGACAGCACGCGAATGCTCACCGAGAGCAGCTAGGCTCATCAAGACGAGGAGTGGGACGAGCCTGTCCTTTTTCAGGGTGATGATGTCCTTCCTGAAAAAGCGGGAGTCCTGGTGTTAGCAGTGCTGAAGGGCAGAGCCCTGCGCAGGGGGATTTTCTCTTACAAGCTGAGGAGCAGCTTGTAAGCACCTCCAACCTCCCCCTGGTCACCTTACCCACGGTTGGCTGCCCCGGTGTCCGTGTCCACACCGGACATGTGTTGTACTCACAGGATGGAGATGCCTGTGCTGAGGCATCTCTGGCGGGAGAGCACGGCCACTGCCAGGCCGTAAGCAACACCAATCCCAGGCAAAGAAAATGGAGAAAAACTTGAGGACCCTTCTCGAGGATGCCTGTCAGCACGTGTACCAGACCCCTGCGGGGAGGTGGGCACTGGGCCGACACACTCCCTCCCCGTGGGGTAGGGGCAGGCTTCAGGCACGATCCCCTCACAGACAGTGTGCCTGGCGATGGAGGGTGGATGAGGCTTTGGCCTCTTGTCCTCTGTACTGGGATACCCTGTTTTTACTACAGTATCCCCCACAGGTATGGACATGGTAGGCAGCTCCACCATGGTCACGTAGGTGAGGTTGCCCGAAGTCTCCAGTGGGGCAGGATGATGCTGGTTCTGCAGGGCTGTGGGTCCTGGCCAAGCCAGGCAGGCTTGGTGCAAGCACAGGGTAACAGGCAGCGCTGAACTTAAGCTCGTTTTTTCCAGCATGGCAGCTGCAGCGTGCTGGCCCCTTCCAGCTGATGCCATGGTCGTCCTGAGAGGGTGCCCCTATGGGAGGAAAAAGATGGAGCACTCTTTTGCACCATCTCCATGGGGAGAGGGGAGTGGCTGCCTGCCTATGGGGTGGACACTCAGGCAAGAGCCTGACACTAATGCCAAGGGAACACCTGCCACAAGCAAACATCCACCAGGACCCATCATATGCGAGAAGTTGTGGCAGTCTGCTAAAGTTCCCACTGACCAGAAAAGGGAAAACATAACCCCCATTTTTAAAAAAGGAAAAAAGGAAGACCTGGGGAAGTACAGGCCAGTCAGTCTCACCTCTGTGCCCAGCAAGATCATGGAGCAGATCCTCCTAAAAACTGTGCTCAGACACATGGCAAATAAGGAGGTGACTGGTGACAGCCAGCATGGCTTCACTAAGGGCAAATCATGCCTGACAAATTTGGTGGCCTTCTACGATGGGGTTATGGCATTGGTGGATAAGGGAAGAGCAACTGCTGTCATCTACCTGGACTTTTGCAAAGCATTTGACACCATCCCGCACAACATCCTGCTCTCTAAATTGGAGAGACATGAATTTGATGGATGGACCACTCGGTGGATAAGGAATTGGCTAGATGGTCGCACTCAAAGAGCGGTAGTCAATGACTCAATGCCTAAGTGGAGACCAGTGATGAGTGGCGTTCCTCAGCGGTTGGTACTGGGACCAGCACTGTTTAACATATTTGTTGGCGACCTGGACAGTGGGATTGAGTGCACCCTCAGCAACTTTGCCGACGACACCAAGCTGTGTGGTGTGGTCAACACGCTGGAGGGAAGGGAAGCCATCCAGAGGGACCTCGACAGGCTTGAGAGGTGGGCCTGTAGGAACCACGTGAAGTTCAACAAGGCCAGTGCAAGGTCCTGCACATGGGTCAGGGCAATCCCAAGCACAACAACAGGCTGTGGGGGGGAATGGATTGAGAGCAGCCCTGAGGAGGACTGAGGTGTTGGTGGATGAGAAGCTCAACACGAGCTGGCAATATGCGCCCACAGCCCAGAAAGCCAACTGTATCATGGATGCATCCAAAGAAGCATGGCCGGCAGGTTGAGGGAGGTGATTCTGCCCCTCTACTGCATTCTCGTGAGACCCCACCTGGAGTACTGTGTCCAGCTCAGGGGTGCCCAGTACAAGAAAGACAGGGAGCTGTTGGAACGAGTCCAGAGGAGGGCCGCAAAGCTGATCAGAGGGCTGGAGCACCTCTCCTGTGAAGAGAGGCTGAGAGAGTTGGGGTTGATCGGCCTGGAGAAGGCTGAGGGCAGACCTTATAGCAGCCTTCCAGTATCTGAAGGAGGCCTACAAGAAAGCTGGAGAGGCACTTTTTACAAGGGCGTGTAGTGACAGGACAAGGGGTAATGGCCTTAAGCTGAAGGAGGGTAGATTTAGATTAGGTATTAGGAAGAAATTCTTTACCATGAGGGTGGTGAGGCACTGGACCAGGTTGCCCAAAAGAGTTGTGGATGCCCCATCCCTGGAAGTGTTCAAGGCCAAGCTGGATGGGGCTTTGAGGAACCTGGTGTAGTGGAGGGTGTCCCTGCCTGTGGAAGGGGGGTTGGAACTAGATGATCTTTAAGGTCCCTTCCAACCAAAACCACTCTATGATTCCATGATTCTATGATACCTGAGCTCCTTCCAGCTGGGAGACAGAGGCGCACAGTGCCACGGGGCTGGGCTTGATGGTCACTCTCATTTTCTCCCACAGTGCAGCAGCAGCATGATGGCCCTTTCCAGCTGGTGCCCTGGTCCTCCTGAGCGTGGGTGCACCTGTAAGAGGAAAAAGTTGGGGCACTGTTTTGCACTGCCTCCATACCATGAGAGCTGAAGCTGTGGCCTGAAGACAGGCTTTGGGATGCCTCCCAAGAGATGTCCTCACCGTGTTGACACTGGGCAGAAGCAGCAGTGGGACAGCACAACTCCTTCTTACCCCCCCAGCCCTTGCAGCACCAGTCTGCCCTGGGCAGGCATCTCAGAGGCCTGGCAGTCTACGGAGAGAGGGGAGCAGCTGCCCTCCTCCAAAGCCCTCATGTCTTCCCAGAGACTCTGCAGCACGAGGGCCAGAGCCCTCTCTGAAACACCCCCACGGTTACTCTCCCTCAGCAGAGACCTACCAGGACTTTTCAGCCACAGCAGCATGTGTCCGGGGAGGCCCAGTGGGGCGAGGGCTGAGCTCTCTCGTGGCTCTGCGACACAGCTGCACGGTGGTTGCTCCAGACACCCTAGAAACGGCTTTTGCTGGAGAGCAGCAGGAACTTCCGAGTCTCCTGGTAGCACCCTGAGCAACACAACTGTGGGTTTTGGCCCGGGGGAGCCAGAGAGGTTTTCAGCTGATCCTCCTCCCCATTCACAGCGGGTTTCTCAAGCGCTGGGGCTGCTGCTGTGCCTACAACCCTTGCCGGCTCCTCCATCATGCCCCTCCTTCCCCAGTTAGGCTCTGTGGGTCCTACCTGACAGCCGATGCCCTGAGGAGGAACAAGCCCTTGTACCTATTCCCTAGGACATGAGGAGGCCCAGGTGGTCCTGGGAGGAGTGCACCTGCCACAGGCACACAGCCACCAGAACACAGCAAGCTCTTTGCAGCCTGGATGTGGTGGCTCACAGTGCTCTGGGGTGCTGCAGACCAAACTGGCCAGGAGGACGTCCGAGACGGCCCTCAGCTGGCCACCACTGGTTCCAGGCAGTTCGGCAAGGAACAGACAAGACACCACGCCCCATGTGCAGAACAGAGCCAATCACAGAAGGGTGTTGTGGCTCTGAACCAATCAGAGGAGTTTCCAAGAGGGTGGTGAGGGCTGAGCGAGAGGGGTGGACATGTAAGGGTGGGAGGAGAGAGGGGAAGAAGATGGCTGCTGTGGAGGAGGCTGTGGGGAGAGTTGTCTGAAGGGAGGAGGGCTGCCTCTCCTAAGGCACTTGTGTTTCTTTTCCTTCAATACAAGAGGGAGCAATTAATAATAGGTTGCTCATGGGCAAGTCACTTAAGTGGGGAGAAATTCCCCAAATGAATAAGTTGGCTTGGGTTTGTGCCAATACGGCCAAACCTTAGCCCCAACGCGGCCTGGCACTAGAATAAATGTAGGGCCTTTGAAACTCCAGTAGGAGCCTCAGTGCTGGAGCTTCAGACCCCTCATGGGTCCCAGACATAGCGGCAGCCCATGGGGGCCCCGACTAGGCCCCATCCGCAGTGCAAAGGTGCCCCCTGAAGGGAATGGGCCCGTGCTATGGGGATCATGAGTCAAACTGCCACCAGGCTCAGACGACTCATTGCTAGGATGAGATGGTGGGGGGGGGGGGCAGCCCTCGTGTCAAAGGGTTTCATCAAAGAACATAGGAAGGGAATGGCTATGGGAGCGTAATCTCCTTTTGCTAGGTTAGGAACCATCCCTGCTGGGGAGAACAAGTAGTAAGCCTGAGGAAAGCCTCAGCCGGCGAGAGGAAGAAGTTGGCAGCTTTGAGAGGGCCTCTGCAATGACATTGCTCTGAACCTGACTAACAGCCACATCTCTCTGCTCTGTTTCTCCATTTGCGTCTTTAAGTCTTACTAGGGGAGGCCTCCACATGGGTCTGGCTGATGGCATTCGTTCCCACCATCTTCCCATACACCTGCACTGGATGAATGCAGGTGTATCCTGGTTTTCCCCAGTTGCTCTGAATGCCAGGTTTCAAAAACTGAAAGGCTCTGGGGATCCCGTTCTGCAAAGAAACCGTGGCAAAAAGCAGTGTCACTCCTGGGGTGTAAAGAGAGAGAGCAGGCTCCACGCATCTTCCTCCGCCATCGTGGGACCCTGCTCCGGGACCAGCTCCCACTCTGGCTGAGGCGGCAGCTTCTCCCTCCTTCCCTTCTCCCACCCAGGTGGCAAGGGACCCCTGTGCCCCTGCAGAGCAAACGCCCAGCCTCAGAGAGCGTGGTGGGCAGCTGTGGAAACCTGAGGCTCGCTGGTGCCAGGGAAGCGGGGCCCGGGGAAAGTCCTGCTGCTGGGGCAAGGTGCTGGGCATCCTACCTGCCACCGCCGGCTGGATGGGTGCAGCAGGCAGCTCCAGAGACCCGGATGGCTGTGGGGCCAACAGTGTCTTGGTTGGGCTTTTGCCACCCTGCCGGATGCTACTCTCCCTCCCGATCCCACCAATGTTGCTCTTGGGCAGGGTTGGGCCCCTGCCCCAGCAGGAACCGTCCGCACTCCTCTTGCCAGCCACTTTCCAGCACCGGCGAACTCTGTGGAGGCACAGTAGAAGCTGCTGCCGCTTCTGTGGGTTGCTGCCTGGAAGCGGAGGACTGGGTGATTTACCCACCCAGCCACCCACCACCAGCAGTGCTCCTTTGCGGGACTTTCCTGTCCCACTGACCTGTGGCACGTTCTTTGCCCGCAGCATCCACACGAGCAGCAAAGTCCTGGAGGAAGGACCAGCTGCAATTCACATCACCAAGAGAGAGTTACTTGAGTAGGGTTTCTAATGATCCCTGTAGTCACACTGTCTCCTCCCGCACCAGGGTGGCAAGAGGCTGGCTGAGGACATGGGGAAAGGGTGCAGAGAGAGGTTGCAGCTCCAAGCAGGGACTCTTTCCTTGGGCCTCAGGGCTCTGCACAGCCCCTTGCACCCCACAGCTACACTTCCCCCGCGGGCAGCGAGCATCTCGTGACCTCCCAGCCCCACAAAGGCGGGAGGCTGGAAGAGCCCCACGGGCGCTCCAGTGCTTCTGCCTGACGCTGAAGCTGAAGCTCGCACCCCGCACCTCTGTGCCTCTGCTGACAGCACGCGAATGCTCACCGAGAGCAGCTAGGCTCATCAAGACGAGGAGTGGGACGAGCCTGTCCTTTTTCAGGGTGATGATGTCCTTCCTGAAAAAGAGGGAGTCCTGGTGTTAGCAGTGCTCAAGGGCAGAGCCCTGCACAGGGGGATTTTCTCTTACCAGTTGAGAGGCAGCAATTTATAGTGGAGCCAGGGGGTCTCCTGGTGGGGAGCACCTCCAGCCTCCCCCTGCTTGCCCTTACCCACTGGCACCCCCAGCCTCCACGTCCACACCGGACACGTGTTGTACTCACAGGATGGAGATGCCTGTGCTGAGGCATCTCTGGAGGGAGAGCACGACCACCGCCAGGCTGTAAGCGACACTGAAGACCAGCCCTGGGCAAAGAAACCAGAGAAAAGCTTGAGGACCCTTCTTGAGGACGCCTGTCAGCGCGTCTGCTAGACCCCCGCGGGGAGGTGGGCATTTGGCCTACGCACTCCCTCCCTGTGGGGCAGGGGCAGGGTTATGCCCTGGAGAGGGGGGTGCTGGTTGAACCCTGGGAGCGGGGGCCGGAGGGCCGGGCACGATCCCTTCGCAGGCAAGGCTCTGACGGCGTGCCTGGGGGCCGGGGGGTGGACGAGGCTTTGGCCTCTCGGCCTCTCTACCATACTGGGGTACCCTGTGGTTACTACAGTATCCCACAAAGACATGCACATGGTAGCCGGCTCAGCCATGGTCATGTAGGCCAGCTGGCCCCAGGCCTCCATCAGGGCAGGATGCTGCTGCTTCTGCAGGGCTGTGGGTCCCGGCGGAGCCAGGCAGGCTTGGTGCAAGCACGGGGTGACAGGCAGCGCTGAACTTACGCTCAGTTTCTCCAGCACGGCAGCTGCAGCGTGCTGGCCCTTTCCAGCTGGTGTCCTGGTCGTCCTGAGAAAGGGTGCGCCTATGGGAGGAGAAAGACGGAGCACTGTTTTGCACCATCTCCATGCCACGCGAGCTAAGGCCCTGGCCAGAAGACAGGCTTTGGGAAGCCTCTCAAGAGCCGTCCCCACCGTGGTGAGACAGGGCAGAAGCAAGAGCCCCTTCTTACCCCGACTCCCCCACCCGCGGACCCCCTAGCGCCAACCTGCCCACAGCGCTCACCAGCTTCTCCATCATGTCTCCCCAGTCCCCCTTTAGGCTCTGTGGGTCCTACCCGCCAGCTGATGTCCCCAGGAGGAACAAACCCTCGTACCTGTTCCGTAGGACCTGTGTGGGCCCAGCTGCACATCTGTCCATGTTGCAGATGGCCCTCGTCCTTGGCAGGGCAGTGCCCTGCGCTCTTGTACGAGCCTTTGTCCTCCTCATCTTGGGGAGAAATCAAGCTTCCCTGCACGTTCGTATGTCCTCCTTCCGCCACAGGAGCGTTGCCTGTCCAGGGGAGGCCACTTGGGCAAGAGCCCCAAACCAATTGCCGGGAGAACGCCTTGCACAGGTATAAAGCCACCCTGTGACAGAGAGCTCCTTCCAGGTGGTAGACGAGACGCACGACAATCCGGGACACTGCGACGGCTCCTTCTGGGGTGTCCCACAAACCCAGTGGCTCCTCTGGGACAAGGCAGCTTGCAGGCCCTTGCTGGGATGTGACAACAGTGAGCACCTACAGGGGGAAAAAGAGGGAGTCCTGCTGCACACCCTCTCCCTGCCATGCAAGCCGAGGTAGGCCGGAGCCCCCGACGTGGAGACCCTGGCCAGAAGACAGGTCTTGGGAAGCCTCTCGCCAGATGTCCCCCCCACCAGCGAACTCTGTGGAGGCACAGTAGAAGCTGCTGCCGCTTCTGTGGGTTGCTGCCTGGAAGCGGAGGACTGGGTGATTTACCCACCCAGCCACCCACCACCAGCAGTGCTCCTTTGCGGGACTTTCCTGTCCCACTGACCTGTGGCACGTTCTTTGCCCGCAGCATCCACATGAGCAGCAAAGTCCTGGAGGAAGGACCAGCTGCAATTCACATCACCAAGAGAGAGTTACTTGAGTAGGGTTTCTAATGATCCCTGTAGTCACACTGTCTCCTCCCACACCAGGGTGGCAAGAGGCTGGCTGGGGACACGGCGAAAGGGTGCAGAGAGAGGTTGCAGCTCCAAGCAGGGACTCTTTCCTTGGGCCTCAGGGCTCTGCACAGCCCCTTGCACCCCACAGCTACATTTCCCCCGCGGGCAGCGAGCATCTCGTGACCTCCCAGCCCCACAAAGGCGGGAGGCTGGAAGAGCCCCACGGGCGCTCCAGTGCTTCTGCCTGACGCTGAAGCTGAAGCTGGAGCTCGCACCCCGCACCTCTGTGCCTCTGCTGACAGCACGCGAATGCTCACCGAGAGCAGCTAGGCTCATCAAGACGAGGAGTGGGACGAGCCTGTCCTTTTTCAGGGTGATGATGTCCTTCCTGAAAAAGCGGGAGTCCTGGTGTTAGCAGTGCTGAAGGGCAGAGCCCTGCGCAGGGGGATTTTCTCTTACAAGCTGAGGAGCAGCTTGTAAGCACCTCCAACCTCCCCCTGGTCACCTTACCCACGGTTGGCTGCCCCGGTGTCCGTGTCCACACCGGACATGTGTTGTACTCACAGGATGGAGATGCCTGTGCTGAGGCATCTCTGGCGGGAGAGCACGGCCACTGCCAGGCCGTAAGCAACACCAATCCCAGGCAAAGAAAATGGAGAAAAACTTGAGGACCCTTCTCGAGGATGCCTGTCAGCACGTGTACCAGACCCCTGCGGGGAGGTGGGCACTGGGCCGACACACTCCCTCCCCGTGGGGTAGGGGCAGGCTTCAGGCACGATCCCCTCACAGACAGTGTGCCTGGCGATGGAGGGTGGATGAGGCTTTGGCCTCTTGTCCTCTGTACTGGGATACCCTGTTTTTACTACAGTATCCCCCACAGGTATGGACATGGTAGGCAGCTCCACCATGGTCACGTAGGTGAGGTTGCCCGAAGTCTCCAGTGGGGCAGGATGATGCTGGTTCTGCAGGGCTGTGGGTCCTGGCCAAGCCAGGCAGGCTTGGTGCAAGCACAGGGTAACAGGCAGCGCTGAACTTAAGCTCGTTTTTTCCAGCATGGCAGCTGCAGCGTGCTGGCCCCTTCCAGCTGATGCCATGGTCGTCCTGAGAGGGTGCCCCTATGGGAGGAAAAAGATGGAGCACTCTTTTGCACCATCTCCATGGGGAGAGGGGAGTGGCTGCCTGCCTATGGGGTGGACACTCAGGCAAGAGCCTGACACTAATGCCAAGGGAACACCTGCCACAAGCAAACATCCACCAGGACCCATCATATGCGAGAAGTTGTGGCAGTCTGCTAAAGTTCCCACTGACCAGAAAAGGGAAAACATAACCCCCATTTTTAAAAAAGGAAAAAAGGAAGACCTGGGGAAGTACAGGCCAGTCAGTCTCACCTCTGTGCCCAGCAAGATCATGGAGCAGATCCTCCTAAAAACTGTGCTCAGACACATGGCAAATAAGGAGGTGACTGGTGACAGCCAGCATGGCTTCACTAAGGGCAAATCATGCCTGACAAATTTGGTGGCCTTCTACGATGGGGTTATGGCATTGGTGGATAAGGGAAGAGCAACTGCTGTCATCTACCTGGACTTTTGCAAAGCATTTGACACCATCCCGCACAACATCCTGCTCTCTAAATTGGAGAGACATGAATTTGATGGATGGACCACTCGGTGGATAAGGAATTGGCTAGATGGTCGCACTCAAAGAGCGGTAGTCAATGACTCAATGCCTAAGTGGAGACCAGTGATGAGTGGCGTTCCTCAGCGGTTGGTACTGGGACCAGCACTGTTTAACATATTTGTTGGCGACCTGGACAGTGGGATTGAGTGCACCCTCAGCAACTTTGCCGACGACACCAAGCTGTGTGGTGTGGTCAACACGCTGGAGGGAAGGGAAGCCATCCAGAGGGACCTCGACAGGCTTGAGAGGTGGGCCTGTAGGAACCACGTGAAGTTCAACAAGGCCAGTGCAAGGTCCTGCACATGGGTCAGGGCAATCCCAAGCACAACAACAGGCTGTGGGGGGGAATGGATTGAGAGCAGCCCTGAGGAGGACTGAGGTGTTGGTGGATGAGAAGCTCAACACGAGCTGGCAATATGCGCCCACAGCCCAGAAAGCCAACTGTATCATGGATGCATCCAAAGAAGCATGGCCGGCAGGTTGAGGGAGGTGATTCTGCCCCTCTACTGCATTCTCGTGAGACCCCACCTGGAGTACTGTGTCCAGCTCAGGGGTGCCCAGTACAAGAAAGACAGGGAGCTGTTGGAACGAGTCCAGAGGAGGGCCGCAAAGCTGATCAGAGGGCTGGAGCACCTCTCCTGTGAAGAGAGGCTGAGAGAGTTGGGGTTGATCGGCCTGGAGAAGGCTGAGGGCAGACCTTATAGCAGCCTTCCAGTATCTGAAGGAGGCCTACAAGAAAGCTGGAGAGGCACTTTTTACAAGGGCGTGTAGTGACAGGACAAGGGGTAATGGCCTTAAGCTGAAGGAGGGTAGATTTAGATTAGGTATTAGGAAGAAATTCTTTACCATGAGGGTGGTGAGGCACTGGACCAGGTTGCCCAAAAGAGTTGTGGATGCCCCATCCCTGGAAGTGTTCAAGGCCAAGCTGGATGGGGCTTTGAGGAACCTGGTGTAGTGGAGGGTGTCCCTGCCTGTGGAAGGGGGGTTGGAACTAGATGATCTTTAAGGTCCCTTCCAACCAAAACCACTCTATGATTCCATGATTCTATGATACCTGAGCTCCTTCCAGCTGGGAGACAGAGGCGCACAGTGCCACGGGGCTGGGCTTGATGGTCACTCTCATTTTCTCCCACAGTGCAGCAGCAGCATGATGGCCCTTTCCAGCTGGTGCCCTGGTCCTCCTGAGCGTGGGTGCACCTGTAAGAGGAAAAAGTTGGGGCACTGTTTTGCACTGCCTCCATACCATGAGAGCTGAAGCTGTGGCCTGAAGACAGGCTTTGGGATGCCTCCCAAGAGATGTCCTCACCGTGTTGACACTGGGCAGAAGCAGCAGTGGGACAGCACAACTCCTTCTTACCCCCCCAGCCCTTGCAGCACCAGTCTGCCCTGGGCAGGCATCTCAGAGGCCTGGCAGTCTACGGAGAGAGGGGAGCAGCTGCCCTCCTCCAAAGCCCTCATGTCTTCCCAGAGACTCTGCAGCACGAGGGCCAGAGCCCTCTCTGAAACACCCCCACGGTTACTCTCCCTCAGCAGAGACCTACCAGGACTTTTCAGCCACAGCAGCATGTGTCCGGGGAGGCCCAGTGGGGCGAGGGCTGAGCTCTCTCGTGGCTCTGCGACACAGCTGCACGGTGGTTGCTCCAGACACCCTAGAAACGGCTTTTGCTGGAGAGCAGCAGGAACTTCCGAGTCTCCTGGTAGCACCCTGAGCAACACAACTGTGGGTTTTGGCCCGGGGGAGCCAGAGAGGTTTTCAGCTGATCCTCCTCCCCATTCACAGCGGGTTTCTCAAGCGCTGGGGCTGCTGCTGTGCCTACAACCCTTGCCGGCTCCTCCATCATGCCCCTCCTTCCCCAGTTAGGCTCTGTGGGTCCTACCTGACAGCCGATGCCCTGAGGAGGAACAAGCCCTTGTACCTATTCCCTAGGACATGAGGAGGCCCAGGTGGTCCTGGGAGGAGTGCACCTGCCACAGGCACACAGCCACCAGAACACAGCAAGCTCTTTGCAGCCTGGATGTGGTGGCTCACAGTGCTCTGGGGTGCTGCAGACCAAACTGGCCAGGAGGACGTCCGAGACGGCCCTCAGCTGGCCACCACTGGTTCCAGGCAGTTCGGCAAGGAACAGACAAGACACCACGCCCCATGTGCAGAACAGAGCCAATCACAGAAGGGTGTTGTGGCTCTGAACCAATCAGAGGAGTTTCCAAGAGGGTGGTGAGGGCTGAGCGAGAGGGGTGGACATGTAAGGGTGGGAGGAGAGAGGGGAAGAAGATGGCTGCTGTGGAGGAGGCTGTGGGGAGAGTTGTCTGAAGGGAGGAGGGCTGCCTCTCCTAAGGCACTTGTGTTTCTTTTCCTTCAATACAAGAGGGAGCAATTAATAATAGGTTGCTCATGGGCAAGTCACTTAAGTGGGGAGAAATTCCCCAAATGAATAAGTTGGCTTGGGTTTGTGCCAATACGGCCAAACCTTAGCCCCAACGCGGCCTGGCACTAGAATAAATGTAGGGCCTTTGAAACTCCAGTAGGAGCCTCAGTGCTGGAGCTTCAGACCCCTCATGGGTCCCAGACATAGCGGCAGCCCATGGGGGCCCCGACTAGGCCCCATCCGCAGTGCAAAGGTGCCCCCTGAAGGGAATGGGCCCGTGCTATGGGGATCATGAGTCAAACTGCCACCAGGCTCAGACGACTCATTGCTAGGATGAGATGGTGGGGGGGGGGGGCAGCCCTCGTGTCAAAGGGTTTCATCAAAGAACATAGGAAGGGAATGGCTATGGGAGCGTAATCTCCTTTTGCTAGGTTAGGAACCATCCCTGCTGGGGAGAACAAGTAGTAAGCCTGAGGAAAGCCTCAGCCGGCGAGAGGAAGAAGTTGGCAGCTTTGAGAGGGCCTCTGCAATGACATTGCTCTGAACCTGACTAACAGCCACATCTCTCTGCTCTGTTTCTCCATTTGCGTCTTTAAGTCTTACTAGGGGAGGCCTCCACATGGGTCTGGCTGATGGCATTCGTTCCCACCATCTTCCCATACACCTGCACTCGATGACCAGCCAGGACACCGCAATGGCTCCTTCTGGGACAAGCTAGCTTATAGGGCCTTTCCACGTTGTGATGAGAGTGAGCAACGTCAGGAGGATAAATACGGAGCCCTGCTGTGCCCTGTCTCCATGCCATGTGAGTGAAGACGGGGGGAGTTGCCAATGAGGAAGCCCTGGCCAGAAGAAAGGCCTTGGAAATTCTATCAGCCGATGTCCCTGACATGGCTCCTCCAACAGCCACGGTCCCTCCACCTAGTCTGCTGCTTGTCTTTGTCCAGGCAGCTGTGCCGCTTCAGTCAGCCTCACCCAGTGTTTTGGTGTATTGGGTGCCCATGTCCAGGTGCTGGACTGTCGAGGGAGCCTCTCTGAGGAGCAGCCATGTCTGCCCTGTGCCAGTCACAACCAGTCCCAGCAGTCTCTAACGGACCCACCGCACAACACAGCTGAGCACATCCACACAGGACACAAGTTGTACTCACACGGTGGAGATACCTGGGCTGAGGCATCTCTGGAGGAAGACCAAGGGCACTGCCAGACCATAAGCAATGGTGAAGACCAACCTTGGGCAACGACACTGGAGAAAAGCCTGAGGATTGTTCTCTAGGTCACCCTTTGGGGCATATGCCAGACCTCTGCGGGGAGGTGGGCACTGGTCCCGTGCACTCCCTCCCCGTGGGGCAGGGGCAGGGTTATGCCCTGGAGAGGGGATGCTGGTTGCACCCTGGGAGGGCAGGTGGAGGGCCAGGCAGGATCCCCTCGCAGGCAGGGCACTGATGGCGTGCCTGGGGAAGGAGGGTGGCACCAGTCTTTGGCCTCTGGGCCTTCAACCATACTTGGGTACCCTGTGGTTAATGCAGAGCATCAAGGCCGCCTTTGTTTTTCTCTGCGTGTGCCGGTGTGAATGGGCTAGAGGTTGGGAGGGAACACAGCTGGGACAGTCAACTCAAATTGACCAACAGAACCTTGTGGTGGTTTAACCCAGCAGGTGGCTAAAACAACCGCATAGCCATTTGCTCACTCCCCCCAGCCAGTGGCCTAAGGGAGAGAATCGGGGGGAAAAAAGGTAAAACTCTATGGTTGAGATAAAGACAGTTTAATATTACAGAAAAGGAAGATAATAAAATAATAATGATGATGGTAATAATAATAATAGAGTACACAAAAGAAGTGATGCACAGCACGATTGCTCACCACCTGCAGACCACTGACGCCCAGCTAACTCCCGAGCCGTGGTCTAAACCCCAGGCCATCTTTCCCCAAGTTACATTCGGAGCATGACATCATATGGTATGGAATATCCCTTCGGTCAGTTTGGGTCAGCTGTGCTGGTTGTGTCCCCTCCCAGCTTCTCATGCACAGCCTATTCGCTGGTGGAGCATTATGAGAAGCTGAAAAATCCTTGACTTGGTGTAAACATTGCCTATCAACAACCAAAACGTGTGTTATCAACATTATTCTCATCCTAAATCCAAACCACATCACCATACCCGCTACTAGAAAGAAAATTAACTCTATCCCTGCAAAAAACAGGACAGGCCTATTCTATACCATGTAACATCATGCTCTGCAGTAAAGCCTGGGCCTTTGGTCTTTCCAAAGCAGCCATGACTATGTACCAAGGGGCTGCTGTGCACCCACATCCTTAACAGGACACATGAGCATCCAAGACATATATATACTTATATAGAAATGTATGTATATAATGGCGTGTACAAAATAGTATATGTATATATTTTACTTATACTTAGATACACTATTTTATATATATACACCTCTATACATGTATGTGTATATATATTTATAAAGATAAAGAACATTTATGTGCATCTAACTATAAAGCATTGTTATAAAATGGATAAAACATTCTTTAATAATAGCTAATGAAATGAATAATTAAAGTTCAAATGTGAATGGAAAGTAAGGAAAAGTAAAAGGCAGATTCAGGCCTCTGAACTTTACGAGGCATCAGAACAAGCCCTACATGTCTGAAGTGGGGGCACATCAAGAGAGCAGAGGGTCACAAATAGGTGGAGGGACACGAACATGTTAGAACATACCTGAGGGACTACAGATCCCTTCCAGGAGGCCACCAAGGGGCCTCTGGTGCAATCCCATTACATGCAAAGTGAGCTGGACCAAGAGGCCCCCACATCTCGTCCTGGCCCAACAGGCTGGTCATGCAGAGTTATTGCAGCAGACTTGGGGTTTTGTATGGTTCTGCAGGATGCAACGCTTTCTGCAATAACGGAAAAACAGAATAAAATGCCAATTTAGCAGAACGTGCACATGGCGACAGTAAGGAAAAGCAACAGGACTGTAGCGTGCAGCACTCCCATAAGAAATGAGACAGCCACTGAGCTCTGACTAGCACATGACTGCCAAAAAACCCCTTCCTAGTGAAGACCCAATCTGTGACAGTGATTGCAGTGTAGGTGGATTTGCCGTCCTTGCACCCACTTCAGCCCAGTCTCTAGGGAACTTAGTTCCAAATGAGAACTCCAGACTTGGGAAAGATTAGCCTCCAGCCCTCGTGCAAAGAGCAGATGACCCCACGCTGGAGACATGGCATGAAAGAAAGACTCAAAATGCTCCATTGCCAAGAGTCCTTGTCCCGGGCTCTTGGTTCATGTAAGGCTTCGCCCGATATCTTCCTATGAAATCAGGCATCTGTATTATGTCTTCCTGCCAGTCAGGTACTGTGGGATCTTCAGTTAGATATGAAGATTGCTGGTACTGTAGCCTCCTGGCTTTTTTCAGATACTAAATTTCCACTTGCTGCTTTAGTGAAGCTCCTGTGGCTTTTGGCCTTTTGATCATCATCTCTGAGTGGTTCACAAAGCTCTAAAATTAGGACAAATATCTCAAGTCTTAACCATTACATTTGAGGATCAACATAGTCATATGATGACAATTGATTATAACTCAGCACATCACCCAAATAGGGGGGCAGGGACATCACCTCTTGGTGGCAGAAATGTGTATGGCTGAACCTTCACTTGAGCTGCAAAGTTCAAGTGTCTTTCGAGAACAGTTTTCACGGAAAGAGAGGCACAGCTTCATCAGAAGTTGCTTTCCAAAGTACTTTCCAAGGACGATGATGAGAATCAAAATCCTCCAAAAAGAGAGGTTTGAAAAGACTGGGGCTTATTGAGATGGATGTGACTGGATATGTTTAAAGTATGAAAGAAGACAAGAGTTTGGAGTAGATGCAGAATGGCAGTATTTGCCTTCCTGCCCTTCTAACTTTGCTGATTTTGCCTACTCACAGTGCTTGTGGAATAAGACACACACACCACCCCCTCTTCAAATCATTTGATGGATGAGTGCTGGGGACAGAGTCCTGTTTCTATCCGTCTGGGATCAATTTACCCTATTTTCCCTATGCCACTAACATATTCTGCAACTGTGTAGTTGAAACTAATGGGCACAGTTTGGAGCCAAGGGCCATTATTTATCTGAATGCATTTATTTTATGGAATTTGCTCCCATTTGAGAACAATATAAGAGGAAGAAGCTGCCTCCCAAGACGAGAACCAGAAAGCCAGCAACCTCAAGGGGGTGTGTGGCTATGGTGGACCCTCTTGCACCCCTCCTGGGAAACCTCCATGCTCAATTACCTCTCTGAAATGCCTGTACACCAATGCACGCAGCATGCGGAATAAACAACTACTAGAGGTCTGCATGTGGTTGCAGGGCCACGATCTCATTGCAGTTACAGAGACATGGTGGGATAGCTCACATGGCTGGAATACTGTCATGGATGGCTATGTACTTTTTAAGAAAGACAGGCCAGCAAGGCGGGGTGGCGGAGTTGCTCTTTATGTGAGAGAGCAACTGGAGTGTATCAAGCTCTGCCTAGGCATGGATGGAGAATGAGTCGAGAGCTTATGGGTAAGAATTAAGGGGCAGGCTAACATGGGTGACACTGTTACGGGTGTTTACTACAGGCCACCTGATCAGGAAGTCAATGAGGCCTTCTACAGACAGCTGGAAGTACCCTCACAACTAAAGGCCCTGGTTCTCATGGGGAACTTCAACCACCCTGATATTTGCTGGAAAGGCAACACAGCCAGGCATGCACAGTCCAGGAGGTTCCTGCAGAGAACGGATGATAACTTTTTGACACAGATGGTGGAGGAGCCCACGAGGAGAGGGGTGCTGCTGGACCTTGTACTAACAAACAAAGAAGGGACTAGCTGGCTGCTCCAATGCTGGGATAACGGGGGCAGTAGCCTGGAATGAGAAGGTAGGGAGGCCAAGCAGCCAGGATCCCTGTCTGGGGAAGGCAGCATTGACAAGGCACTTGGGAAAAAGACACAATCCTTCAGCCTCTGGAGGCAACTTCTTTCAAGTGTGAGGGAAAGGTATCCCCTCAGTGAAGACATTGTATGTCATCCAGGCAAGTGGACCACTATGGAGAAAGATATCCAATACCTGAGGGAATGAGCTGTGCAAGAGATGGTTTATTATGACCTGGACAACGTGCAGTCACCCACAGATCCTGATGAAGTCCAATGTACCTGATCAATGTGGTGGAAGTTTGCATGGAGCGCACCATTGTAGTACACCAACTCATTGGCAGAAAGGCGAAGAGGCACCATCAGTGGATGAAGTGGCTGGCTGATTCTAGCAATATGAAGAAAGTGTCTTTCCCTCCCTTGTCTCAGCTGTGGAGAAACTATCCTGGAAGGTGCAGCAACTCAAAGAGAATATGTCCTATTCCCCACCTGTACGGACCAGCATCTCAGCTGTTAGGAGTAAGCGTTCGTCTGCTCAAGAGAAAGGATATAGAAGATATGCCCCACGAGGCACCCTGTAGTTTTACCTGCATGACCACAGAGAGGACATGAGAAAGTGGGATGGAAAACCTACCTCGACCCTACAAGCATGAGTACGTGAGTTGCAAGGCAAAAGTTGCAAAAGGGAATTCTTCCTGGAAAAATGCCACTGCAGTTTCCAGTGGGAAGCCACCCAGACCGAGTGAAAGGCCTACTTGTATGTATGATCCTCTTGAAAGGAGTTCTAAGTCATTTTTGCAAGAAGTGAGTAGGGAATACGATAAGCAGGATTAGAGGGGCTCTGCCTCTGGTGCCTCTGGTGCCTCTGGTGCCTCTGGCCTCCAGCCAGGTGGAGGAGAGGGACAACTGGGTTTATTGGACTGCGTGGGTCTGATGGCCTGGACACAGCAGGTCTACAAGAGTGTAAGGCACAGCAGACACCGGCTTGGGGTACTCACAAAGCCCCCAAGCCGTGGTGGGGAACTGGGGGTGGTTACAGCAATGGAAGCAGAGCAACTGGCAGCACAGAGGCAAACCCATCTGGGCGGCCCCATTGTGGCAAGATATTGCTGCCTGGCTAGAGAAGCTAGTTGTAAAGGTACGTCACATAGATGCCCATGCACCCAAGAGTCGGACCACTGAGGAACATCAAAAAAACCATCAGGTGGATCAGGCTGCTAAGATTGAAGTGGCTTAGGTGGATTTGGACTGGCAACATAAGGGTGAATTATTTATAGCTCAGTGGGCCCATGGCACCTCAGGCCATCAAGGAAGAGATCCAACATATAGCTGGGCTCGTGATCGAGGGGTGGACTTGGCCATAGATGCTATCTCACAGGTTATCCGTGAATGTGAAACATGTGCTACAGTCAAGCAAGCCAAGTGGGTAAAGCCTCTCTGGTATGGACGATGATGGCTGAAATATAAATATGGAGAGGCCTGGCAGATTGATTATATCACACTCCCACAAACCGGCCAAGGGAAGCGCTATGCACTTACAATGGTGGAAGCAACCACCAGATGGCTGGAAACATATCCTGTGCCCCATGTCAGCGCCCAGAACACTACCCTGGGTCTTGAAAAGCAAGTCCTGTGGCGACCTGGCATCCCGGAAAGAACTGAGTCAGACAACAGGACTCATTTCTGAAACAACCTCATAGACACCTGGGCCAAAGAGCATGGCATTGAATGGGTGTATCACATCCTCTGTCATGCACCAGCCTCTGGGAAAATCAAACGATACAGTGGACTGTTAAAGACTGCACTGAGAGCAATGGGTGGTGGGACCCTCCAACACTGGGATACACATTCAGCAAAGGCCACCTGGTTAGTCAACACTAGGGGGCCTACCAATTGAGTTGGCCTTGCCCAATCAAAATTTCCACGTCCTGTAGAAGGGGATAAAGTCCTCAAAGTGTGCATGAAGAATATGTTGGGGAAGACAGTCTGAGTTAGCCCTGCTTCAGGCAAAGGCAAACCCATCTGTGGTATTGCTTTTGCTCAAGCACCTGGGTGCGCTTGGTGGGTGATGCGGAAGGATGGGGAAGTCCGATGTGTACCTCAAGGGGATTTGATTTTGGGTGAGAATAGCCAATAAATTAAATCATATGATGTTAATTGCTAAATAACCCTGCCATTGTATGTCATCCTTGCTACAATTGCTATATACTGTATCAATGGTATTGCCATAAGAATCACCCAAATTAATGAAGGATGAACTTTGATGAAACTGAGGAAAGTGCTGTGAAGATGGAACTAGAACTGCCTTCAGCAACTGGTGCCCAGCAACTTCCCTGAAATCAACATCTCCAACCTGCACACTGCAAGCATGGACCACACCAGATACACCAGCCATGAGCTCTGGATGCAGCATGCAACTCTGCTTTGGTCAGATCTGTCATTATCTCAACCCTTTGTGCTCCACGTTGGGCACCAGTCCCTAAAAGGACTGTCGTGGTTCAGCCCCAGCCGGCAGCTGAGCCCCAGCCAGCCACTGGGGGAGGAGAATGGGAAGACAAAGGCAAACCCTGTGGGTTGGGATAAGGACAGGTTACTGAGACAGCAAAGGGAGAGGGAAATAACAACAGCAGTACTTTAACAGAAAATACACAACGGGTGATACCCAATGCAGTTTCTCACCCGACGACTGTGTAACTCAGTCCGTGCACTCTGATCCATCCCGAAACCAGACCATCCCAGAGCCTCGTCACCCTTCCCCGACTAGCCTCCTTTTATGCTGAGCATGACGTCATATGGTATGGAATACCCCTTTGGCTAATTTGGGTCACCTGTCCTGGCTGTGTCCCATCCCAGCTTCTGGTAAAAATTAACTCTATCCTAGCTGAACCCAGGACAAGTGGAAAGTAATCAAAACTGGAACCTCAGATTTGTCTCTTCCATAGTGTGGGATTTATTTGGCCGCCAGGCTGGATTGTCTAGGTATGGGATAAAAGCTGTGTAAGAGGAAAGTACTAGTAATGTGAAAACTGCTAAGATCTTATACGTGTTATGTTCCTGGACAGAAAACTTGTCAGCATTTTAGTAAAAAGTCATCAACATACTAACACGGGCCATGTGATTGCTGGTAGACTTGTTGATCTCTATATTTTGGTTAGAAGATAACAAAAAGATTATCTTCTTGGCATCACCTCACCACCTTCATTCAGCTCCCATCTAAGTCAATCGGAACCTGCATTTGGTTTGGAAGGCAGATGAGTCACTTAGCAGCCTGGCAGCTTGTGGCAGTTCAAATGCTTGTAGATACCTGAAGTTTAGAATGCTAAATGTCTGAACTGCCCATGTTTTGAACAATCTGATCTAGGTCTGATAGCAGGAGTAAATGACAAAATAATCTCTCAGAGATGCTTATCTACAATACTATGCCTCTTGAAAGCAATGGCAAAATCATCTGATATGTATTGCACACTGGCCTAATTCTGCTCCCTCGTATAGCACTTCGAATTGGTTACAAAGCTTTACTCTGGTTACTACTGGTACCTCACCACTCTAGAGACATTTTGAGCAGGAGCATAGGCAATTTATCACCACATGAGGCCTAAGTTTGAAAAAGAAATGAAAGCAATTTGTCATTTCTTTTGTCAAGATGTATAACTGATTGGCCCTATGAATCACACAGAATCACACAATGACTGAGGTTGGAAGGGACCTCTGCAGGTCATCCGGTCCAACGCCCCTGCTCCAGCAGGGCCACCTACAGCCGATTGCCCCGGACTGCATCCAGACAGATTCTGAATAACCTCCTGGCTGTGGTGGGAGACTCTACAACCTCTCTGGGCAACCTGTGCCAGGGCTCAGTCACCGTCACAGTCAAAAAGTGTTTGCTGATGTTCAGAGGGCACCTCCTGTGTTTCAGTCTGTGCCTCTGGTCCTGCCACTGAGCACCACTCAGAAGAGCCTGGCTCTGCCTTTATTGCACCCTCCCTTTGGGTATTTATATCTAGGGATCGGGTCCCCCCTGTGCCTCCTCCTCCCTCGGCTGAACCGTCCCAGCTGTCTCAGCCTTTCCTCATCGGACAGATGCTCCAGTCCCTCCAATATCTTACTGGCCCTTTGCGGGACTCTGTCCAGTAGGTCCATGTCTCTCTCATACTGGGGAGCCCAGAATTGGACACAGCACTCCACGTGGGGCCTCACCAGTGCTGAGGAGAGGGCAAGCATCGCCTCCCTCCACCTGCTGGCAGCACTCCTCCTATCGCAGTGCAGGATACCATTTGCCGCCTTTGTCGCAAGGACACATTGCTGGCTCACGTTCAACTTGGCGTTGAAGACAAACACGAACACCGGTATGTGCCGGTGCATGCAGCTGTTCCCCCCTCAGGGGTGCAGAACTTTGCCCTTTGCTCCTTGATGAACTTCACGAGGCTTCCGTCAGCCCATTTCTCCCACTTGTTCAGGTCCCTCTGGAGGGCAGCACGACCTCCGGTGCATCAGCCACTCTGCCCAGTTCTTGCCATCAGCAAACTTGCTCAGGGCACACTCTGCCCCATCATCCAGATCATTAATGAAGTTGGTGAAGAGGAGTGGACCCACTACTGACCCCTGGGGTGCATCAACAGTTACTGGCTTCCAACTAGATTTTGATCCACTAATAACCACCCTCTTTACACCAGCCATTCAGACAGTTTTCAGTCCACCCATCCACACTATACATCAACAGCTTCTCTATGAGTATCTTATGGCAGACAGTGTTAAATGCCTTTCCTAAAGTATACAATATCCACTGTTCTCCCCTCACCTCCCAGGCCAGTCATTACACTGTAGAAGTTTATGAAGTTGATCAAGCATGAATTCCTTTTGGTGAAGCCATGCTGACTACTCCTGATCATTTTCTTATCATTCATGTACCTGGAGATGGTTTCCAGGATTGGCTACTCCATCACCTTCCCAGGGATCAAGGTTAGGCTGACCAGCCTTTAGTTCTCTGGATCCTTCTTTTTGCCCTTCTTGAAGACAGGAGTAACATTGGCTTTCCTCCAGTCTTTGGGAACTTCTCCCAATCCCTATGATCTATCAAAGATTATTGAGAATAACCTCACAACGACATCTGCCAGCTACCTCAGCACTCATGCCTGCATCCCATCAGGGCCTATGGACTTATGTATATCCAAGTTACTTAAGTATTTCCTGACTTGATCCTCTTCCACCAAGGGTACATCTTCCTTGCTCTATATTTTTCCCCTGTTCTCTGGGATTACTGAAGGATGGTCTTACTAGTAAAGACTAAGGCATAGAAGGCATTCAGCACCTCAGCCTTTTCCATGTCCTTGTAACCAGGTCCCCTATCTCATTCAGCAATAAGCCCACATTTACCGTAGTCTTCCTTTTGTCACCTGTATACTTATAGAAGCCCTTGTTGTTCTCTTCCACATCCTTTGCCATTCATTGAGCTTTAGCTTTCCAAATGTCATCCTTGCATGCTCAGAGAATATCTCTATATTCCTCCCAGGTTACCTGTCCTTGCTTCCACCCTCTGTATGCTTCCTTTTTGTGTGAGAGTTTTGTCAGGATCTCCTTGTTCATTTGCTGAGGCCTCCTGATATTTTTGCCTGACTTCCTATTCGCTGGGATGGGCCACTCTTGAGCTTGGAGGAGGTGATACTCAAATATTAACCAGCTTTCTTGGATGCCTTCTCCCTCCAGGACCTTATCTCACAGGACTCTTCCAAGAACATCTCTGAAGATGCCAAAGTCTGCTCTCCTAAAGTCCAGGGTTGTGAGCTTGCTTTTTACCCTTCTCCCTCCCCTCAGGATTCTGAACTCTGCCACCTCATGGTCACTGCAGCCAAAGCTGCCTTTGATCTTCACATTCTCAACAAGCTGTCAGTGGGTATGAAGTTCAGCAGAGTACCTCTCTTGGTTGGTTCCTCTGTCACTTGGAGCAATGCACTCCAAGAACCTCCAGGATTGCTTATGTACTACTGTGTTGTCCCTCTAGCAGATATGAAGGGGTGGAAGTCTCCCATGAGGACCAGGGTCTGCAAAGGTGAGGCTGCTCCCATCTGTCTATAGAGGGCCTCATCCACTTGCTCTTCCTAGTCAGGTGATGTGTAACAGACACCTACTAGAGCATCACATTTACTTTTACTCTCTTTAATCCTTACCCATAAGCTCTTAGGTGGCTCATCATTTATCCCCAGGCAGAGCTCCATGCACTTCAGCTGCTTACTCACATAAAGGGCAACTCCCTCTCCTCATCTTTCCCTCCCATACTTCCTAAAAAGACTATATCCCTTTACTGCAACACTCCAGCCATGGGAGCCATCCCACCATGTCTCTGTGATCCCAACAAGATCATAGCCCTGCAACTGCACACAGATCTCTAACTCGTGTTTATTCCCCACACAGCATGCATTAGTACACACTTTAGAGAGGCAGTCCAGCACGTTCACTTCCTAGAAAGGGTTTTGGAGATTTCTCCATAATTGTGCCTTGTAGACACTTCCTTGTTTATATGCAAATCCTGGAAGTGACCCCACTGAAGCTCCATTTTGCTGATTTTAAATCCCTCCTTATGAGGTCAGACATCCTATTGGCAAAAATAGCTTTGCCCTGCTTAGTGATGTGGATCCCATCTATCCCAAGCAGAGACAGATCTGCAAACAGGATCCCGTGGCCATAGAACCCCAAAACCCTGTGGCCAACAGCAGTGCCGCAGCCAATTATTGACATGTACCATTAGTGCTTTCCTCTTCACATCTCCTTTCACCAGCACGGCTGAGAACACCATCTGGGCCCCCAATTCCTTGACTACTTCCCTGCAGAGCTCTGTAGTCACTTTTGACACTGTCCAAGTTTCACCTAGCAGTATCATTTGTGTCCCCATGGAAGATCAGCAGGGAGTAGTAGTCAGAGTCAGACAAGCTTCAGCTGTCCCTATACAATATCCTGGATCCAGACCTCTGGCAGGCAGCAAACCTCTCTAGCTGATAGCTCAGGTGAACATGTGCTGTCCCCTGCAGCAAGGAGTCACCCATTACAATTAATCACTGTTTCTTCCTGGTGGTATTGCATGGTTTAGTGTCAGGTGGACCAGATCCTTTGCTTGAAGGCACATGAAGCTCCTCTTCAACTTTGAGGGCAGTGAACCTATTTTGTAGTTGCAAGCCCTTAGGT
Organism: Grus americana; assembly: GCF_028858705.1. Lineage (NCBI taxonomy): Eukaryota > Metazoa > Chordata > Aves > Gruiformes > Gruidae > Grus > Grus americana. The sequence goes on along the minus strand of NC_072891.1, from coordinate 31,404,485 downwards.
GAGGTAGGAGGCTTTCTCTTTGTACTAGAAGCCACCAGCTTCCATCCTTTTCATTCTCCATAGGTTGCACTTACCTTAACATTAGAGGTAGACACTGCCATCTTCTCTACCACAGTTGGAGGTGGTGGGTTTTCAAGCTGTTGAGTCTCAGAGAAGATCCTATTTATCTTCCTTTTCTCTTCCCTTATGCTGCACAGCCTGTTCACTTCCTCCTGTAACAACTCCTCTTGGCAGCACAGATCCTCCAAGACAACATACCTCCTGCAGGAAGAGAATGATCTCACCTGGCATCAGAGAGAGACCCCAGGCGCTACCCTACTGCCTTAGGGGGCTGCATCCACACCTCAATCTGTGTCAAAGCCTCTACCTGAGCAGGGACAACTACTCCAACACCTGCTGGGGAGAGTGGTCTGTGGCATGTCCGTACCATGTCTGAGGCAGTTACAGTGGTACAAATTAGACTGAGGCCCCCTTCTTTACAAACTACTGTACCTATTGGTTGTACTCTGGTACATGTGGTCTAGACCTGACTCTTACAAGGGCCTCCGGTGCTCTCCGGAGCACCAACTAAAAGGGTGCTTACCTGTGCATAATTAACAGGCCGTTTCAACAAAGACTTCAGGCACCCTGGGTCAAGAGCAGCAGATCATGCTCATTAGAAGCTGCTAGAGCTTCCTTGGGACCACACCCTTGTGGCTCCCTTTACCTCCTCCTTGCCTGACAGCAGCTCTCCAAAGCTGTAGAGCTGAAGCCTCTATAAAGATGTAACACTGAGAACAGTAAATGGTATATGTTACCCTACACAGAGATTTAAGAGTTTCTTACACTGACTGCTTACATCAACGGATACCACAGCAGTGTCTCACTCTGTGCCATTCAAAAGGGAAGAAATGCCAGTAACCTGATCACTTGCACCACATATGAAGAATTTTTGGATTTACCTCAAGATGTTTCCAATGTCAGAGCAGCTGCAAACTTAACGGATTCATTTCCAAACCTGTTTATTCAGTGAAGGCTGCTAACAAGTTGACAGCTGCAAAAGCAGTTGCTGCAGTGGTTAGCCACTCTCTGACCCTCTGAAGAGGCAGGGCAAGGAAAACTCTACTAGACAACTGAACAAAGCCAAGTACTAGGCATTTATTTTTGGACTAGGCAAGAGAGCTAGGAGCTGGCAATGAGTCAGGAATACCTGGGTTCCTCTTACTTTTTATGTAACTAAAGGAGTGTCTGAGGGTTTTAGTGAGAAATCTCTAGCTAAATTGCAGATTCTGTTGTCCTCTCATGTTACTCTCCTCCTCCTTTAGACTAAAAAGGAAACTCTTACCTCCTTCCCCAACTGTTCAACACTTGATTTATGTCAAGTTTCCTGAGTTTTGCAGTACATTTTTGCAGTACAACTGTGTCTTCAGGCTGAACATGTTCCCCGTCCTACTCTATCAAAAGGACTGTTTCACCTGCCAGAAGTGTCTTTCCCGTCTCAGGTATCTCAAACTTCTGCCACTGCATGTTAACACTATTTGTCCATGCAGGGATCCTCATTCATGCCACATCTAAGATGTAACTCAGTTTCCGTGTAAAGAAAATTTAACATCACCTCTAACCTGTTCACACAAAGTCAGCCTAGGCTTCAAGCCATTAAGTCTGTGCAGAGCTCCTATTCAAAATTAAGATTATCAGCATGTAGGGAAGGCTTTTCTGCTGTTTCACAGGTAGCTTGAAGCAGCAGAGAAACACCTTCTGTGAAAACAATGTTTTGAAACATCTACAGGTACACCATATGATCAGGGCATGGCTTAGGGGCAGACTTCAGATACTTGGCCAGGTAGGGCTTCTGGTCTTCTCCAGGGTTGTAGGCAACCACTTACAAGGGAGGATGTGAACCAAATGTGAAAAACTGGTGCAGTATCAGCTGAGTGGTTGTTCCACAGTGGGAACTTTGAGTAAAGCATTGCCAAGTCTCTGATACCATGGTCACCAAAAGCTGTTTGTGAACACTCCTACTTGCAGGCTATTTGAATGTCAAAGGAAGAAAAATTAGGGACTTAATCTTTTTTGTATATCAGCTATGGCACGATAATATATTAGTGGATCTGTTGTTCTAATGAGGAAAATTATACTCAGAGATTTTCTCAAGAAGCTCCTGAACTGCTGAGTAACTTCATTTTATTGATATGATGACAGAACATTTTGTTTTCACCAAAAAATAAAGGGAGCTCTGAGAGAAATGGCTTTTAAATATCAGAGGTGTGCAAAAAATCTAAAGGAGTATTTATGAAAGTGATTGGATTTCTGAATTCCATCTCTTGCACTATTATGTTAATTGGGCTAACAGATATTAAGCTTACGGCCCTGGACAAATAAGCAATTCTCTGTCCACACTTTTTTTTTTTTCAATCATACTTCCAGCCTAGTGAGAACACTTTATGCTGAAATTGGTGTTCACATTTGAAGCCCCTAAAATCTTCCATGCCACCCTAGTCACACCAACACTATGTACCATACAGGGCATCTTTTGTTGTGGCATATCGTCTTGCCTCTATTTCACTAGTCCTTGTGGCATCCCTGCCAATGTCTTCTGGAGGCTGGCTGTTCCTGAGTCACTTTTTTCATACACAACCTGGGATACCCCTCTCAACCAGTCAGCCCTTGTATGTGGAGCCCTGACTGACTTGTGAGAAAGTATAAGGAGGCATGGCTCTATATCTTATTCAGATAATACACCCTATTATTCAATTGGCCTGTAGGTCTCAATGTAGGTGAGCAATAGCTGTATGAAGAACTTACTGCCTGTTCAGCAGTGGTGCAGATGGGTGCAGCACCTTCTGCTTCCAATGGGAGAGTGTATAGGGACACGCTTGGGCAGGGACCAGACAGTGTCCTATACAGGAGCTGGAAAGGAACAAAATGGCATGAAGCAACTCCGTTCATGTAGTACAAGCCACTGTATTCAGTGGATGTCATTGTGGACTTCTGCCCTGATGGCTGATTGGGAGATTGGAGTTGTGTAATGATGTAAGACTTTGGGCTGTGTTGGCAGTTGGGACTCTGGGCAGAAAGGAAAACATAGTAGGCTGTGAAATCCAGATTGCTGGGTGGACAGTGCTGGTGTTGCTGTGGTTGTCTGTGGAGGTCGTGAGACAGGGTTTGATTCAAGAAATACATGGTCTTCTCTAACAAGTTTCCTGTGTAGTGCAAGAAGCCCTTCTTCCTGGTATGCTCCCTGTTCCTGGTTTGGCAAGATGATCATCCAATTTGCTGTGGGAGTAGCAATGTATTTTGTGAAGCATCATGATAGGAACTTGTAAGATAAGTGCTAATGCAAGAAAACAGCTTTTTCTGTTCCTGCTAATCTTCCAGATGACTGCTTAAGTGCTACTCATTGGTAACTCTCAAAGACTTTAGTATTCACCTTAAGGTTACTGAGAGAGGCTGTAAATACAGCCAGGCTCAGCCAGGCTTTTAATCTGTAAATAATCATCCTTTCACTACCTGTATTGCCATTAATTGATGTGATCTCAACATAAAAAGCACTTAAATACACCTATTAACTGTGGAGTTTTTCAGCACTGACATGACTTATCTTTCAAGATAAATATTGTTTGAAGTAAAGGGAAGATTGATATAGATGTCTCAGTTCAATACGCATTTGCCAGTTCAGTATATCTTGATGGTATCTTCATGGAAACTGAGTGCCAGGTCATGGTAATTACAACTGGGAAAAGGATGCAACACTTTTTCTGTTAGTAATTTATAGCCTCGGAATTCTGAGTGCTGCCTGAATTTTTTGCATTTCACAGCTGTGAGGCACATGATACTCGCCAGTGCAGCATTTCTGTTCTGAGAATCTAGAGTTAGGAACTGCATAGGTATTGCTTTTTGTTTGTTTGTACTAAGTAGCAACAAATTCAAAAATTTGATGTTGAGTTTCTTGGCATGATCTTATGTAGAAGCCATTTCAAAGAACCACAAGTGGCTGAAGCTGGTCAGCACCTCTGGAGATCACCCTTTCCTGTCCCCATGGTCAACTACAGCAGGTTACTCACAGCCTTCTACTGACAGACTACACAACCTCTCTATTCCAGAGTGCTTGACCACTCTCATGGTGAAAAACATTTTACTTATTTCTAGTCTGAACTTTCCATGATCCAGCTTGTGTCTCTTGCTTCTCATCTATTGATATGCACTTCTGAAAAGAATTTGGCTTTGCCTTCTCTGTATCCTTCCATGAGGAAGTTGAAGGTCAAAGAAAGCATAACCCCTGATCAACACGTCTGGCAAACTGGTAACAATGGACAAGGAGAAGGCTGAGGTACTCAGCAACTTTTTTCCGAGTCTTCACTGGCATCCTCTCTTCCCACACATCTTGAGTGGATGGACTGCAAGTCAGGGACTGGGGGAGTAAAGTCCCTACCACAGTAAGTGAAGATCAGATTCATGACCACCTGAGGAACCTTAACATACGTAGGTCTATGGGACCTGACGAGATACATCCCAGGGTCCTCAGGGAACTGGCTGATGTAGTTGCCAAGTCACTCTCCACGACATTTGAAAACTCATGGCAGTCAGGTGAAGTCTCTGGTGACTGGAAAAAGGGAAACATTGCACCCATTTTTAGAAAGGGAGGACCCTGGGAACTACTGACCTGTCAGCCTCACCTCTGCACCTGGGAAGATCATGGAACAGATCTAGAAGCTGTGTTAAGGCACATGGAGGACAGGGAGGTAATTTGAGACAGCCAGCATGGCTGCACCAAGGGCAAGTCTTGCCTGACCAAACTAGTGGCCTTCTGTGATGGAGTGACTACATCAGTGGACAAGGGAAGAGCTACGGATGTCATCTGTCTGGACTTCTGTAAGGCCTTTGACATGGTGCACCATAACATCCTTCTCTCTAAACTGGAGACATGGATTTGATGGATGGACCATTTTCTGGATAAGGAATTGGCTGGATGGTCACATCCAGAGAGTAGTGGTCAATGGCTCAGTGTCTGGATGGAGATCAGTTACAAGTGGTGTCCCTCAAGGGTCTGTATTGGGACCGGTACTGTTTAATATCTTCACCAATGACAGAGACAGTGGGATCAAGTGCACCCTCAGCAAGATTGCAGACGACACCAAGCTGAGTGGTGTCGTTGACGCACCTGAGGGAAGGGATGCCATCCAGAGGGACCTGGACAAGCTTGAGAAGTGGGCCGATGTGAACCTCATGAGGTTCAACAAGGCCAAGTCCAAGGTCCTGCACATGGGTTGGGGCAACCCCCCGTATCAATACAGGCTGGGGGATGAAGGGATTGAGAACAGCCCTGAGGAGAAGGACTTGGGGGTACTGGTGGATGAAAAGCTGGACATGAGCTGGCAATGTGTGCTCGCAACCCAGAAAGCCAACTGTACCCTGGACTGCATCAAAAGAAGCGTGGCCAGCAGGTCAAGGGAGGTGATTCTGCCCCTCTACTCTGCTCTCGTGAGACCCCACCTGGAGTACTGCGTCCAGCTCTGGGGGCCCCAGTACAAGACAGACATGGAGCTGTTGGAGCGGGTCTAGAGGGAGGGACACAAAAATGATGAGAGGGCTGGAGCACCTCTCCTATGAGGACAGACTGAGAGAGTTGGGGTTGTTCAGCCTGGAGAAGAGGAGGTTCTGGGGAGACCTTATTGCAGCCTTTCAATGTTTGAAGGGGGCTTATAAGAAGGGGACAAACTTTTTAGTAGGGCTTTGTCATGGTTTTGCCCCAGCCAACAGCTAAGCACCACGCAGCCACTTGCTCATTCCTCTCCCCCCACAAGGGGATGGGGAGGAGAATGGAAAAAAACCAAACCCATGGGTTGAGATAAACACAGTTTAATAGGATAGCAAATGAACATAATGATGATAATCATAACAACAACTACTAACAACAACTACAACAACAACTACAACAACAATAATAATACAAATGATGGACAAATGCAATTGCTCGCCACATGTGAAAGGAAAATAAAACAATCCAACACCCAGTCTGTTTTCCAGAAGTGAATTTGCCTCCCAGCTAGCCTCCCCAGTTATGTATAGAGGGAGCATGAAGTTATATGGTATGGAATATCCCTTTGGCCAGTCTGGATCAGCTGTCCTGGCTGTGCTCTCCCAGCTTCTTATGCACCTGGCAGACCATGAGAAGCTGAAAAGTCCTTGACTTAGTGTAGACGCAACAACTACCCAGCAACAACTAAAAACATCAGTGTGTTATCAACATTATTCGCATACTAAATCCAAAACACAGCACTACACCAGGTGCTAGGAAGAAAAATTAACTCTATTTCAGCTGAAACCAGGACAGGCCTGTTACAATAGGAGAAGGGGCGATGGTTTTAAACTAAAACAGGGTAGATTTAGACTAGATATAAGGGATAATTTTTTTACAATGAGGGTGGTAAAACACGGGAACAGGTTTCCCAGAGAGGTTGTAGATGCCCCATCCCTGGAAACATTCAAGGTCAGGCTGTACAGGGCTCTGAGCAACGTGATCTAGTTGAATATGTCCCTGCTTATTGCAGGGGGGTTTGGACTTGATGACCTTTAAAGGTGCCTTCCAACCCAAACTATTCTATGATTCTATGATTCTGTGAAGCTGAAGAAGCAACTTATTTCCTGACATTTCCCATCCCTTTTCCAGGTAGACAGAGGGCTGGGGGCCTCTGCTGACCTTGCTCCAGTGTATCCATGTCTTCCCTATGTTGTTGGGGATCCAAAACTGGTCCCAGCAATCTAGAGCTGCCTCACAAATGCTGACTGAATAGCAGGGCAGGATAACTTCCCTGGATCTGCTGACTGTGCCCTTACCAGTACAGCCAAGGATGTGGCTGGGCTTCTTTGCTGCAATGCTGTTTCCCAGATTATCAGCCCTAAGGCTGCATAGAGTAGTTGTGAAAAATAATCATTTACCGCAGTTTGTCTGGATCAGTGAGGAGCACAAATTCTGAACTATTAAAAGAGATTTTGCCTAAGAACACACATTGGAATTAATTTTGTGCTTTGGTTTAGAAATTGGGACTGGGATTGGAAGTCTGTGTTATAACTCAATGTTTTCACCTTTGCTTTCTCTCCACTGACTTTTACAGGAAGGAACAGGTAGACGCTGTTGCTCTGTTAAAAACGCTCAAGAGGAGAGAGATCAAAATATTCTTAATCCTGCACAAACTGTCCCTGTCTTGCAGCACAGCTACTAAAGAAATAATCCCAACAGGCAGACTGAACTGAATGTTGTGTGGCTGGTGGTTGTATCTCCCTGTGACAGTTGAGCCACAGCCTGGTTACCAGGGGATCTCTGCATGCTGTAAACCTTGAAACCTAGAAAAACAGGTGGTTTCACAGAAATTATTCTTCAGAAACCTTCATGTAGTCACAACTGGTACTTACATGTCTAAAGGCTCCAGGGACCAGTGGGGAGGTCTCTACCACACTGCCATAGCAGAGTTGTCAGGAAGTCAGGGTATCATGGGCTGAATGTCAGCAGTTTCTTATCCTGGTATGGGTAGGCAGAAGATCTGCACCATGATTAGCGCGGAGAAGCTGCAGCTCTTTCCAACATTTATTATGACTTCCCAAAAGGGAGTCTGGAGCACGAACGGATCCTGCCTCAGGTCTGTCCTACAGAGGTCACTGCAAACCCACTTCTGAGACAACTGCAATGCTGTTTCGCAATACCATCACACTAACACAGAATGCAGGCTGAAGGCTCTTTGTCTATAAACAGTATTTATACCTCGTGCCTGTTTGCCCAGTGACAAATAAAAATGTCATATATTCTTCATAGGCAGATTCCGTGTAACTGTGAGAGCAAGACATTAGCAAACATTGTGTTTTGACTTATCTTCTTGAGCCAGGAAAAAAAAATAGGACCTGAGGTCATTCTGCTTTTTAAAGATGGACCCTGAACTTGTAAGAATAAGACTCGCATGATCTTGAATTTCTGATTTTCTCCTGCCTTAAGCTGATCTGCAGTTTCAAAGATGTCTGTGACTTTTTTTTGCATGATTTTTGGTTTTGATTTTGGTTTTATTTGGTTTATATTACTAATTTATTAGTTTATTTTGTAATTTTAAAAAGATTCAACACTGAACTTTAACAGTTGGCCAGCTTCCAAAATACTTCATTGAAGGCAGAGAGAAAGGAGAGTAAAATGTCACTCTACTAAGCCCTGAGGTGGTGTGGTCTTTGAAGGTACACGTTTTCAGGAGCTCCAGTAAGACCTGAGTGAAAAAATGTGATGCCAAGCTCTCAGTAAATAAGACCCAGTGCCTCATTCTCATGTCTGGGTGCCCCTTTCTTACTTTCTTTCCTTCCCAATAATATTAGGGCCTGTAGGACAGTCCTGACTGGGTAAATATATTCCACGGAGTGAGGAACCCAAAGCAGCACAAATATGCCCAGCAAAGGAGGGAGGCTGGCTGAAGAGGCATACAGCAGTTTTCCTCTCCCAGCCACTGTAACATCAGGTAGAGGAGCACCTATGAATGTATTCATGGCACAGCAATGAAAGTTAATGAGCATCTACTTGAGAGGTCAGGTTTTGATTTGTGCCAGTACACAAATGCATATGCTCTGAAAAATCATTAGCTTGAGGAAAGTCCTTCAGTTCACCCATGCTTTCTAGGTAGACTGCATTTCTTTTTGTATTTTCCTTCTTTTCTAGCATTTCTACCTTGTGAGGCACAGAAAATCATGGCTGCAATCAACTAAACATTTAAAACTTGCTTAATTTTAAATATTTTAATTTTTTCTATTGAAATAAAAAAAATTAAATTACTTCTTCAAGTTTTGAAAATGCTTCCCTGTAATAAGTAACATGCAGTGCTGTGAAAATTCCAGAAAAAAAAAGAGCATATGAGCAATGCAATGCAACAAAAATGTTCTAAGTATTGCCAGTTTAATTGCCATTTAATCAGTATAGGCTTGCATTAGGCATTGATATTATTACTTTTGATTGGAATCTTGAGTGTCTATATGTGTATACATATATTCTCTATGGAGATATGGTACCTGTTCTTGAAAAAAAATAGCTTGTGCCAAAGCTCTGGGATGCTAATAGGAAAGAAAAAGGTTACACAATGGTTTTTAAAGATTATTAATATTTCATTTTCCTGTTTCTCTGTGGTCAAGTTTTTCCACAATTTATGTATCCCTAGGCTATGCAACATTATGTGTTGTCAGAAAAAAAAAGAACCATTTTAGCACATATTACACTTTGCAGCTAATCCAGCAACAACAGGCAGTCTGAATTCAGCTGCACAAGAAATGATTTACATGAGTTTCTGAAAGTGACCATTCTGTCTTCATTAGAGGTGTAACAAGGAACCTAGAAAATGAAAGGTATGAGATCTCATTAAGTATCACAGCATTCCTCTGAAGAGCTTGGAAGATTTTTCTCCTAAAGCTAAAGTTCACAGGATTTGCTTCTGTGATCCTTACATTGTAGAATATTTCTGACAATGTCATTTTTCCAAGTCAGCTCCATCTTAAATCTATGAATGTCAGAGGGTTTTATGGAAATGCAAACCCCTTCAGTTAGAGAGCACAGAAAATTGGTAATTTATGCTTTGAATGCAGAGATTTTAAAAGGAAGCTTCAAGTGTCCTTACAGAAAAAATTAAATACATTAAAAAACCCCAGCATATCAGGAGGATAAGAGTATGTTTTCAGCAATGTGGAGAAAATGGATAGAAATGTACCTAAGTCACTTATGCTTGTGGATTTGTATTTTCAGGCTCACAGAAGTTAGTGAAGTGCATAGGTATATCATAGAATAGAATTTTCTTAAAGACATGATAGAAAGTACAAAGTCAAGACAGATTTTACTTGGGTTTTAGCATTAATTGGACAAGCCTAAGAAAGAATATTTATTTATAATGAGGATAACCTCTCCCTGCCCCTAAACCACCAAAAGTTTTTAAATTTTTCATCTACCAAATAAGATGATACAGCATCACTTTGGGGTAAATGGTTCAACATCTGATTAATTAATCTTTTTAATGTGCTTTCCACCAGTATTTTATGAACTACATTAGTTTCTTGGGTGGAAATCTTAAGGTACTATAGTGATGAAAGCTAACTACATCATCCAGGTATCTGTTATAGGGTATGAAGTACAATTCAACATTAAAAATCAGTGTTGAAGTAAGTGGGTACAGAAACAAGAGTAGGAGAAAAATTGCAGTCGTATGTGCATACCACAGAAGTGATTAATAAAATGTTTACTCTCCCAAACAAGAAAAGTGAGTTTCAACATTTCACTTATCAGCTGTTCAATCTTAAGTTGCTGGGGCCTACAAAAGAAATCATTATTAATATCAGAAGATCTTACTGTAGGACAAACAAGCAGTAGTTCCACTTTATCGCAGCATTTTCTTCTAAGGTTTCTAGGTGGACTGTGAGAAATTTCCTTCTTTGCTTCTTACTTCACTCTCAATTAGCATCCTACCTATAATGGTATTTCTAGCAGTGTCAGTCATCAGTAGATACTAGGGAATGGAATGGATGTCATGCCAGCTCTTGATACTGAAACTTACACTCTCTGAATGGAAATTAGGCTTCTTTGGTTTACTATAGTTTGGTCCACGTCAAACTCAATTTGACTTCAAATTCTGTTCAGGCACAAAGACTGAGGTTCCCAGGCAAATGTGGTCCCTCTGTTCTCTTCACCTATTTGTTGATGTATGTGATGTTCACGTCTTGTGACCTGAACCCCAGAATATGAAATACCTAGTGAAAAATGTCAGTTAACTATTGATATCTGACTGTGTTCACTAAACTGCATTGCTGTTATTAAGTCTTCTCCCTGATTAATTTTTTATGAGAGTTGGAAAATTTATTCCACTCATCAGTCGCAGTTCCAGCTTCTTCTAGTGCACTGTAGGAACCTAGAAGTCCCCTGCAATTAATTTGCATCTAATAATTTTAGTTTCTGACCTTAAAAAGTTACATGGTATCACCACATGCTGTTATACAAAGTGACTGCATTCTTCTGAAACAGTTCTGCATATGTGTTTGTACCATATATAATTGGTGTACATTTTAGTTAAATGAACCTTGTTTACCAGCGACAGTTTAGTCTGTATAAGAATACTGGAGAATCAAACTCTGTTTCTTTGAGGAGGTAAGCAGAATGCATATATTTTTTAGCATTTATTCCACAGACAGCTTTGTCTCCACCTGCCAGCTTACATTTAAAGATGTGAACCGAACATCCTTACACCTCTTGTCACATCACGGTGCAAGGCGAGTAGCTGGACCTGCAAGGAGAGGAACTCATTTGTTGTAATGATCTCTAGATGCTGTTAGGAGATTTGGAAATCTTACCAATATGCTCTTCATAGTGTTAGTGTACTCTGAAGGGGAGGAGAAATATCTTGCTGTGTCTCCTGTCTAGCAAGTAAAACCTGCTACAAAAGCATTATTTACAAAATCTGTATATAAAAATGGGAAATAGAATTACATAGAAAACAAAGCTGTGTGGCCCTGCTGTGTCATGATGGCATCAGACAGCCCTCCTTGGTCTCATATGAGGAGTGGGTAAACGCAACCTGTGACTTGTGATTGGAAAGATGAAGAAAAAGAACCTGGCCCCAGAACTGACACACACAATGCCTGATTTGTTCCTCCAGATCTCTGATCTCCACATCCCACCTGCCTCGCTGCACCTTCATACTAAACACAATGAGATATCAGCCCTGAAATGCTGGGCCATGGACGATGGGACCCTTGCAGAGCTCCTTCTTGCCAGGGAGTCAGTCTAAGCTGGAATGGGGGAGGTGCAAGACTTACTTTTGCAGCTAAGCCAGGAAAACCCAGGTCTATGATATGTGAATATATTAGTGTCAGTACAAGATGCCCGTTATACATTGTATTATTCAAGATGCAATTCAGTGATTACTTTTTTGTCATGTCATTGTAATTACTGAAAATATTGTTCTCAGTTACACAGTATCTATGAAAATAGAATAGATATGAAATGGAAGATCTGAGGAAAAAGTTAAATAATTAGACTAAAATGGTTAATTAGCAAGGTTGTTTTATCAGTTGCTACAAAAACATCTTGAAAAAGCTTCTGCATATCTGTTTGCATCTGACAAATGAAAATTCAAACTTAGGTTCATTCCAGTCAGTATGTCTGAGGCATCAAGAGACAAACCCTTCTAGTTCTGTAAGTTTGCTGTAACCAAATATCATTGTATTCCAGCTACTCTCTTTATTTTCAAAGGTGACCTTATCCTCCAGTTAAGCTGACTGCCATGGTTTCCAAGGTATTGAGGTCCAAAACATTTTTTTAGTCTTGCTACAGAAACGCAACAAAATTAATTTCTTTTATAATCTTTCTACCTAGTTTTCTCTCCAAAGAACTCACTAGTGCTGCTGCTGGTATGCAGGAGAGAGATGAGGAAAACTAAAACCAGCTGTATCCTCAGGTGGTTATGTTCCTTGTTCTCTACTCCCTCTGCTACAATGGCTTTCCTCTGCCCCTGAAGGAAATAATTTGACTTTGCATAAATTATACTTCACTGCCCAGAGAGTCATTGCCTTACTCAAAAAGCCCTCCAAAAATACCAGTAAACTAAATAATCTCCTCTTCATGCAGTTTCTCTCTCCCCGTTGAATGAGCTCTTTTCAGACAGCTTTAGCCACTCACCATCTCCTTTCAGGCACTCAGAAAGATGGTCTCTCTCTAGGACAAAGGAGACAAGGATTTATACGAGCAGGTGTCTTTTCCAGCAAGCCTGGTAGTTAACACTCTTTTGGACAACAAACCCAATGGCATAATGCAAACAGAATCAGGCTAGAAAGAGACTGGAGTGGAACTGTTGGAGAATGTGTCATTCCAACAGCCTATGAGGGGTGAGGAGACAGAGAGCACATTTTTTTCTCAAAAAATGTTTGGAAAAATGCTTCTGTGTTTGACAGTTTGTAGACTAAAGGCTTAATTTAAAGGGTCATTGTACCCTCATATAGCATGCGACTATTCATTTGCTCGAAAGGTAACTAAAAGATTTTACTGAACTAAGAAAATTTAACTGGGACTGAAGTGACAAACCCCATTTTTTCCCTCAGGTCTTAGCTGGGTGACAGAATAAGTTCACAGATGTTGCTGTGGATTCTGACACAGTGAACTTTAACGTATACTTTTCTGAATCCACTACCTCCGTTAGATACATGCTTTTAGCTAGAGGAGAGAAAATTTGCAATACAGAAAAACTAATGTAATTAATAAAGAGTAGAAGTTTTCTAAAGGACTAAGGCCATCATCAAGATGGATGCTTTATGTGTGGAATGAGTATGGGCTCATACTGACAGGTATGCAATGGTGTTACCCACTAAGAAAACTTTGGATGTACCCACTTTTAATATGCTTATTGGCCTTCTCTGGTTTATTTTACATAAACTTCACTTGCTTCTTCAGCATATCAAAAATGAAAGATGATCTTTAGAGGTGGATTGCAGTGTCTAATGTTAACTTTGCTAATATGAGATCTTCCTTGTCGTCTTTGCTCCCTGCTTAGATACGTCTCAGAGAGGTTCAACCACAACAGCAAAAACTCTTATCCTGTGTGTAAAGGCTGCCTTTACCTTCTGGTTTAGGCCATGAGTTTCTCAAGGTAATACATTGCTAGGATCCATCACTTTTTTCAACTAAAGGACTGAGGCAATTTGCTTCCCATAGATATGAGTGATTCAATACATAAACTATATTTTTTTAATGGCTGTCAGATTTGGTTTCCAACAACATCATCAGTGTTTATTTAAACCAATTTATTAAAGCAAATTCCTTGTTCATAGTTGCTTTGGTAGATTTTAATTACAATTTTGACAATTTTCTTTTTTTTTTTTTTAATAAGCCTTTTTTGTTGGCTAAACCTGTATTACTCATTTGCAATGTGTCTACCACTATCATTACAGTGGCTACTGTGTCAGTCCAGGGATAATCCTTGAAATTTTCAGTGATGAGTTCCAATTAAAATATAATTGCATAGAAAATTCTGGCATATGGTACCAATAAAAAGACAGTAAGCAAAATGGATATTTTAACTCATTGGGCTCACAAGTAAATTCTGTGTTTTCACATGGTAAAGACTCCTTTCTTCAGCTGTCAGTTCTTTTAATATGCTTTTTAAAGTGAGGCACAGCATACAAATACTTTTAAATATGCTATATATAGTAATTTTATTTAGAAGTGACTCACTGCCTAAGCATCCATACACTTTGAAACAAAAAGACTGGAAAGCAATGTAACCTTATAAGAAAGCCTGAAGCCTCAACATCTCTGCTATGTTTTCTGGGTGTGTAAAGAACATACAACATCTTCTTATCAACTTCACAGTCACATTAATTTGATGTAGTATGAGTGAATGGCAAAGGAGCTTTAGCTCAGAAGAGCTTATTCAGCTAAGGAGATCAACGCTGGCCTTGAGGAGCCCAGTGATCTGAGCACACTGTGATGCATCCCCCCTCCTCAACCCTCCACTTAATGGCTCTTGCAGCACAGCAGGGATACAGGCTCCCCTGCCCCTTAGAAGAAGCAATCAGGACAGCCACGGTGCCACTCTCATTCTTAGAGAACTGGGATGAACATCTTTTCTAAGTGCTGGACTGATCTTGCTTTGCATGAAGGACTTGAGCCTGCTGCACTCTTCCAGTGCCCATGCATGCAGGTGGGCTTCTCTGCTCAGAGACTTCTCTGCTGACAGGCTGACCTATCACAAGGTCTGCATGTTCATGCCTATTAGAGTAACAGGGCAATTTCCTGCTCTCTGAACCTGGCTTTTCAGCTGCTTATCTTTACCTCATTCACACTCTCAATTCCCCAGTAACAGCAGAGGGGAATAAAACCCACCCAAACTGAAATAATCAAAGTGTTTCAATTATCAAGCCATACCCTCCATGTGTAGGAGACTCCTCCAGAGCAATGTGTACTCTTTGTGGCATATCCTTCTGGGCTGATCATCATCCTGGGGGCTAAATATTCCCAGGCCTTTCTGAGTCAGGAGATGGAGGCAGCAGATGTGCCTGCATATTTTCCTTCCAACTCTTCTTTATTCCCATTTCTAGTCCTCTGGCATTTGCAAGCAGTATCCCCTATAAAAGAGAAGAGCTCCTGCCTTCACACCAAAATTCATGTGTTCAGGAAAGCGCCATCAGGCATCAAGCCACTTCATCCTCTTTCCCATCCCTAAGGTACCGTCCCCCTTGTTGACCTGCTCCTTTGCCGTGCCATACAGTTTCCCCCATACCCTACAGACAGGTCCCATGGCAGGCCTCCTTACAGCCTCGGTACAATCCCCCACGGAGGCCCTATAAAGCCTGCCTGCAGCTCCTAGAGAGCTCCTAAACATCCCCCCTCCAGCCCGTGTGCAGCCCCGCAGCTCCCCTCGCCGCCCTTACAGGGTCCCCTATGCATACAACCACCTCCAGCCTCTGTGCAACCCCAGGCCCCCCAGCCCCTACAGTGCCACACCCTCCAGCGCCTATGCAGCCCCCCAGCTTCCCCCCAGGCATCTTTCAGCCCCTACAGAGCCAACCCATCAAGTCCACTCCACCGCCTGCGCAACCCCCAGTACCCCCAGCCTCCAGGGAGCCGCCCCCCCCAGCCCCGCGGAGCAAGGCAGCCCGGTGGGGCGCGCCGACGGCGGGACGTCCCCGCTCCCCCCTCACGGCAGAGCAAGCACCGTTCCGCGGGGAGAGGCGGCCCCACTGCGACGGGTAGCCCAGAATAGCTTGCGGGGGCCAGCCCGCCGCCTCGGCCGGCCGCGGCAAGGGTTAACGGCGGGGCCAGCGGGCACATGACAGCCGCGGGGCACGGGCACGGCCCGGCGCGGCCCGGCAGGGCTCTGCGCGGAGCTGCAGGCTGCCGGCGGTGTAGCGCCGGCCCGGAGGCGGCGGTGGGGGCCGCAGGAGGTGAGTGCCGCCGGGCGTGTGCGGCGGCTTCGCGCCCCGTACCGACTGCCCCCGTGTGTGTGTGCGGGGGGTGTGGGGGTGGCTCGGTCCCTCCACTGCTCCTGCTCCCGCGAGCAGCCCCGTGCCCCCCGCCGCCGGCCCGGATGGGGAGAGGGTGAGTCGGCGGCTCCCGGCCTCCGTGTCAGAGCGGGGAGGGGAGGAGGAGAAGAAAAAGCAAAACAAACCCTCTTGTGGTGAAGTTACTTCGCAGTTACTCACCTCGCCGACAAGCCTGCCGCGGAGATGAGGACGCAGCGCTGTCTGGGAGGACGGGACAGACACCCGCCCGGGAGATTTGTCATCCTGCTGATGAATAAGCGGAGATAGGTACCCGCAGGAGGAGGCTGCGGAGCGGAGAGCGTGCCCGCCGGCTGCCCCTCCGGCGGCAGGAGCACGGCGGGGCAGCGCGGAGGGCAGCGCGGGCAGTGTGAGCGGTGCGGGCAGCGCGGAGGGCAGTGCGGGCAGCGGAAGGGGAGAGCGGGCAGTGTGGGCAGCGCGGCGGGCAGCGCGGGCGCGGAGCCCGCGGTCGGCCGAGGTGCCGGCCAGAGCGATGCGCCGCCTGCGGGGCTGCCTTGCGGAGGCCCATGGTCCCGATGGCGAGTAGTGCATTGCCCGGGGCTTGCCGTCATCCAGGCAGTGTTCTCGCGGGCACATAAACCAGACATGTCGTGCCTAGCAGGGCGACAGCTCTGCCTCATTTGCGGGCCTGGGTGTTGCTAGTAACTCTTGCCTTTTAAACTTAATAGACTTGAAATTCATGGCTTTCAGCTGTGTTCTCCTGTCTCGAGACCCCGGTTAGCTTTTTGCCTTGCTTGAAGCTGCTAATGCTTTAGCTGTGAGGTCAGTAGGATGAGCCATCGATGTGATAAGGGTGGTGGTAGGTGTCTTCTGGGCCATCTGCCCAGCAGCATGCGCGGTTGCCCACACTGCCCCACAAGTGGCGGTTACACCTAGGGCACTAGGGCAAGTGCCCATGGCCCTGTGCCTCTGCTGCTGCATTGCTGCCAGCTCACATGGGGACGCTGTTGGTGGTTTCCCATGTCCTGCTTGCACTGAAGCTCTCACCGTTGCTGACGCTGCAACATTAGCAATTGTGGCTGCACTGCTGGAAAGTCCAAAGTCATTACAGGCAAAGCTAGCACGGCAACAGCGTGAGTAAAAGGTGCACAAGGTAGGGTTTGCAGGAGCCTTTGGTTACTGGGTAAGGATGCTGCAGCTATTGACAGCATGTCAGAAGGCATGCCTCCGACTCTGGTACTCAGTGCTGCCAGATTTTGTATTGGGTTTTCCTGAAGTTTGTAGCTAGCCCTAATGAGAGTAATGTTGCTCCTGGAAAGCTCATGCTGTTCTGTTACAGCAACTGCTTGCAGTAGTGCAGCTCTGACACTTACGGTCCTAACAGAAAAATCTTAGGAGATCTTAATTACCATAATAAAAACCTGAGAAGCTTTTTCTGGCAGAATGGTAAAAATGCTCAGTCCTAGCTACACTAGGATATACATCATCCTGTCCACTGATAACGGCTGCCCTTTTGATGGCAGTTGCAGCAGTATCGGTGATTGTGCTCTGCTCTGTGTTTGTACAGTCCCTTGCACAAAGGCATTCCTTTCTGTGACTAATCTTCCTAGGAATTATAGTGATGCAAGTAATAAGTAATTAGTATATTTCATTACACTAGCTCTGAGAAACTCAATCATGTTTGGGGGCTGGTTGGCTCACAGTGCTTTAGATGACCTCCTTTAGCTTTCATTTGCCTTGCTTGTTGATGTTATATCAAGAAGGCATTCTGCTGATGTTTGAGAACTAGAAACTCTCAGACTGTGTGACCCTTTTCTAGTTTTCCTTGGCTGACCACCTGGGCCTATGAAAAATGTGATATTATCAGAGTACTGCAGTTTGGAATGAAGCCCCCTGTGGTAGTCCAAGAGTACAATTGTCAAGAAACAGATACAAATGACTAAAACAGTGGATGCTAATGTGATGTATTTGTTATTCTCAGTGCATGAGTTCTGAGATGCTGGCTGCCATGGAGGGTGGGGAAGAGATTCTCTATAAATTAAGTGGAAAGCCTATTTTGTAGTTCCAGTTTTGAAGTCACATTGTCTTCCTTTGTTGCAGCTGTGATTCTTAACATACGTATTGTTCAGAGCTTAATTTCGAGCTCTCAGCTATTTTTTTTCTTAGTTAAATCTCTGTGTGGTTTTCCTTTCCAAGAAGAATTTATTACCATGCTTTGGTCTGTGAACTATAGCCGGATAACTGTACAAAAGCTGTAACACCAGCATTTCCTATGTGTGTGTGCTTTTTAGAAAATGAGATGTTAAGTTGGTGGCTTATACCTATGTTAGGGTGTGTCCTTGTCACAAGCAGTTGTGAGACAGAAAAACCTGAGGAGCCTCCAAGGCCCCAGAGTCAGTGCAGACACTGAGTGGTCAGTGAGGCTGAGATGAGGCACCCCTATAGCTTTTGGTTGCTGTCCTTTCCCCCTGTCCATCCCAGGTCTTGAGTCCATCCAGACTGACTCATCAGGGGTGTGATGTCAGGGGAGGCAGTGACTTCTGAGTGTTTCACTATGGTGCCACTGACAGGTGATGCTCCAAATACCATGGCCACGCAAGGAGGGAAGGACTGGTAGTGGAGAGCAGAGCTTAAAGGGGAGGTAGCCCCTTTGGGTGACCTTGTGGTAGCTCAGCCCTGGTAGGAAGTAAATGTTTTCCTGGACTTGTGCCAAGAAGGTTGTGGAGGGGGATGTGGAGAGAGGCTTGGCTGTCCCTGGTCGTGGTGGGGATGAGGGAAGTTGCTTACAGTCTTGGAGCACACAGTCCCAAGGGAGGGACAGTTCATGTTTGCTTTCTGCAGTGTTTGGTGACTGTTGTAGAGGTGAGGTGTCTCCAGTGGAAGAATAGAAAGGAGGTGTGTTATCTTTCAGTCTTCTCCTTTGATTTGGTATATTCCCAGTGTGTGAAGTACTGGTGTCTGATAACTACTTTTCTGAAAATGTGTCCTGAGCTGGATTTATTGCAATTCCTTAAACTGATCTCTGCGGGGGAGTAATTCAGCTTTTATTGAAGTTGAAATGTATCTTACCTCTCATTTCAGTGGGTGAAGCAGTAAGGCAACTCTGATTACTTTTCAAAACTGCATTGTGAAAGTAGACTATATGGCATACTGTGCTGCAGGCACAGATTTGTGAATTCTTCTTTTGTTTTGCTTTCTGAAGGATTAGTGTTCGGATTTTCCAGGGCTTCAGCTTGAATTTAAATTCTACTACATGGCTTTCTGAAAGTGAATTTATGAATCATTGTTATGGATTTTGAGTAATTATGTTGTCATGCTGTTATTGATAGATGCGGAGTCATAGAGCTTTGAGTAATGTCAGCTTTAAAAAAAAGAGACTTTAGAAGCAGTGGACATAATTGTATTTCCTTTAACATCTGCGGGAGCATGAAAAGGTCGCTACAATATCTCACTGATGGACAGAAATATTTCATTAAAAGGTGGCAAGTGCTTGTGTTCCTTTGGTAGAACAAAAGAATTTGTCAGCACAGCCATTCAGTCTCAGAATAGTATCATTTTCTGCAGGGTATTTTTGTGTTTTAACTTAGTACATTAAGCTTCAAATCTATTCAGGATTTCTAAGCTTATTTCTAAATAAGCTGTTGTATTTGGTGCTGTATTCTTACAATTTCCAAGATGATTTCAGTTAGAAATTTATCATGTCTTTCTACTATTACAGGTAGCCATAATTGGGAGCTATTTATGGATCTGATGCAAAGGTCAGTTAGACTTTTAGAATATAATTCATGTCCAATTGGCATTTAGTTAGTTATATATGCTTTAATGCACCTCTAGGTAATCTGTTGTTTTGGTTTGGATCAGTTTGGCCACTCTGACTTCGATATGAGAAGGTCTTGACATCATGATGGAAGTTGATGCTAAACTAATCTAATTAATGAAAAGCCACTCATGAACAAGTAAATACTATTGAAAAGACCACAAAATAACAATTAAATAAAAAAGGGAAAAGTTACGCTCTCCAAGGTGCTTTAGTATTTTAAAGAAAGGAAGTGCTGATTTGCATGTTAATGTAATGTTATATATTTTCATTATAGAATCAGGAAGAAAACTAGTGGAAGAAAGCAGAGAAATTACTTCACTTGTTTCATCTTTCAGAAAAAAGGTTGTTTTGTTTGTACTTTCAGGTCATTCAGTTCAAAATACAGCTTACTAGAATGAAGAAAGAAATTAAGGGGCCCAGAGGCCTTTTGTCAAGTGTAAAAAAAAAAAAAAAAAAAAAAAAAAGTCAGCAGTAGACAATGATAAAATTGAGACAACAATAGCATAGAACACTGTTATCCACTGTAAGATATATTATTGCTGGAGAAGAATAGCAAAGGAGACCAATGTACTAACCACACAAGTTGTATATTGACCTGGGTTTTATAGGGCTGGTGCATCTGTGTAAGATATGTAGAAATATTCTTCTGTTGATTAAAGTAAAGGTGCTTTTGCTGAGTAAAGCTCATACATTTCTCATGAATAATCTTTTCTTGATTATATTAGCACTTTTTAAATGTAGTTAAAATTGCAGACAAGAATTACAAGCAAGAATGATTTTTATTTGTAGCCAGTTTATAGTGACATGGTGTATAGCCTTGCCAGCAAAACAACTGCCTTTGTTTCTATGTCCTTTTGTAGGATGTAGTCACCTGTGTTAGGGAAAGGTACATTCTGCTTTTAAAACAAACTAGGAATTTAAGAACATTCAGCTCTCCCTGTACTTGGTTGAATTGCAGAGAGTGATTTATGCTTCAGGCAGGCATGAAAATAAATAATATTGCTTTTAATTGGTGTGCTTTACAATTTTTATTCCCATAATACAAAAATGTGACAATGAAAAATAGTATGTAGAATAAATCTTGTATGACCATTTAAGTGTGGTTAGGGAATATGTCTCTTACTAATGTCAGTAGGGATTTTCCTCTTGCCTTTGAAGATAATAAGCTTAGGCCTTTCATTATTAGTGAGTTTTAACTGGAGAGTGTGTGTGACTATCTATGAATATATGTCTATACAAACACTTAGATGGCTTTTACTGTAATGTGGAAGTGTGCTATGAATGCAGTTTTGCAAAATGACCAGGGATGTTTTGGACTGGGTTTTTTTTTTTCACGTTTCACAAATGGAGAAAATTGAGACACTTCAGAATCATTGTAAGCCAAGAGTTAAGTATGACGATTTTACATGAAATTCAATCATGAATATACTGGTTATAATCTCATTGGCTTCAGTGTGGAAAATCGCATGTGCTGAAAGTAAAAGTTACAGTTCAGTGTTTTGCTGCAGCAAGATCATAATACTTAATTAAAATCTTAATGTATACATGAATGAAAACCATAATTGAAGCTGTGCTTCAGTTTTATTTCTGTAAACTTAATTTGTTTGTCTGAACAAGTTAATTAAGCACTGAGTCTATGATTGAGCAAACTACTTAAACATGTGCTTAATGTTAAACACATGAACCTAGTGATGAAAGTTGGGCATGTGCTGTTCAGCTGAGTTAGGGCTGAAATGACCCCATCTGTGTGATATCTTAGCACAGTGATTTACACTGACAAGTGCAGCTTTTGCCTACAAATCTTTTTTATGTCAGGAAATGTTTAGATCTAGTTGATTCTGCCTTGGGGTAGGGTGTGACTGAGATGATCTCTCAAACTCCTTACCAGTCTTGTCTTCTAAGATTTAAATAACGGGAAAACGTAAGTGACAAAACGTCAGAGTTCAAAATTATTGGTATAATTTGAAAGATGTCCTTGAAAATTTGTGACTGTGTAGCATTACGTTTAAATTATGGCATATCTGTAGGCTTACAATAAGCATCCACTTTTGAAGTGATTGTAGTTATGTTTATGAATACTTCTGTGCTGTGCTTTTTTGCAATGATTTTCTATTGTGAAGTGCCACAGAGTTTGAAGGACCACAGAGGCATTTCTGTGGCTTCGCTGTTCCCTCTTCATTTTTTTATATGCACATCCTTTAGAACGTGAACTGGTATCTCTTTGCTGTTTTGTCTATATCCCTTTAGAATATGAACTGGTATCTCTTTCCTGTTTTGTCTATATCTGCGTAGTGCTGGCCTGCTGTCTGTGCTTTTCAGCACCATTTTAATTAATAGGCTGAGGAGATGAGAAAAAGGGGCAATAGCTGTGTTCATCCTAATGACAGCTCCCTATCAGAGGGTCCTTTCACTCCTGGCTGCCTTCTTGCACTTGGTCAGCATTCACTTAATTTCATGGCTGGTTTAGCTAATGTGAAGGCACTGACCTTATTGCAAACTTCAGCTTTTGAAGGGGCAGGTTTTCTCCATGTTAGAGCTCTAAGTCATTCCTTGGCTTTGTCCTTTCCCCCGGCAGTGTTTGCGCTTTGTTTCTTGTAACTAGTAATGTCAGAAAGTTAATAATCGTGTGCGGTCCTCTTTCACGTATTACTTAATACAATATCAATTATTTTTATTTATGTATTTTTTTAAACAGGCGTAATACACAATGGATTACTTACTGACTTTGGATTGATATCAGTCATAGCTGTGGGTCTGTAAAAACACACTTTGATTACATTAACTTCTTAAAAAATGAATGGGAAGTCATGCAGTATGAGCCATCGGACAACAGGTATTCCTCATGGACCTAGAATGATCAGTGGACAGCAGATCCCACCTATCAGAGTTCATGCAGGCACACCCTGTCCATCTTCAAATAGCAGCACCCCAAGCCCAGCTATTGGAAACTTGTCTGCCAGCCTACACTTAAAGATGCCTTTTGGAGGAGGGGTAGCTTCTCAGAGCAACATCATTGACAGTACTATTTACCTTCCTGCTCTAAGTCCCAGGAAACAAGTGGTGACAAATGGGAAGCCTTTTTTACAAGTCCCACAGCCCCCAGGACTGGCAGCCGCACAGTCTTTAAAGCCAAAACAGCAAGAATTTGAAAATTCTTTCTCCCCAGGTGAAGGTAAGACTCCTTTTTCTATTGCTATTAGTAATAGCATTTCTTCTCCAATATCACATACCCAGATGATATTGGTTTTAGTAGATGGAATCCAGTCTCTTCTTTACCACTCTTTTACTACAAAGGAGGAGATACTGAAACAAAATGTTTTGCTGTTTTCCACAAAAGTAATTAATCATTTTATTATTCCCAGGGGCTTTGCATTACACAGCAGTTGCTCAGAATCCCAGAGTTGTCCTAAGATTCTTTATAAACAGTGTAGTTTGACTTTGCTTTGCTAACCTAACCTCTTGACTCAACAAATCCAGATAGTCATTTTATGTTCTGTGGCACCAGAATTTTGTGTGTGCTATCAGAAATACTCCTTCTTGGATGCATGAGCACAGCTTTCCACTGGTGACTAACAGCTGCTTACTGATGAAAGCAGCAATGTAGTCATGCTTTTCAGAGTGCTTAGTCTGTACAAGCTGTAAAGCACTTTGGAGCATGTCTCAACCATAGATTTGCAATCCATTTTTTGGAACCACTGTTTATGCTGTAGAAAATAATGATGCATAACCCTCACAAAATTTGGAGGCTGGTACTCTGTGAGTAAGTGCTTGTGCATCAGAGATTTACCTATCTATGAGAAAGTACTTGACTGTCTGCTCTTGGGTCTTTGAAGTCAAAACAGAACTTTTAAGTTTTCAGTACTTCTTGACTCTGACTCTGATCGTGCTGGAGATGGGGTACTCTTTTGGAGGAGTTTTAGTATCATACTTTCAAAACTGAATGTACATAGACATGAGAATTTAATGTATAGAAAAGAATGAAATGGTTTAAAATACCAAGAAAAGCTTGGGTTGATGTCTGAGTGAAAATGCAGAAAAGGAGACAGAGATTTCCCATTTTATTCCAAGTGTGTTGGTTCTCTCCATTTTCTGTTTTTCTTCACTACTTCCCTTTGAAAACTTAGGAAGTCCATCTGTCTTCAGCAAGGCTTACAGGCTTGAAACCAGTATCATTTCAGAACAGGTTGAAAGTTAACTGCATGCTTGGGTGCTCTGCTGAGTCAGACCAGTGGTAATGCATATACATATTCAGTGGGTGACCTCTGAGATCATCCGTCTGGTGCTTGCTTTGGTGGTGGGTGTAATTCACAGCATATAGCTTTATGGTTCTGCTACAGTGAAGAGAAGTGGACTCCTCACACGCTGAGCTTTGGAGGAACTTTTCTATCTCTCTTTCACTACAGGTAGAGCCTGATTCCCACTGTCTTCAAAATTACATGCCTAAACCCAGGGAATCCATGCTGGGATCTCTAAAATAGCCCTACATAACAGCTAATTCATCTGCAGTATATGTTGCAGAGCAGCATCACAAGGTGAAGAGAGCATCACCTACTTTAATGTCCTTGATCTGGGGATTTTGCTCTGCTATGCCTGACCACTCTGTTCCTAGCTGCTGTCATTTCCGTCTTCTTGGCCTGATTAGCTCTCACATCTGTAAAGTAGTCTGCTATTTTGTGGGATAGCGAGTAGAGAATTCAGCTGAAGGGCTGGCATTAGGGAAGCTTATGTATAAAAAGCACTCATTAGACAAGATACTGTGGACTTCAGATACGATGGACTTCAGATTCTGTGTTTCTACGCATGAGGATTAGTAATTCCTCATGCTTTAAAGTTCTTGTTATTAGCAGGGCCACTTACAGAGTTGAAGATTGTCAGTGCTGAGAATGTACTCACTATGGAAGAACTAAATCTCATTCACTTGGCCACGTCCAGATAATTTTCTAAGACTTTGAACCTTGATATGCTGTATAAAGCATAGCACGTATATAAATAAGACATTACACCTTATAAAACTATTCATGTAGTTTATGCTTGTGCAGCTCTTTCATATTTTCTCTTTTTCTAGTGGTGGGTAAATGGAGGGAAATGTCTTTTGATACTTATTTTAGTTAAACCTTCATCTCAAGACAACTACAGTTTTCCTTTTACAGTTGACTCAGTATTAGTTATAGAGGTTTGCACTAGTCAAAGTGGTTTTTTTTAGTTTTTTATTTTAAAGCACATGGAATAGTAAAAGCAGCAAGATATACAACAAAATGGCTTGGTGGTTTTGGAATAGTTTCCTTGTATTCTTTCAATAATGGATAAAATCGTTTCAAAAAAAACCCCAACCCAAAAAAAAACCCCAAAAAACAAACCAGGAGCTTCAGTTTAGGCTGGAGGAAAGAACAGAATATTTTGGGGCAATCCAATTATGTGCCTTGTTTTTTACAGAGGGTTTTTTTTTTTGACAGGAGGTGGTGCTGAATGCATAAAAAGAGAACAGTAATAATCTACAGTAACCACAACTTGCAGAGAGTCTTTGCTTTGCATGAAGACTCTTTATCTTGTATAACGTTACAAAGCTTTGAAAGGAGATGATTTTTAGAAAGGATGCCACCCTAAGTCACATTAAGAGAAATTGTTATGCTTCCGTGCGTGATGAGAACCTGAACCGCATTGTGCTGTGCTACTGTATGGAGAAAAAAAACCCCAATGCACTGGTGTACATCTCTAACTTCAGTTACTTTACCTCCTGTGTGGTACTGATGGTATAATGTGCTCTCTAGTACTATGTTGTGCAGATGAAAAAGAAAATAGCATAATGGTGGATTTTTTTCAATACAGAAAAATGTGCTAGTACAGTGATCTTTTTTTTTTGCCTTTGGTAGGAATACCCATATTAGATATTTTCACATAGATATTAGGTGCAAGATGCAGACATAACAGTACATGTATTTGGCATTGAAAATCTGCAGTCCCGTTTTGTTTGAGATGTGTATTTGCCCATTTTTTGTGAATAATTGGTTTCACACCTTTTGGATTTACTTAGGCTTAGAAAGAGATCTTTACTGACAGGATCTGCTGAGGTAAAAGTGAGCTAGAGAGTCATCAGGCAGGAAGGAGCAGAAAGGGGAAAAGGATGAGAACAGTAGAGGAAGACACAAGACCATTGCCTGGCTAGCATTGGTCTTCAACTTCTCTCATCAGTGCAGATCTTTTGACAGAAGTCTTGTAATGAAAAATAATATAATTTCAAAAAATCCAGCTTTCTACTGAGTGTACTGTTAAGAAGGTAATTTTTTTTTGAAGTGTGTAAATTTCAAATAGTTTAAATTAGAACTGTGATCTATATGTAGTAACGTCCAAAAGTTGTGTATTCAAGGATTTATTACCAGCATATCTGCACTTTATACACATCTGAATAATATTTTGTTTTCTAGAAAACCTAGTAGCTGTTGTTATTGCTTGTCTTATTCACTCCTCTGTGCAGACAACGGACTTGTGAGTGTGAGCTGGACTATGTTCAGGCATGTCCTGAGTGTTCCTACATCTCATGTAGTAATAAAAATCCCAGATCTTTCTGAAAACAACACATTTTCTGAAAGCACCAGTATCTTCAGCACCTATACTGGTTTCTCTTACTCAGTGAATGAAAACATGGTTTTGAAGTCCATCAAGAGGTGTTAAAGAAACATATCCCTGCTGGTGTAGGTAGTTGCAGAAGGTGGCTGTGGGAGTAGTTGGGGAGGACACCTTGTATTTTTCACTCAGCATTATTTGTAAGCACTGCTGGGGGAGGGTCCTGTGGGGGCAGTTGGATCCTTGGTCTGAATTGCTGTGGTCATACTTAACATGCTTATGGCAGTTCATACAAAGTTTAGGAGTGGATTTTCCTGTCCTGTAAGACAACGTATTGTAGTCTTAACGCAGCTTGGATTTGGCCAATGGAGAATTTCCACTGTGATCGAAATTCCATGTTGAAGTGCTGTTGATGGAGCTGGCGCAACTGCTGCATCTCCAGCCACCATGCTCATAACCTGGTGGAGAGGTCCAACATGGACATGGGGAGGGGAGAGGCAGCCAGTCAGCCTGACTTTTGGTCTTCCATATTGTGACTGTGGTTTGAGCTGATAGGTCTGGCAAGACTTTCTAGAAATTGTGAGCAGCTCTCAGTCATGAGAGCCATAGCCATCTCCTTGCATCCCCCAACCTCCCTGGCACCAGGTGACACTGCACACGTGGGGAGTTCAAGCCTTGGAAACCAGTCTGGCCTTTTGTTCCACCCTGACTGCTCTACTAAAACCAGTGTAGTAAAAGGTGGGTATGGGGCTAAGACTATGTTATAGTTGTGAAGAGTTGACATGAAAATACTTGAGGTGGGACTTGAAGAATCAAATTTGTTAGTAGGAAATGCAGAAACTTGTGCAGATAAGCATGGATCCCTTTTGTTCTTTCCAGGGCCATTGAAAAGGCAGCTGTCATCTTCTATTTCTGTGGTTCCTGCAGTGTTAAGTTTGTTCCTTGACATGAAAAATCACTGTGTGTTTTATTTCCTATTTTATTGCAAATATGACTGTAAATTTTTTTCTAGTAAAATGAGTCAGATAATGTTCATGTGTAAGACGAGTGTGTTTCTTGTTGGAGATCATTAAGGTTCTTCCTTATCCTGGAAATAGTTGACAGGTCTTAAGTCTTGGGATTGGGATTTTTTATTTTTTTCTGTCCTCAGAGGCTCTGGACAAAGAAGCAGCTCCAATGCTGCTAAGCTGTGTGAGAACAGTGAACTTGGTCAGGGAGGATCATTTGTTTCCAGTTGCCAAGAGAGCCTTGTTTCATTTTTGAACAATAACCACACGGATCTGTGAGGAGTGTTATATGCAGAAGTGTTAATCAGTAAGCAGCTTGAGCCACACTTGAAATCTCTTTAACATGCTTATTTTGCTCTCTAGTACTGTTGTTTTTATGTGTCAGTTGGCACAGTCTGAAAAAAGGTGTTCATCAGTATTCTGTGCAGTTCCTTATGCAGAAAGCTTGACTCAAGACTTATTTTCTTTTTAAGTTGTTTTCTATAATCAATTGTTTATAAACCAGTTTTAAAGCCTGGTTGTTGATGATGTTTAGGTACAGCAAAGTGATTAAGTGATAATGATCTTAGTTTTATCCAGCATGAACATTTTCTAGCTTTGCATATGCTTCAGTGACCTTGTTGTGCTTGAAAAACAACACAGCATCCATCAAGGCAAGGAAATCATTACTTGCAGCTCTGGCAGTTGTTGGGGAAATCCATTCTGAAGACAGTAGGGACGGGTCTCGGTGGGTTCTTTTGTCTGGTCTAGAACTTTCCAAAAGGGCACAGCTGAGAACGTGAGACTCCCCGAGATTAATTCTGCACTTCGTTTTCAGGCCTGGATGACCAGCAAACCTGGTCAGGTTTGAGAAGGTTAACTGTGGTTCTTGGTATGCCTCTCATAGAATGTACAAGAAGTTTACTTTATTTTTATGTAAAAGGTGGTGCACAGATTACCATTGCAAGACGTTCCTTTGGAGTGCTTGTTTCGGGTTGATTTTTGTTTTCCTGTCTGTCATGTTTCAGGTGTGGTTCAACTCCTGAACATAAAGGATGTTCAAGCAGCTCTTGAACATAAATGATGGAAGGCAGTGATTCATGTTGACTTTGACTCTGTTCTTTTAGAGCCGTTATCTTAAGCATTCAGAATTTTGTTTAAGAACAAAATGTTTAAGAAAACAAAAACAGCTGCCGATACCAAAACACATGTTGGACTATGTGTTATAAAGGCCCCAGGCAACTTACGAAAACTCCCTGAAGAGTGTTAGGCTCAGTGCCAAAAAAGATCTACTTTACACAGGAACTGTAGACTCTCTCAAGAGTATGAGGCATATTGCCAACACTTCCCCATTCTGTGTTAAGAGTGTAATTTAACTTCTTTCATACCCAGCCTTATACCTTTATCCTCTGCTTTGTGGGCCTGGACAGTAAGCTTTAAAATTAACTGCAGCTATCTAAAATACAGTAGGGTAGATTAAAGTAAAGCTCATATTTTACAATTTTTCTTAGACCAAATATTATTGTTTCAGACAGGGACAAACCAGTTGAAGGTGATGGGGTGTATTTATCAATAGCTTTATGACACCTGTTTTCACCATGATGACAGCTTGTTGTCAGTAACACCCAAAGACTATCTCCTGCTGGAAGGCTGCAAACAAAGCATGGGCAAGTTGGATGGGGAGGCTACACCAAGCTCACAATTCCATGGGCAACCTGCAGTGGAGATCTCAGTATGCCTTTTGGTGTTCTCTGCAACAAAATTCCCAAAGGATAAAATCAAGGCAGATGTACCTTCCTGAGAGGGTGACTCTTCCAGGAATGTAGCATTTCCGCTTTGTCTCTGTTGTCACTGATTAAAGGATGCTTATGTATCTGCACTTACATCATCCTAAAAATGGCTAATGAATTTTGTATCCTTCAAGTTTGCAGAGGGGAAAATTTGATGCCTCAGGTCAAGTAATCGTAAACAAGCAAACCAAAACAAGTCAAACTACTATATTTTCACTTTGTTTGGGAATCTTCAGCTTAGTACATGATTTTTCAGTTTTGTTTTATCACCAGGAGGTGGCACTAACAAAATCTGTTTTCATACAGAGAGATGCATGTTTCAGCCACCTTTTTACAGGGGAAATTTGGAATAAAAATCCACTTGAAATATGAAAGTTCTGGAAGTTTTGCATCTGAAGATTCTTGAAAGCTGCATTGAGGCTACCTGTCCCTCTGAGTGAAGTAAGATCTGAGTATTTTGGTGTGAATATGAGTAAGTCACTTAAATTTTCTGTGCCTCTATTCTTGTCACTGGCAAATTTTGGATAAGTTATTTTTATATTTACACACTACGTTGAGATCTTCATCTGAAGTGCAATTTATTGATGTCAAACACAAAATTAATTTCAGGACTGCACTTCCACCTACAGAGAGAGAACAGATTTGCACCTTTACGTAAAGGAGCAGGGGGCCAAAAAGCAGCCTGGTGCACAGTTAAGCATAGATGTGTGCAAATATTGAATTTGGCAGGTGGATTTGACTTTTGTGCATATTACCATTGTGGTGTTATTGAACTATATTGCCTTTCCTAGCAGTGCTACAACATGATGTTCACCATGGTAATGTATTCCTTTATTTGGTCCCCACTGCTGCAGACCTGTTTGATGATGGTCAACAGGAAGCATACCAACTACTTGCTTTGGTTTAGCTGCTGTCCCTTACCCTTCACCCATGGAAAACAATGAGAAGAGAAGCTGCTTTTCTGACATCTATTCTGTACATGAAGTGCAAAAATGGTCTTTCATTTTCAGGGTTCTTACACAGTTGTAAATAGCTGGAATGGTCCTGCGAGGAGCAGGGAGTTAGAATCAATGATGCTTATTCATCCCTTCCAACTTGAGATACGCTGTGATTCTGTGGTTCTATAATTCCTCTGTGAGCAAAAGTGAGAATTGTCTGCACCGATGAGACATTTTCTTTTCTATTTTACTTATGGCTGGGCTTTCTGAAGCTGAATCTGATAATTAGTTCTGTCTCGGAGTTTAAGGAAGCTAGGGGAATTAGTATGACTTTTTTTAAAGGACCACACTTACATGTTTGAACTTTGGCTTAGCTTGGACAACAAACTGTCTTAAAACGTGTCTTACCTGTTTCTAACTGGGTTATAAATAACCTGCATGTGTTCCTTTGTCTATTTCTGTACCATTTATCCCTTCCAGGGTAAATTTAATCTCAGGCCAGTGAGGTGTTTGCAGACATTGCATGTTAACCTTGTACTTTAAGTATTAGAGCATGTCTTTCACTGCTAGTTGTAAGAATGTAGAACATCTTTTCAGTAGACTTGAGATACCAGCTCAGTATGTGTTGGGTGCAGCAGATGGGGCACTGGGCAGGGAATGCAGAGATGCAGATGTAAAAACATGGCTCAATTGATGTTGTTGTCAAAACTCGGAATTCACATCAGCATGGCAGAATTTTATTTTGGTCTTTGCTGCAGTACTTGCTGCTGTAGCTTCTTGAACTATTGTGTCCCATTTTAGCTCTATGTCCCCTTGTTTTCATTCTCCCCATTTGTCTCTCTTCTCTGTTTGGATTAATGGGAAAGAGTGTATTTATTTTATGTTAGCTCAGTGACAGACAAAATTGCTACTGCAGCCTCTGGGCATCACTGCAACGCAAGTCACAATCGCAATGATGAAAATATAATACATAGTGATGGGTATGATGTAAGGGTCTATAGCGAATAAGTAAATGAGGAGATTATTCTCTCTTGAACAAACACAAGATTTTAAATGTGGTATTAACTGTAAGGTACCAGAACAAATATACTGCCATAAAATGCTTACTGTAGTCTTTTAAACTCTATTAATATGAACTGCAACAGCCAAGTGTGGTTTTTATCTTTTATCTCCCATGGTAAACTTGTTGGATAAACAGAATTATGGCAAAGTAGTCATTATTGACTGCTGTGACTTTACCAGTGGAACTTGGGTAAAGTTCGATGGTAAAGTGGTACTACTTCTTTATTTCAGCAGAGAAACATCTTCAGTTCTGGTGGCTCTAGGTGAGATTTTGATCTCCTAATTTATCTTTGATAGTTGATCTTGCAGAACCAATAAACTCTTTCTGTTCATTGTCTTAAAATAAAAATCTAGATCATTCATAAAGGGGGAAAATTTTTGAGACTAGGTGAACAGCTAGAGAAGTTTGTTGTCTGCATTTAACCATCACATTTATCGGGCTAAGTCAAATATTTGCATTTTATACCAATGTTTGTGAAATTCTGCAGGTGGCAAGTGTGCCCTTCAGCAGTTTGTGGCTGGTGGTTCTAGAGAGATTTAGGAGGTAGGACTAGTAGAGTTTGGGTGTCACAGGGCT
This sequence comes from Grus americana, assembly GCF_028858705.1. NCBI lineage: Eukaryota > Metazoa > Chordata > Aves > Gruiformes > Gruidae > Grus > Grus americana. Next base: position 31,372,776 of record NC_072891.1, on the reverse strand, counting down.
ACACTTGCTGTTGGAGCTGATTAACTCTTGAATTGTTTCTAGAAGTTGGAAGTCAGCTCCGTAGTCCTCCACAGAATGGGAAGGGGGTATAAGGACCGCATCTCGCATTGGGAGAGGCAGGAGGGCCTGGGGCAGAAGCAGGGAATGAGCTTTTGCCTTCCCTGAGCCCTTTCCCTCAGTCTTGTGATACAGGGTACAGCTGATGCTTAGGCCCTTGTGAAACAAAACAAAACACATGTCCAGGCAATATTCTTCAGTTGCAGCTCTCAATGGATGAAATAGAACTTTTCCTTGTGATAAAAATTTCAGTTCATTGGGTTTTTACGTGGTCAGTTCCACAGATACCATGCAGTTGTTAAAATCGGTGGTTTAAGTGGTTTTCCATGGACTGCATAGAGAAATCTATCCCTATTTAGTCAAACCATTTGACACGTTAGTAGGCTTAAACAGCATATGGTTCACTTTTGCTACTGCTGTCTTTTCACCAAAAAAAGCATTTTACAACCCTTTTTGACAAGATGATCAGAAAGAGGAATTCCTTTCTGGAGCAGTTACCCTATTCTGTGGTGGAAGTTGTTCCATTCAACTCCTATCATGGATTGTATTGTCTGCTCAGGCAGAACCAGTATTGGACAGTTAGGACATAGCAAATGCTTTGCTAATTGAGTATCTTAGGCTTTTTTTGTCTGTTGTGGATGCATTTCATTCAGATTTCAATGAATGAATGAGAGCATTGCAGTATGGTTTTTTTCTGATAGGATATTTTAAATTGTGTAAATTGGCAATTGTTGCAGTCAGTTATCCTACTTGTTCTGTAACAAGTCTGTACATTTGTTACACATGGCATTTCTACAGACTGACATCTAAGAGAAATTAAGTTAGTTAACTAACAGTTACTGAGATGCTTCTGAAATAATGAAACATGTTTGCATCTTTGATTGGTCAGTCTTGCAGCTGGGTTCACTGGTCTAGTCCTGTTTTTTTGAACTTACCGTCTTCCTACATCTATACCCAGAAATATCCCTACACTGTTGTGGTGAAATTTTTTTGAAGTTGGGAGCTAGGTTTTAGATGAAAACTATTCATGTGCAAACCTATAGCCGTTAGCTTGCAAACTACATTCAGATGAGGTATGTGTGTGCCAGCATGTGATTCATAGGTGTAACTTCAGCACTGCATGTGTGTATTTTTACATGCAGGTATTATTTCACAATACAAACACACAGTTTGTATACTTGAGCATTTGTTTGTTCTTTTTTTGAAGCACATCTAGAGTTCTGTAAAATTTCACCTTGAAATTGGACATCTTCTTTGGGCCTCTGTATGGGCAACTGAAAGTAGAAGAGGTCTGGTGTGTGTGAGAAATGTACCATCAGTGAAGTCACTGTACCTGTGGCTCTCTTGACAGTAGCAAATGTTTGTCATGAAAAAAGCATACAAGCATGTGTAATACTAATACTGGTTTAAGTGACTCACTGCATCTGTCTGGTACAGACCTGCCAACTTTTATCTTCCTGTGTAAGAACTTTCAAATGATAATGAGAAGAGAGTCTGTCTACAGTGGATTATTATGCTTTAATGAGCAGAGACCACCATCTCTTCAGGTTTGCCAATTTAACCATGAGTCTGATGTTTTGTTTGAGTACAGCACTGAGCTGAGAGGTCAGCAGAAGAGACATGCCTTCCCCAGCTTTAGTTATTATAACAAAGCAGCTACTGCATAAAATTTCCCTTGTAAAAGCTCTGGAAAGAATTTTGGCCTGACAGGTAGCCCTGCAGGTGTTCACATGGCAGGTGGATAGCGTCCAAGGGGACATCTCCAGGGCGTGAGTCTCCTGTTGGTGCTTGGAGTGGGTGAACTTCAGCCACTGGCTGACCCGTGGTAGCCGTCCTGGTTTTGGCTGGGATAGAGTTAATTTTCTTCCTAGCAGCTGGTTAGTGCTGTGTTTTGGATTTAATGTTGATAACACACTGATGTTTTGGTTGTTGCCAAGGGCTTTGCAGCTTCTCATACTGCCCTGCCAACAAGAAGGTGGGGGGGGCACTCAAGAAGCTGGGAGGGGACACAGCCAGGGCAGCTGACCCAAACTGGCCAAAGGGATATTCCATACCATATGATGTCATGCTCAGTGTATACCTGGGGGGTTGGTCAGGAGGCGGGGCAGCTTGGTGTCTTGCAGAGCATCAGCTCCAGGTGGTAAGCAATTGTGCTGTGCATCACTTGTTTTGTGTTTTCTTTTATTATTGTTGTCATTATTATTATTATCCTTTTCTGTCCTATTAAGCTGTCTTTATCTCAGCCCACAAGTTTTACTTTTTTTTCCTTTTCGATTCTCTCCCCCATCTCACTGAGTGGGGTGGGGGGGTGGGGTGGAGTGAGCGAACGGCTGTGTGGTTGTTGTAGCTGCCGGCTGGGTTAAACCACGACAGTAGCTGTGTGCAATGGTGAGGAAACTTCTGTTTTCCTCACTACACTTTCTCCTTGTCTAGAAGCCTCATGAATTTAGTTGCCTGAAATGACACCAAATCTTGCTCCAGCCAAATTCCTATAGAAATCGGTGATGTACTCAGAACTTCATATTTGGGGTCTGATAAGGGATTACTTTGCACATTGATGTAACTCCTGTCTGCATGGTCAGAATTATTTTGCAGAGCTTCCTGCTTCTTTGAGGGCAGATCAACAGGGTAAAATGTTATTTTCATTCAGGAGGCATTTGTTTGTCTTCAGGAAAGGCTGCTTTGACTGACTTTGCCTTAGTACTATTTATTTTTTAATGAAATGGAGACTTAAAAAAGAAAGATTTTTACTGGAGATGAATATGAAGAAGAAAAGATATTTAAACAATGGTGAGTGCATGCAGTACTTTAGAAGTACCTACTTTTCCATTTTTACTTCTTTGCAGTGTCTGCTTCCTTTTTTTTTTTTTTTTGAAGGGAAAAAAGAAGGCATTGGAGGTGCTTGACTATTGCTATCTGGTCTGCATCTCATCTGCAGGGAAATAAACTCCATCAGACTAAAAATCTGCCTCCCACTAAAGAAGCTATATTTGGGTCTGCAACCGAGGAGTGTGATAATGCTCTTTCCTTGCAGTCTTATGGTACTGGTATTGTTTCATTTGCAGGAGAATCCAGGCTCTTCTGGTTTTACAAAAAATTGAGTGATTCCTACCTTGTATTTGCTAAAAAACCTTTACAGAATCAAGATTTGAAGAATTAATTACTAAAATATTTAGCAGTAGATTAAAGCTAATAGATTTAGGAGGGCCACGAAGCTGATCAGAGGGCTGGAGCACCTCTCCTATGAGACAGGCTGAGAGAGTTGGGGTTGTTCAGCCTGGAGAAGAGAAGGCTGTGGGGAGACCTTATAGCAGTCTTCCAGTACCTGAAAAGGCCTAGAGGAAAGCTGGAGAGGGACTGTTTATCAGGGAGGTAGTGATAGGACAAGGGGTAATGGGTTTAAGCTGAAGGAGGGTAGATTTAGGTTAGATATTCAGAAGAAATTACTGTTAGAGTGGTGAGGCACTGGAACAGGTTGCCCAGAGAGGTTGTGGCTGCCCCATCCCTGGAAGTGTTCAAGGCCAGGCTGGATGGGGCTTTGGGCAACGTGGTCTAGTGGAGGGTGTCCCTGCCCATGGCAGGGGGGGTTGGAACTAGATGATCTTTGAGGTGCCTTCCAACCCAAACCATTCTATGATTCTATGATTAAAAAAACCCAGTAGATTAAAATTTGCAGTGTGACTAAAGAAATCGACAAGTATTAAGAACTTGCAAATTGGAAATGGCAAATGCCAATTGGAAATAGCAAGCTTTAAAGTCACTTTTCTCTCAAAATGTTCTTTGCTTTTCTTGTTGGTCAAAGATAATACTATAAATGTAAGTGATTAAATTTGGCAGATGTGATTTCTGTGTCTGTGGTCTGTAAATGGTGTAGCGCTGCTGAATAGTCCCAAGGTTTCAGGAACAGAGTTTCCATGCAATGTCTGATTCAGTTCCCCAGTTGTTAGTGGTGATAACAACTGTTAATGCCTGTGATAGAGAATGCTGGTTGGCTGTTATACAATAGCTATGCCAAGACTTAAGGTAAGTTTTCTAAATTAGCCATTATAAAAAAAGAGGATAACAACTACAGCTAACTTTGTAAAAAGAGAAAAGTGAAAATAGTAAGAGGAGATATCAAAATGTTTATTGATAAGTCCCACAGGAGTCCTATATGGAGTCCTTACTGGCAATCAGTGCAGGGGTCTGGGTGCAGTGGCAAGCCCTGCCTGGTCCTGTCCAGTCCTTTGCAAAGTCTTTGTGTCTATCATCCCTGAGATGTGACTCTACGTCCACCCACTACCATCTCTTCAGCTTCATCCTGGCACTGTGCTGCACCTTGCAGTCTCTCCAGCCCTCTCTTCCTCCACTAGCCCAGCAACTCCCAAAAGTAGGAAGGGTCTTACTTCCCCAGGGGTGACCATGGCCCTGCCCCTTCTAACAGCAAGAACAGGTGACAGGGACCACACTGCTCACTCAGGTCAGGCTGCCACAGCTATGTTGCATTTTCAGGAGCTGTGGGAATGAAGACCTGCAGACTGCTCTAGGAGCTCCAAGGCAGAAGAAACGTTATTGTGTGGTTTCCAAAAAGGGGTTCCATTTAAACTGAAAGAGGATTTTTAGGCTGGATTATGTTTTATTAACATTATAAAGTATTCTGGTTTTGTTGGTTATGAACACCAAGAATGATGATCTCATATGAGCAGCAATGAAATTGTACAGATTCCTCTGTTTAGGTGGTATTCAGTATTGACTAGACTGAAGATGGAGATACAGCAGTAAAAAGGTTCTCTGTCTGCTTTTTAGTATCCTCAAATCTTGGGATTTTAATGAAGAATGTTTCTCTTTATTTCACCTGAATGACTCTCTCCTTTATTTCACCTCTTTACTGTGACTTGAATGAGGAGTCTAAGGCCAAACAGAATGCCTTTAATTAGTGTTGTATCCTGCCCTTTACACAAAAAAAATTAGCTTTACTTTATAGTTTAGGAATATAGTTTGTCTTAGTCTGTCTGTTTTGGAGACTTGAATAAGATTTGGCTGCTGAAAAGGCTTTTGAGTTACCAAGAATTTTACCATGAATGCTTTGGAAACATCCTAAATAAGTGTTTTGAGCACAGAAGTTAAAAAAAGAAAAAAGAATCTATATATATATATATATATATAGTTTAATAATTTTTACTTAGAAAGGTAAAAATAAAATACATACTTTTACTAAAAAGGCACTTGAGAAAACCCAGGATAAATTTTAATATTTGTCTGAATTTATAATTCATGCATTATTCAAATACCAGCATAGTATGATAGGCAGTCGTTGTCATTGCTGACATTATCAACAGGAAGTTTACTTTGGCAGCTAAGTACAGTTCTTAATTGCATAACATACACTTTAACATCCTTGTTCTGTCCTACTGAGATGTTTTCAATGGCTTATTTCAGAGGATAAGTCAAGAGTTCAGCAGTAGCATATTTGATCTAGATTGAACTTACATTCATTATATACTACTGTTTGAACATCTGTTAATAACTCTGCAGTTGGCTTTCAAGTTCCAGCTAACCAAACAATAATTGGTCTGTCAATCAGCATTCCCAAATAAATGTTCTAAAAGACCAGTGATCCAGCATTGGTATCGATTAATTAGTGAAATGAATCTTCTACCACAATCCACACTGTTTCTTGTGAATGTTTTGATGCTTTTGGCAGTAGGAGAGGACTGCTTGGATATTTATTTGCTTAAGCATGTAACTAGAAAATGAGCTGGCTTTCAAATAAGAGAAAATGTTTAAAAAGTCTTTGTAATGCAAGAGAAATACTGTTCATTTTGGGACATCAAGGGCTGCTAGAAGACCACTTTTGATATCCCATGTACCCTTCCTGGCCAAGTTCTGAGCAGTGGGATGATTAATGCTGCTGCATGACTCTTCTTTGCCCTAGACATGGAAGGCTGGTGGGTTTTGCCCACTTAATCTGTACTCAGATTCTTAGTAACTTTGCTGTACCACCTAAAGTGGCTTTCTATTTTGAGTTCTTGCTACATCGGCATCTTTCCCATCTTGCATATACTTTCTAAACTTCTTTCTTTATTGATGTGAAATGCGGTTACATGTCTTATTTCCATGTGAAAAGCCATTTAATTTTGAAGGCACAAATGTGTTCATAAGGGAACAGGGAAATTTCTGCCCTAAGCCATGAATATTTATCTCTGAAATTACTGGGGTTCATGTGATGGGAATATTGTTTCTGGCATCTTGATTGGTTGTAGTGGAAGTGGTTGTTATTTAACCACACTTGTTTTGCTGTGAAGGTGGGAGAAGGAGCAGAGGAGACACAATGAAAGATTTTTGGGTTATTGAATGCATTTTAGAAATGCGTGGAGAGGGAAAAGGAATAAGGAAATTAATTTTACATAGATTTGTAAATTCACACCCATTCATTCATTTGGGATCACACAAACTCTGGGCAGTATTTGAAATCCAGTGAAACTGTCAAATTTTGGTAAGTTTGTTTATTACTGTTAACTTGGATGGGAATGGGAAGCATTTGTTTCATAAAATGGCTTTGTGTAGTTGATAGTCAAATTGATAACTCTGCCTAGAATCTTGTGTAAGACCAGCACCATTTTTTTTTTTTTACGTTTTTTCCAATGGCTGTTTTGAATTCCTTTCTCACAAAAGAAAAATAATTTTCTTGCTAAATATGGAAACTGCTGAAGGCTTTGAAACTTTTATTGACCTCATGACAAGTCCTGTGCAGAAATTAAGTAGGGTTGATATCTCACTGGGATGTTTAATTTACTGGGTGTTTGAAAGGTGGAACAGCTTTGAGTCTGCTCTGGGAAATAGTTGAAAAACAAATGAGACAGGCCATGTGTCTGGTTAGCTACTGGAAAACTTTTCACCCATGCCTGCTCCGCATAGCCCTCTTGACTGGTGGTTACCAAAGGCCACTGGTCGCCACCATTCGGGATGGTGGGTAAGTCCTGGTGTCCCTAGCATTGCCATTCTGTTTTCTGTTCTTCTACGTCTACTCTGTCAGCAAGCCTTTCTAGAAACCAGCATGCTTGTGCAGGTTGTGTTTTGGAGCTTCGTGCTGTACCTCAGATAACCTTGTCTTCTCCTTTTTTGTATCTCCTCGGCACTCCTCTTACCCTGCTGCAGCTCGGCCCCTACCAGTTGTGTTGAACAGCACTGATGGAAAAGGAAGACTTGTTCACATAAAGAGCAAGTACAGCAAGTTGTAATTTTGTGATGTGGAGAAGCTGAAACTTTAGGCTTGCAAGAATTCTCTCTCTTTCACTTGTGGGGGCAAAAAAAAAGAAATCCTCAACCTCAGTGATGACTCTAATATGAAAAATAAGTCTAGATAGATGTTGATTTTAAATTTTGCTTTTGACAGACCTAATTATTTTCTGACATGGAAAACTTTGTAGTGACATTTTCTGAACCCCTTTTGCCTACTATATACCACACTGTGTAAAGTTAAGGGCTAATGGGAGTAAAGGATCACAGTGTGGACCACAGAAGATGAAAATGTCAGTATATGTAGGGCAACCAGGATTTACATTGAAAGTGTAATTCAAATATGGGTATAACTGTTATGAACACTGCTCTTGATTCAAGTTTAGCAAGTGCTTGTGCACTTGCGTTCATTATAAGTACACATTCAGATTGGCTTCAGTACTTGCGTGAGTTTGTAAATCTATTTTCTTAGCTTTGCATCGTAATACTCTGTAGATTGAAAGACCTTTTTAGACTTGTGGATTTTTTTATTGTTGTGCACTTACGTTTATAAGGGGAAAAATTAAGATTTTTAATTTTTTTTTTTTTGGAAGCCAAATGGCTGAAATATTCTTAGCCTTCAAACTTAAAACACAATGCACAAGTGTGCATTTCCCAGAAGAAGGTAAAGGACATTCCTTTGTCTGTATTCTGTAGAAAATAGTGACAATCACTGATAACTATGGTACTAGGAAAGTGGACTGACGAGAAAACGTGGACCTTCTTGGGCTGGTAACTCTTGTCCTTTCCTCTTCCTTTGCCGTCCCAGAAAACTACACTTACCCAACCCACGAGTTTTAACTTTTTCTTCCAATTCTCCTCCCCGTCCAACCGGGGGGAGCAGTGAGTGAGCAGCCGCCTGGTGCTCAGCTGTCGGCTGGGGCTAAACCTCAACAGTCCTTTTTTGGCCCAACATGGGGCACAAAGGCTTGAGATAATGACAGATCTGACCAGAGCATGTTAAAACAAAGTTGTTACATGCATTTATTATATTAGGTAAACAGTTGCTGGTCACAATGATGTTTTGTTTGTTCACATGGCCGCGTTATGTAAACGTGTACTTGCTGTATGTATTCCCTGCGGCACTGTTTGCCACCTCTGGGAGAGGGGCCAGGATTCTCATTTTGTTGTGTGGTGTGATATCGACTCATGATATGTTAATACCAGTGGTCATGAGCTTAAGCTGGTATTAACCTAAGGGAAAGATGGGGAGGATGCTTTCACCTCCCTTTTTTCCTTTTGGCTGGTTACAGCAGCTTTTGATAATTTTAAATATCCTTAGAGTGTTTAAGCCAGCCTGCTCCTATTGCTAGGTCACCTGAATGGATTTCAGGTCTTGTTTAGGGTTACAAAAAAATGATTTTAAGAATACCACCCAGGGATCTGCCCCAAGGCTAGATAGTCATGGGTGGCATGGCACGTGGGAGAGTACAGACAGGTGTCTAGAGACCTTCTCACCTCCAGTGGTTTGGAACTTCACTTCTGAACAACTACAGGACACTGATGAAGCGACAGAATATTTTAAAGGAAAATGCTGTGGTTATTCCAAGGAGGCATAACTTACCGCCCTGTACTGGGCCTTGGCCAGTATCTACCAAACACTACTTGATAGCAGGCAGCACCGTCAGGGGGAAGAGAGGCAGAACAGAGCAACAGGCACTGCGGCTACTCAAACCCTAGTGACACGCACTGACACTACTGAAACCCCAGTGACAGGCACTGTAGCCATTCCAACCCCGGCTACAGGCACTGCAGCTGAACCAAAAAATCAACGTGCTGGTATCAGTTGCCCCTATACACAAGAAGAAATACACAAAAAAATCAGTTTGCTTAGTAAGGGATGATGATGAACTGGGACCATCACAAGAACAGGAGGAAGAGCCAGAACCAGAGGTAATCAGTCAATCCCTGTCCCTGAGTGAGCTGTGAGATATGAAAAAAGATTTCAGCTGCCTTCCAGGTGAGCACATCATTACCTGGCTGCTCCAATGCTGGGATAACGGGGGCAGTAGCCTGGAATTAGAAGGTAGGGAGGCCAAGCAGCTGGGATCCCTATCTAGGGAAGGCAGCATTGGCAAGGTGCTTGGGAAGAAGACACAATCCCTCAGCCTCTGGAGGTGACTTCTTTCAAGCGTGAAGGAAGGGTATCCCTTCAGCGAAGATAGGTCATCCAGGCAAGTGGACCGCCATGGAGAGAGCTATCCAGTACCTGAGGGAATGAGCTGTGCAAGAGATGGTTTATTATGACCTGGACAACGTGCAGTCACCCACAGATCCTGATGAAGTCCGATGTACCCGACCCGTGTGGTGGAAATTTGTGTGGAGCGTACCATCGTCGTACACTAAATCATTGGCAGTAATGGACTGGAAAGGCGAAGATGCACCATCAGTGGATGAAGTGGCTGGCTGATTCCAGCAATATGAAGAAAGTGTCTTTCCCTCCCTCGTCTCAGCTGTGGAGAAACTATCCTGGAAGGTGCAGCAACTCGAAGAGAATATGTCTTATTCCCCACCAAGAGGCACCCTGTGGTTTTACCTGCGTGACCATGGAGAGAACATGAGGAAGTGGGATGGAAAACCTGCCTCGACCCTACAGGCATGAGTACCTGAGTTGCAAGGCAAAACAGTCGCAAAAGGGGATTCTTCCAGGAAAAATGTTGCTCCAGTTTCTAGTGAGCAGTTCCCCAGACCAAGTGGAAGGCCTTAAAAATCCCTTAAAGGGATTTCTAAGTCCTTTTACAAGAAGTGAGAAACAAATACAATGACCACAACTAGAGGGGCCCTGCCTCTGGCCAGGTGGAGGAGAAGGACAACCGGGTTTATTGGACTATGTGGATCCGATGGCCTGGCATGTCAGACCCACAGGAATATAAGGCTTTAGTGGACATTGATGGCAAAAGCACCCCATTGTGACTGGCCCAGAGGCTCTGTGCATTCTTGGCATAGACTGCCTCCAGAGAGGGTATTTCAAGGACCCAAAAGGGTACCAGTGGGCTTTTAGCATAGCTTGGAGACAGAGGAAATTAAACAGCTATCTACTTTGCCTGGTCTCTTGGAGGACCTTTCTGTTGCGGTGCCAATCGCTACCGCAGTGGTGCACTGGAAGCAATATTGCACCAACCAAGACTCCTTGATTCCCATCCACAAGCTGATCCATCGAGTGGAGAACCAGTGCTGAGTGATCAGCAGAACCCGCTCACCCTTTAACAATCCCACATGGCCAGTGTGGAAATCCAATGGACAGTGGAGACTAGCAGTAGACTATCATGGCCTGAATGAAGTCACACCACTGATGAGCGCTGCAGTGCCGGACATGGTGGAACTTCAATACGAACAGGAGTCAAAGGCAGCCAAGTGGTACACCACAATTGATATAGCTAATGCATTTTTCTCAATCCCTTTGGCAGCAGAGTGCAGGCCACAGTTTGCTTTCATTTGGAGGGGTGTCCAGTACACCTGGAATCGACTGCCCCAGGGGTGGAAACACAGCCCCACCATTTGCCATGGACTGATCCAGACTGCACTGGAACAGGGTGAAGCTCCGGAGCACCTGCAATACATTGATGACATCATTGTGTGGGGCAACACAGCAGAAGTCTCTGAGAAAGGGAAGAACATAGTCCAAATCCCGCCGAAAGCTGGTTTTTCCATGAAACAAAGTAAGATCAAGGGACCTGCAGAGGACATCCAGTTTTTAGGAATGGAATTTCAAAATGGGCGTCGTCAGATCCCAATGGATATGATCAATGAAATAGCAGCTATGTCTCCACCAACTAGCAAAAAGGAAACACAGGCTTTCTTCGGTGACTGAGCGAGTGGCCGCATGGTGCTCAGCTGCCAGCTGGGGCTAAACCACAAGTCTGCCTAGGGCCTTGTGGGTGGGAAGATCACCCCCAGTGCTCCCCGAGAGAGTTCGGAAGATACGATCTGCGAAGCTCTTTCTATATGCGTGTCCTGCACTGGTCACGAAAGCAGGAGTTTGTATTAATAGAAAATACTGTGTGAACGTTCCCTGGCTCCAACATGAGTTTCTTCTTTAACCTGGAGATTTTTTTTTAATTAACCTCTTCTATTGATAGAGGTGGTAGGGTCTATGCAGATGCAAGGACATTTCTTTTAGATGGTAACTACTTCTCCCTGTCAAAGGTTGAAGTTGAAACTCAGAATGAAATGTTGCTGGAGCAGGTGTTGGTTGATTATTTTTTTTTTTTTTTGCTTCTGTGGACAAGTCATAGCATTTTTTTTTTTTTAGAAAATGCTAGACTTTTATAGAATCTAATGGAAAACTATGTCTATACTGAATATTTCTGTAGAAGTGTTGAAAGTGTAGGAAATAATATATATTAGATTCTAGAGCTTTAGACTGATTTATTTATTTCATTCCAATTAAATTCCATAATATAGTATTCTTCAAAGGAGAGATTTTGTTGAAAATAATGTGGTAAAAATAGTGTTGAAAGAATGTTAATTGAATTTGGATTATGAACTGCAAAGATAAGTCACTTATTAAGGAATAATAGTAGCTTTGAAAGATAAGAGAAAAAGAGTATATAGGATATCTTTTTTTTTTTTGTCTAAGTGTCCTCTCTCTAAACTTTTTGAAAGGCCTGGATTATTTTAGAACTGGATAACAAACTGTTAAAGAAATAATAAGGTATAGAAGACTAGCAGAACATCTGATTTTCTAACTGCAAACATTTTTTTAAATACTGTTTTGAATTATTGAAAGAAAAAACTGAGCATCAGTATTTTCAGTCACTCATACCTAATACTTGGTTGCAAAGTATGCAATCTGAAGTTCAGGTGACTTCATTAAAATAAGTGAATTGCTGCTCGTAATGCAGTATGAGAAGATCTAGGGTTTGATTCTTAGCAACTGTTTTCATCCATTTTTCTGGTGCATATTGTAATTGTTTACTGTATTTCTGCTTATTATCTATTTACATAGTAATACATGTACACATCCTAAATTTATATGCTCATGACTAATGCAACACAAATTCAAAATACAAAATGCAAACTTACTTTATTCCTATGTACAAGTGAATCAAATAGTGTAGCTGTCTAACTTGTGACCAAAAAAATATCAGCCACTGATTACTGTTGTGTGTTTTTGGTAATTCTCTTATCACCAAAGCAAAAAACCCAAATCAGCTGGGTTTTTTGTATTTCAGTAGGACATTGTGCAAGATTTTCCCCCTTATATTGAAAAAACCCAAACAAACCAACAAACCAAAACCAAACCACATGAAATAACATATCTGTATTGTACTCAGGTCTGTTAGCTTTTTTTTTTTTTGGGGGGGGGAAGGGGGCACAGAAATTCTTTCCCTGGTTTCCAGTTTTGCTGCTTTCTCACTAGCAATTCCTCTTCTAGGTATTCTGAGTCGTTGCTAATGCTACATCTGCTAAAATCTGTTGCTGATACTGTACAAAACCCATAGAACTGCAAGTTACAGACGTGTCTCAATGTCTGCACAGTGCCTGTGGCCATACCTCTTAATTACCTGTCATATGCCTTCACTGTGTCTCTCTTTGTCTGAAGTGTACCTGGTCTGTGGATATTAATAAACATTTTCCAGATGCTGCTGAATCCTATTCGAAATTTCGTAATGTGATTCTTCGCGCTAGGCCTGTAGTTGTATGTGAAAGGCGAATTCCTGGCAAGGATGAGTAGTAGCACCTCTAATTTAGTGCTGGTGGCAGGTGTGATAACTCAGTAAAGACACAGGTTTGTACTTGTCGTTTCCCCAAACTGGTGGTACATGTCGGAGGCTCCTTTGGGGAAGCGGTCCTGTAACAGATGCGATGAAATCAAATGAGATAAAGGGCAGTGATAAGTGTAACTCTTACTTTTCATCTCAGTGAGTGTGTTCTTGCTTCCAGTCTATCTCTTCCCATCCTATTGTCCTCTGGTTATTTCCCCATCATTGCTACCTTTTATTTGTGGTCTTTTCAAAGCATTGTTCAATTCCCCCTCAGTTTCCAGTGTCTTTATGGAATGATGAAGAGCTACTGTGACAGCACTCATAATAAGCAACAACGTTCTAGTGTTAAATATACATACTTTACGTACAGCTACAGAAAGGCATAGATACAGAGCAGGTATAGCTACAGTGTGAAACATCTGCTGTGTGAACAACTGAAGTGGTCTTCTTGCACAAGAAGGTAATGGGGTTTTTTTCATGCAGATTTCATTTATTACTTTGCCTTTTACTTCTGGTAAGACGGATACTGATTGAAATTTGTTTGGGTGTTGGAGCTGTCAGTGTGTGAGGGGATACCTGTGGGAGGAAGAGGGGGAACAAAGCGTACGTGCCCCATATTTACTTAACCACAATATAATTCTGCCAGCTGGACAAAGGGAATATGCTGGTAATTGCCATGCTGCAAGTCAAGGGGAACACCAAGGACCAAATCTGTGTAAATGCCATTCAGGTTACTTGACAAGTTTTGTAAAGTTATACTTCCTGAGGGAGAGACCTGGGAAGCATTGTGTCTCAAAGTTCACAGATTTCACCAGGAAGATGCAGTTTTGCTTTACTTCCTTTTCTATATTTTATTTTCTTTCCTTTACTTTACTATTATCTGCCTTTGTGTAGACCAAATACTGTAGGGTCAATCTTGTTGTCCTGTTGTTGAACACTGATAAGAGCATAGCTGTGTTAGTCTGGTACTGCTTGTTACATCTTATCTTTGCTCCTATGAAATACAAATTGTGATTATCTTATGGGCTGATACATGAGAGGGGAAGACAGACCACTGAAAACAAAATTTCCAGACCCAGCTTACTGCACTCTGATCCTCTGTAGCCTTCAGAAAAAAACAGGATGACAATTTCTGTATGGAAGCCAAGACTAAAGGAAAGACAATGAAACAGGCTAGAATCTCTGCATTAAAAACAAACAAATGAACCCAAAAACCAAACCACAAAACCAAAACCCAAACACCCAAAAACAAAACCCAAAAAAACGAAACCCCCAAGCCCTGCACTTAATTTATTCCTTTCAAACAACAAACAGCACAACATAACCTGCAGAAAAAAATCAGTGTGTTACCACACCTTGTACAATTCTTACTCTTACAGTGTATGGGGTGTGAAAGCACCTAGAAAGCATTTGAATTTTTCTTGTTTCTTGTGCTTTCACAAAAGTCTGTCAGGAAAATGAAGTCTCAAAACACTGACCACATGACGATCAGCTTCAATTTGCTATAGCCGCTTGCACATTTCATTGATGGGCTTTTCTAAAACTTCCAGTGATGGTCTCACTTCGACTGATCCCGAGGTCTGAGTGTAGTGGAAGTTAACTAAAATCCTTATTGGCACTTTTTGAAAATCTCATTTTGCATTTTTACAGAAGTAGAGGTGGAGACTGAGTGCAGTGCAGGTGTGAGACAAGTTCACACTCAAGTGCTGCTGCGAGTGACTGTAGGTAGGGAGCTGGACTGAGCAAGTTCCTTGCTGTAGACAACAGTGGTCACATTTAGTTGGGTTCTTGCACTGCAGGGTGCAGCCGAGACACCAGGATCCTGGTTTTCTTACATTGCCAGCTGATAAACATGAGCAACTTCTGAAAAAAAACAAAAACCAAAAAACCTAATTCTATACATTAAAGCACCGTGCAAACATTAACTAATTATATAATCTGTTTGTGTAATTGTATATACAAACAAAATGGTGTGTTTTGCTATCATTGGCATCATGCAAAACTGTGTAAAGGTACTGCACAGCCTTTTCAGTTTTTAAATACGTAATGATCGGTTGATTATGAGCTATCATGGAAAGAAGGTTTTGTGAATACCAGCTTTTGAGTTTTTAGGTAAAGAAATTAAGAATAAACTCATCAAAACAAGGTTTTCAGCTGTAATAGGTTTTTAGCAGGTTTCAGATTCTTATAGTGTCTGCAGATGGTTTGGCATAAATGCTTTCTCAATCTAGACAATATTCTTAAGAACAGTGCTGACATTTGCCTGCAAGAGCTAGAACCAAGGAAAAAGTTCTTTTTCATTTAACTTGAGTTAAAGAGTCTGTTTTGTGCACCAGTGGCCTGTCCACAGTGGGCATCTGCAGGTGTGCAGTGTGCTCCAGGGCTGTGTGGTCCTGGTGAGTCCAGTCCCCCTGTGTAGATACAAGTGGCTCTCCATGCCAAGACCACTCTCAGGTTCCCCTTCAGTTTTACCTCCTGACAGTAGGTAGGGGAAGAGCACGAGTAAGCTGGCAAATACCAAGTGGCAATTCAAAATGTATGGGACAGGGTGCCTACGGTTGAGGGTGGAGGGCAACCAGGGTCTTCTCGGTGCCCTTGCCAGTCCCTCTGAGCTTGACTGTGAAAAGAATATGTGCGTGAGTACATTTACAGACAGCTCTGTGGTTGAAAAATGTTGATAAGTGTCAAGTCGTTAATACCATTTGAGGCATGCAATGCCTTCTACCACTCCTGTGTGTAATGGGTAATTCAGCAGAATCATCAAGAAAAAGATTGTGTGTGAAACTGTGTGTGTATTTTTAGGAAGAAGATACATTTCTGACTTAACGTTTTACTGCAGTGAACAACATGTTGAATGTCATCTTTTTTTTCTCCCAGTTCATGTTTATAAAAATAGACTTATTGAGAGGTGTTGATTTATAAATAGAATTGGGAGGGTCTGAGAAGACAAGAAAATTATATTCCCATTCTTGACTAATAAAAATGCTGTCTTAACTGCTACAACAATTAGCCTGATTTTGTACAGTCGTACATCAAACATCAGGACATAGATTCCATGCAAACAAACAAACAAAAAAATCACCCTTAATCTTTCGTTCTGCATTTCTTCTTATATTCAATTTTGGGGATTCTGGTTCAAGAAAGATTCTGAATTCCTCAGTTTCTTGGGAGACTTAAGAAACATTGTAGTATATTAAACCAGAAAGAACCAATCCATGTTGATTGGATTAAAAAAAAAAAAAAAGCAAACCAAGAATGAATAGTCGTGAGCAGATTCTTTCCACATGATTGCTTTTGTCATTAATTCCTTCACCATATACTAACGTATAAGTTCATTAATGGTCAAACTGAATGATTTGAATAGTTCTTAACCCACAGATAACTAAAATGAGTCTTTTAAATTAGATGCTGGAATCTTTTGCAAGGGGTTTGTTAAAATCAGACTTGAACATGATGATAATAATGTCCTTTTTTCCTTTGCAACTACCTAGCGTGTTATAGCTAGACTAAGATTTCTTTCTTTTAAAAAATCCGTAGAGAAAGAAATAATTTTGTAAGATTTGCAAACAAGAAACCAGGGGCTAAGTTACAATCCTAACAAACATGCTCCCAATAAAGTGTCTTTCATTGTTGCTTTGGAATAGAAAACTTGGGTGTGGCTATTGAGATTTATATGATTTAGTTGTTTAGGTTAATAAAATGTATAGGTTTACTTTCATCACAGGTATGAACCAGTCCCATAAATACTTAAGTATTTACACACTTTTACTGATGTGAGATGCCCTGTTCCAGAGGATTTATTTCATTGCACGTGGTCAAGCTGTTGGGTTGTTCATCTGTTTGGCTGATCACATTGTACCTTTTCAAACTAATATCACAAAGATTGCATAGTAGGTTCAATGAAGGACCCTACTTTAGCCCATTGATAACTTTAGAAATATTTCGGGTTTTTTCCTGACCTCTCAGCTGCAGCCTTTTGAAAAACATGGTGGCAATCTACTTAAAAATTTTGTGATAAGTAGAAGAGTAGAAAACATGGAGAAGATCAAAATATAGTCATGAAGACTTCAGGCTTTATAAGTTCCTGTTTATGAATTGTTAATTTAAGAACTGGCAAAGTTGAAGACGTGGGTGGCTGTACTTTTGCCCCTATGTATGTATGTATTAGGTGGTGAAACATGCTTATCTGTGACAAAATGCAATATGGTTTACTTTCACATGCATTCTTAGTAGTACCCAGGTATCATACCTAAAGAGAAACAAAGATATTGTTAATATAGCAGATATTTGTTATGTGAGGCTATGATTCTGTTGCACTTCCTGTGGAATGAGATTAAAACAACAACCCAAGAACTTGTTTTCAAAGTTAATTTGATGAAAACTTTGCTCTCCTTACATAAGGCAAAAGTTAGAGCTGAAACTGACTAGTATCTATTTTGGACCAGAAATCAAAGGGACCATTGAGTGGGGAACTGATCAGGCTTAGGAGCAGAAATTCATAATGTATGTGGGTAGGGTTTAAGATATATTTATTTTGCATTGCAGAAGATGCTGCTGATTTCCAGATTTCAGCACCTGACTTTTAACAAGAACTGTGAAAGGACCTAAAACCTTGTCTTAGCTGACATTTAGAGTTTCTCCAACAGTTGTTAAGCCTCTTGAAACTGCCTTAGGGTATATGCTTTTGGCCTTTTTACCTAGGAAACTAAGTAGGACTTGTCTTGCGTGTTAGGCAGAAGGAACTGGGCAGTCTCTGTTGTTAAGTTTCTTCTCTGATCCTGAGGGCAGTCATGAATAGCTACCAAAAGGAAGGATACCTAGTTAGTGTATGTACCTAGTGCTTTCATGCATTTACATGGAAGTAAAGCCAGACCCAAAGATAGGATCTTTGAGTGATTGTTGGAAGTTTTATTTGAAATTTTCTTCCTGGCTTACATCTCCCTGTGAACATCCATATTCCTGTGAGATAGTCAGTTATTAATGTGGGCTGCTCGCCTCACATCCTAGCTTTTACCCCTCTTTGTAAATTGTATGAGATAGGCTGTCACCTTACAGCCTGTGCCTGTATCTGTGGTGCAGAGCTGAAGTCCTCTTGGAGCAACTGAGAGGACAGGCTGTGGTTAGGGTCCTCCTCTTAGTCCTGGGGGAGGAGCAATTTACATCACAGCTTTTCATCCCACCACTGCATTTGTCCCACTGCCCTGATTCTGCAGAGAAGAGCTACTGTGCCTCTACTTCTCTGTTTTAGGGCGTCTTTGGTAAGTAAATCCTCCTCTACATCAAAGTCATATCCATCTGAGAAGAGCAGGGGAAGGAATTGTGGTGGTTTAGTCAATATAACTTCTGGAAAGGGTGTGCATGAGGAAACGGGATCACCTCTGTGATCACTTAGCTCACATTGCTATTTTGGCTAGGCCTTCAGGATTCCTCTTTGCTTGGGTTTCTCAGACAGAAACGTCCTTTTGATAAAATGCCTGCTGATTAAAAAAAAAAAAAAAACCCACCTTCGTGTAATGGTGATTTAAAAGCAGAAATTTGCTTTCAAAGAATTATTCAGAATGAAAAGTATTCATATTGAAAGTTCTTGCTTTTTGTCTGAAACCAGTAAGACATCCCTAGTTATGAAACTAGTGACTTTCTTTCCTGAAAATGGAAGCCTCGTGAAATCCTACAGCTACATTATTTGAACAGAAAACTGAATGTTCAATACCTATCCGATGTTTAATTTTCTTTTTTCTCACATATTTTAAAATAAAATCACAATGCAAAAGCATTCTTCTTTTCAAAATGAACTCTAATATTTTTAGAAGTAAATTCAAACTCTGGAGCGATACCTGAAGTCCAGACATTCAATGGGAAGTGCTTCCCCTCCCTATCCTGCTGTGCTGGTTCCCCACACATTTGCCTCTCCCAGAGCAGTCTTCTGATTTTTATTTTGGTTTCTTCCATATCTAGTACACTGGGTCTGGCTGGCTGGAGTCAACTTTCTTCATAGCAGCCCATATGGTGCTGTGCTTTGCATTTGTGACTAGACAGTGTTGATAACACACCAGTGGTAACACACCAATGATAATGCACCAGTGTTTTGGCTCTTGGTGAGCAGTGCTTGCACAGCTTTCTCTCCACCACCCCACAAAAAACAGGGCAGTAGGTTGGGGGTGAGCAAGAGGTTGGGAGGGGGCACATCCCAGACAGCTGACCCCAGTTAACCAAAGGGATATTCCATACTGTATGATGTTGCGTTCAGCAATAAAAGCTGAGGGAAAGGAGGAGGATGCAGGGACATTTGTAGTGATGGCATTTGTTTTTCTGAGCAACTGCTGCATGTACTGCTGAGCAACTGCTGCTGAGGAAGTGGCTGGGCACCTGCCTGCTGATGGGAAACAGTGCATACATTCCTTATTTTTCTTTGCCTCTGCACGCAGCTTTTGCTTTTCTTATTAAACTGTCCTTATCTTGACCAAGGAGCTTTTCCGTCTTATTTTCTTCCCCTGTGCTATTGGAGGGGGGGAGTGAGAGACAGGCTGGGTGGGCATCTCTCAGCCAGCCTACCACATCTAGGCATTGAAAACTCTCCCAAACCCACACTCGTTCTTCATTCAGTCTGCCTGTGCAGATTTGATTCTTGAATGTTGCATGAAGAAGAGGAGCTAGTCATAGGAAAAATACTATAACCACTATTCTGGTTATTGTCTTTTCTTCAAGTATAAGCACTGTAGCTCATCTCTGTTGGCATGGTTTAGTCTTCTGGAGTCCTTTGGAAGTGGAGTGGACTTTGTTTTGCATCTTTAGCATGCAGTGCACATCAGAAGTACTTCAAAAGCAAACATGTTTTTTTAACAGAAAATTTTGCAAACAGTAGAATAGAGTGTGGATTTCAGTAATAGTGAAATACAACCACAGCTGACTGCAAGAGGTGCTTATTTATATCCTATTCACATTAACTTCAGGGAATTGCAATCCCTGAATTGCAGGGAATTGAATCCCTGCAATTTAACGAAAATCACACCAGAATACTAAAGAAACACACAATAAACTGTATTAAGAAGAAGATGTGAACACTTGCATATGACACAAATTTGAAAAATTACCTAAGCAGCTCATAAAACTGTGTTCTGTTTGCAAAAATGATTTATGTGCTTGGGAATTTAACTTCACAGAAAGTCAATAGGATGAAATCCTCAAAAATCGCATAATTGGTTTTGTACATTTTACTCTTACCTATATAGCACATTATCTGTATCAAAACTAATGTAAAGATGAGTATCACTTGATTTTTTTAGAGGTATGGAGGAGAGCTATACAATTGGGATGATCAGCTTCTTAAAAATATTTCAGTCTCCATCAGGATATTTGTGAGTATTTATACCACTTAACAAAGGTGCTCCTGCTCAGTAGAGCACACAGACATTTGCCTTTTTTATGCCTTTGTCCATGAACACTTCTTTCCGCCCTTCAGACGGCCCTTGCAGACACACACACACACACACCATTGCGTTGGTATGCCAGTGTGGTTTCCTGTGTCTTCGCATCAGACCTTACTCAGTAACCAACTTTGGATGCCAAACCCTGACAGCACAGCAGCCTCCTCTTCACGAAGTAATAGCTGTGGTTAAGATGTCATTCTCCATAAATCAATTTTGGCAAGGGTGACGGCTAAGGGCAGGAGCTGGACTTGTCTTTACGGGGCCTAAGCTATTCAAGTGACCTTAATCCTCCCTCTTATTACCCTGGCTTTGTGGAAGGTAGATGGACTCACTTCAACAAGACAGAATGAGCTTTTTTTTTTTTCTTTTCCTTTTGGTCACAACTACAAAAAGACCTGGGAAATTCCGATTAATTAACGTGCCTTGAGCTAATGAAAGAATAAAATTGAAAGAAAAATGTCTAAAGATTTGAGAGGAGTGGAGGCATGTAGTGACAATACAGATTTTGAATACTTGTGGCTGTTGGTATAATTTTCCCAGGGCTTGCCTCTCATTGACTTGAAGAGGTAAGAGTGAAAGACAAGCGGAAGGTTTTATTTGGACCGTGATGGAATAACATTTCAGCTTTTAGGAAATCTAAATAGGCTATAACATGAAGGATGCTGATAGTGGCCTCCTCTAAAAGTCAGTTTAAGTAATAAGAACCGCTGTCATTTTATTATTGCAATGCACTTTACTGACCATGTATTTCATAGAACAAGATTGCATACGAAGACAGTAGGAATTTCCAGAGAATTTGTGGCAATCATGCAGGTGGACTTCTAAGGTGTAATTTCTCAGTCTGGAAAATGTTCTTCTAAACTGCTCTGAGGTAATTTTGCATACTGAATTGAGAAAATGCATACTCCACATAAGTAAGTAAACCTTTATAGCAGAAAAAGTGTCCTCTTAACTACAGAAGTTTCTTTAATGAGTTGCACTTGGCTTTTGGCATCTCTATCTTTGCAACTATTAGTTGCATTGATCTTTATGCTTCCTTAAGGACGTGACTTTCTGACTTTCTGAACTTAAGGATTTTTGACAAAACAGTCACAACTACTGAGTCCAAGGTATGTTTGAGCTGATTGTTGTGAAGGTGGAACAACCAGAGATCAGTGCAGGAACTTTTTAAATGAGGAAAACAACATGTGTCAAAAACATTTTCTTTTTCCTGACCAAGTACTTTTGTTTCAGAGAAAAAAAAAATCTTTCTATTTTGTGTGGAATGAGATTTCTATAATGCTTTGAGATACTGCTACTGTAGCAATTTAGACTTTGATAGTGTCTGATAGACATGCTTGAAATGTATATATCAGTTAACAAGATTATCACTTGAAAAGACAATTGTATTTTTACTGAAAAGTTTTTTGAGGTGATAAAATATACTGATATTTAATGAAGCATGAAACTTTTAAATGAACCATGAAAGCAATAGTTAAACTAATTATCTGAATATAAAGCCTCTTAGAATACATACATTATGTGGGCTGTATGCTTGTTATTTCTGCTTGGTTAAACTGACAACTAGGATAACATTCTCATATGATCTTTTAGGAGAAACAACATTAAACAGTATCTTGTTTTTAATGCAAGGAAAAAGAGAAAAGTGTTTGTTTGTACTGCTCAGAAACTCAGGGACAATGCAGTTTTAAAAATTACCCTTTAGTATCCCTGAACAATGGACTTTATCTGGGAAACAAAAACGTACTGAATGTGATTGCAAGTTACATTCCTGCTTGTATACCGCAAGAGCCAGTTTCTGCAGTTCCTTCCATGCTAACATTTGCCACCTATTCTTAGTATAACTATTGAATAGGTTGGCATTTATTCTTCTTTTATCCTGCTTTTGCGTTTTGGTTTCTTAAAGGATGAAAGATGCTTTTCTGAGAAGCAGTGGTCAAATACCTTGGGTTATCTGTAAAGATTTAGAACGAGAGCCTCACAGGGGATTACAGTTTAACATTGAACAAAGCCTTTATTGCATGCTCTTTTGCTGAACAGATGTCTTCTGTTGGATCATGACATGCAATGCAGTCTGGCACTGATGTGTTACAGTGCAAAGACTGAGACCTGGCCCATGCTGGAGGTAGAAAGCAACCTCCTTGCTCCTGTCTCCTCTGCTCAGGAGTCCTGCACAGCTGGTGGTAGGTTCTACTAGGGCGGTGTTGTCATAGACCATTGGAGTTAAGGCAGCCTAAACCTGCTGAGAGTCTCTCCCCTTACTCTTGGTACTTTTCTGGATGGAGCTAGCATCCTTATGTCTAGGTGGGTAAAGGCAACACAAGATCTTCCCTTTGCCTGCGGCCTGGAGCAAGGAATCTGCTGCTTTCTTCTGGACATTACTGGCCATACAACCAGGCTGACAGGAGAAGTGAGTATGAAGTGTGCACAATGAAGACTGCGTCCATGTTAGATAATAGTCCAATGAACACAGCAAGAAATCAGAAATTACCACGTGAACAGGGGGTACATTGCTATGCTGCCTTGCTTCAGTACATGGAATGATGAAGTATTTTCAGTAACGGATCTGCACGTTCCCAATGTTTACAGATAGCAAAGCTCCTACATGGTATTTTCTAAAACACTAAGGATATTGAGATAACAGCAGTTATCTGATCTGAGCATCTTTTAATTAAAATTGACGGAAAAAAATTCAGGAATCACTGGGAAAAATGCTAAGTATGTGTTTCTAACGTGAAGAAAAGCACAAATGTTCAGTGAAGGTTGAATCGTGTGAAGTTGTTTTGGGAAATGCAGTGTTACAGATTCCAGAGAATTATTTTTATAAAGTGTTTTCTTATTGCCCTTCCATAGTTGGTTGTTCTGCATTGCAATCAGGTGGTATCAGCAAAGAAGTATTCCAACAACACTGCCGGAATCGATCCACTTATTTTGCAGTTGAGTGCAACATTGTTTAATGGGCAAAGTGTTTCCCTATAGATTTCATTTGAGTCCTACCATTCATAATGTATGAGGAAGTTTTAACAATATTATTTTTTTTGTTTGCCCCTCAAGTAATGCCACTTGCAAGTTAGTTGAAATAACAGTCTGTGCTCTCACACATACACAGATGTAAGCTCGGTGTTCATTTAGGTCAGATTCAAACAGTAATTTCCCAAGAGCACTGGAACTGGAAGGTATTATCTCTAATTCCAATACAGTTCTTTTTTGTTCTTTCAAATATCTCTATACTTCCATTTTTATTATAATAATAATTTTCTCTCTGTATTGTAATGGCATTTTAAAGAGCTGGCCAATACTGAAATTTAAAAAAAGACACTGGTTTTTCTTTCACTTTATATTATTCACTATTAGATTAATATACCAGTAAAGTAATATATTATATTATATTACTAGTGGAATTTCTCTCAATTCATACCAGTTATTTGAGAAGAATATGAGGCTTGCACAATGCATTAATTTTTCATAAATACGAACTAAATGGTCAGGCAAAGTTTTGTAGGTAGAAACGTACCAGAAGCTGGTATGAGAAACTATACTATAAAGAAGTAGTAACATAAACCAAAGATGTAAAGCGGTACGTTTTCTGCAATAGAAGAGCACATACTGTATATTATCCTAACAAGGGCAAAAGCAAAAGTCATGTAAAGTCACTGATAACAAATAAGGAGTTACCCATTGCAGCTAAAACATTTTTATTTTAGTTCAGTTAAACATTTACTGGTCTGTGCAGTAGTTAACTGATAACTTCTTACTTTTTATGCAAAATAAGAAAACAAAATAACTTTCAAAAGAGCTTTTTAATAAGTAGGAGGCCTTCCTGATATAAATAAAACTGATTCAGAATTAACATGAGATATTATAAATGTCTAATTGACATCTAACTGAAAATCTTTGGTTTACAGTGTGTGGTTTCTTCTGGCAGTTTCCTGAACCTGACTGTTTCTTAATATATTCTTAGTTTAGTCATTACAAGAGCACTGTTTTCATTTGTTTAAATTTAGTGGTTAAAGTGTTCCATAGAAGTAGGTGATCTCATTGCTGTCTGCTTTAAACCAGCTAAGTTAATCACCTGTGAGGTATTGTTTTCACTGGTCAGTTCTGGATAATTTTTTACCTTGGTTCCACTTGAAGGGAGACATTGTTTTTCATTGTGCTTTGTCAGTCTCTTTTGTCTCACAGTAGAGTTGCTGAAAGTACATGCTCGATTACTTCATACAATGAATGTCAAATAGCATTGGAAATTAGTGCAAGCTAATTTACCAAGCGCACTCTGATAGTGAAGAAACTGCCTTTCCAAGATTCAAAGCATGGAGAGCTTTTAAAGTGCATACATAATATTTTCTCATAATATAATGTGATCATATAGTTCTGTTCAATGTATTTCCTCCAGACTATTTTTCTTGATTGTGAAGATTAAGTCTCTGCAAACAGTTAACAACATGGGAATTGCCAATACTAGTCAGATTAATGGTCTAACTCGCTGTTCAGAGTGGACGCTGCCAGAGGCTTTGGAGGAAATTTCTTACTAACAAAGCATCACTAATTGTAAGTGTTAAGAAAATAATGAGATAAGATCATAACCATGAGGTTAAGACCAGAGAGGTTTTAGGATCTCAGTTTTAGAATTTTCTCTCTAACTACAAAGCCTTGACTTGTTTAAATCTTACTTTCTAAGAAAATAAAGGTCAAGAATCACTGGTTCACTTACATGTAGTGTCTGTGTAGTGTAGGGTAGTTGAGAAACTACTCTATTTCATAAGACTTGCAATAAAATCATAATTTGGCAAGTTTCTGAGCCATAGTTTAGTAATTTACTTGTACCCTGAAAAATTCCAGATTGCATGCCATACAAAATTGCTCATTACCTAATGTAATTTTGACTGAATTTTTGTGTAGTTCACCTATGAGCCTCAAGGTCTCCCAGAAGAGGCTTGGGCTCAGAGGATGATACCAGTGTGAAGAAGCCTAGATTCCCAAATAGACAAAGATTTTGGCTGATCCTATGCTAATAAAGGCAAGTGTCAGTCTCCCCCCTATTCTGCTCCCCCCCCCCTTGAAGCTCCAGTTGAGCACACTTAAAGAGGGTTTCAAGGGGTCTGGTATCCACTGCCCTGCAGCTGGTGCCTCTGTCAATGTAGTTGGCCTGCAGTAATGCCTCTTAGCTGGATGTAGTAACAATAGAAAAGCGGTCATTGTGTTTAAGGACAAAGGGACAAGTGCTATACTCTCTCATAGTCATTAATAATACGACTAAAATTGGTGGAGGGGAAGCCTGAAAGGTTTGGCAGCCCCGAGAGGATTTGGGAAGTTTCCCATCTGGAAACAAGTCTTCCAAGCAAACCTTTGAGGTTTGTTCAATCAGCGGCTGCTGTGGAGCCCCTCCAACCACGGTGCCAGCAGCCCTGCAGATATGGTGACACACGACAAAGATGTACATGGTAGCTGGGGACTGCAAGATCCAGAAGATTCACTGTGTTGTGGAAAAAGACCAACTGGTTTGAAAAGGCCTTGGTGACTTACGTCTAGTCTATGTGAAGTATACATTGACACAGTCTGTCTTACTGCTTCGGTCTCTGTCCTCTTTAGTATTTATTGTCTTACAATATGCTTTTTTGGGCATGCCCTTTTCTCCCCATTTTGGTGAATACAGAATCCACACAAATGAGACTGGAAACCAATTACAAGGGAAACATTAAAACCAACTGTTTCCAAAACTCTTAATTACTGTATGTCAAAAGACAGAAAACCCCCTAAGGAAATTACCTTTTGCTCCTTTGTTGCAATTCTTTTATTTCTAGCTCTTACTCTAACAGTATCAACAGGACAGATTTTCAGATAAAGTTAATAGCTTGCTTTCATACTGATTAATTCAGTTATTGCAGAATTTATTGATCTAAGAGATGAGGGAGTTTGATCTGGTGTTATGTATTTGGTATGTTATGCATTTCATAACACCAAACAATTAAAACTGGTTTTGCTGTTATGTTTTTGTTGTGTTATCATTTATACATGGGAAGCATAGTTTACAATTTCAAAGATATGGTGAAGCAGTTTCATTTTATAACCTGAGTTACTTGGCAGAATTAAGAAATTACTACTCTTGACTTGGAGAATTAGACAAAGTAATTGGTTGGGTTTCAGTCAATATCTGATAAAAGAAAATGTGTTTAAATAGAAATAATTTCATATTGGACTCTGCCTCCAAAAAGTAGGATAGTGATATAAATTAAGAGAATCTCATCTGAACTTCAGTGTACCTAAATTAGAGTAGTTGTACTGTTCTGTATTCTTTAGATGTTCTTCAGAAGATTGCAGTGAAATATTTTTCGCATGTCAAGGATGAGTGAAGCTTAACTATTAACCAACTATAGAGAATACACACGGAAAATAGGCAAGCTAATGAATGAGGAAGTGAATGGATTAAAATATTTCCATAAAATATTTTTACTGTTTATACTTGTTAACTATTCCTGTTAGTTATTGATAAAGAGCAGTTTTGATTTATGTGTAATATGTTTATTTGGAATAAATGACATGCTAATCAACCATAGCTCTTCCTGTGAGCCAGCTCAGGATTGATTCCACCTCCTCAACCATTGTTGCCTTTATTGGACTATCTCCTGATTTATATCTTAGTATATAAGAAAGGAAATTGCTTCTCTTGCTCATTGAAAATATTAGGTCTGTGTATTTTTCTTAGAATCTACAGCCTCATTCAAAACCCACTGATGTCCTCCAAAGAGGTACCCATTTATCTCAGCTGATGCAGATTCAAGACATTAAGGAATTCCTGGTTGTCCTTTCACTGTCCTGAAATTTTCAGGCTTTGAGTCAATGTTACAGCAAACTTGGACTGAGGGCTCCTATTGCAACTGTGGGTATATGATGCCAAGTGCTGATGTGGGACATAGTCATTCTGCCAGTTCACATTTATTCAGCGCTTTTGAACACATTTTCTGACAGCTTGCCTCTTAGCAGCAGGCTCATGGCAGGTCAGATGTCCATGTTGCACCTGTTAACTTTATGCTGGATCAGATGTGGTCTGTCCTCCTGCAGCTGGCTCAAAGTCAGCACAAGCTTCCTATCTTGTGCTCTGACTTAGCTCAACAGACTTGGGATTGTATGCTCATGCCTGATTCAAATCAAATTGTTACTGCTCAATGACCTGCAGGGCACAAATGAGGTATTAATGGTGGTCTTTGTGCACTTTTACACCTGTATGAAACGGTGGATAAAATGTTACGACTGCTTCTCATAGCAGTAGTCTTTTACTTTGCAGTCTCATTCAATGCTAGGAGCTGATGATAGATTCTTTCTTGATAATCTCTCTCCCCCCCACCCCTGGCCTTTTAAGTGAAACAATTGTCATTTTTCCCCATAACAGCAAATGTTTATCAATGATAAAAAGAACAGAATCTTTTACTTCCCTTCTGCATTAGAGAAATGCCCAGACAAATGTTTATCGTGACCACAGTCTCGCATTACTTTTGTCTGTCATCCCAGTAATACAATCTCTCCAAAGTACTCCTTTTCTCATTTTTTCCTTTCAGTGACCACACCATCTTTGGCCTTCATCATTATCCCTACACAACAAATGCTCTTAGCTGTTCTCGGCATCACTGAGGTGCTATTTATGCACAAATAATAAGAGCAGACCCTATAATTGAAAGGGAAACTGGGATGTACTGAGGATGCAACATTCTGTATTTAATAGTACCACTTTGACACTACTTCCTTTTCTGGTTTTACTTTTGGGTTTGGTTTTTGTTGTTGTTTTTTTGTTGGGTTTTTTCTTTTTTTTTTTTTTTTCCCTGACATGTAAGTTTCAAGCAGCTCTGCTTTAACAATGTAAAAATAGCAATGTCACTGTATGGTTGCAGATGACAACGTATGGCCTGTCTGTAATGAAAATCTTACAATTGCACGGCCCTTGATTTCCTGGATATGATAAAGTACATGTTAATGTTATTGGTACCATTTAAATTTGTTGCAGGTGGCTTATGAGTGAAGGACATTATGGTGTCTTCCAGGGAGGAATCAGCATATATGTGGTACATTTTTGTGGTAGAGCTGCTTTTCTCAATGCTAAATAATAGGTTTACATCTTACTAAGTAGTAAATATATATATGCTCTACAAGCATTACAGCTGTGTTTCAGTGTCAAACCCAGTTGGATTTCTTACATCGTTACAGCATGCTTCCCTGTCTTTTCTATCCTTTGGTACAGAAAGTCTTTGGTTCTACATACTAAAGGCACTTTTCTAAAAAATAGCTGACTGAATATATGTAATATACACAGACATACAGGCATATTATGTAGCATTATGTATTTTATATGATGTGAATGTGTCATGTAAATTTTTAACTTCTCCCTATCCAGCCTTTTGCTAAAAGGAGTGGCATTCATATTGTTACCAGGGGCAACTTACGCTTTTTGTCTATATTTTTCCTGGCTCGTTCCATTTTAGCACTCTGGAACATTCTAAAAGCAACTGCTGAGTAGCACACTGATTCAGCTTTAGTGAGTCCAAACTAACAACTGCTTCACAGGAAAGAAAATGAAATGCCTTCTCTTATTCTTTTTATTTAATTGGACATCTTTAGTGAGAGCAGATAATAATCCTACAAAGCTTAAAAGCTTTTTTTCTGGTACCCACAATAGAGTTGAGTGCGGTACAAGGAATTCTTACATGTTTGTCCTCGGAAATTTGCAGTTCTTCCAGCAAATTTCAGGATGGGTTATTTAATGTTTTTGTCTTTCCTTACCCTTGAGTTTTCAGCCAGATGCTATATTCTTCACTGATGTTTCGAAGTAGTAAAAATGAGTAAGTTATTTTTCTGAAAGGGCTGCCATATTTCATCCCAAGGAGTACATTTTGGTGGTGGATCAAACAATCAACTTGCAACATCTATACATGAATTTACAAAGTACTTAGGATCCCAGTGGACTGAGAATCATGTATGTGCTCCTCATATAGATGTGATATATTACTAATCAGTCAAAAAGAAGAATGTTAATTTGAAAAGAAGGCACAGACCTCTGAAAAAGGAATAAACATACAGAATCATAGAATCGTTTTGGTTGGAAATGACCTTTAAGATCATCAAGTCCAACCATTAACCTAGCACTGCCAAGTCCAACCACTAAACCATGTCCCTAAGCACCACATCTACACCTCTTTTAAATACCTCCAGGGATGGTGACTCAGCCACTTCCCTGGGCAGCCTGTTCCAATGCTTGACAACCCTTTTGGTGAAGAAAATTTTCCTAACATGCAATCTAAACCTCCCCTGGTACAACCTGAGGCCGTTTCCTCTTGTCCTATTGCTTGTCACTTGGGAGAAGAGACCAATACCCACCTGGCTACAACCTCCTGTCAGGTAGTTGTAGAGAGCAAGAAGGTCTCCCCTCAGCTTCCTTTTCTCCAGGCTAAAAAACCCCAGTTCCCTCAGCCGCTCCTCATAGGACTTGTGCTCTAGACCCTTCACCAGCTCCGTTGCCCTTCTCTGGACATGCTCCAGCACCTCAGTGTCCTTCTTGCAGTGAGGGGCCCAAAACTGAATACAGTCCTCAAGGTGTGGCCTCACCAGTGCCGAATGCAGGGGGACAATCACTTCCCTAGTCCTGCTGGCCGCACTATGTCTGATACAAGCCAGGATGCTGTTGGCCTTCTTGGCCACCTGGGCACACCGCTGGCTTATATTTAGCCAGCTGTCGACCAACAGCCCCAGGTCCTTTTCCACCAGGCAGCTTTCCAGCCACTCTTCCCCAAGCCTGTAGCGTTGCATGGGGTTGTTGTGACCCAAGTGCAGGACCTGGCACTGAACCTTGTTGAAACTCATACAGTTGGCCTTGGCCCATCGATTCAGCCTGTCCAGATCCCTCTGTAGGGCCTTCCTACCCTCCAGCTGATCAACACTCCTGCCCAACTTGGGGTCATTGCAAACTTACTGCGGGTTCACTCAATCCCCTTGTCCAGATCATTGATAAAGATATTAAAGAGAACTGACCCCAGTAGTGAGCCCTGAGGAGCACCACTTGTGACCGGCCGCCAACTGGATATTACTCTGTTCACCACAACTCTTTGGGCCCAGACATCCCGACAGTTTTTTACCAAGTAAAGCGTACACCCGTCCAAACCACAAGCAGCCAGTTTCTCCAGGAGAATGCTGTGGGAAACGGTGTCAAAGGCTTTACTAATGTCCAGGTGGACAGCATCCACAGCTTTTTCCTCATCCACTAGGTGGGTTATGTTGTTATAGAAGGAGTTCAGGTTAGTCAAGCAGGACTTGTGTTTCATAAACGCATGCTGACTGGGCATGATCACCTGGTTGTACCATACGTGTCGCGTGATGGCACTCAGGATGATCTGCTCCATAACCTTTCCTGGCACTGAGGTCAGACTGACAGGCCTGTAGTTGCCCGAATCCTCCTTCCAGCCCTTCTTGTAGATGGGTGTCACATTTGCTAACCTCCAGTCAACTGGGACCTCCCTGGTTAGCCAGGACTGCTGATAAATGATGGAAAGTCGCTTGGTGATCAGTTCTGCCAGCTCTCTCAGTACCCTTGGGTGGATCCCACCCAGCCCCATAGACCTGTGTGTGTCTAAGTGGTGTAGCAGGTCACTAACCATTTCCCCTTGGATTATGGGGGCTTCATCCCCCCATCCCTGTCTTCCAGCTCAGGGGGCTGGGTACCTGGAGAACAACTGGTCTTATGGTTAAAGACCGAGGCAAAGAAGACATTAAGTACCTCAGCCTTTTCCTCATCCTTTGTCACGATGTTTTCCCCCTCATCCAATAAAGGATGGAGATTCTCCTTAGTCCTCCCTTTGTTACTAAGGTATATATAGAAACATTTTTTATTGTCTTTAATGGCAGTAGCCAGATTAAGTTCTAGTTGGGCTTTGGCCCTTCTCATTTTCTCCCTGCATAGCCTCATAACAGCTTTGTAGTCCTCCTGAGTTGCCAGCCCTTTCTTCCAAAGGCCATAAACTCATTTTTTTTCCCGAGTTCCAGCCAAAGCTCTCTGTTCAGCCATGCTGGTTGTCTTCCCCGCTGGCTTGTCTTTTCAGCACATGGGGACAGCCTGCTCCTGCGCCTTTACAATTTCCTTCTGAAACAATATGTCCAGCCTTTCGGGGACTCCTTTGCCCCTCAGGACTGCCTCCCAAGGGACTCTGCCAACCAGGCTCCTAAACAGGCCAAAGTCTGCCCTCCAGGAGTCCAAGGTGGCAGTTCTGCTGACCCTCCTCCTTACTTCTCCAAGAATCAAAAACTCTATCATTTCATGATAGCTATGCCCAAGACAGCCTCCAGCCATCACATCACCCAGAAGTCCTTCTTTGTTCACAGAGATACCTATTTGTTCTCTTTTTTTTAAAAAAAAGCTATAATTTGCAGTTTTTTAGAGTGAATTGCAATTTTTAAAGATAATCATATTTGATCTGGAGGAGATTGAAGGACTTGGATTTTCTTCCTGTGACTGTGAGGCCCATAAATGCCTTAATGTACTTCTTTGTGAAGTTCACTACCCATTTGAACCTCCTTGAGAACAACTAGTATGTGAGTTGTAGAAGCAAGTCAAAAGTAGATTTAATTCAGAAAATAGTTTAAATTGAAGTACTTTTCACTATTTGTCCTGACGTTGCTATCCTGCTTGAGGGAGTGGTCTGAACATGGGGAAGCAGCTAGAAATGTGAATCACCTAATTATTAATTTCCAACTGTGATGAGAATTTGCTAGATATCCAACAACTTCCATATTACCACCTACATTTTAATCTTGATGTGTTTTAATGCAGGGGATCTTGTAAACCACCATCTGTGACCTAAATCAGAGCACAAAGTACACAGAGCATTTTGCAGGTTTGTCCCACTTCCCAGCTGCCTCTGTAATCATCTCATACTACTGTGCAATAGCCATTGGTTTGAGTCAAGGCAGCAGTGATTAAGAGCAGGTTGTGGCCTTTTAAAGAAAGTGCAGAATGCTTCTTTGCTTGATCCAGCTCAAATTCCTCTCCACAGACCTCTGAGGACTGCTGGGTTCCAGCTGTAACTCTCTCCTGCCAGAGGAAACATGCAGCCCATGTGATCCAGCACACCAGACCTATTGCAGGGGTTGCAATTTGCATGCATGCCTGCAGTCCCCTTGCTTTTTGGATGGCCAGCGGTAGGAATGTTGGAAGGGCTTGCAATGGCTTGGAGCTGTGGGGTTCGGTAGGATTCAATGCACAGCGGTGTTCCTGCAGCCTCCTCGTGTTCTCTCTTCCCTCCTCCTTCAGAGAAAGCTTATGGCTTGGCTGTCCCTCAGCTGAGGGCTGCTCTTTTACCAGGACTCTTCCAGTGGGTTTTTTCCCTGATGTTTATCCATGATGCCTGGTCTTTATGTACTTCAGCATACATTTTAAACATGCATAATTTATTACTTCTCCTTTAAAATATTGCTTTTTGTGTTCAGATAAGTTTGCAAAATCCTTGTATTGGTCCAATGTTTCATCCTTATCTGAAGATACTCAGTTCCAGTCACTTTTCCTACTTTACAAAGTGATGTGAGTTCTGTAGCCTCATTATGGGTTCATGGGAGATGAATACTAACCTGCCTTGTTTATTTTTAGGTCTTGGTTATGGACCCCGGTGCAAGTCCATTGGAAAAGGCATCTGCAACAAAATCACCAGCAGTCCCATGACAGTTCAGCAGCTGGGACCTGTTTCACCTCCTGCTAATCTGGTTTCAGCAGCATGCAACCAGATCAGCCCTAGCTTACAGGGGTTTATGGATGCTTCCAGCCTGAGTGCTTCTCCATCAGATACAAGGTCCTGAGTTACTTTTTTATATTATTTTAATTCCCCTGTAATTTAAACGCAACCTTTCTTTTGATTAAAATGGCCTAAATGATGCTCTGTTATGCCATGGGAAATTTAATTCAACACAATTGAATTCACATTAGCTATAATCATACTGTTTGGGTCATTCAAATCATGGGTGAAATTTGGCCACACATTTTCTATGTTCAGTAGGGCTTTTTTGTTAGATAAAGATTTTTATAGTCATTTAACTATGTCTTTGTACTAAAGACAGGAAATGTTATGGAGGGTGAAAGCAGAAATAGTCCACGTTACATCTTCAGGGGCAGTGACCTGTTTTAAGCTTACCATAGTGTTATGTTGGTGCCTGTCAGGTAACACTAATGTCAGACAAAATAAACTTAAATGTCTTCTAACGTTGCTCTCTCCTCATCGAATACCTTTGCTTTCAAATTAATTGTTTACATAATTAAGTTAATCAGATCAATTTTTCCCAGTCTGCACTGAGCCAGAAGTTAACTTTATCTGTGTTAGACTTGTGTCCCTGAAAACTTGTTCATTTTCCTACCTCTGGTGGGTAGTTTAATATAAACTATGGCCTCTCCCTGTAAATATTGCCTTTTTATATCACTAAAACAGAGATAAATATTTGTTAATTTAATTTTTAAATGCTTAAATCACTTTTGAGATTATGGCTATGAGTATTGTTGACAAACATGAATGAAGGGAAGACAGGCATTTCACAACCTTCGTACAAATACATTAAGCACATCCCTGGACATTAGTTAAACATACAGTGAGAAAACATTCTGGTGTGTTATTTCAGAAGCTACTTCCCACTTTTGTAGATGTGAGTCGTGCAACAGTTGCCCTCTGAGTTGAAATGTAACTGTTCTTATTTACAAAAGGCCACAAGAGTCTCTATTCTCCATAACAGTTTACATTTTACTATAGCACTTTATTACAAGCCAAGGAACATTCTTGAAATAATTAAAGTTGGTATTATGTAACTGTAAGAAAACCTTGCTTTACTATAAGATCGTTTGTGACATGTCTGTCACTTCAGTTGAGAAGACCAAGTCCCTTGGGACAATTTAAGAAAATAATTATGCTTCTTATGTAAACATATCAGGGTGAAACATTCAGTGCTAAGATGACGACAAATGACAAAACCAGGGACATGTCTTTGCAACAGAACAAACCTGGTGATATAAAAATATCATTAGGTAATTACTACTTACTTAATAAGTTTTAGGTGTGCCTGTGTGGTTCCAAACACTGTTATTTTTATCTGAATGTGTGGTGGGGTGTACTATGACAGTACTGAGTTATACATTTTTGGTTTTATTTTAAAGAAACATTTACTAAGGGCGAACTGAAGTTGAAACTCTGGCAGAATTGAGGCTCTAGTGTCCCTAGAGTCTCTTTTAATGATTTATCAATGAAGTTGTTATAAAATCAGTTTGTCACACAAAGAATGTCCATTTCAGCAATTTTGCCCTCAAATTGACTATTTTATAGGGCAAAACAGGTTTAAAGTCAGATTTTAATTCACAGATTGTGGAAACACTTTTTTCTTTTTTTTTTTTTCCAAATTGCTTCAGCAATAAACTGTATTTGCCTAAACTGATTGCCTAAGAAGACTCCATAATCCTTCATGGGCTGAGTGCCTTCTCTGGATTGTATCTCTTGGGCGTCATGAACTGTGCTCTGGCAGCTCAATCCAAACCAGATTATTTGCTGAATTGACCCAAATCAAAACAACTTGGTTTTATTTTACTGTTGGAAGAAAGAAAAAGGTTGGCAAAATTGGAGTTTTGCTACAGATAGCATCAGATTTTGGTATATAGACCATGGGGGATAAAACCTTCCCCATTTTTTTTTTTTTTTGAGAGTTTCCCAAAACCTTTTCCAGATTATTCGGTTGTGCTGCTTGAAACTAGATGTAATACTGCTGTTTGCTTTGATGCAAGTCAGAAAATGACCTAGGAAAAAGCAAAGGGTTCTTGACTAGTAAAACAGAAGACCATGTAAAAAGATAAGAAAACATAGTTTTCACTCTTCCATGTTATGTTTAAGATTCTGGGTTATACTGGACACTGTGGCCTCTGTACGCAGAGGGAGAATAGAAAGTAATTGCAGAAATCTCTTGTAAATGTTCATAAAAGATCTAGTCGAACTCAAGGTGGTTTAGGTTACAATAAGCAGACGTCCCAATTAATACCATCTCAGAGGTATTCCTAGCCTTTCATTTTCATTTTAGGTATATTTATTTTCCCCCAGAAAACTAGTCACAGCATAGGCTGGGTTTTAAAGAAATTGTTTTGGGAGCTGGAATCTTTGTTACTTTTGAATTTAGAGGCTTAAGTGAGAACCAAACTTCTTCAGATTATCTGGCTCTTACTTATTGTATACTTGACATTCTGGGCCAACTTTTTGTCTTATTATGAGACTCTGAAAATGCAGTTTTTCTTCAGCTTCACTGATGGGAATGTCCCTTTGTGTTAGGCATTAGTAGCTTTTTGAATGACACGGTCCTACTATGCATCTGATTAAAATTCTTGATGTTACGAAAATAGACTTGTTATATTGATGCATGATTTTTTTTCCCTACTTATAAAGCAGAAAATATAAATTTAATCAAACTGGCATAAACTCCCCTATTTATATTTTCCAGATATAAATATATATGTAGCCTAGCCTGGAAAAATCAAACCTTACTTACTTTCCTTGCTCTGACGAAGACTGTGGATCTGTATTTGGGGTCACAACATGCTAACATGATTTAACTGGCCTGTAATGAACTGTGCTGTAACAAAGCCTGTTGATAACAGACCCAACAGCCTGAATCTTTTTTTTTTTTTCCCACAAATAATTATTCCTTCAGATCTAAATCTTACACAAGATTGACCTGATATAGGCATCTCATTTTTCTTATTTCTCTCAATGCAAATTGTAGTCAGCATGTTAATTGTGCTTTTCATCAGTGCTCTGTTTTGAAAGTGCCATTTAAACCCTGATGGAATAACATAACCTTCATAACAGTACCCTGTACTGACATTCAGCCTGGACAGGATGTTTCTTATTCTGATACAGCAAATCAACCATCCGTTAAAAAGCAAGTATCTTGAGTAAAGGGGTGTTTACCTATCTATCCCATAGGTCACCACAGCAAGGCTGGGTGATATTTAAAGCTACATTTTTGCTGTTTGTGAGCTATCTCAGTGTACAGACATGGCACCTGCAAACTACCTCTTCTCTCCCTTAGCCTATGCCAACCTTCCCCACTAGACAAAAAGGGGCTGAAGGGGCAGCCATGATGCCCTGAGCACCAATTCTCCTCCTCCAGCTCTTCGGCAATGACTGGGCTGTGTTCTTGCAGCATGATGCAGTCCTTAAACCAAAGTCACTGCAAACTGACTTCTCTTTCTTCATGTTGGTTGACTTTCCAGTGCTGGAAAATGCTGTAATACCAAGTAGTTGGAAAAAAACGATCACTCAGGGAGTGCGGTGGTCATGTGGTGGGCAGATTAAGGTAATACAGACACTGTGATTTTTCAGGTTTAGCCTCTGTGGCTAGAACTGAACATGGAAAGCTGTATTCGTTTCTCTTGCCTGAATGACTTTACCTAGCATTTCGATATATTCTTTTAACCTTGCTGATCTAACTGAAAGATAATCCATAGATCTCAGAGGTGAAAAGTTGATTTACCAAGCAAAATCATGGAAATTTGGTAAATATTGCCATATTCACTGGGAATATCTCCAGAGCCTTTGTTTAGGGTCTGTTCCTCTTGGGTTGACTGATGTAATTTTAAATGGGATTCAGATCCCCAGTTTTAGCCTACCACTAATTCTTAAATTAAGTAGTTTCATGTATCTCCACTGAAGCTGCAGTCACTGCAGTAGGACTGTGGGGCAGACATACAATGCAATTATGAGCCTTAACAGATCTGTCCCGTGGATCCTCATTTCCTGAAGCAGTGTCTATGAGAAAATCTTGCACAACTCAGAAGCAACTGCAATATTGCTTACATTGAGTAGGCATCAAAACTTGCTCCCCTATTAAAAAAAAAAGAAGCAAGTAAAATACGTAGAAATGCCTCCTCAAAGGTGTTTGCTGTAACTGTCTGTATCAAAAAAGAGATGAGATTTGTTTTTAGAATTTTCTTTATGATGCATACTTCCTCTTTTAGAAATTTGAAGTTTGTAGTACTATAAAACCATGCAGTAAAATAAACATAAATAACTGACTATAGGAACTTACCTTTGTAAATAAGAATACATTATTCCTTGCATACATGACAGTTCCTTTGGATTACTGCATGTAAATATTTCATATACTGTTTACTTAGCTTTAAGAAATATTTTTCAACACCTGGTATTTAAAGTACCTGTTAACACTTATTAGCTGTCTTTTTTTAAGTTAATTTGACCACCTAGGAGGCACTATTGTGTATCTTGGTTTTTTATGTGAGAAGCTGAGAAGCAGTGATTGAATTGTCCATCTTAAAAAATGTATTTTAGATTTAGAAGAGAGACTAAATTTCCTATGTACTTGATCCACCATTTAAATTCTATGCTTCTTCAGAAGTGTATTGTGAAAATAATAAACCCAAAAATTAATCCCCAAAACATAAGATGCAGAGACTGTGAGATTTCCAGGTTTATCTAGATCCATACCTGCTTCTTCCTGCTGTTAGACCCCTTAGAAGTAGAAATGAATACACTGATAGCACCACTGGCTGGCAGCAAATGCAGCTCTGCCAAGGTGTGAACTGGAAACATAAAGACATAAATCCACTTGGCCTCTACCCAGGATTTGCACCCATGAATCAGAGACCCTGATGTCCTTGTATTTCCTTTTTAAACCTTTCTGTAGAAAACAATATTGTTAAGAGCTTATGAATTCTTTTTTTAAGCTACCTGTAGGATATTTGCAGCATAAACAAGTTTCATAATATTTCTGTGAAAAACCAATGATAACAGAAAGATTACACTTTCATGAAAAATTTTGATTGCTGACTTGGAGGCAGATACATCACCAAATCACAACTAAGTAAACCCCTTCAACCAGTTCTTCTACATTATTCATTTATTTTGTTTGTTTTGTAAAGTTAGATATTATCTGTATTTATAAACTTGAGCTATTTCTGTAGAGAATACTATTTGTATGCATTACAATTGGCAAAGTCATTCAGGTTAAATATTTATTCTTTATTAATCAGTTTTCTTCCCGTTCTTTGCCAACGAAAAGAATAGTTAACTCAAATCAATAGGAGTTTCATACAAAGCAGGAGCATAATGCTTTGGCTTCAGAAGCCCAAACCTATTTGCACCAGAGCTGATGAAAAAAATTGCATTGATTTCTGCAGTGACGTATCAAGAACCTTTACAGCAAATTTTCTTCAAAATCTTGACATTTTAAAGTTGGTTTCCTAAATGACCTTGTTACATATGTATTGCCTGTGTATGTCTGCTGGTACATTGAGAGTGCTAAGGTTGAATACCTAGAATTAGGGAGAACTTTTCTCACGTGTAGCCTTTCTTTAATTTTATTCGTGTGTGAAGACAGAAGAACCACTGTTGAATTGTCTAACTGCTTACTTACTTTATTGTGCCTTTATTCTAGGTCACTCTTGTCAGCCGAGTCTCTGGCCTCTACAACGTTAAGTTTGCCAGAAAGTCAGTCCACTTTGAGTGTTAAGCAAGAGTGGTCGCATGGGTGCAAGACGCTTCCTTTTGTTCCTCCTGACCAAGGTTTACAAAATGTCAGTGAGCTGGGTGACTTACTAAATTTTTCACCTGGAACATCTGTGTCCGGTAACTGCGTCTGTAATTCATTACCGTCCTACTTATATGGCATGGAAAATAAGCATTCCCCTTACTCTAGTCCTTGCCATTCCTCAACCCAGTCTCAGTCAGTCCGCTCCAAAAAGAGAACACTGTCTCTATCTCCTCTGTCTGACGGCATTGGTATTGACTTCAATACAATCATCCGTACATCCCCAACCTCTCTGGTGGCCTACATCAACAGCTCCAGGACATCACCAGCAAACGTCTCCCCACAGCCTGAGGTCTACGGACATTTTTTGGGAGTGAGAGGAAGCTGCATACCCCAAACTGCCCAGAAAGGCCTACTCATGGCTAATGGTAACGCCACCTTCCCAGGGTACGTTGAGAATGGGGCTGGTGAGTACCAGCGGATGCAGCAGCTGGAGCAAGCTAGCTTGCAGATGGCCGCCACAAGTAACATGGTGATCCAGCAGAGCGTGCCGCCCATGGACAATCAGACGGTGGGTGTCCTGAAAAATGAGCGGCTGGGTGATTTCTCAGGCCGTACAGTCGATATGCCCCCTCCACCCCTGCTGCCACCGCCTCCTCCACAAGGGCCACCCCCACCATACCATGCTCACCAGCACCGGCATCCGCACAGCCTCCCCGGTCGCATTCACCCGCTGCCTGTGCCGCCTCCTGCCCCAGACTCCCTGCTTGACGAAGATGGTGAGCTAGATGATTACAATGACAAGCATGGCTGTCGCTGGCTTGACTGCGGTGCTCTGTATGACCAGCAAGAGGAACTTGTGCGGCACATAGAGAAGATACATATAGACCAGAGGAAGGGAGAAGACTTCACTTGCTTCTGGGCAGGGTGCCCACGAAGGTACAAGCCATTTAATGCCCGTTATAAACTGCTGATTCACATGAGAGTCCACTCAGGAGAGAAGCCGAACAAATGCACAGTAAGTCTGAATTCTGTCTCACCAATAAAATGCTCTCTATGACTTATGAAAATATAGAGAAAATGTAATTTTGCCTTTGTTTTTCCTAGTTAATGGTGTGCTTTTTTAACTGGTCTGTGTGAATGAATGTCTGCTCCATCTTTCTACCTCGATAGAAGGGAAAGGTATTCTTTAATTTGATATGTACTGACAAATAGGATTAGACAAAATTTTGTTTTCTAAATTTACAAACTTACTGTAGACTGCAAAAGTGACATGGTAGATCTTCATAAAGCAAAACTTCAGTACTATGAGCACTTAAGTATCTGCATGAAGGATACAAGCAGGGAAAGTGTTGCAGAATAAATGACACGATTGTCCTGAAATATTCTTGCATCGTGTTACTCCTTTTCAACTTGAGGAATTTTCAGGATCTTGCATAATGTTACTATGAGAAACTGAGAAGACTTGGGTATTTTTTTAAGGCAGTTGTTCGTTTCATTACTAAAAAAAAACCCAGACCCACAGCCCTGTTTCCATGAATACAGTAGGAATGAAACACATAACAACTTCTGTTCACAGATTGTAGCAGTGAGCATTCAACCCCCAAAGTCATGTTTTTCTTGCTGTTTTTCTTAGGGTCACCACGAGTCACTCTCACACATATGTAATCACATGGGGTAGCAATCTAGCCAGTAAACCCAGTTTATGTTTAGACTCCAGTGAACCATCTATAATCTCTGTAATTCAGATTCTTGATTGGCCTTACATATAGTCTGTATTTTGATGACGATTCGCTTACCCGTACTATGTGCTTATTTAAGTGACAGCAGAAAGTGGCCTCACCAGATCCATTTCCAGTCCTCAGCATAACATAACAAAACAATGAATATATAATTTCTAGGAATATCTGCTGATTATTACTCACTCGAAAAAAGCATATTTGTTTATATGCTGTGAAATATAAATTGGTGCTAGAAGTCTACTTCAGTGTGTGCCTAGTTAAATAATTTTCTTACCATGATGTAGATGTTTGTTTGTACAGTAGATAGTAGAAAGTTTTTTCTTTCACTTTTGTTACTTCAAAGGGCCAATCTCCTTCAGGGACCGCAGATATCTTCCCAGGTTTCTCTCTTGAATTTAAAGGACCTGGTAGAGATTGTGTCACAACACTAGAAAGACTCTTTACCCTTCTGTTTTGTCACACCAGAGCCTGAACTCAGGCTGTCTGCTCTCTGAATATTGTTTTCAATAGTCTCTTTTCTGCTCTCCATATATATTGGATCAGAGTTTACCATTAATTTCAGTTCCTCCTCTGGGATTCCTTATCAGCTTTGCGGGGAGAGAGAGAGAAGGAGCAAAAAGAATTATTAGGAATCAGGGAAGTAACTTTTCAAGGCAATAGCACATGGGAAAAAAGAGACGGAGACAGACATCAGCAGATGAGTGAGGACAGACAACAGTATGAAGAAAGAGGGCAGGAGTGAGGAAAGAGCACTGTAAAAAGAGTAATGCAAGTACCCAGGGTCTTTTTAGTAGGAGAATTATGATGAGGGATCCAGTAAGACTTGGGAAAACATTATGTTAGTAGCAGTCTATACTCCCTGCCCTGCCTGCACAGAAAGGATGCTCACAGTGACCTTCTCATGATTATGAGGCCTCTTTGAGGATTCCTTAGCTTTGAAGGAATCATCATTCATTGATGATAAATATGTTAATGTGTAAGTGGATAAGGTACTTCATATGATAATGTTTTTGAGATTATTAAACTAAAGTGTGTGCCAAGTCATGCTGTGTCACAAAAAAAAATGAGAGGTGTCTATATTAGCTTCTCAAAGAGTGATTGCTTTCATAAACACGTGTGATGTTTAAGTGTGATTAATTTTACTGAATTTCAGCAAGTATTGCTGGATAGTGCCAAGAAGTTTGCATATCAGAAGCAGCAGCCGCATGCTTATCTTGCTTTCATGTTTACAAGTGTAATGAAATGTAGAAATATTCAGGGTGACATGATAACCCTCATAATGTACATGTAAATCTGGAACATAGGCCCCCTTTCTTGGGACAAGGATGCAGAAATGGCATTCTATAGCAGGGTTTGAGTGAAACAGCTTGCTGCTTTCTTCCCTTACCATTTTACAAATGGTGTGAATTTCGAAAAAATGTATTTGGTTTTCTAATACCAAGGGACCATGGTCTGGAAGTCTTTCAGTGTATTTAGGAAACTGTACTTCAGCCGGACTTCTTACCTTTCTCACCAAGCAGTGAAATTTACAATCATATCAATATAATTTAAGATTTTAAACTGAAATTTTCAGTGAGGTATTAGGGAGATCAATTTGGCCAAGATGATCATGAAGTATGATTTCTGTAAATAACAAAAAATTGTGCCAGACAAATCCGAAACTTTTCACCAAACCTTTATTAATTTATGCATTTAAGTGATAAATCAAAACAATCTATTCATAATCTTTATTTGTCCACCTAGGATCTTTCTAGAATTTTTTTTCTGGTTCTATATGTAGGATACCTCTTTCTCTAAAATAATTATGAAGTAAAATTCTACATCCACTGCAGTTTGCAGACTAATAAGAGGCAGTCTGGTAGACCAAGCAGGGAAGGGAAAATCCCAAATACACATTTATTATGTGAACCAACGAGATTTACTACAGACAATATAGCAGAAGTAATAGGTCTTTGGGAGGAACTAAATGTAATGTATCAAGACATCCTATAATCAAAGGCAGCCAGTTACACTAGTCACCTTAGTGACATCACGCACTAGTCATTGTGTGAGCATTGTATGTGTTGACGGTTCCTAACATTTTGCAAGAGACAATCTTCTCATCAAGCATATATTGCAATGGGTCCTAGTCAGTATGTTTATCATGCAGTACTTGTTTCTATGCAGCTGAGCATTGAAAATGTATTATTATATACCATGTTGTATATCCCTATGGATTACTGTGATAGTTCAGCAAGCTTTGTGAGGTTTTATTAATACAAGGCCAGGGCTACTTCTAAGTTATATTACTGTAACACTAATAGAGATAATGCATAATCAGATGCACAACTAATTATAAGCTGAACTTCATAAAGTCATTTTATTCTTCTCTGCTATCGCTCTGTGGTGATGAAATAATATATTTGAAAAGAGACTTGAAGAACAGCTAGGACTGCAGTACTTGATGTGCTTATAGTTAAAATCAGAGCCAAGCAGAATATTCCTTTGACCTCAGCATTTGTTTTGGCACATCTCAACTGGTTTCTATTTATCTATGTAACAAAAATTTGAAGTGATGAACTATAGCTACAAGTGACACTCTAGTCATTAGTTCCTTCTTGTTCTGGATGAGCAGTCTTTGATTCTGGAAGATAAAAGTGGTGTAGGGTGAGTATTAATCAGATAGCAGCACATAAAAACATGTGACGATCATGACAATCAGATCCCAACTTAAAAGTCAAGCATTCTTAAGGTCAAAAACTCAGAACATGTCCTTCTGTTTGAAGGTAGCTAGGGTGGAGTGGAAAACAATTGCATACTGGTCCTGATAGATTTATTTCATATTATTTTTTTCTGTGTATCAGGCTCTTTTTTTTCAGCTTTAACTGAATTCACTGCCAAAGCTGCATGTTCAGATTAGGTCTTC
Organism: Grus americana; assembly: GCF_028858705.1. Lineage (NCBI taxonomy): Eukaryota > Metazoa > Chordata > Aves > Gruiformes > Gruidae > Grus > Grus americana. The sequence goes on along the minus strand of NC_072891.1, from coordinate 31,329,146 downwards.
AGAATTTGATCCAATATACTTTCTCTGTGTACTGAAAAATCATGGTGTATTTTTCGTTCCTGCCCACTTTTAGTAAATTGGTGCTAAAAAACGCACTTTGATTTTAAAAAGTGTGAATTTCACAGAATCCTGCATTTTATTTTATATGGAAGCCAAAGTAGATGACTATGCTTGGATTTCCTTTAATACATGGAAATTTGTGAAGTTGAAGAGTACCTGCATACAAGAGACCTCAGCTGAAGTTGACTTGTTTGGAATAGGAATTCATTAAATAGCTATTAAAATGTATTGGGCTTTCTTACTGTTCATTAAAACATCCAACTTACTGCATCAGGAATGGTTCTTTTCAGTGACCTGGTGTAAAGACTAAAAAAAATTATTCATGATCTGGTAATTTGTAGTTAGTGTCTATTCCTAAGCTTCTTTATATAAAGTTAAAGAAGAAGAAGTTGAATGAAAAATTGATGTTGAAGTACAAGCAGTTAGTACGCCAGTGGTTGAGATAAAATCTGTAACATTTGCCAGCAGTTACCACACAATGGTATCTGAGTTTCCCTCAGATTTCCTCTGGATTGGAAAAAAAGAATTCTTGGTAGCTGTGGAGACTCCACAGTAGCAATTGGCAAATGCTGATTGTTTTGCTCTCTTTGGCTGTACCTTATTTTCTAATCAGTGTTCCTTCTTTTATAGTGAGTATTTCTGTACTTTTTCAAGTTCAGCTGCAATAAGAGGTACTTAATTAGCCTTATTATCATGCTATGCAAACAATAAGCTTAATATATTTATCCTGGTGTAAATAGCAACAGCATGTTGCTAGAGATAAATTGCAGGCTCTCTCTTTGCAGCTTCATTCAGGTACACTGGCAATGCTTCCCCTTTTGAAACTGCAATCTTTTTGCTTTCTGTAAATTCTGAGCTATGCCTCAGCACAATGCCATTAGTATTTTAAAGTACGGGATAGTAATACATTTATGGCACTTTTTATCACAGCTGCTTGATGTGATTTAAACCAATGAAATTGCTACTGTTCCTGTCAGATTTGAAGCCACATCCATTTAACATCTGCTAAATATCTGAAATTATCCCACAACACATCAGTCTACTAAGCACGTGAAATAGAAGGTATGGTTAAAAAGAAAGAACATAAAACACTTGTATAATACTTTTTTGAAACACAAGTAAACATCTTTGGGTGAGCATGAGTATTTAGATAGATGTGTGTGTGCTGTTTGAGGAACATGTACTTGGAAGGTGGTGTTTAAGATGAAATTTGGATTTAAACCAAGAAATGCATTCTGCAAAAATGATTGGAAATTTTTTTCCATCTTCAGGCTTTAGCAGTGTGCTTTCATATAGTATGTTATATGTGGCATGTACTATGTATTTTATGTACAGCATATGCCACTATTTCTTAATGGTAAGGAGAGACCATATCAGAGCCTATGTTGCACTGAAGTCTTGACAAAATAGAAACTATAAAAAATTTTAATTTGTTTTTGCTTACATACTTGCAGAAGAATTTTTCACTATGCTAAACTAGCAATTGAGCATCTAGTCTTAAACAGTGTTAAAAAAATCAGTAATCTAATTGTAGAGTCAGGTTGCTGGGAGTTAGAAAACACCAAGTTTATAGTGGCTATTTTTTCACTAATTCACTAAACTAATTGAAACAAATACCATGGAAAAGGCAGAGGTGTATGAGTAATTAGACTATATCATGGTATATAGACACAGAAAAGCTGAGTTTTAATTTGCAACTATAAAGGTAAGACTTCCTAACTCTCACAAGTTGGTGCAATCTTAGTAACATACTGTTTTTGATGGGGATGTTTTAGCTGTTTAAAGGAAAAACAAATTATGAATTGTGGGTGTGCCTCCACAAACAGCTCAAACTCATGTGATCACATCAGATGGCATCTAGCCCAAGCTAATAAATCTTACCTCTCAGCAATGGTACTAATGCTCTTTTAATGTTATTCTTTCAGTATGAAATATATAATATGTCCATAGTTCAAAATGTAATATGCATTTTTCCTGTGGCTGCTTAAGAAGCACAACTTCCACTTGAATGCATTGAGCACCTGAAGGCTTATGGTATCCAAAGTACTGACCTTTAATATCAAAGCATCTCTTTTGGCATTAAAAAATGCAAAGCAAACTCCCTTCTACATGCAGATGTAAAACTGATGACAGTGAAAAATGATAACCAGAGAACCGTATTTTATGTTACAGAATAAAATTTATGAAACTTCTAATTTTATTCTTGTTCTTCTAATGAATAATTTTATTTTCCTGTTAAGTATTTGAAGTAGCTTTTATTGCATTTTGACTTAGATATTTGGAAAATTTAAGACAGATTTTTAATGAAATTTTTCAAACAGGCTTTATTTTAGTTTCACTGTGATCCATAACATCACTGTGAAGTACCAAAAAATAACAGTGACTTTCCTGATTGCACAGAAACTTGTGTTTGTGTGGAAAGGTTTGGAATTTATTACCTCTTTGTGCCTGTCGATAGGCACAAAGATTATATTTTATTTATTTTCGTTTCCCTGTAGCGTGATTGTAATGGAGCATTTTGGAGATTTTTTTCATTGCTGTACCAAACTATAAATAAATGGTAAACTAAAAAAAGAAGCACGCTTAAAAAATTCTTCTATTTGAAATGTAAAATCCCAAATCAAACTTTGTATCTGCCAAAATTTCAATTGCAGAAAATTTAGAGGTTAGATTTTTTTGGTGGCTTGATTTGTATTGGTTTGGGTTTTGGTTGGTTGGTTTGGTTTGGTTTTTCATACTAGGGTTTTAAACTAGAAAAATATTTTAATTGAAAAAAACTAGAAAATTATTTTAATTCAAAACTGGGGCGCTGATGCTAAGGTTGTGGTTTTGGAGCACATTAATGCGAAGTATTTGGAAACTAGATTATTCTCCAAGCCATAAAATATTTTTAGATAAATTCTGCTCTTTTCTGCCAATTTTACCTTGCTTTTTCATCATCCCTGTTTGGTTGATGGCTGGACCTGTATCAGGAACAGAGTGAGTAAATGATGAAGCTTTCCATTTACTGATAGAAAAGCCTAACAATATCTGATGGGAAAACACAAAATGCAAGTTAAGATACAGTCACAACAGAAACCATTCCTAGAAAACATGAATCTGTTTTAAAGAAAGGATGAGAGAAGCAGAGGGAACTAGTTAATAGATTATAGTGTGCATTGCAATGTGACTTCTTCAGAAAGGAAATACAGTTTTAAGCAAAGGTAAACACACTGTCGGCTTTTATTCAGGTGATTGACACTGATTTCCTAAGGATTAGAGGTTTAATTAATGCTTCTGGTGTTCTGTGGAAAACTTCCCAGACATGTAAGTCTGACGGTTTATCTGTGAACATAGGCTTTAAAAACTAATGTTGAGAATTAAGCATCATAGAACAGTCATTGGATTATTTGTACAGAGCAATTAAGAAATGGAAAAATGCCACATTCCTTTTTGTGCGCATATGAATGTATGAGTTAAATATATTGCAAACCAAATGCAAATAAATATATTCTGAAGCATTTGGACATGCTAAGGTATTCTTTGATGTTTTTTTCAGCATTCCAATTTAGTTTAAGATATTTTTACTGACTTAATGTTTAATCGAATCAAGAGAAGGGACTGGTCCTGTGAATTTTTAAAGAGCAAGTTGCATAGCAATATTCTCATAGACTTTAGTGACATTCTTCCAGGCCAAATCCTGAAGTCAGTGACACACAGCTCAGTGATTCCATTGACTTCAATGGTATATTTTGAACGCAGGTTTATACACATATTTATGTAGAATCATAGAATCTTTTAGGTTGGAAAATGCCCTTATGATCATCAAGTCCAACCATTAACCTAGCACTGCCAAGTCCAACCACTAAACCATGTCCCTAAGCACCACATCCACATCTCTTTTAAATACCTCCAGGGATGGTGACCCCACCGCTTCCCTGGGCAGCCTGCTCCAATGCTTAATAACCCTTTTGGTGTAGATAATTTTCCTAACATGCAATCTAAACCTTCCCTGGCACAACGTGAGGCCGTTTCCTCTTGTCCTATTGCTTGTCACTTGGGAGAAGAGACCAACACCCACCTGGCTACAACCTCCTGTCAGGTAGTTGTAGAGAGTGAGAAGGTCTTCTCTCAGTCTCAGCCACAGTAGCCCAAACACCAAGGAAGCCAAGAATCAGTTTGATTCACTGTGATCCCTGGTAGCTGAGGTGACATTCAGCCCATGCTAAAAGCTTTTGTACTTTTGCAGATAAATACTTGCAGGGTAAGTTTCCAAAGTACTTGGACAATATAAAGATTAAGCACTGTTCAGAACATGATTATAGTGGACTCTCCCTATAAATGGTTGAAATAGGCTTCTTGAACAAAGATATTGCCAGTACAGCCAGTGAAGTGGAGTCCTCTGCTAGAGAAAGGCAATTGCTGTTCTTGTGTTAACAGAGCTTGAATAACTTCTGAACAAACATTTCTGAACAAGGCTGTGTGGAGACAGGGAGATCTTTTTAGAGGTAGTAACTGTGAAAGTACAGTCTGTGTCTGTGTAGAGTGCCGAACTAACTGGGAAAAGGAAATTCAGAAAGAGGAGCTAGTGAGGATGCTGTGACTGTTTTGTCTAGAACTGCCATGGGACTTGGTTAGCTCATTCAACATATCTGGGTTTGCTAAACATTAATACAGCTACATGGTGATTGTTTTGTGATGTCACCTTTATATACTGATAGTGCTTGTTTTTCCTATCTGTTAAACACTATTTTGATTTAGGTTTGATACTTTCTTGCCATCATTTTGAGAGATATATATCAACTTTATTCCATGAGTACTCAGCTCTTGAGAATTAACAAACATCATTACAAAGTTCAAGATCACAAGTGAATTGTGTTAGAGACATGTCACTGTGGTAAGAAATTCTTTTTTAAGAGCTGTTTCTGCATGAAATGTTGAAATGTAATGTTCCTCATCTGTCCATGAAGCAGTGTGCTTGATACAAAGAGTTATAAATAATTCCCCTCTCTCTCTTTTCTCCCTCTTTGAATGCTTTCTATTGGTCATCAACTGGCACAAGCTCAAGGAAAAGATGACAGCGTTCTTTTATGGGTACTCTTGGTACATTTCTATAAATACATTCAAACAAAACTAAATTGCTTTGGCTCTTTACTATATTCTTTACTGTTTAACATTTGCAGAATTGCCTCCAGTGTTAATCAGATGTAAACATCAAGCAATGCCACTGTTCTTCTTCAAGGTCTGTCATACTGCTGATGGATGTATTTTCCTAGTAACATTTAGATTTCTGTTTTAAGAAATTACAGCTATGCAAACAAGCTTATCTGGGCCAACAATAAAAAATCATTGATTCTAATTAGGAGTCGTCACATAAGAGAAAAATACAAAGCTTCTTTTGTTCCACGAAAAGCCTGCTTTGCCTGCTTGCAAAAATACATGGATTTCTTTCCAGTGGCTTTACATAATTGGTATGACAAAGTTTCAGTCCTGTGATCTTACAGTTTCCAAGTGATTCAGACACACTTGTCGAACTTTGTTTAAAGTATTTGATGGTAATCTGTTACAGAAGTTGTAGATGGCATGAACATGAGGTCTGCTTTGTTTGGTTAAAGGAGTGGGCTATACATAAACTGAATTAAGGTATATTTATGTTGAGACTGCTGAGATAATTGAGAGTCCTTTTTTAAAAACGAGCCACTGTTGAGAAACAAGGCTGCTTAGCTCTGACTGACTCACAAGGACTCTTGGCTTTTGAATGCCCGGACAAATGTGGTCTGAATCCATTGTAAATTAACAATGTGAGCTGCTAAGTTTTGACACTGATTTTATGTCTGCACCAGTGAAGCAGGTCCATTATCGCATAACTTGTCAAGGAAAGAGACATACAGATTCAGCATATCCTGTAGAAATCATTATAATTGATAGCTCTGCACGCAGAGTGATTGAAAATATACAACACATCACCAGTTAAACTCAGACTGTTAAACTCAGTTAAATGGATCTCTGTGAAGCCTGGGTTGGGAACATGGCATTTCAGTGAATTAATGGAGAGTTTGGTTCCAAATTAAAAACAAGCCATCTGCAAGATTGTTGATCTGCTTTAATTGTGATAAGGTTCTCAGAAGTCTGTCATGCGTATTTGTGAGAGCTGACATTTCCTCTGAAGGCAGAGGTCTGCTACTTCTGCTTCTGGTTGTCAAGAGTTGCTGAAGGGCCACTGAACGCTACACTAATCTCAAATACTGAGTCTGAATCATCACACATCTTGAAAAATGGTGATGGCCCCTTTGGAAATTCATCTTCTCCCCTCATCCTTCAGCCACCCACAGTGAAAATCTTCAGAGTTAATTTTGTCATTTCTTTTACACTTATCAGTGCAAGATGCATAGTGGTCATATGTTGCAGATAGTCTTTGCAAGGCTTAGAAAGCAGCAAAAATGAACTCATGATAGCAGGTTCTGTTTACTTACTGTAGCTCTTATACTTCTTTCATCATACTAGTATCTGGGTACTTTATTTTTTTCCATTATGTAATAAGAGAGGGATCACTGAATCCATCACCATGGGCTTTTGCAGATGAACTAAGGCTAAAATCCTAGAATCATAGAATATCCTGAGTTGGAAGGGACCCATAAGGATCATCGAGTCCAACTCCTGGCTCCACACAGGACCAGCCGAATCACAGCACATGACTGAGAGCATTGTCCAGACGCTTCTTGAACTCAGTCAAGCTCGGTGCTATGACCACTTCCCTGGGGAGCCTGTACCAGTGCCTGACAACCCTCTCAGTGAAGAACCTTTTCCTGATACTCAACCTAAACCTCCCCCATCGCAGCTTCATTCTGTTCCCATGGGTTCTATCACTGGTCACCAGAGGGAGGAGATCAGCACTTGCCCCTTCCCTCCCCCTCGTGAGGAAGCTGTAGGCTGCAATGAGGTCTCCCCTCAGTCTCCTTTTCTCTAGGCTAAACAATGCAAGGGACTTCAGCCTCTCCTCATACATCTTCCCCTCTAGACCCTTCACCATCTTTGTTGCCCTCCTTTGGACACTCTCCAATAGTTTTATGCCGTTTTTGTACTGTGGCGCCCAAAACTGCACGCAGTACTCGAGGTGAGGCCACACCAGTGCAGTGCAGAGTGGGACGATCACTTCCCTAGACCAGCTAGCAATGCCATGCTTGATGCACCCCAGGATACGGTTGGCCTTCCTGGCAGCCTGGGCACACTGTTGACTCATGTTCAACTTGCTGTTGACCAAGACCCCCAAGTCCCTTTCAGCATGGCTGGTCTCCAGCATCTCATCGCCCAATCTGTACGTATAGCCAGGGTTGCCCCTTCCCAGGTGCAGAATCTGGCACTTGCCCTTGTTAAACCTCATGTGGCTGGTGATTGCCCAGTTCTCCAGTCTTTCCAGATCTCTCTGCAAGGCCACTCCACCCTTGATGGAATCAACAGCTCCTCCCAATTTGGTGTCATCCGCAAACTTGCTCACAACACCTTCTAGTCCTACATCCAAGTCGTTTATGCAAACATTAAAAAGAACTGGCCCTAAAATGGAGCCTCTGGGGAACCCCACTAGTGACTGGCCACCAGCCTGATGTAACCCTGTTTACCATAACTCTTTGGGCCCGACCCATCAGCCAGTTGCTCACCCATCGCACTATGTTTTTGTCAAACTGTATGCTGGACATTTTGTCCAGAAGGATACTGTGAGAGACAGTATTGAAAGTTTTACTGAAATCTAAAAAAATGACATCAACTGGCTTCTAGTTTATGCTGTATTTTGCTGGTGTGACAGACCCTCCATTACCATCAAGCAAAAATACCTGTTCGGCAAGGAAAAGGTACACCTGGCCACTCTCTGAACCTGAGGGAGACAGAGAAGACTGAAGTGAGCTGAATAGGGAGAATTCTTGATTGCTTATAGGAAGGAGGACTGGGTTCATCCAGCCCCTGGAGACTTCCGTGACTATGAAGTTCTGATAAAATTTTAGCTCAAAGATGTTAGGAGTTTTCAAAGAGGAACAAAAGATGGGAATGAACTGCTTTGGTAAGGATGAGTAACTACGAGAAGTTGTTGCAGTAGAAATGCAGTCTTTCTAAAGGAAGGAGAGTGAGACAAAACTATACTCTATTTATATACCCAGAAAATGAGAAAAGCTAGTAGATTATCTCTCAGCCCTCATCTGGAGATAACTGTTTTTTCCCTCAACAGTATGCAATATAACTGACAAGCACGAGGCCTTTAATGGCTCGGAGGACACAAGGCAATGTTGCAGCAGGGTGAGGCAGCTCCACATTCCCTTTTAGATATAATGAGGGAATCATGTCTCAGGTGTGGATACAGAGAGTATGTCTGGGTGTGTATGGATGTAGAACATTTCTATAACATACTATGCTGTTTGTAGAGACTGGAAGCATGCTGTGGTGCATCTTCTTAGACAACCTTCTGCCTGCATGGAGTGTTTTCTTGCTGCTGCTGCTTGTTTGTCTAGAGGTTGGAGAGGAAGAGCATGGGTGTGTAGTATGACTTTGACATGCTGTCATAAGGAAGACAAAAAAATTAGGCTAGCAGGCTTTGCATCATATGTGATGAGGACAGTACACCAGATTTGGCTATTCTTGTCTTATGCATACCCGCAATTTGCATTTTTCCCCACAATTTTCAACTTTTATAGACAGGATTATGTCAATTCTGTATTAGTTACAGTCTTTGTGAAATTCTGTGCAGTGGGAGCTGTATGCAACACTAATCATGGTATTTGGATCTATTCTGGCATGTATCCAGCAAGGTCAGAGTTTAGGCAGAGTCAGCTCACTTCTGTCTGGTTAAGACCATATAGGTACAATCCTCGTGGTCCTGAGAACCTCCTTCTAGAGTGACACTGCAGAAAATACAAGAACTGTTCTGTTGGTGTTTTAGAATCTGACTCATTACTTTGGGTTTGGTATATATACACTGTGGTGCTATGCATTCCATGAGTTTTCATTTTTCTTGAAAGACTTTTTTTAAAATGACTACTTCTTTTAATTCCTTCGCATGGTAAGAGTAAGCTGAATTAAATAGCTTGAACTCTTCCAATATTTGAATGATACTTGGAGTTCTTTGCATTAACTCATTCAGTATTTTGGCTTGCTTGATCACTAGACTTTCCAGAAACTGCATGTTTTTCTTTCTGAAGTTAAAAGTTTAGACAAGATGCAGTTTCTCTTTATGAACCATGGACCTAATTTACTAACAGATAGGCTTTTCTTTTTAAGTTTATTAAAATCTTTACAAAGAACAATGTTTTGACTTGAGTCCCAGAAAAATAATTGTCTGTTCTATAAATTTACAGTAATTTAATTTTTTCAAGGTCATGATCTGATAAAAGATTATGTCATTGCCATAACACCCTCCTCCCCAAACAGTCACCACTTCAAAAACACATGCAGATAAAGAAAATAATTTAAATGTGTTACTTGAAGTTGCACAGGAAGTTGTGAAGTATTTGATCTGTGTAGAAAAGACACATATGTTTTGGGAAAGCTGAAACAGTAAATAAAATACATCTGTCCCTGGTAAGGAGGAGGCACAGTGTGTTGTATTTATTGACTTATTTGCTTGCTTTATTTATTTATTTTCTTTGAGTATTTTCATCTGTATTAGCCTGTGGGATAAGATAAAATGCTCTGTTCTGAGGTTCTGTCTCCTGGTTCTGGTCATACCAGAGTTTCTAGCAATGTTTGGTCATCTAAGCGTCTTTGAGTTGTTGATATGAAGAACTGATGGACGCCTTCTCAAGTTAGGAAAAAATACTGTAGTTTTCTTCATTTGCTGATATTATTATATACAAGATTTTGCAGTGTCAGAAGACAAGCTAATCTACAGATATAGGCATTAAATTTCAAATGATTGTGTTACCAGAGTTTTGCATGTTACCGGCCACCTGCAAAGCTGTGGTAAATCATAATTTCTTAGTCCGCTACAGCTCCTGAGGTCAGACATGCATTTTATTTTGCATTTGAAATAGACTGGTTATATACATATGGCATACTACACCTCAACTAGCAGGTAGTAACTTGCAAAGCATTAGTATCCTGATGGCTTGCAAGTGTGCCTGTTGACTGCGTATGAGAAGGAACTGTCAGAATTGTAAGACATTCTGGGTGGTTTTCAATAACCCTGATTTTTAAAATATTTGGCAATTTTTGTAGATTAGCCCCATTTTTGGACAGGAAAATTCTGGAGCATATTGTAATTGCTAGGAAAAAAAAAAAACCTGTTAAAAATTGGAAGTATTTTTTCCTAGTTAATCATGACCTTGTAAAATGCACTTGAATCTATTAAATTTATACATTGGTTTCCATGGTGCAAAAACTGAGCCTTGCTATAAATCAACTGTTGATCATGGGTAGGGGCTTTGCGTCTGAGGTGAGAAATGAGGTGGAAGGGTAGGGAAGCAGCAAAGAGCTTGATCACTGTCCTTACAACAAAGATACCCAGAGTGTTTCTGCTGTGTTTTCTGTAGAGCTTTGAGCACTTCACAGTGCAATATCTGAACATCCTTGAACATGGTCTCCTGGGGAAAATGTCATAAGCACTTGGAACAACTTACTGGTGGTATTGAGGAGGTCAGGTGGATTTTATCATGCCCTTGTTTCATTATTCAAGAAAAGTTAATGAGATGCATCCTGACAAGCATGCACGTTTATCGTACATGGCCCATACACCTATCTCACAGGGGATCCATCCCAGGAAATGTGCAGTTTGGCCTCATTGACTTTCCATACAAGTGCCTGTGTTAGAATCTGGAGCTAGTTATGAATCACATTCTGATGTACAGAGGCTGTTTAAAACCTGTTTCACTTAGTTTTGCTTCATAAGGTGTATGTAAACAGAGACTTTGATTTTTGAGATCTGCAATTTCAGAACGCTCGATTTTTGTTTGTTATAAATATCTATTCGTAAGATATCTCTTGTGTAAACGCACTGACTCCATTTGCTGCCTGTTAGAACAGCAAACAAAATATCTCGATCTTGGCTACTCGACAAGTATATGGTCTTCATGGTTTGTGGTAATAAAAATATGTTAGCCTTAGTGTGGATGCCCTTTGGTTTAAGTGGTGATGTTCAGAATACTCACATGTTGGGGAGGATCACAAGTTTTTCTCTCATCTGTTTGAGTAATTATACCATCTGGTGTATGGATGGCAGAACATTAATTAGATTGCTAGAGGTGTATTGAAAAGTAACACAGGTTTAGGCCACTACAAATAGCTAAGTTGCAAGACACTAATTCTTTCACAGAAATAACAGATTTCTTCTGAGAAACTTGGATGATTCAGAAATATTTGAACATAAATAAAGTCCCAAGTATCACCATACCCTGTAAGAATAACTAAAGCTGACTGTGCTAGAGCTGTAAACAAGATTCTCATCTTGCTAAACTTGCATTGAAATTCCAATTGGCAACTGGATTTGTACATTTTAAATAATACCAAAGTAACAGAACAGCATATGCTGTCCTGTCATTTGACTTTTTCTAATGAAAATGGCTATTATTGCTTAACAATGTCATTAGTTTTTTATACTAATCTCAGAGTACCTGCGTAACAACTTTTTGTTTTATTAAGATATTAAACATATATTTTACTTTTTAAATATAAAACCTGCCATCAATGATATGAAAGCATTCTTAAACATGGAAGCTTTTTCAGTGTTGCTGTACAAACCTATAAAATGGTAACCTTATTTTAAAATGCATTTTTCAGTTAGTTGTAAGTAGAAGAAAATACCTCTGTGTTTCAAGGACTGATAACCTCTCAAGTAGAGAACAAAACTGACTTCTCACTTTGGGCAGGAGAATGGGAATGACAGCAGCATGGATAAGTGGCTTTTCCTCACCTGCCAGTGTACAACGGTAACTACAAAACAGCTGACTCTGGAGTAGTATTGACTGCTGACTTTTTTAAAATGCATGCCTGCATTGTGTTTTGTCCATTGAAAGAAATGCTGTAAAGGCCTTAGTCTGCAATCAATTAATCTCCTAGAGTAATTTGTTTGCCTGGTTCTGTTGCCAGATCTACTGTCCAGGTACAAGCCACTTTTTGTGGTGGATAAAGAGACTTAGCTGATAAAGCAGTTTATTAAGTTTCTCTGCTGTAAAGTACATTGATCTTGCTCACGGAAAATGTTAGTACTTTCTCCTTTGTTTGAAATGTACCTCTATTTTTCCAGTAATTGTTGTCTGTGACTTAGATCTCATTAGGATTATGCCAAGGTCACTGAATGGCATGTCAGCTTAATTACAGTGGCTTTCAAGCTGAACAGTTCTGACTCACAAATAGAAATCCACAGTTAGGTAAATGAACAATCTGAAGTCTCTGAGTTGCATACCATGCAACGCTTAGCTCTTTGCAGTAGGATGCTGAGTGAAGACAGTGTTCCTTGGCTCCAGTGAACTGCAGCTGAAGTTCAAAAGCCCTTGAATTGCAACAGCTGAAGCATTGGCCATAAGTTGCAGTTTTTAACTGTCTAATTTTAAGCAGTTTAGAAATGAACAGGCCTCTATTATCCCAGTTGAAAAGTTGAGTAACAGTGGTGGAAAGTGTCAGATGTCTGGTACCTTAAAGGAAAGACATCTGTTAACAACAGAGTGACTTGTCCATTGCAAACAGTGAAGTATTAAATAGTTCTAAGCACGCCACAGGAAAAAAAGAAAAAAAAAAAAAAGATAATATCCAGCTATCAGGTTAAAAATCCAGTTCTTAAGGAAAGGCATAAGCAGCCTGCAGTCTTTTGCCCCAGAAGTTTCCATGTGTTGAAAACAACCTTATTATAATTATGTCAGGGCATGTGTCATTGTATGTGTTGCTGCTCCAAGATCTTAAATCTTTCTGCAGCTGGATGATGTGACCCACATAAGAATTCTGTTTGCAGTGAGAGGCAGCTCCCATTTTTAGTGGTCTCTGTTTCTTTTTAAACTTTGTGTTTTACCAAACTGACATCCATATATCTTATAGATCAGACTGCCATGTGCTTCTATAATATAATTGGCTTTATTTTCCACTTCAAAGCTCTTTTGCAGTGGTGCTTATCTACACAAACATCAGGTGGATCTAATAAATATGTCAGAATACAGAGGAAAGCAGAATACAGCAAGAAACAGAATCTTTTTTCATGCATTCCCAAGTAGGTACATCAAGAAAATTTATCATTTATACTTATAGTGTCAGATGTTTTTAGGTACAGGACAGAGAAAAGTGCATTTTTCCAGTCAAAAAAGAAAAAAAAAAAGTTTAAAAAAAAAAGTGTAACTTTCTTATAGTCCCAGCAGTTAAAATAAGTGAAGTATATGGGAAATCTCCATTGGCAATAGACATAGTCAGTTACAGTGGTCAGACCTATGCAGTGGTCAACGGGAGAGTTGGGTATCATGATCAGGTTAAATTATGGTCCAGATCAAAGAAGCTAAGAAATGCACTGTTTCAAAAACCTTGCCAAGGGCATCCAGCATCTAGCGGCTGAAAACAGCAATCTAAGGAGCCTGTGCTGTGAATTTGGATTTGGGCTAGAATGGAAACCTAAGCAGACCATGAGCAAATGGTTAAAAAGCAGTAACTAGAACAGAGCAGTAAGGACCAGTGATTCCTGTCCAATACAGGATGAAGACCGGTGCAGGGCAAGCAGGGATTAGGGCTGAGCAGTGAATGAATATCTCAGCTGTATGCTAGGGGCTGTATCCTATGAGCCGTGTCCTGGTTCTTCCAGGCTACTCTGTCAGTTTCACAGGCTTGCTCTTCATCTCCTGGAATATTGATTTATGGGAGCACAGCTGTGGCCAGCTGTATTTTGGTTATTTTATGTAGGTTAGACTGTTCCTAATTAAAAGAGAAACATTGCCATGTGGAATAGTGTAATTGATTGCCTAGCTGGGATAGATAAAGCGCTGACAGAGAAAAGAACTTCTTGAGAGGCTCTTAAGTTTTCTGACAAAGTGTAGCTTTCACCTTGGCCTGTCTGAGAATCATGATTTGCTGCAGTTGTTTGCAATCTCTTAAGTGCCTAGTCCAGGGTGAGAGAAGGAACTCTACAGGGCATGTGCCTTACCTACTTCTCAGGACTGTTTGCACAGGTTTGTGTATTCTTGGTGTGATGTATACAGTAACATGTTGTAGGTACAAGATCAGATGTAATAAAAGTACTGGACAATTTTAATGGAGGAAGAAGGAGAAGATGGGTAGGTTCAGGGGTTTTTAATATTTCATCTGTTTAATTAATTCTCAGTAATTAAACTCACAGGCTGACTATGGAATGGAAAAGAAAGATCACAAAATAGAAGTATTGTGTCCTTTAATTTATAATGCACATGGTTGTTGACTCAGATTTTTAAAATACAAAAATTTTTCCTGCTAGTTTCAGATATGAGTTCTGAGCTTCTCTTATGAAACCAGCAACAAAATGAACCACTAATATGCAAGTCATTACAGTCTCTTTTATCAAGATACTATGGTTTGATTTCCTTTTCTGTGGAATTAAACTGATAGATGAAAAGTCTCACAACTACTGCAATACAAATCAAGTAGCTAAACTCCTAGTTAGCACATCAGATGTGAACGGCTATTACTGAGTATATTTTGCTTTGGTTGACTTGGCAATCGACAACAGCAGTGCTTACGTGTGAACTGATGATGGTGACCCTAATCAGCTTGTACAGTTCATTGTAACCTGATGCTTCCTGGGACACTGATCAAAGTCCTGTGAATCTTTCTAATGCAAAGAGTTATTCATTATACTCCTCAGCACTTTCTTTGAGAGGATTGCCAGAAGATTCAGGATTTTTGTAATGAATCTGAAGCATGTAGAATAACCCCCAGTCAGAGGTGGCAACCTGGTATTTTTGCATGATGGTTATCAGAAGACTAGTGGCTAGTCTTCCATAGAGATATGGAACATCTTCATTACTGTATATAGCAGCCTAGATTTAAAAAAAAATTCTCAGGAGTCCACCATGCAAAAGTGTTTAAGAGGCAAGGAGTAGTAGCTGACTGTACTTGCAGGATATTCATTGATGTTTTCCTCTTCAGTGTTTCTGACTCAGGGTTATGAAATATTAAAAGAGGAATGAGCATTGCTTAAGACAAAAATCTGAGTTCTCTGAAATAGTCATTACACCATCCAGTTGAAGATGTCTAGTTCTATAATTTGCCATCTGCATAAACAGAATAATGTAGCACTCATTATGCAAGTGATGCAAAGAACAGGATATATAATTTTCAGAATCTCTTCCAAATTTTTAAAGTACATTAATTACCTCTACACTAAATGGCAGCACCAGGTTATGCCACTTTAAGGGAAGGTTTGCTGTACACCTCACATCACTGCAAAAGTTGGGTAAAATTACATGAGTTTCCAGCATATACCTTCTTCTCTGTCACTGTTAGAATTTTATATTCAGAGTGAATAGAATGTAGTCTCTCCTAGGAGACAGGGAGAAGGAAAGTCTGTGTGTACTTCATTTGAGGTTTTATTCATATGGGCAAAAGCAATGACATAACAGCTGCATTGACACACATGGTAGTTCAACCCTGCTGTCACAGCTGGTCCCTGACAACAGACCATGCCTCTGAAGACAACAGTCTTCCCTGTGGAAAGACTCAGAAAAGACGTCTGTGGTCCTCAGTAAGCTCAGGGAGGTCTTGCAAGTGCAACTCCCTTGAATGAGCTGTAAATAGCATAAGATTGGCACTCAGGGGTGATACTTTCTTCTACTACTGCTTAATTCTCTGGGATGGACTTTGTCCCCCAGACTGTAACAAGAGTCTGCTGTCTGCAATGACTTCAGTATACCTCACAACCAAAACAACAACAAAAAAAATAGGTATGCTTTCTTAAAGACCAAAAACCTGCTCACATGCTTAAAAGAACTTGAAGACTATGTTAATAGTGCCATCTGGTGACATTTCATGTAACCCTATGCTATTTCTGAACCAATGCTATATTTTAACATGATTTTTTTACCTATGTGTATGAGAGTGTTTTCTGCCACGTTAATAAAATAACTAGTGGAATATAGCATATTTTGCTCTTTAGTCTCATGAAGTGGTTTTGAGTCTGCTTTCTAAACTCGAAGGCAGTTCTTTAGATATGATGACAGGATGAAAAGTCTGCAATGTTGCCTTGACTGTAGGAGGGTTCAAATTAACAGCTGTTATTAAAAACAAAAACAAACACAAAAAAAACCAAAACAAACAAGCAGCTTCTTGTAACTATAGGCTATAATATTCTTCACTTCTATCGATACCTAGTTAAGTCCTGTATCAGTTATGTGAGGAGGAAGCCAAGGTACACTTTACCCTAATGGGATATATCAGTAGAGATGCATATGTAATCACATGCTCCCAAAAAAACCAAACACAGCACTTGAAAATTTGCAATGCAAATTAAGCTGCAACATCAAATTAGAAACACATAAACTGAGAAACTGGGTGCTTTTAGCACATTTTTGCTAATGTGGCTAGTGTATGTACCTACCTGCTTCTAAAGGACCCACTTAAAGCAGCAGCAGCATTAAAATTAATGTCTGCAATTGTACCTCAAATTAGAGAGAAACCAGAAATGCCTGAACTCAGCAAAACAGATGACTGTTGAATTGCGTTCCTTAACGTCTAACATGGGGTTTTTTGTTTTTTTTTTTTTAAGGGGAACAGACTGAGCTACATTTCCAGAACGCTTAGTGTGTAGTATACTCCAATGGTCTAAAAAAATACTTTAATATCTGAAGGCATAAGAGCATAACAATCTGAAAGTGTGGAGGGGAGGGGAAATGAAGGCCTATGTTTATATGTCCCCAATATCTAAAATTCTTACTCTCCTTAGGTACATAAGGAAGAGTATAAATCTTTACCATGTCATGAACTGACCCATTCCTGTTAACATTCAGTGAAACCTGGAAACAGTCCACAAATAAGGATTTTTAGTGAGGCCGAGAGTTCAGCTGATGTGTTGAATAAGTTCTGAGTAAGTGCTGTCTCTGTGATGCAGTCGTGAATCACAGGTGTGAAGCAATACAACACACTCTCAAATGAATGAGTAAATATTTCAAGACCGTGGGACAAAAGGGTCGTATCTCTCTTTTTGGTGAGAGGGACTTTATTTTAAGTGATAGTGTTAGTGTGACAGGGGTAAAGTAGAAACAGTATGTTAAATAATCTGGCCCAACCATCTACTGGGGACTTTCATACAGTTAAACTCTGAACCAATAACTTATGGATAATTACAATATCCCTTACAGAAAGGCATTTCATCTTGAAAACCTCAAGGAAGGAGGAATCAGTAGTTATGCTGGTAACTCATTTGCATGGTTAATTAAACTTACTGTTAAAAATGCACTCTTTTTCTAATTTTTATTTGTATAGTTTCAGCTTTTGGACATTAGATTAATGCTTTTCTACTAAATCAATTAAATAAAGTACTAAATTAAGTGTACTTTAAATAGCAAGTAAATACTTCCAAGAACTCAAGACCAACCTGCAAGCATTGTATTGTGCTACTAGTCCTGTATGACGTAGCTGAAGAAAAATATTTTTCAGTCTTGCTCAAATAGAGATATAAAATACTTTTTCTTGGAGAAATTAAAATTTCAAGCAGTTGAAAAGCTTCAATCAAATAAAATATGTGGGCTACAGTCTGTTATTAAAAAGAGTGTTTCAGTTGTTTAGGAGGGATAACAGTTTTCTGTAATCTGTCACTGCAGATATTCATGTCTGAATCTCTTCACTTACAATGGTATTCTTCTGAAAATATTGTAACATCTGTCTAAATATCTTCTTTTTAAGCATGGTTTAATAATGTTTTATCATTACCTAAAAGGTGAAGTTGCAATCTGATAATTTTAAAGTGCTTTGATGTCTGAAACGATGTTTCAAATAGATTTTAAATGTTCAAGAAAAAGCTAAATGATCCCGAGATGTGCTTGCAAACTCCGTGAAAGATACCACAGTCTGTGTTACTAAGGGCTACTGGGGTCTTTATTCCTCCAGTGATATAATTGACTGTTTAGCTTTTGGACAGCATGGAACCAAACTCTAAATGCTCCTGATAAACCCATTGACTTCTATTACAGTTATACAGGTTTGAGTGATATATGGTTCTGATGTGATATTCTTAGTTTGAGTGGTTAAATTTACAATAAAACTACTATACTATTTAAATCGGTTGAGGTAAATGGTGGTGAAGCAGCATATCCAAGGCAAGAATTTGGCCATATGTTTACCATGCAAACAAATGAAAATTGTGTGCTGTAACATCAGGTATTTTTAAAATTGTGTTTTCTTGTTTGCCTGGTAATAGATTACATTCAGTTGCTTTAATCACATGATTTCTGTTTAGGACACATGATGACGATCTAGAGAGTTATACAAATCTTCAACTGATGTATACTCTTGTCACTTGATAGAACTTTATATAGACACAGTGGCCTTCCTTATTTACTGACATATTGGTTTGCAGAAGTTTTGCATATCAAGACCTTTTTTGTAGGCACGATCACTACGTATATTTCTAACTGAAACCATAATACAACATTGTGTATTATTCTTCTGTGCAATTTAACTGTTTGTGTTGTTGCAAAGTCTAGACGTACTGAGTAAATATAATAAACACTGAAGGATGTGTTGCTTATTTCTTCTGCTTGCTGACAGTAAATGGAAAAACTTGCATTGTTTTCTCATAGGAGGGTTATATGGGGTATATAGCTTAGTGAAACTTGTCACTAATTTAGGAATGAATAATTACAAAATCCTGATTTGAGAGGCTAAATATTTTGAGTCTCGTGGTCAAAACTAATATGTTCATTGTTCTTGTAGAAGGTTGATGCTGAACCATGAGAGGAGATGGGATTTATCTGAAGGAGGACAAAGAGTCCTATTCCACTTTCCCTTAGTATCCTGTAAGTGGTGTTAATTCAGTTTCTGTAGAGGTCTTGCCAGGGCAGGCTGCCTATAGGATGACTGGATCAGTACAGGCCCTGGTTGTCCATACTCAGCTTTATGGTTTCTTGATAATGTTCCCTGTATCAGTCCTCTTCTGTTTGTAAGGATGTATGTTGTATCCATTGAGCAACTTCCCTGAAATGTGTGGTAGTGTTCTAGTTGTATTCTCCTCCATTGCCATTTCACTTCCCAACTAATTTATCCACAGCTTCTATGATATTTGCATCCGTAAGCACCACAAATGTATTTGGCCCAGGAAGCTGACTGATATTTATGCATTTCAGACTTCTTCTATACAACTGGTATCATGAAGCAGAATGTTGGTGCATAGTTCTGTTCCCTTTTACGTCCTCTTGGATTGTGAGAGCAGAACTCAAAACCACCTTCTTTGTGTACCATCTGCAAGGCCAGCAACATTTTTCAGTGCCTACCTGCAATGATGGCAAAAGTAACATCAACAAACCCTGCTGTGGGAAAGTGAGCTCTGACACTTTCACATCTTTGCTGTGGCACATATCCAATGGTGTAAGTCAATACTAGGTAGCAAATAAATAACAAATATATGCCATGAGGAATTCTACGTTTTTTAAAGTACAATTTATGCTTTCATTTCTAAAGTGAATGAATTTGGAAATCAAAAGGGAAAATTATTTATTTATATGATTATTTAGATTAATTTCCCCTTTGATTTCCAACATCAACACTGACATTGGATGTCTTTTAAAAACATATTTTTTGCTTAAATCAAATTTAATGGACTATGTAAATTTTACTTAGAAAGTGAGCATGAATAATTTCCTATACTCAAGAAACTACTACTTGCGTATTGTGTTATTCAGGATGCCAGTCTAGATGCAGCTGATGGCCCTATCATGCTTTAAAAACTAGGTATTGCCTAACTGGTGTTCAATTGGTGCTGTAAACTTTTTAAACATTAGTCTTTGCTTATGTCTATTCACACATGCATGAAAGAAGTTGGCTAGGTCAGAAAATTAACATTCAGAATACTAATATTTGAAAGTTTATCACCATGTGTATTATGAAAACATCCATATAAAATATATAAACCTAGCCATATTTTGGATACTTTAAAATGTTTTCACAGAACACCAAAGTGTTTTGTAATTGCACATCTTCAGTTTGTTTCCCCGTATGTGATGGAAAGTACTGGCAGCACAAGGAGAGGAGAGTTTTAACATTACTGCGTATTATTCAGTAAGAATAAATAAAGACAACATATCAACAAACTGGGAAGCAAAATTACAAATGAAGGGACAGTCAATTTTGCAGAACAGTTCAAGCTCCCAAATCAGTTATTTAGCCATTGACTTCACAGAGCTGAGATTCCAGCTTGGACCACTGCTTAGTATTTCTACCCTGTGCAATGAGGAGCAGTAAACTGCCACACACCCAGCCAGTTTTGCCACTTCAGTTCAGAAATAAGATCATGCTAACAAACCCTAGTTCCCAAATTTGACGGGCAGTGCTGCTTTGCACTTGGAACACTATCCCAGTGTTGCTGTTGAACTTGCTTTGCTGTCTTTGAGCTCTGTGCTGGTCTCTGCGCCAGCTGTGCTGTCCACTTTGGACTGCTGCAGAAAGGCATGCTCCTCGTGGCTGCAGACTTCTTCCTCCTGCAGATTACTTCTGGTCCTCAGAAGATATATGCAGATTCCCAGAGAAAGCCAAACAGTTAGTCTGGTTGTGTGTAGGACCATGTAATACCCACAGCTACCTGAACTCCCAGGCACACTCCCAAAATACAGAGACTGGGAAATAGACTCCCAAAGAGCTGGCCTGTTTAAGCATACTCCTATCTTGTGTTCTCTTCCCAGCCAATAAAGACCATACTTACTATATCACATCAATGCTCAATGAGGTTTTACCTTCTCTGTTCACCTGAGCTAAATTGAGCAATACTGATAAGTAGTCATTTCTACTTGATGGACAAAATGATGTGATTTTTTAACTTCTGAAAAAGTGTACATTCATGTTGTTTTGCAAATATAATCAGCTGCCAATGACTGTTTAGAAAAGGATAAGGAAGCAGTTGGATTTCTTTCCCCCACATCTCCTCCTGTGCTTCACTGTATCAGATGTGCATGTGTGTACATGCATGCTGCTGGCCCCCCAGTTTTTAATTTTTGAACAGCTTCCTGTTGTCTCCCAAGAAGCTGAAAACACATTACTGTTATGCAGGCATGCTTCTTCTGCAGGATGTTTAACCAGGTCTGTGTGTTGGAAATATTGCCATTATTAATTTCTTCCACATCAGTTATAAAATTTTTGCCTTTGATAGATTTTTACATCAAATTTTATGTTGTTATTGCTGTTGTTAGAGGTAAATTGGGAGATGTTTTAGCTTTCTCCCATTTAGAGAACTTTCCAGACTCCCCTCAGCTGAAATTACTATTTTGTTTGTGTAAAAGTACCTTGCTCCTAACAGTGTTACCTCATTGAATGGGAAAGTAATTGTTAATAGAACTAATCAATATATGTCAGAGACCTGCTGATATTGCACACGGTTGAACAAATATTAAAAAAAGTAAATTAAACATTATTTATACTGTCATTCCAAAAAAGGCTAACAAGTTTCCAAGCCAGTTGGTCCCTGACCTCTGTGTGGTGTGTGCTTTTGTATGGGAAGAGCATGAATACCCTGCTCGTTTTTGTGTGCCCTGTTTAAACGGCCAGCACAGCTGTAATCCCAGAACAACATGGGCCTAGTGAGTGCAGAAAAAACATTCAAAAGGATGGAGCAACAGTTATATTCTCTTTCTGCCTAAAAATGCAGTAAGAGAACAGGATGCTCTGAGAAACAGTTCTCCTTTCAAAGTTTCCCAGGCTACATGTGTCTGGTTTTCCTGTCCAGAGCTGATTCCTGCGTGTGTTAACACTCCCAGCTTCTTCTGGTTGATGCAGGTGAGCTAATCCAGATACTGTAGGAGAGCAGGATTCAGCTGGAAATTAGGTGGGTTTTGTTTAGGTTTGAGGACGGTTTGACTTCATTTGTGCAGTTTCTGAACTATAAATGGATATTTGAAAGTATATCCTGTCATTACTCAGTCAGAATATCTGGCTCTGCTAGAACAAGGAAGCGATAATGGCTCATACTTAAAAATTACTTTTCATTTAGAAAACTCTAAGAGTAGTTTACCAGTATTACATATAGGAATGGTTTGCTACATAACCATACAAATCACATCTGAACTATGCACAATCATAAATAATTATGGTTAATTTCCAGGCTTCCCTGGTGACACATTAGGCACTAATTATAAACATACTTTTACTTCTGTTGTGGGACTCGCTGCTTGGTCAAGTTGATGGTGTTGCATAGATCATTGATATGGTGCTTTGGGCAACCTGGTCTAGTGGAGGGTGTCCCTGCTCATGGCAGGGGGTTGGAACTAGATGATCTTTGAGGTCCCTTCCAACCCAAATCATTCTATGATTCTATGATATTCTGTTTATGCTGTAGACTTCAACTATAACCTACAATGTTATTTTCCACAGGGAACATTTTAATTCAAAAAACACACATAAGGCTTTCAGCTTCAGTTGTTTGTTTATGGACACACCTGCAGATGTGCACTTAGGCTATTGGTAGCACAGAAACGCAGCTGTTGATTTGAGTTCATAGAACAAGCAGGTCCATTCCTGACTCAGTTCCTCCAGGATCTCTGCTAGGACTTGGTCTTCTGCATCTATCCAAACTTACTTTTGTTAAAGGTTGTGCTGTATAAAAATAGGAGCTTTTATCTTTGACCTTTCTCATTTTGCAAAGTAGGAATTAAATTGACTCTTTATGGTATGTGAGGTAATTCTTTGCTAAGTATGCATCCCAATCTCTTGCTAATGAGCAAATAATTTGACATTTAAGACTTACTTCCTCTGTGCAGTCTCTTAGAAACTAATTCTTCAGGATAATTGAATGCTTTCTGAAAACTCTTAAGTCTTAGAATATGTTTGAGAAGGTAGAACAAAAGTGTGTTCATTGCTTGAGAATGTTGGAGAGACATTGAAAACTATGAGAAGACAGTCATTAAAACTTACTCCCTATTTAACCATGGAACAGGAATTTAAAACAAGAAAGGGCAAGGCAGCTTGTGTAATTAATCTCTTTAATATTGAAAACTGCAAGCAGAGTAGGTACTTGCTGGATGGTTACAGCTGCTCCGCCCTGAAAAAAAAAAAAAAAAGTAGTAATACACAAAAGATAAAATAATGTGAGTATGGAGAGAGGACAGAGTGGAGTCAGACCTTGAAAGAAACACTGCCACCGATCAATTACTCTTCCCAGAAGATCTTCTTCACCTAGAAAGATCCAAGTCTTCTTTCCCATCCCTGGAAAGTGTTCAAGGCCAGGTTGGGTGGGGCTTTTGAGCAACCTAATCTAGTGGAAGATCTCCGTGCCCATGTTGGGGCAGTGGACTAGATGATCTTTAAAGGTCCCCTCTAACCCAAACCATTCTATGATTCTATGAAAGGACATGATCATTTGCATTGATGCATCTTATTATCTGAAGCATTGCAAAGTTTTCATCAAAAAACCTAATTGCTCTTTTTAGCAGTCTAGTGAATTGTGTCCTTATTAGTCCTTTTCAGCTTTCTATATAATTAAACATACTGATATAGACATATGCACCTTAGGTATTCTCTTCTATTCCGATATTACATTTCTCCATGTATTTTGCTTGTGTATCTTAGAGGGTGTCTTCTTTTTTATCAGTACCAGATATACAAAATATAACCATTGTATATGGGGACAGGCAACAGAGGACTGAAGGAATGTCCATGGCACTGTTGGCTTTTTGCGGGCCTTCTGCAGTGAGTCAAAAAGATAGAAACAGAAATAATTATGTGCTTGCTCATGTGCAAATAGGCAAGTATTTTTCTATGGTTCAGATTCAGGGAAGCAGTTGCTGAGGCATGCGAGTAAACCAGATGTTTAAGTGTTTGTTGCATCAGTGTCAACAAGCTGTGAAGGAAAAGTACTTGATTTCAAGCTATTTATACATCTGCAGCTCTATGGAATTAAAAAAATTCTTCAGGTTCAAGAAGAGCAGGCTGTTCTAGTCTAATGTCACCTTCTCTATTTAGCTGCTTGAGTTGTTTTCTGTATTTAGTTATCCATTTTACTTTGGAGGTGGAATGAGATTAGCACTATTGTGCTGAAAAACAGAATTATGACCGTCTTCTTGCAGCCCTGTGCATCCGTAATGCACAGTACAATTGTGTTCATCTTCTAAAAAATAGATTTACTGCAAATACGTATTGGTGCAGACAATATTTAGCCATTCAACCACACTTCCTCTCACCTTTCTGGTACTGAATTACTGCTCCTGCTTGGCTTGGGCCATAAACACTCAGATTGGTTTGAAAACTACTGTAAGAGCTGTTGACTCACATCTCCCTGCCTTCAGCTAAGCCTGTGCAGAAGTACAAACACATTGTGGTGTCTGTCTTTGTTACACTGATGTCTTCAGTCATTCCAGTGCCTGTTGTTCTAGCAGCTATGGAAATAAAAAATAATTCTGGCAGAGTTATTATTATGCTGTTTTAAAATTGTTTTTACCCAGTACTCACTTCAGAAAAATTTTCTTTCAGTCTTCAGGACATAAGAGTGCTTTTAGGAGGGATGCTGTTCTTGGACTCCTGTTCTCCATTCAGGGGAGTAGGCCTGGACTTTTTTACGAAAAACATGCAGAAAACCATTACTGTATCAAAGAGGCTTCCAGGCTGCCCTATTGCAAAGCCAAATACCATGGTGTTGCAGCTGCCATTCCAAAGTGGGAGGGAAGGAAGCTAATTCAGTGAGAAATGGAAATTTTGAGCAAAAGCTTAGATGAAAATTCTGTTGTCAGTCCCAAGGTCATCATAATCCAGGAGTGCCTTTGTCTGAAAAAATGAGAAATACAGTGGGATCAGAAAGTGAAATCACCTAGGTTACAAATGGTGAATTCAGTCCTACCTCCTAGCCAATGACCACAAGTTAGGCTGGGTTGGATCAGGCAGCAGGTACTCCTTGTTTTCCAGGAAGACAGTATGCGTGCTCCTCAGTATCTGTATGGGTGATGAAGTCGATACTGATAGGAATGTTTTTGGCGAGACATGTCTTTTTAAGAAGTTTCTCACTAGAAAAAAAAATCAACCCAGTCTGTGGGGTTTTCTTTTGCTAAATAAATAATAGCAGCTAGAATAGAGGTATCAAAATGTAGTTAAAGCCAAACAAATATGTTAAAAATCCTTATCCTTAGCTTGTTATACAGCTGTATGGGGTAAAACAAATTAATGCACCAAATAAGTAGGACTTGCATAGTAGAAAATAACAGGCTTTGAAGATTGATTAACTATTTTTATTATAAACTTTAAAGGTATTCACAAAGGCATTCTCAAAAAATAGAAAGTATTAATGATTCTGAAAACTGTTTCAGTGGCATGAATAGAATAAACTCCTGGGTAGCAACATTTCTGATTGAAAAGCTTTTGAGAATAAATTAATCACCATACAATAGCATGAGGATTTATGAGTTTGACATGCTAATGCCTCTCTCATACCAAGAAACAATAGTTTGACATTGAGTTTGATGGAGTGTCCCATCTGCGTCAGCCTGTCAGCACTTTGATTTCCTGGGATTTCAATCTAGGAAGGATCTGGGGCATATTCAAGTTCCTAACCTGGGAACCTGAATCTCTCATGGTTGAGGGACTAGGATGCTGCAGTGAGCTGGTGTGCACTTGGACACAGCCTGTTCTGGTGTTTTACTCTTCTGTCTACAGCGTAGGAAGGACAAGTAATGCCTTATGGTTTGGCTGTCTTGGCTTTTTGTACCTAACTAGACCTTCTTTTAAGAAGCTTTTTTATCATAGGATTGTTCTCTTGCCTCCTGGAAATGGGAATTATTTAAGATTACTCAAGCTGGACACCAGAAATCAACAGTGAATTTGGGCAATATTGTATGATTTTTTGCACAGAAATGCCTGTATTCTAGTAGTAGTACTAAGAGCAATTGCTGTGTTAATGTGGCATATTAACACAGCATCTTGTGTAACCTTCTGTTTTGTATGCCTCTATCTTATAGTGAAGCATATCTCAACTGATGTTATTTCAGTTTTCCTAATTCCCACCTCATTCTTTGCTAGCTGAGGCTAGGTATGACCTCCTGTGTAGTACATTGCTCCTGCTCCTCAGCAGCAAAAAACCCCAGCTGCCATTCAGACTAGTCTGTCTTGCATGGCCGTAAATAATTTATACCAGCAACATTCAGCCCTTTAATATGTTTTTTTAATGAGAATTTTATAACTCTCTAGTATATCTAGAAGAAATGTATTCCTTTAGCTTCCATGAAGATAGAAGCAGGAGGAGCTGAAAAGGAGGAATGAACATGATTTAATCAATAACAAGGCAAGGTTTTCTGAAGGTAACTGAACTTTCCTGACTTAAAGCCCTGCAGGAAACCAGTGTAGTCTTTTGGTTGATTAGATGGAACAGTTTTACAACCAGGGCTGATAGAAATGAATATGCCACAGAAGAGGTGACCCTCTTGACTTTTCCTCATAAAGGAAGCTAGTTCAGGCATGAGGAGACAGTAAAATAAACATGATAAAAATCATCAGTGATCAGAATATACCCAATCTTGTGAAAAATACAGTCTTTTAGAGTCTTGGTTTCTGAATTTCCATAATAGGATTTCTGTCTTCTGTAAGGATTTTTTTAGCAAAAGATAAATGATTATTTTGTTCCTTGAGTGAGGAAAAAGATCCCGGTACTTCACAACTAACACCATGTAGTTGTCAGGAAATATTTCTTGAGTTTTTTCTGCCATTAAAATAAATTTTTGTTGTTGAAGCTAAATGCCATATCTGGTCAAAGACTAAAGGTATAAAAAAAAATAGTGGTTCAGCTTAACAGTAAAAGCAACAGCTTGCAGGGTAGCAAAATATAGATTTCTGTGTGCAAAAGGGGGCTTGCTTTCTGATCAGAATGTTACTAATTTTGTAAAAAACTCAAGGGATGCCTTTTTTTTTAATTTTAAACTTTTTCTAAAAGAGTGTTCAATACCATTCTATTACTTTGATGGATGTACCCAAACAATTCATTCTGATAGGATCTCATCATTTTTACATTCCATCATTACATCCTTTGTAAGTAGATGCTTCATGTGTAAGCCATGGCTGGGCATCACACTTTTCATCAGACATTATCTCTTCTGTAACAATTTTTTCCAGTTTTCTTAACTGTTTATTCAGTTGTAAACCTCCACTGACTCATGTAATTAGAGGTTTCTATGAGTGTCAACAAAAGTAATCTTTATTGCTTGGTAACAAGCTGTGTAACTCTCTTTTGAACTTCAAAAGAAACAATCACTGAAGGTTTAATATTTATGGAATGTCAGAACTGGAAGATGACTGCATGTTAATCACCTCAAAAGAAAATGCTCTCACTTGTAATTACATTATGATAATCTCTTTATCTATATGATTTATTAAGTCTTGCTTTCAGATTTGGAAAGCCTAGAGTACTTCTCAAGGCTCTTCTTGATTCCCACAATCCTATAGATACCGCGATGCTCCAGCTGCCCTTGCTTTCAGCCAGGGATCTGAGCACCAGCAATTACAGGCTTCCACTTCCCCAGGCTCCATAAAACACGGCTAGTGTCACTGGGAAGCAGGCTGGATTTAGCAGGAAACCAGTTGGCTGTCGGGCTCAATTGTGTGGTAGCCAGTCTAAGTGAGTGCTGTGCCTCCCCAGGCTCCTGTTAATGTTGTGTCTTTCCATTTAAAGTGAAGGAGAACTTGATCTGTTCTCAAGTGCATGCAGAAATATACCAGCCTGTCAGCAGAAACTGAAACAATAAAGTTTGTAGAATCAGCTATCTGTAAGGGAAGGGATGTGAAAGCCCAAAAGCCTGATTTCTCTTTCATTTTCTCAGGAGTAAGTGAGGGATATCTGCACTAAATTTTGTTTCTCAGCAGGGCCACTTAGCTGTTAGAAAAGGAAAGTTTGTCTATATACCTTTGTTCTTGCATAAAATATATTTGAAGAAATGAATAATAAAGAAAATGGGTCACTTTTTTTTAATTTTCACCAAAATTTAGATTACCAAAATGATATTACATTTTAAAGAGTGAAAGGAGAGTTCAGAAGATACTGAACATTAGTGGACTGTAGCATTTGTTTCTCTGTGTGATTTGAAATTAATACACAGGTTCTTCTACCATATTAGACTTTTCCTATTTGTTTGAGTTTTAAACACTGTTTCAAATTTGAATATATTTGTAATGTATCAGGCAAACTTCAAATAAACTGAAAATAATACCTCTCAAAATATGTTCTTGATACCAACATCACATGCAAATAGAAACAATACTGATGTTCTTCGTAAGCTACAGAAACGTGTGCACTTTGGCCTTTCTCCAAAGCAAGTAAAAAAGTACAGTGAGTGATTTTCGAAAGCCCTTTTGGATCACTGTTAGTAGATTAATCTTTCCTAGAAACAGACCCAGTAGGTTAGTATGCTTTAAAACCTGTTTATCATTTTTATTTGCCTGTGTAACTTGAAATCTGTAATTGTTAGCAACCACAGCTCTTGTATTACGCAGATGCTGAACAAAGCTGCCGTGAGGATGTAGACTGTGTCATACAGCTCTTTGCATTTGTTCTTGCCTTGCAATTTCTGCATTCCAGTGGTGGGATTTGTCTCTCCTCAGCAGGTTGTTCAGGCTCTCCAAATTCGGTGGAGGGAGACACGCAGGCAGACAGACATTTCCAAAGGGGCGATTTACCTGATCCTAAAACAGTCACTGTTTGGGACATCTTGAGCTTTCTGCAATGTCTCTGCTAACTTTTTCCAGCAAATAGGTGGGTAGAGGAGATCCTGGCTGCCATAAACCAGTAGCTTTTTGAGGTCACCTGTTGCTATAGTTTTGTGTGTACATGATATGAAAATAACTGTCCACAGGACGCTGCTCCTACACTGCCCACAAGACTGTTCAGACTCTTGTGACTATTTAATCTTGCCACTGATGCCTCAGTGTTTTAGCAGAGAAGCTGAACAGCTAAGGGGAAAAAAGTCCTTAACGTGCTTTTTTATTCTAGACCCTTCTTCTTCCAACAAAGTTCCCATCCAAGCTGGGATAAAAACACTCAGGCACAGATTTTCTCTGCATCTTTTCTTGTTTACTGCTGGAGGCATGCAGTCATTATTAATTTGCTGGTGCTGCCAACTTGTAAAACTTGTTTCATACTAATTAGAACAATAGATTTAAAGTGCTGGAAGGCTCAGGCCGGCATTTATGCTTTTCTGAGGGCTGCCATTACTTGCAACAAGGGCTGATCTGGGGAACGCTGCAGCATAATGTGAGTCTTTACAGCGTGTCACAAAGCTCAGTTCTTTAATTCCAAATCGCTCTGTAGAGGAGGTCACAAAGGGAACATGCATCCCATACTGACCAGTTGGTTTTGTACTTCTTAGTGATAACTGAATGGGGGCTTGCCTCATTAAAAGGCATGAGCTCCTACAGAACTGGGTAAACATCCAGCTCCTCAAAGTAAGGGCTTGATGGTCCCATGTCCTTTCTAGTGCAGGAAAGGGATCAATAACTGCAATGAGTCACAAACCATTTATTTTGGCTTGTTTTACAAGAATGTTTCTGACTTAAATTGTATTTCCTGTCTCAGAAATGTGGAAAAAGAATATAAATACTCATTAAGTAAAAATGGGAATTAGGAAGTGAGATTTTATCTAAAATATTCATTTGAAAAGGCAAATTAACTTACAATAATGAAACTAAAAGTTAAAAGGTTGAGATAAAAAATTTGAAATAAAGAAAATTAAGTTTTTCAGACCTGAGACAGATCTTTTATAATTAAATAAATGCTGAAACCAAATGTGTTTTTAAGAACATTTTTCATTTATCTTGTTTAATGTATGTGCCTTTTGCAAGTGTCTGTCTGTGTTTGGGAGGGATTATGTGTTCCCAAAGATTTAGTTCAGGTTTTTTCAGGGTCATTTCTGACAAGTTAACTGTAATATAGTTTTTACTCACTGTACTCAACTTAGAAGTAAAAGGTTTTCTCTCTATATAAATATCAAAACCTTTGTTAAAAACTATGTGTAAGCTACTTTGTGCAATTGCTGCTTCCCTTCTAAGTTGAGGGAGATTATTATTTTGAACAGCTTCTGTAGTCTCTAATCTTCCTATACTTTTTTGTGTCCACCTGCATTTTTGCTAGCATAGGTGAAAGAACAGATTGGCATGGAAGGAGACATTTGGAAAAGAATTTTTTGTAGAAGTAGGAAATTTTACTTCAGGTAGAAATAGCTGAGAATTCTGTTGCTTGTAAGCTGGGAAACAGTGCAGTTATGCTTTTTTTGGTATCACTTTGTATAAACATAATTAAGTCTTTTCTGTTTTTACATGGAAACTAGCCAAAAAAGTTTTGGGGGTTTTATATGCCTCTTGCCCTTTCCTTCTTTGTGTGGAAAATGTTTGCAGTTTTATTTATACATGACTTCTTCAATTCTAATGCAGTGATAATTAATACCTCAGTCACAGGACTAGGTTTATCTGCTGCCTGACACTGTGTTATTAAATAACTGGAGAGTTAACTGCTAAGCCTGAGTCCTGAAATGTCAACTTCAAGTAGTGAAATGGAGGAAAAGGCAGGAAGAAAGCTGCTTCTCTTAAAGGGTTGGAAATGCTGTGTCACCCTTCAGTGCAGCTATGAAGCATTTCCTCAGTGGCACAGAGCATTATTAGAGGGCAAGTCTTTATCTGTTACAGCAGGAGGGTCACACCCAAGTGGCCCAAATCCAGAAGAAGAAATGCTGTTTCCCTGTTGGCATCAGAACCCTGAAAACCCTTAGCAAACTACTGCCTGGCTTTGGGCAGATCCATAGACATACAAATTCTTGACCTTGAAGTCCCATGGGCACCTGCATTTGTGGTTTAGGATGTGTGCAGGTATTTGGTGTTGACAGACCTGAGTGACTCAGCCCTGATTTTGTTCTTGACTCCCAGACAAGTCCAGAAAATAGATGTTCTTCTGTCTGGTCTTTGAGGGCTCAACCAAGCTGGCATTTGTCATGGTTTAACCCCAGCCAACAACTAAGCACCACACAGCTGCTCACTCACTCCCCCCCCTTGGTGGGATGGGGGAGAGAATCGGAAGGACAAAAGTGAGAAAACTCAGGGGTTGAGATAAAGACAGTTTAATAGGTAAAGCAAAAGCCGCACACACAAGCAAAGCAAACCAAGGAATTCATTCCCCACTTGCCATGGGCAGGCAGGTGTTCAGCCTTTTCCAGGAAAGCAGGGCTCCATCAGGCGTAATGGTGACTTGGGAAGACAAACGCCATCACTCTGAATGTCCCTCTCTTCCTTCTTCTTCCCCCCAGCTTTATATGCTGAGCATGACGTCATATGGTGTGGAATATCCTTTTGGTCAGTTGGGGTCAGCTGTCCCGGCTGTGTCCCCTCCCAGCTCCTTGTGCACCCCCAGCCTCCTCGCTGGTGGGGTGGGGTGAGAAGCAGCAAAGGCCTTGGCTCTGTGTAAGCACTGCTCAGCAGTAACGGAAACATCTCTGTGTTATGAACACTGTTTTCAGCACAAATCCAAGACATAGCCCCATACTAGCTACTAGGAAGAAAATTAACTCAATCCCAGCCAAAACCTGTACACCATTGGTATTTCGAGGAATACCAATCATATCTGTGTAAGAGTCTGACAGAAAATGCAATGGTAGCCGCTGCTTTGCCTCCCTTCTTTTTCCTGTGCATTGCATGCAACACAAGAAGTCCAAAACTTAGCACTGAAATTTTTAAGGTATTTATGTTCCTGTTTGGATTTAGTACTAAGTGACTTGCTCAGTGTCCAGTAATATTTTATTTGCAAGACTAGGATTGACGAGATTTTGACTTTTGACCTGTGCTCTCAATATCTGATCATGTTGTCCTTGACTAATTGTTCAGATTCAGCTGATGACTATTTCTGCTAAGGAAAACAATGCTACAGAAGATCTGAGAACTGATTATTTTGAATGGATTAAATGCACTAGTGTATCTTATTTACTGTGTTTATGGCAAATGGTCATATTGCAAGTAAAATGTATGAAAAATAGTAATCCTTCATTCTATGATTCTATGAAAGATACCGTGACTCTGTATTGCCTAGACTAATATATTTCTCTCAGGCACACACAGTCTTAGAAAGAGAGTATCTGACTTTGAAACACTCAACGGAACACAGTTTGAATGGCACAGTACTTCCTGAAGAGAGAAAAAGCTCTGGTCTGTATCCCTCTCAGCACTCAAGCCTAGATAACTTGACCATAAGAGCAAACTCATATATGCTATTTCTTCAACAATAGAAGTGTAGCTTGGTGAGAACTGTAGCTGCAGATGATATATCAGAAAATTTCCTGAGCTACATTGTCCACAACAGAGACTTTGATTAATCCTTCCAGTGTTTAAGTGTTTCTATGTGGTGGTGGTAATATGGGACCATCTGCCATCTGGTGATAGGATTGTAGTGGCTTTGAGCAACAGTGTAGTCATCAAAAACCTCAAGAAACAGGACAAATAATGAGGGCAGTATTCTTCAATGTTTCACTTAGTAAGGAGAGAGTGATTTAGCACAAGCCTTGTGTGGGAGTTTTAAAGTATGCGCAGAACCGCATAACTTGCAGGAAGGACAGTCCGTGCTTAAATTGGGGGCTACAGTATAATGCTGCAAGCCCACATTGTAATCTTCTGTCTCAATTTTTCTGGTTTTTTTTTGTTTTGGTGGGTTGTTGGTTGGTTTTTTTTTTTTTCAGAATACATAAGCACTGATTTCTTTAGGAAGGCTGAATTTGGTCATCCAGCTCCCCTGTGTTTAATCCCTTGAGCACAGGGGGAAAAAAGCAGTAATAAGATATCTTTATTTCATGTATTTTGTATCAAGAGGTACAATGACAAGCTAATTAGAAGATTACCCTGAGGCTCAGGGTGAACAGTTACCCACAGACCTGCTAACAGAGTACCTGCTGTGTGAGGATTTAGCCTATAAACAGCAGCACAGAAGCACAGACACGTGCTTCTTAGTCATATTCTGGCCTTACTGACTAGGCCAGCGTGAGAGGAGAGAGCTGAGCTGGAGCAGCAGGCAGCAATGGGCCAAAGTGATAGCAGCAGTCCTTCCTAGCAAGACAAAAGGAAGAAGATGCTAGAGGTATCAGCTCCTGCAGCCTCCTGCTGTGCACAGGGATGCCACAAGACGGGCTGAGGCCACTGCATGTAAACACAGTAGTAAGCAAAGATGCTGGTGCACGCCTGGCTAAGCAGAACTGCAGTTTGATTGCTGCACACCTGCGCCTTTAGGATAAACGTGAATTATCCTTATTCCCTGTGAAGAAGTGAGTATGATCCCAGAACATTTCTCCCAACTGCACCTTGGGTTTTCCCATAAAGAAGGAAGGGTGGCGGAAGGCAAGACCTAGATAGCACATAATAACTCTTCAGATGAGGCTGTTTATGGGGTGGAGTTTTATTTTTGTATTTTAGTTAGCTTTACAAACACATATTGTTTGACTTAATTTAGTATCCTAGCTATGCTGAATTGTAAGCCTTAGCAAGAAGTACAAATCAGTTAATTACTACATACATACATGGAATTGAACATTAGATATTTAATTACAGAGACTTTCATTAAATATAAATTGGTGAAGACTGGTTAAAAAAGTCTGACTTTCAGGATGCTGTTGAAAGTTAAATCTAACCCAAAACTTGGCTTGTCCTACACATGTATAAATTGTGAGTATAGTGCATTAATTTTATCTATCTCTTGCATCCTATCTAGGATTCTGGAAAATCACTCTTAACTCTGTGTTAGAACTATAGGTTCTAGAGGTTGAGTATTTCCTTATGTCTATCAGGAGCCTAACAAGACTTTGTGTGTCATGAGCCTGGTTAGTACGTCTCTGGCCCACAAAGTAAAGAGAGTAATGAAATTTGCAGCTTCAGACTTACGTGCCAGAATTGAAGAGAGCTCTGGTGTAACAGTGGCATGCAGCAGTGCATTCCTTTTTTATGTAGAATTTATTTCCTCACTGGGATAGCACTTTCTTAAGATTTTTCTTTTTTTTTGGTGGTGTTCTCTTCATGTAGGATGAAGCAGCATCGTGCAAACGTAATGCATACTTATTTTTTCAGTCCATGCTTGCGATTTGTATAGCAAGTATTATTTAATCTATTTTGCAATCCAGTAAGTCATCACAATGCTGCCAAGCTGGGGGAGCCTGGCATTTGCTTTTCCTTAGCAAAGTTTGCACAGGTGGAAAAAATGTTGCGAGTCTGGGCACAGCGAAGCAGCACAACCTCTTCAGGGCACTCCTGGAAACTAGATTTGAGCAGAGAGATCTGGCTTGGGGTGTGGTACTTACGTCCACATCGTTGCCAAATATAGTCAGTGGTTAAGCTAGTGTTTTGTTCCACACCTATGTCGGGGTAAGGGCCTGTACTTAAGTCAGGGATGGGGGCTGTCTGTCTGCTCTTTGATCCCTCCTGTTGACTTTCCAGGCTAGAACTGGCATCTTAGTCATGTTCTCTGCCAGACATAACCTACACCAGCACAGTAGCTATGATTAGCCTACTCATAATTTGTGACTGCGATGACAGAGCTTACACAGTTTAGCCAATATTATGTATGACCCGGAAATGTAGCTTAGAAGCCAGAAGTATATATTCTTTACACAAACAATTCAGTACGAAACCCATTATGGTCTATATATCAGACCATGGTGGATTACATGGTTTTGCTGAACAGCTGCATCCAGAGCTTAGGTGGAACATTTAAAATTCAGTAAATTGAAATGTTTTTAAACTTTTAAACATTTGTTCTGGTGTTGCCTTTTACATATATAATAATTTAATAGTAAACAGCTTCAAACTGAAAATGGAGGGATGCTGTATGAGGATATGAAAATAGTGTACATACAACTGGGAGAAAGGGTTTTTCCACATAAGCATGTAGTCAGACAAGCTTATTCTTGCAAAAAGCCTCTGTTTTGGCTAGCTGGCATTGCCTGACCTTTTTTCTGTAATGTTCCTGACCAGCCTGATTGAAGCATGAGATACAGCAGCAATTTTCAAAACTTGCAGCCCAGGATGAGGCCCAGCGTGCAAGGCTGAACATCCTTTTCTACTCTCCCATCAGTGGTTGTTTTAAACCAAAATGTAACTGACTATAGTGAGTCCATATTTTAGAGTCTGCTACCTGAAGAGGTCACTCACCCACCCACGCAGCAGAAATTTTGCCCAACCTAGACTTGAAGGCTATATTCAGTTTCCTGCCGGGAAGCACGGTTCAGAGAGGAGGCTGAGAGAGGCAGCCATCCCGCTGCTTCCCGCCGTGACTGGGGCAAGCTGTGCCGCTTCCTGAAGTGCCCCCGGGGCTTTTCATCATTTCAGAGGACCCAGGTATGCCTTTGTCCTTCACAGTCTCATTTGAGATTTAATTTAAAAAAAAAAGACAAAAACACCCAAACAACAGAAATAGAAGTTGGGTATTTTGAACGTCTGATTCACTTCAGGGAAACCAGCGCTCCTCTGAGGTGCTGGCAGGGTTGCTGAAGAGGGACGGCAAGCCTGTAATCACAGGCTAAGGCAGCGCCCCAGGGACCGCAGAGCCCGGGCCCCTCCCGCAGCGCCGTCACCACATCCCCACGCCCGGGTGGTAGCGCTGGGAACGCCTGGCGTGTCCTTTGGGCACAACTAGGCTTCCCAGACGCTGCAGAGGGTCAGTCGCGATGGCATATGGCACCTGCTTGAAAACCCCCACCTTCTTGTGTACCGCTGTTGCGTTTGTGTATTCTGTTAAACCTGTGGGTACTTGGGGCAAAATTTTGCAGGGTTGAGCATGAAGTAACAGGTGCATTAGTCTTTGCTGGGCTAACCTGAGGGCCCATGTGGTAATGTAAGAAATACATACGCATATCAAAGTTTCTCAGAATTATCGGGACAAATCCATAAGTGAGACTAAATTCCAGTGCAGATTTCAGGCAAGTAACTAGAAAGTGGCAAACTTTTTTTTTAAGCAGTATGTAGAACTCATGGAGTTAAGATAACACAGTCAGGAAAGCACTGAAGATTGCAAAAGCACAGTTAAACAGTCTGTAGATGTGTAGTACTGTTTGTGGGATTTCAATCCTGTCCTTGAACTGTTCTTTCCTTGCTCAGAATTTATAGATAATTGTTATGGTAAGCAGTTTGTGCGTTATGCTGTATGTGATACCTTTGCTAGGCATTATTGCCTACGCAAGATTTTTGCTTCTTTTTTTTCCCTTTGGCTATTCATGTTAATTGTGTTCAGTGTCTCTTCCCCTAGTAAAGAATTAGAGAATTACAGCTCAACGACTGCTTCGGTCATTCTTAAACGTTTTTTTAAATGAACTTCCTTCTACCTCTGTCAGTTTTCTAAGCTAACTCTATTAGCATTTGCTATAAGCTCTTTTTCTTGTATGCCTTTAGGCCCAGACTGGTCTGATAAGATCATCTTGAAGATCTGCAGTCCTCTGCAATCGCTGTTCCTTAATCCAGGGTCTGCTGTGATTCTGATTTCCACTGGTATTTTTCTTTAACCTTTGAGAAATCTTATATCTGAGCTTGGGCTCTCTTCTTAAATTAATATTGGAGCAAATAATTATTTAATGTTCAAGAAATCTACAGCCTAACTAATTGGTCATCGTATTACCATTTTTGAGGTTCTGCTGTTTAATACATGAGCCTCTTGATTTCTGAATACGTAAAAATAACAGTTTATTTGAACCTCACAGGCAGATACATATTTCCAGCTCTTAACGGAGAAGTTGAATTGTCCCCTGAGCTGTGTGTGCCCATGGTTTGCAGAATATCCTGTTTGGGTCTGTTGAACATATGGACCCTTACTTCACTAAATCATGATGTACTGATTCCAGCTGTAATCTGTTTTCTGTAAATGATAGGTGCTGCTCCTCAGTAGTCAACTTCAGGTTCAACGTCTCTTTACTTCTCACAGTGTCATTCACAATACATTGTAACATGAAAAGTGCCTGGATCAAGCTTCTAATACCACAGTTTTATCCACCCTCATAAAGTAGTCAGGAACAAGAGATTACTTCATACAAGGACTGCAGTGTACAAAATAGGGCTTTAAGCCTTGCAGTCAATTGTGAACAGTGTCAGTGCTGGACTTCAGCTGCAGTCAGTCTTCATATGAGACAGGGCTTGCTGGTGGCACCTGTGTTTGACTGGGGAGCACCAAAACTAAGGAAGATGAAAAACAATTTTGTTTTTACACTTTCCGTCCATGTGCTTTTGAAGCTTTAGCTAAAATAAAATAAACATAATCCAAACAAAAACCCCTATATGTAAATGAATGCAGGTTTTAAAATATACATAATCACATTCACTTATGCTGAAATGTGACTAGGGACATCCATTCCAGTCTCGCATGCCATTGTAAGGTCCTGTCAGAGGCAATAGACGTGGACATATTTAGCACAGAAATCTTATTTGGCCAAATGACATTTTGCTGTCCGCAGAAGGTTTTCTTTGACTAAGCGTCTTCAGTACATAGTGTTTGGTTTTTCCAGTGTGTGTTAGGCATCTGAGTTTTTAATTTTAAAAAATTCTTTCTTAAAACCAAAAAGAAATTTGCTGAAAAGGTATGGGGTCCGTTTGACACTGGATAGGTATGCTTTGACACCAAGTGAAAATAGGTTTAGAGAACTTGACTCATGTACTTGGTCACTCTGTATTTACTCAGGCATTAGATGTTGGGGTAGGAAAAAATCCTGATGGCATGAATAATGTGGTAGCAGACTAGACAGACAAGGGGGCAGCAGAGGTTATCACTACAGACATGTAAATACAGTTGAGCTGAGGCTTCAGGAAAATACAGTGAGTAGCTGTATGGATGATGCCGAGTCAGGCTGCATGATTCAAGTGATTCCTCCCTCCACAAATTCCTTTATCTGTGAGTCACTGTGTGCAAATAAGGACTGCAGTCAGACAACTGAAGAAATAATTTGGATTCTCTCAACTGAGCAAAGACATGTCCATGACATCATCCTTGTTCTCAAATATCTGCTCTATTATTAAAGGCACAGTTTCACTCTAAAGAGCAATTGTTTGTTCTGCTTGTCTAGTTGGTTTTTTTTCTAAGCCTAGTACCACTTGGCACTTAGGAGTTCATAGATGCTGTGACTGTTCCTTATGAAAGCTTTTGATGCTTGCATGTCATACATATTATAGGCACTGGAGAAATGTAATCATAGAACTGTTGAAGGGTGAATGCCAAACAGGCTGAGTAGTCCTGCCAGAGGTACACTGTCAGCAGACCCCGATGATTTGTGTCAGAGAGGGGGATCTATCTTGCGTGGGGTTTCACAGTGATCTGTCATGTCTAGTAAGTAGTTTGCTTAGCAGTCTGACATGTTCATTCAGTTTGCAGAGGAAGCTGGAAGACTGTGTGTATCTTGAAGGATTAGGATCAGAATACAAAGCTATCTTGATTTTTTTTTTTTTTTCAATTGGTACTCTGTTAGAATAAATACAGGGTATTGTAATTAGGCAGGAATAATGAACCTTGTAGGGGCCTGGTAACATTTGGCCATGTAACAGATTTTTAGGGGAAAAAAAAAAAGAATACAATAATGGCCCTCAAGCTGAATATCATTAAATAATGCTGTTCTGCTGCAAATTAGACTTTTAGGACACAGGGACTTACATGCAGATGTACTTAGCTTATTCTTAGTCCAGTGATAATTTATCCAGTTTAACACTGCAATTCAAGTAGACACGGACCAGTTGAAAAGCATCACCCCTGGAGTCCAGGAAGACCAGTGTCAGTGATCAGAGATTTAGAGAACACAACCTAGACAACATGGAAGGGCTGTGCTAGCTTTAGCTAAGGAATGGAAGACTGAAGAAAAGTGGAAAGCAGGTATAAATTCTTTGAGTGCATAAAATGTTGTCGAAAAGGATCCATCCGTTCTTCTTGTTCTGTCCCTCATGGATATAGAGACTTCTTTTCAGGAAGGGAGATTGTTACAAAACCCTAGTATCTGTAAGAACACTATCGCGGTGGATTTCTGGACTAGATTGCCAGCAGAAGCTATGCAATCGTAGACCTGGAGATCTTTGAGAAAAATAGCTAAATGCCAGTTAGTGGAAGCTGCAGGTTCATGTTCTGTGGTAGGGACGTGAACTAAATGCTCTCTGTAGGCACATTCCATACTTCTGCCATCTATTCTGTCATCCCCTGAAAAGGGTGCACTCCTTGAAGTAGCTTTTGCAGGCCAACCCTGGGTGAAGAAGTCTAACGTACCACTTGTTATAATGATACAGAGCTTGTGCATGAAACAAAATGCTTGTGAAATGCCGTACACATTTCTGAAAACACGCCTTGCAGTGGAGAGAATGAGGCAGAGCATGCGACTTCTTCACCATGAGAAAGCAGATTGAAAGAGCACAGCTGGAAAGAATATTAAAATGTTGCAAGATCACATCCTGCAGTTATCCGTATGAATAAATATTTGGCATTACTCAGCAAGCAAAATTTAGCTGACAAAGTAAAAACCTCATTAGGTAAGCTGAACCTATGGAAGCCAACCTTAAATGAGTCATTAATGTGACTATGAGGATGAAGATGTGATGAAATATTTTACCAATGAGCATTGTAGCTTCCAAGAAATAGAGATTTTAAATCACAATTGGATAGCTCCATAAAAGAAATGCCTGTTTCAGTTCATAATTGTCTGGGCTTTATACACAGGATAAAGGTCTGTAGACTGCAGGTAAAGAAAATGGTTTTAAGATGTATGCAGCCTAAACACAGGAGGACCGATAGATCTGATACATATACAAAGTGAAATTTCTGATACATTTACAGAGTGAAGTTTAATGAATCTGATAGCAGACTGAACTTCTGATCCTCTCTCTCAACCTTTTTTTTTTCTCCTGTGTTTCTCCTCTTCCGTAGAAGAAAAGCTTCTCTATTGCAGTTTCTGTCCATCCAGAGAAGGACCAGGGAGGGCAGGGTCTGTCCTGAAGCACATCAGAAGTTCCTGTAGCTTGTGTGAAAATTGGTGGCTGGATACATTAGGAGCCCAAATTATTACTTCTGTCAAGGGAAAGGCAGTTATGAGGCATTCATTCAGACTGGTGGAGACACCCTGTCCACTCAGTGCACTTTATTCCAACCCTGCTGTGCCACAGATTGCCATTTGTCCCACCGGTGGCGAGGGGCAGGTCATGGGAGGGAGCTGGAGCTGTAGAAAGGGCGGCAGAGGTGAGGCAGCGTAGATAGGAGGGGAGGGCATGGTGGTCACAGGCATATGAAGTAATACCTGAAGCGCTGAGAGGAGATGAGGAAAAAAAATTAAATCTGGGTGGAACATATTGGTGAATGAGGATGCTTATTACAAAAGCACTCTACTGGTCTACCTGCATGGGAAGTAAATTTTTGTGCTGTGCTGTTCACTGCATATCCCATACTCCTGCGCTCAAACTGGACACTTACTTGCCTTTAGCTCTATAGCTAATGTCTCCTGCTTAAATTGCTATGAAGCCATGAAGAATTACTCCTTTTACCATGAAATCATTTTCCTCAGATTTATAAGCTAAATACAGGCTATAGAATTTAAAATGGAATGATGATAAAATTGTATAAAATTATAATTCTAGGCTGAGATATGAGAGAGAATATTTAGCACTAAGCTAAACTATAGAAATTTGTTACATAATTCACTTTAGATTACAAATTATGCTCCTAATGGAAAAACTTTTTACTTTTAAGCAAAGAGTTACATATTTATAACTGTTCCAGTTGCAAACCAATTTAATTTTTAACCAAAGAGACTAGACCTGGCAACGTCATTTTAGAAATACTATCTTTAGTTTTTCTCTTTTTTATGATGAATAAAATGTTGATTTGTGTATTTGTAGCATGAACAAAATTAAGCTGAAGAATGCAGTTGGTACTTTTTAATTTCATAGACATAAAAAATATGAAACACAAGGGCACCCTCAGCATAGGAGTTAGAAGGAAAAGCCATGCATTTCAGCTGATGGCACCAAGGCAGATTAGTGTTTGGACTAAAGCATTCTTAGCTATGCTTTGGGTAG
This sequence comes from Grus americana, assembly GCF_028858705.1. Lineage (NCBI taxonomy): Eukaryota > Metazoa > Chordata > Aves > Gruiformes > Gruidae > Grus > Grus americana. Next base: position 31,287,977 of record NC_072891.1, on the reverse strand, counting down.
TGACTGGAGAGATTCTTGGGATGCTAACAATATTGTGAATCCAAACCTGATGCCAACAGTACTTCAAACTTACGCATGTAATGTACTACCAGCAAAGTCTCTCCAGAAAAGAAATTCCTCAGCTGCTTGGGGCTTTTGTATGATTTAAGTTTTTATTATTTCCTGAATCAGTTTTGTACCATGAGTAGAAGGAGAGGCCCACAGAGACAAAAGAAAAGATTGTCTTTATTCTGTAAAGGGACACTGAAAAAAAAGAATGCAATAAACCTGTTAAAGAACATGTCAGCTTGCAACGGTTTAAACATTTAATTGCAAGAACAAATGGCAAATTGAGATGCTCCTGGAAGTGGGCTGTAATTCATATGCTAGCCTTTTCTTCTTTTTTTTAATCCATCCGGATACTATAGTAAACATTATTATTTTGTTATTTATGCAGTTGTATTAAAATTCAGAGTAGTCTCACCACATGCTGTTAGAGGCAGAACAAATCATGGGAAAGAGTGCATTTTGGAATGTCATGTTCTTTTCTCTCTGCATTAGCAAGTAAATACAATAGTTCTGCAACAAAACAAAGGAATTAAAGTGTGCTATTCTGTACAGTACTAATGAACTCACAGAGGACAATTCAGAATAACTTAGAAACCACCCCAACAAACGAGTTGTACTGCAGTTGAAATAAAGATTCAGGTTTTTATATGACCCAGTATCACTGATTTAGAACAGCAGGGTACTGGAACAAAACTCCTGAAATGTTTAAAAGCTGATCCTTGGTGGATACCAAATGGAAAGCTGTTCTCACACATGGTATTTTGAGAATGACTAAATGTAGAGTCTGTTCTTGTAATCATTCCAGGGCTGATTCTGCTAAATCACAATGTCCAAATGTAGGATGTTTGTACCAAAGTTAGACCTGTATCACTGACTTTTTCCATCCATGAAGACAGTACTCCATTCATGTGGACTGTTTGCACCCTAAGTTGGGTTTATATTGACCCTCTTTTTCCACGAGTGTTTCATAAATATGCCAAAAAAAACCCCACAGTGTTTCTCTTTCACTATGTCTCACTTATACTCAGAATTCTGTTAAAAAGAAGCATCCGTGATGTATGAACTCCTTATCCTATCATAGTAATGACACAGGAAATACACTGCAAGTCTGTGAAGCTTTTTTTACTGAGCATGACTGAAGAAGCTAGGTGTATTTAGCCTCTCAAGGAGTCTATATATTCTGACCAAAGAGTAACAAAACTCTTCCTCAGAGAACTCAGGACTGACATATGATACTGACATATAACAGTAACACTTATCTTTATTGCAAGTTTATCCAAAACATCCTAACAAATTATTTTGGAGAATTTACAGTGAAAAAATTGTTTTTAAGCTTCATAAATATGCCCAGCAATCTGACCAAGAAATCACGAGTGGGATGTTTTTCTTATGTTGATTATCCTCTTGCCTTAAATTCCTGTTTTCCTGCTATTTTAAAAATTTACAGTGATGCTCTCAAGCAGTATCGTTGTACACCAAGTCACACCTAAAAACTGTAGGCAGCATGTCTGGTTGGGTGTATCTGTGATGATACTTTATAAAAGGTCTTGGATGTGAACACCTCCCAGGATTCGAAACTTAGAAATCTGATATCAAAGGGCTGCAGGGTCTCCAGGTAAATTTTCTCTAGGTCTTACACCTCTGTGTTGACCATTGGGAATAAACCGTGGCTCAGTCAGAGTTGTCTTTGCCCTCAGTTTCGTCATCTAAACTCAGTTCCTGCAGTGGACATACCTATACTTCGGGGACCCTAAGTTGGGTAACAGCTTTTCTCCAAATCCAGTTTAGAAAACAATTTAAACAAATCTAATTCAGGAAAAAGTTGCATTCACATACTCAACCTGATAGAAGCATCTGCTGAAATGGCTCAAAGAGAGAATCTTTTCACAATTTTCCATGAGTTTTCTCTGCCCTGCATAAAGCAAAAGTTTCTTCCATCTTCCCTTCTTTACCTCCATTGTTGCTCCTTTACATTCTTCACTTCCTCCTTTCACTTTTCTTTCTCTTTAGCTTATCCCCTCACTGAAACTTTTTCACTGACTGAAAATCATAACATTGACATCTTTGCAACAGTGGTATTTTTCATTCTATATGCCGTACCCTTTCCTTTATTGCTTATTTTCTTTACTGCAAGTACTTGCAGCGACAGTTAGCTACCCTATCGGTACAGCATGCAGTATAATGCCAACCCATCTTTTACTGGGTCAGTAGGCAGTATATGCAGAAACACGATGAACTTGCTTCAGCTGAACAGCGCAAAACTTGCGTGTTGGCTGAGCTAGGAGGCTGGCGAGAGTCCACAGAGTAATCACATAGTACTCATTGAAATTCACTGTCACCACTGTGGTATTTAATTAGCTGATTTGCTGGAAGCCAGTTACAGGGAAGCAAGAATAAAATTCTGAAAGCAAGCAAGCAATAAACAGGACAACAACAGAGCCAGCCAGTCTGTACTGATTCAGACAGAAGATAGGGGCAGTAGTACTTTTTCCATGAACCCATTTTCAATAGATTTGACTACAGAAAATGAGTTAAGAAATATTTCTTCTTGAACTTATGCACACATATCAGCCTTTTACAGAAACCTTCTATTTTCTGATATCAGGTACAAATCATGTAATGATCATAGGTCTAAATAGCAGATACTCTATCCTGTTAAAGTGATTGACCCTAATTTTTAACTGATGGCTGAAGTGAGAGTTAAACTGCTGTTGAATAAGATGTCCCTATTCATTTCCCTACACTTAGGTGCATGATATATCCTAGAAGTCAAAAAAGTATTCTGCTGGAAGCATCTTGTTATAAACTTTAAGCATTTAGCTTGCAAGAGCACACAAGATTATGTTCTCTTATATGACTGATACCTTGAAGAAACTTTGCATAGTGATATTCTTGAGGAATAAGCTAGACTGACTTCAGTTTAGCTCCATGCATTCAAAGATCACAGAGACTTATCTCACAGACTCATGTATCTATGAAGCGCCTAAAAGATGCTAGAAAATGGAGAGTCTCTTACCGTTCACTGTTACTCCCCAGAGAAGTCTGTGACATCTTATGTGTTTCCTAAATATTTCTTTTTCATTTGAATAGGAGAGTGTGCCTCTCAGCACATTTGTATGTTTTATAAATTTCTGAGATATTTAGTTATGTGAGCTCACATTCAGTAAATTTTGCCCTTATGTGTTTCTGATAAAAGTTATTTTGCTTGTTGTGACCATGTCGTGGTTTAACCCCAGCCAATAACTAAGCACCACACAGCCCCTCGCTCACTCCAGCCCAGCAGGATGGGGGAGAGAATCGGAAGGACAAAAGTGAGAAAACTCAGGGGTTGAGATAAAGACAGTTTAATAGGTAAAGCAAAAGCCGCACACACAAGCAAAGCAAACCAAGGAATTCATTCCCCACTTGCCGTGGGCAGGCAGGTGTTCAGCCTTTTCCAGGAAAGCAGGGCTCCATCAGGCGTAATGGTGACTTGGGAAGACAAACGCCATCACTCTGAATGTCCCTCTCTTCCTTCTTCTTCCCCCCAGCTTTATATGCTGAGCATGATGTCATATGGTGTGGAATATCCTTTTGGTCAGTTGGGGTCAGCTGTCCCAGCTGTGTCCCCTCCCAGCTCCTTGTGCACCCCCAGCCTCCTCGCTGGTGGGGTGGGGTGAGAAGCAGCAAAGGCCTTGGCTCTGTGTAAGCGCTGCTCAGCGGTAATGGAAACATCTCTGTGTTATCAACACTGTTTTCAGCACAAATCCAAGACATAGCCCCATACTAGCTGCTAGGAAGAAAATTAACTCAATCCCAGCCAAAACCAGCACAGACCTTAACTCTGAATTTTCTAGGTTTTTAATCTGTATTTTGTGAATAACAGTTTATCATTTTGAGTCTTCATTTATCCACGTGTCGTTAATGACGATTATGTAGGAATTTGCATTTTCAACTCTGTGATGTAGAATGTGTAATTATTGTTCAGATACTGTGCCCAAGTATCAAATTCTTAATCGTGAGAGTAATTTTGATAATTTCAAGAATAGCAACTGTTAGTATGAATTTACCAAGATTTCTATGTCCTTATGTTTTAATGGGTTTGAATGAAACAAACAAGTAGGCTATAATTTCTGAGAAAGGAAAGGAAATTTCTCTGAGCAGTGAAACAGTGAAATATCTGAATATTGTACTCACAGCAAAGAGCAGGGGTGTTAGCACCTCTGTTCTGTTTGTGTTAGACTCTCCAAAAGCTGAGCTGTTTACAGAAGCATCCTTTGCTGCCAGTGCGTAGGCAGCAGCATCACAATGTGGAGCCAACAGATACACGTTAGTCATGGGCATGCACCATTTTTCCCTGCCAAAGGTGAGGTGGTGGTGGGGAGCTGTTTCAACTCCCGATTCCCACAGCTGCAAAAAAGGAGGCTTAAAACCTACAGAAAGTTGTGTACTTGTTTGTTTCCTAGGGCTGCTAAGCTTCCACAGATGGTGTCAACTTTCTTGAGGGGTACGCTCAATGTATGAAGTTTTCAACAATGCCAAGCTTGTACTCACTCGTGGAAAATACAAAGCATCCAGATCATGAAGCTTTTTATTCTTTAAAAATACTAATGTGGCTGCAAGTACCCTGTCTAGCCTGGGAGGAGGTTTCCTGCCTCATGATGGGCTTTTTGTGCAACAGGAAGGAAAATGGTGACGTTATCAGCCTCCTTCCATTCTGGTTTATGGTCTTCCTCTTTATCAGCTCATGAGTTGTTGTCCTCTCTCATTCTTGGGCATCTGCTCTTTGTCCTTTGAAGACTCAGAGGCTTCACCTCAATTCTTTCTGTCATGAGAAAGGAGATGTTGCAGTAGTTAAAAAAACCCAAGAAATAAGTATAAAATCAGAAGTTTTAAAACTTTTTGTAAGAAGTTAAAAAAAACTAAAATAATTTTTAGTAGCAAAAATATACTTTTGGATTGTAGCTTTCATCATATTCAAGCTTAAGAATAACATTTGTTGTTTTTTAGCAAAATATGAAACACACGTTCATACGTTTCTTTCAGTCAGCCAAGAGAATTTTTAAAATCAAGACTAAAATTATGGGGTTTGATCCCGTCTGAACCAGTGGCTGATGTGGCCCTGGAACTAAGCATATTGTGTTCTTTGACAGTGTCTTTGTTTTGACTTTAATTGCAGGAGAAGTTTCTTTAGTGCTTGCTTTACCTTTCCCAAAAATACACCAAGACTCTTGCAATCCCAAGCACAACTACAGGCTGGGCAGGGCATGGATGGAGAGCAGCCCTGAGGAGGAGGACTCAGGGGCGTTGGTGGACGAGAAGCTCAACATGAGCTGGCAATGCGTGCTTGCAGCCCAGGAAGCCAACTGTATCCTGGGCTGCGTCAAAAGAAGCGTGACCAGCAGGTCGAGGGAGGTGATCCTGCCCCTCTACTCCACTCTCCTGAGACCCCACCTGGAGTACCCAGGGGTCCCCAGCACAAGAAAGACATGGAGCTGTTGGAGAGAGTCCGGAGGAAGGCCACGAAGCTGATCAGAGGGCTGCAGCACCTCTCCTATGAGGACAGGCTGAGAGAGTTGGGTTTGTTCAGCCTGGAAAAGAGAAGGCTCCAGGGAGACCTTATAGCAGCCTTCCAGTACCTGAAGGGGCCTACAGGAAAGCTGGAGAGGGACTGTTTATGAGGGAGTGTAGTGACAGGACAAGGGGTAATGGGTTTAAGCTGAAGGAGGGTCAATTTAGCTTAGATATTAGGAAGAAATTCTTTACTGTGAGGGTGGTGAGGCACTGGAACAGGTTGCCCAGGGAGGTTGTGGATGCCCCCTCCCTGGAAGTGTTTAAGACCAGGCTGGATGGGGCTTTGGGCAACCTGGTCTAGTGGAGGGTGTCCCTGCTCATGGCAGGGGGGTTGGAACTAGATGATCTTTGAGGTGCCTTCCAACCCAAACCATTCTATGATTCTATGATTCTCTTTGCAGTTAGGAATTGTAGTAGAAGTCCATCTCTGCTTGGGAAAAAATGGCAACCAGGTTTACCAGATCAACTGAAACCCTACCATAGGCTGTGCCAGCATGGAAAACAAGAGAGAAAATGTTACCTCCAAAGTAGTTTAGAAAGGTGAATAAATTCTATGTTGATGTGAACTATATTGATACATGTTATTGTCCATGCTTCACTGGACTTCCAAGAGGAAACTGGAGAGGAGACCCCTTTTTCTGTGCTGTATGTTGCACTTAGCAGTGCTGCATTAAGTCTGAAAGGGTAACAGGACATTGTAACATCTATCCTACGCTCTGGCTGCCTACACCTGTCACTCCTAAGTATTGACTATAAATTGTTGTTCCCATTTTTTATTTCTAAATAACTTTCTTCACACAGGATATTTTGCAGCAACTAACAGGGATGCTGTTTGTTGTTCCTTCGAGCAGTGCCACATAAATGTATTTAGAGATTTCTCTGTTCACTTTTAATGAAAAGTGTGCTTTTTCTAGAGAGATGGTCCAGCCAAATCAGGCTGAAAACTGAGGCAGATTTTACAAAACTCAGCCATCTGTTATTGACCTGAATATCCACAGACCTTGGAAGAAGCTTTTTTCAGAAACAAATTCTTAAAGTGTATCTATGGGGGATCAGTAAGGTCATGGTGAACAAGAAAAACTGAGAATATTATTTAGAAAGACAAGACTACGTGTCTTCCACCATTAGCCCTAGCTTGTTGACATGTAGCCCGTTTTTGTCCACAAAGTGCTGTATTTTTTTCCATATAGATTCATCCTTAACGTAGTGATTTTACTAGCTAAGTATACCTGATCAACAGTGCATAACCCTTTCCCATTAGTGGGAGCCCAGCATCAAGTAAATACTCCATTGCCTTCTCATTAGAGAGAGAAAACAGTGATTTGCAATCCAGCTCTATGGTCTAAATAGCCCTAATTAGAAAATACTTCCGAGTGTTTATTCTCCCATTTCTTACACAATGTAAATGGAGGAAAACAAAATATTTGCAAGTTATTATAACCCTGTTTTTGAAAAGTTAATGTTGCCTATTTTAGTCTTGATTTTCCAGCTATCTTTTGACATTGAAAAGACTGGAAAAATACGCAAGTGAAGAGACTACAATTAATTTACCCTAGGGAAGGTGAAATTGTTTCAGTAAATTAGATTTTTTTGCTATTATGTTCTCGGGTTTTTTAATGTCAGACATACTAAAATCCTGTAAATTGAGATTCCAAGAACTCATTCACCTGCAGTCTGCACTCTAGCTTTCCATATATGAAAAAAATTCTCACTTGTTCTTTTAAGTCTTATAACAATCTTGTCCTAAATTCTCTGTGAACTTTCTGACCTCCCCACTGCTGGAAAAAATATTTTTCACAACAATGCGAATACTGCTGATTGACTTTGTGAGAGTAGCATAAGCTAAATCCGTCTGCTAGTAATAAAAGAAATGCTGTTTTTTCACTAAATGCATCAGCCACCTGAACAGTAGCTATTAAATAGGAGTTTTCACTAGAACAGCATTCCTTTGAAGTTCACTATGTGTCAAAGGCAGCCCTCGTTACTGGTAAGAGGTGAATGAAAGACAGCCTAGCCATTTCTGTTGAGGACAGCACGAACATTTTTTGTTATTTACAGAATGAGAAGGACTGAATTCCTAAATAATAAAGATTAACAAAAAACTCTAGCATTATTTTAGACTTCATAAGCACTAGTAATCTATTTTTTTCAAATCTGCTCTTAACTTGTAGTCAAACTCAAAAAATTTTATGCTTTCCAATAAACTGTAGAGAAGATTAGGACATACATTTTCAAAAGAAATGCCATTCTAATTAGAGATAATCATAATTATAACATGAGGCTTTATTTTCATTAAATTATGTAATCTTTACAGCAAGCATAGTCTCTTACTATTAATAAATATTTAAAGACTGAACATGAAAAACGGCAATGGTTTTCTTTCTCATTTTGGAATAGAAATAGGAACTACTTCTGAAATTACAAAGTTCCCGAGAAGTCAGCAGCACGTGCATCTTTTCTCTCTTCTCTACTATTTTGTTATCGGAACGCTTGTAGTTGTGCATCGTCTTCATTTCCAGAGTAAGCTGTTTGAAGATAGTTTTATTACTGGCTTCTATGTACCCAAATATACAAAACTGCCAAAGCTTTAAAAGATACCAGTCAGGGAGCTTAAGACTTCGCATTTGGTTTTGTTGACCTCAGAATTTTGCATATTTTGTTTGACTTCAGCATTGCAATCGGGTGTTTGTAAATTCAACGGGCATGAATGATTTCAGTTGTGGACAGGTCTTAATTACAGAGCTGAGGTGATTTTTTTTTTTTCTTCCTGCAAATAGTATTAAACAAAATAACAAAAAATTGTTTATTATGGAAGCATGCTTAGCTATGGTGTAATCACACATTAATGGAAATATAATTGATGCTTACATTGCTACGGTTTTCAGTATACAACTGATAGAGATTGTAGTTAACATCAACCTAATACCTTCACAGAGAACACGTAAACCAAGCTGATTAGAATAATGACTATCAAGTCCAAATTGCTTGATGTAAAATAATAACTTGGTGATAGCAGAAATATGAAATTATAAATTTTTCTTATAAAATTGCAGTACATCCCACTTAATAAGGAAATAAAGTGATAAAAATGGAGGATTTAGGTATATGCCTTACATACATTTTATCAAATAACATGATTTAGTCTATCATCCAAGTCTCAGGCTTTGGATGATAAAATAATGAAAATTATGCCCCCAGTTGTCGTTTTCTTGAATACCAGTATGTTTACAGTGCATTGGCAATTTGGTTCACAGACATGATGTTTAACTCAGTTGTGATAATCAGTTAATGATTAACAGCTCCCTTTAAAAACATTACAGAATCATTTTAATTTTAATTTTAATTTTACAAAATTGAGTAAGAAAACAAAATGACATTTTTCTGATACATGACTTGCATATTTTTATGAGAAACCATGGTTTTGTCTCCCATCACAGGTGGATAAAATAGATGCCAGGAAGCCCTAACTCTGATTAAAATTGTGGTAGCACATTTGTTTCTCTTTCTCCCCTTCTTCCCAGGAACCTCCTTTGGGATCTTGTTTACTTGTTTATTTCTGCTCTGATCTTTAGTGCCAGAGCAATGGTTGTTGTGTTTAACCTCTTACTGAAAGCCAAAATTATAAATGTTTTCAAATTACCTTAACAGCGTTCTCCTTGCATTTAAAGTAGAAGAAAAACAAAATTAAAGTTGACTTGCTGATAAAGAAAGCAAGAGGGGGAAGGACTAACTATAAAACAGAAAACCTATGGTAAAAGCATAGAATTTCAATAGGTAGTGGCAGTCTGATAAATCTTCATCATGTTAGTCATGATCAAAACAATTTTAAAATTAAAGTGGAAAATAATAATGAGGTATGTATACTGTAAGACACAATGGGAAAACCAATAAAAATAATATTAGTAAATTAGTTTCTGTTTATACAGGTTAAAATTGTGTTAGTCTACCACATGCACTGTTTTCTTTAGGAATGGAGGAGAACCGGAACAGCAGAGATCAGCGGGCACTGTGGTTATTGGGCTGAACGGAGAGACTGGGGTTGAATCCTAACCCTACAGAAGTCACAGGCAGTGCTCCTTCCTTCATTTTGGCCTGGTTATCAAACCCGTCACTTCTGCCACTTGTGTGGAGAAATTACATTGTGAAACTAGTACGTCGTGTAAGCAGAAATATTCAAAGAACTCCTAAATTGGAGTACATCACTCTTGTTTGTGCTCAACTTTAAATGCTGAAGATCTGCTTTTCAAAACTCTGGGATGCTTGTGTGTGAGAGGAAACAGGCCATAAGTATTTCTGATAAACTATCTCTCTGAGAGATTTTTCAAGTTGCGTAGTCAAAACGGTAAGCGACATCTGATAACTATGCTATGCCATAGTTCATTTTGCTACTTGCAAAATTGGTGATAAAGCTCTTGTCAAGTGCTCAAAATTTACAGCTGGCAGGCAGCAACTAAGTTGTTTGCATACGTTATTTGTATAACTCAATACAGAATTGTTTCCTGTGAGAGCAAAGCACAGGACACAGCCAAGCCAGTAATGAGTCAGAGGTTTAACTTAGCTTTGACAGAAAACATTTTTAAGTCATGCAAACTTACATGCAGGTGAACTATCACTGTTTACACAGCAGAAACACCACCCAAACCTGGAACCATCACTGTCTGTGCCTAGCTAGGAGAATTAGGGGAGAGGTTCCTTGCAGACGTTTCACTGCATTGCTGGTGCCAAGTCCCAGCCCTGAGTGACGTGAAGTTTCTCTGCTGACATTTATTTAGTTATTTATTTATTTTAGAAATTCTGCTTTGTATTTGGAAAAGTGAAAGCTTAGTAACTTTCATTGGAGTCTGAGGATGAATTTTAGTTTCCCTGGAAGTGACATTTTCAGATTACTCATCTTCCCTCATTTTTGCTCCTTTTTTATCATCTGTGGAAAGATACCTGTCAATTTTAGATGCCTGTGGATGAAGCTGTAAATTCACATCCACTGAAAAGTTGATGAATAGCTCTTCTGACCATGTCATTTCCTTGAGGCAGCTGCACTGAGGTTGTTATCAGCAGACAAGTTATTGATAAACATGTGACTACAAAATAGCGAGGAAGGAATTTTTATTCCTTGGGAATAGAGTACAAGTACTAACAAGTTGAAAAAATAAATACCATTGAAAGAAAATCCAGGCTGCTCAGACATAGTCAGAAATACTGTGTTTTGCGGACAGCGGAATGGCAGAAAACAAACCTTTCCCCAGTAGTTGCTTTTTACTGGCACTTACTCTCCTGTGTTTTGCTGATTTTGAAAGTCATCTAATAGCATAGGTTTTCCTTAATCCTGTGCATATGTGTTAAGCCATCTTGCTTAAATATTGATGACATAAACTAACCTGCCTGACTTTGCCTGTGGCTGAGGGAACACTGTAACATCATCACAACCATCAGCAGCGTTGGAGGAACAATTAGCAAACCATTAGGCAGCAGTGAGCAGTTAAAGTTGGAGTCATAATATCACTAGGTTAAATTAAGTGGCAAAGTGTACTTTTGATTCAAAGTTATAGACCACTGGTTTGTGCTTGTGTATTTGAAGGTGCAAAGAGTGTCTCTTTAATGATAATTTTTTTCACCAAGATCTTTAACCATTTTTCAGTGCAGGACACTAATAAATCATTTGCTAATTCTAAAAAATGCAAATTTGGATACAGTTTTTTTCTTATATACCTAGAACTAAGTATAGAATAGCTCGTAAGTGCATCTATTTTTTTATATTCATAGAACAGCACATTCTTATAGCACATTATAGTGTCAGATGTATTTTGTAATATGGAATATTAGGTAATATGTATTTTTCAGGTTTAATTCTCAGTGTTCCTGCACTTGTGTGGATATTTATATTTAATTAAAATTAATGAAAAATGCCACTTCTTTTATAGGCAGGTTTTTTATCTTATTCACATTAAATTCTCACTGGTGACATTCTCTGCATAAAAGAGAGCAGCAGTGACTCACAACACTTAACTGCATAACTCAGTCTGCATACTGATCCTAAGCTTTTTCATTGAGCCCTTTTCTCTAAATCTTTTTTATATGATTCTGACTGCATACACAAGCTGTGTTTTATTACTTAAAATTATTTATGTTTTTGTACAGACAGCACAAATATTTAGGAATATCCAGATAAAAGTTTGTTTTCCCTGGGTACTCATGCATGTCACTTTGAAATCAGCTTTTTATAAATCTTTCTGCTAAAGTATGTCGACTACCAGAATGTTCAGACTGAATAGAGATGTGATTTAAACTTGACTAGAAATAATACTTTAAAACCTAACTCCCAGTCTTTATGTGTAGCTGTACTGCGCTGTCTTTCACAACGCTGCGGTTTTAGTCAGCTTCTGACCATTCTGACATTTATAAAGCGTGGATTTCCTATAGTAGCCAGATCCACATACCAAGTAAGGGGATGGATTTGTAGGAATCTGTAAGTTTAAAACTGAAAAATATTCTTTATCCCCATACAAACAGAAAACAAGTTTCTACATTGCATAATGTTAGTTAGGTAATGGCGACTTGACCTTGAGACTTAACTTGGTAAATGTAGTTCTGGGACAAATGACTGGTCTGAAAAGCTACTGTCAAGATACAGAATTTTCATTGCTGCTGTACTCTCTCTGTGCCTCAGAGAATCATGGGTCCCAAGTTTCTGGTTAAAATTGTGGCAGCAGTCTGAACAGCTCTGATTCCTTCTTGTTGGATCCTGGAGCAGTTACATGTTCTGGGCATATAAGGGGAGTTGTGAGAAGATGACTGAGGATTATTGGCATGTAGGTGGTTTATTGTGCATCTTTCTTTTGCATGGTGCATTTTCCTCCTCTTTCTCTCTGACACCTATAGTCAGTCCCTGACACCTATTGATCACATAAGGTAAATTACACTTAGTATGGTAAGAATCTGCAGTTAGTGGGCATAGTTCTTTATTTTACAGAGAATAAAAAATGTACTAATTGTTTTATTTTTCTATTCCTTTCTATGGGAATCCCTAAAAAAATCCAAAAAATAAATTAAAAAAAAAATCTGCTTTGCAGCTTAAGGAGATGCTTTCCTGACCTGGAATCTTTGAAGAGCAGTTCACATGCACTTAGCCATTTTTCTGCATTGAACTTGGTCTGTTTTAGGCTGCTAGTGGACAATCATAAAAAATTCAGAATTAAGCTTCATTGATATAAACTAGGAATACTGGTTTTGGATATTTACTGCACCTATCCAAGCACATTGACTCTATAAATATGAATTCACATGAGAACAACAGTTTATCTGGCTACCTGTGGATGCTAACCATTAAGTAAAACAAAAGGAAAAAAAAATCTTCCCCCTTTCTCTGCATATACCAACTCTTAATGTCAATGCTGTTCCATGAAATAAAAGCATCAAGAAATAATTCAATGTATTTTCAATGAGGAGTGTCCCTCTCTAGAAGTGATTAGTAGTTAGGGAATGCGAAGAAGTGTCATACCCATTTCTTTCTCTACTCTTACTTTCCTTCTTCCCTATTCTGATTGGTTCACCCGTGCCTGATTTTAACAAGAGATGCTAGTAAAGAATGTGCATATTTTTAAAAGCTTTTGTTTGTGATGTTTGGCAAGTTGCAATATTTGGCAGTTCCCCAATTATTCATACCACAATGACCATTGCCATTATTTATCTTTCTGCCAATGAATGTAATAGCCTTTTTGTAAGACCCTATCCCGAATATAAATTAAAAATAAGCTCAAAATAATTATGTGGCTTTTTAAGCATATTTTTTTAGTTGTGGCTGCTCCCTGTGTCCAGGGGGAAGGGATAGAGAAGGCTAGGAACAACTTAAGATTCACATCCAATCTTGGCTTCAAATACAGGGCTTTGTTAATGTTGAATTTGCTTTCTTGTTGAAAGGAGGGAAAAAAACCTTCTTGTCACCAGAGATTAAATACTGAATGACATCATTAGGACTCAACAAAATCCTGGGATCCTGTGCAGCACTACTCTCCATTTCTTTCTTCTTTGTCTCTTCTCTTCTTCCTTCTTTAATTTTCTTTTCTTAAATGGGAACAGTGGTGTTCAAAGTCATTATATTGCTGATGAACTGTAAGCCTCTCAGCCTTGTTTAAATAAGTGTAATTCACATAGACAAAAAAACCGAACAACAGTCATTGTCTCTTAAGACTGGATCCTGTTTGCTGAGGTATATTACATCTGCCTGTTTTCATTACAGAGGTGTCTTTCCAAAGGCTTAGAAAAATACTGCTTTACAAAAAGTAGGGAAACAAGATGATGGCATTTGAAGGCTTCTAGGAGGAAAACCAACCACCTCTTGGTGTCACTGTATTTACAGAACTTTTCATGTCCTGCAGGGTAGCATAAAAGTGAAGGTCCTGACACTGCAAAGATTTATTCATGGGATGATCTTGTGGCAGTACAAGTCATCTTAATTAAACCAAGTAGGACTTCTCAGAGTACTGGGGATAAAGGCTCTTCCAGAATTGATGCCCTGAATAGTTAGGAATGTGCTGAGAGAAAATGTTCTTCTGAAACTTTTCCCTTAATTTTGCAAGTTTACTCTCCTGTCAAATACCCTATAGCAACTGAGGACATGGTGCTAATTCCAAGTTACTCCGTTAAATTGAATATAATTGCAACAGTGAAGGAAAAATTAAAATCCACTTATGAATTATTTGTCTCCCAAATAATGTGATATGGATAATTAGAAAGGATTAACTCTATTATAAGATTCTTATATCCTGTACCTTCAGTGAAGCAAATTCTAGGTGTATGCAGTAGTAAGTGTGGACTGATACCAAGTACTTTGTGGCTAGTATTACGTCAGATGACGAACCTGCCACTGGCCTGATTCAGATGTCACTCGGGTGGTCAAGAATACACAGAGCATTACGCAGTAATGATCTGCTGGATTGGGCTCAAAGTGCTCCACTGGCAGCTGCTGTGTCTGAGCAGCTCTCCAAAAATGTAGTCTGAGTCAGCTGGTAACTTCTTTCATAGAATTTTGTTTCAGAGTAAGTGACTTTCATCATATCTTTTTAATTAAAAATAACCCAAAACTTTATCATCGTCATTGCAGGTCGCATACTGCCTTTGAGTGTTCCTTCACTTTAGCAGTTTGAGGCTTTTTTTACTTATTCTACAAAATTATTAGTAGTGTCATTTGGTGACCCCATGTCATTTAGCTGGCACTGTTTCCAGATCTCATGGGGTCAGAAGGCCAGACTATGGCATACGGTCAGGACGCTTGGTGGGCTCTGATCAGTCATTTACTTTCTTGTAATGCAAAGGCCTGTTTAGTTTGACACTTGTGCTGCTGTCAGAGGCAATGAGGGTCAGCAGTTGTGGTGGCAAATTAGTTTTGACAAGCTTAATGACCCCAATGAAGAAAAGTCTGCAGCCTTGATAGCAACCGCAGAATAATTGGTTAGCTCAGCCAAACAGGGAACATGTTAAAATCCCAAATCCTCTCTGGCGGGCCAATTACGCCATTCAGCAAAAGAGGTGGAAGGTTGCCATCAGTTTCTATAGTGATACAAAAGCATCAACGGGCTGTATTTCAATCAATTCAGTTTTGTTTGGTGGGACATCAGGACACTGAGGAAACAACCGAGCCTTTCAAGCAGTGTTCGTACTATAAATTGAAGCAGAAATCAAAGGGAAATTGTCATAAGAGCCCTTATTGACAATAGTGGCTTGCAATGTTTCAGGTAAGTGTGCATGTATATGTATGTTGAATTAGCTAAATGCAAAAGACTCAGGTTTTCCCCCGGTTTCAGACTGTAGGACAAAGCAACCGAAGTCAAGTAATAAAGTAATGTAAGTAACAGAGTAACAGCTGACATGCACTTAACAGAGAGTGTTTAATGTTTGATCTATGCATAGTTTTCATAAAGAGAATATAATCACTATAGGGGCATAGCCTTAACATTAGGATCCTGTAATGTATGTTTGTTTTGAAATTACAGCGTATGCTGTTAATAAGCACCAAAAGGTCACTGCTAGCAGGGCTAGCAAAGGTGATTAGATGTGGGGCCTTCTTATGAGCAAACACTAATGAAAAAAAAAAAAAATTCTGTAGCACCATCTTCTGACAGCAATATCATCATTACTATCATCCTTCTTCATTGCTGGGCTCTGATTCCCCCTCTGACTAACCATTGAAATAAAAATAAATAAATGAAACTCTCACTTTTTCTGCAAGTGGTCAGTTTTCTAGAGGAAATAAAAGTTGCCAGTGCAGTACACCCAGAACTTCCACTGAGCCCTCCTTGAGTCATCTCTGAGGTCTGAAACTTGGGTGATCTTCAAAGATAAACCACTCCGGTTTGAATGCTTTACTGGTACATGGGATGCAAAGGGAAGAACAGAATACAGATGTCACAGATGTTTTTCACAGTGCTGCTGGTGTGACTCGAGTCAGTAAGTGCTTTGTCCAGCAGGATCCATGCTGAGATCGCCCATTCACTTCTATTTCTTGATTCCTCCAGGTCTCTGAAACCATGCCAGTTTTCCCCTCACTCATCATTCCCTCCTTCCCACACGCTCCAACAGAGACGTTGTTATCTGAAGATAATCAGGGCTCTGTACGAAGCTATCAATAACAAACGCCTATTAGATTTACAAATCTGCCTTAAAATACCAGATTTTCTCACCCTGCATTTGAACATCTGTCCAGCCAGACGTTGACCTTTTCATAGCAGTGTAACCATAAAGTTATTTTGAAACAGAAACTCCAGATAGGTAAAGTGCAATGGAGCACCATTCTTCTGTGTTTTCAGCTGGTTTTGTGGCGCACATCAACATGCACTTTTAGCATTGCACTTGATTAGGAGGTGGGCATAAATCCAGCCTCGGAGTTAGTCTTCTGTTTCCATTAGCTCATGTAAGTTTCATCTGCTGTTCATTTTCAGTTATTCTTTATGTTGTGCACTTATCTGTATTTTTATGATCTGGCTTTGTCTTAATGGTACAGACCATTAAAACAGGAAATAAAGTTTTTATTATCAGTTAAAGAACCCAAGCACGATGTTTTTTTGGCCAACAGTGCAAAAATAGCTCTAATATCTGTTGTAGCTTCTCTAAGACATCCTTTCACAGTGGGAAAAGATTCATTTCAAGGACTATTGAATGCTGTAATGATTCACAGTGAATGAGGTAAATGTTAAGTTGCCAAGGGGAAATACATAGTAAGAAGAATGCAATGTCTACCAAGGAGAGGAGAAAACAAAAAACTTAACTTCATGCACTGGTGGTATGTTCTGAGGATAGTTATTTACTGAGTCATCCTTTTATTTTTCTTTGGTGAAATTAAATTTCCTCGCCCTCAGAAAATTGCACAGGTCATCCCCTACTTGTGCCTCTGAACCTGCAGGTATTTTGGGTTTTGTTCTTTTTGGCTGTACCCTTGAGCAGTAAAAATTAGGTACAGTCATTAATCTGTTGTTATCTAAAATGTCCTCTAGGTATTCCACAACCAGTTGTGATGCCAGACATACTGCATAAATAAATGTGTCTTGTAACTCACTCATTGAATAAATACTTCACTTGAGGAATGGGGATATGTACTTATCTTTAGTAACATGCCATGCTTACCAATCTTCTTTTTCTTCCTGTCCCCATTTTATGCATGTCATTCTTCTGCCTAGTCTTGTGTGCTCAGGACTGGCTTGTCTCATCCTAGCCTTAGATTTATTCCCAAAGTGTTCTGCTTCTGTAAAGTCTCTAAACCCTTCAAGGCTTCCCTCAGAAATGACATCTGTTGCTTGATAGGAATAAAATTATTAGATTCATCAAGGCTTGTGATTATTCTATTAACACCCTACATTTATTACTGAATTTACTCTTTTTTTGCCCTTGCTCTATAATGATCACTTAAGGTTTATCATAGCTTAAGCCCCAGTTGCATGGTGAGAACCACTCGTGTGTATGATGTATCAAAGACTCACATTCAGGGGAAAGAAATGCATTACTGGATGTATTGGAGAATCTATGCTATAGAGCAGAGAAACGGGTTTATTCCTAAATTACTTAGTAATTCCCTTTCTCCGTCACTGCCATGGGACTTTTCTCAGGTGGCCCAGGGAAAGAAAAGGGTTCAGCACACCTCTAAGCTATGCGTGACCTGAAAGAAGTATGTGCTTGCTTTATTAAGCTATGTAGATGTCTTTAGTATTTTAAAGGTTGGTTGTGGGATGTAAATGTTGTATGAATGATATAACTTTATTAGAAAGATGGAGAATAAAAAATAATCACCACCACAATATCCTTATTAGCATATTCCTGAAGTCTTCCTGTATTAAATTTTTCAGAGATGAACAGCTTTTTTGGCTCACCCTGAGGAAACTCTTTTGCCTTAATTATTCCCTCACAGTCCCTTCACAATGGGCCTTTTGTCACACGGTTTTTGTTTGCATAAGGTAGCGTCTCAGTAGATGGGACCAAAAGCCCCTATATGCGTGACTTAAATGAGTGTAGCTTTTCAAGGGGATCCACATAAGTTTTGCCTTACCTTATCTTCTGGTTTTGGAAACTTGAACCTTTTTGCACAGTCCATGTGGCAGGAGGAATAACAACCTTGTAGTAAGTCAGAAAAGAGCAGCAGTGGCCATTACCCTTAGGCAGAAGCTGTTGACTGCTGAGCAGAGTTTTACAACCAGTGAGCATGTGCCAGCAGCTCTGCTGGGTGTGGTCCAGCTCCATGTCTTGCCTGCTCCTTCGGATCATGTCCTGTGTGCTCAGCCTTTGCTCTGAACCCCTAGTCCTTTTCCTGGTACTCAGACACATGCTGCCTGCTTCCAAACCAAGGTCTGGCCCTAATATTTGTATTCCCAGATTCTGCATCTCATTGTTATCTCAGGCGTTAGGCTAAACTCACTGGTGACAGCCTGAGTGCAGTGATGCTGCTTCCTTGCTATGTCTTTTTCTAATGTTGAGAGGGAAGAGGATGGGGACGAACAGCAGCATTGTTTTCTTTCCTTTTGTATGTGTGTGTACATATTGGTTCTTTGCACTTGGGTGCATTGCACCAAAAGGAAGAAACTAACTTCTAGAGTTTTCTCTTGCTGCCGTTTTTACTGGCATGGGATCACAGCAAAAATCTTTCACAATTTGATGTGGCACATACAGGCAAGGTGATTTTCTATCCTAAAAAGAAGGTGGTGCCCATTTCTGCTTTTAGCATTCTCTTTTGACTTCTGTTTTTCTCATAAAATTTTCTTCATTTTCATTTTAAATTCAAAGCCTAATCATTAGTTTTCAGTTAATTCTACTGCAAAGAAATAGTAAATGGTAACCAACGCTTTATCTTTTCCAACCTCTAGCATCTCCTGTTGGTTTTCTCATGCCTAGCTAAGTCATACCCATTGGTCAGATCCGTTGGTCATTTTGAAAATAATTTTCCTTCTGAGGCCGCACTGCACTGAAGAACTACATTGCCAGCACCTAAACTCTTGCCACCGTCTTCTCACAGTCATAGCTTGTTTGCTTCACATCCATATGGCCTTCTGTCTTGCCCTTTTGAATCTGGAGAGCTTGCTCGCCAGGTGGGTTTCTGTAAGCTTTCCCAGCTCTCTTTTTAACTCACAGGCTTATAACATGTGGGAGTATTTTCTAAGCTGTCATGAATTTTGAGATTTAGTTGCAGATAGTCAAAAATATGTTTTCAGCCGAACAAATCAAATGAAGCAAAAAAGCTTCTTTCTGCCTTTATTCTTGTTACACTTCCCAGCAGGGCGGAAGATTAAAGAATGCATACTCCAGATTCGAAAAGAATTTCTAATTTATGTTCTTTCTCCATAAGATACAGGGCTTAATCCTTTCTTTAGAGTTGTGTTTTGGCTTGGTTTGGTTTTGGGTTTTTTTTAACTAAACAAACAGGACCTAATTGGAAAAAGCTGAGGGTGCTAAGCAGCCAAGAATAGAAAACATTTACTGAACTGGGAAGTGCATTTTGAATGTTGCTGGAATTTTGCATATGGTTTACTTGTGGGGTAAGAAAGAAACATCCTCTGGCTGTTTGCTATCGTGATGGACTCCTGCTGATTACAATGCAAGCACTTTTGCCTTGTTTCCCACAACTGTTCTTTTCTGCAGTCCATCTCTCTCAAACTGTCAGGTGAATGTTCTCCGGAGCTTTGCCACGGAAGGAGAGCTGTGTAAGTAGCTCTGCTCAGAACAGGGGAAAGCGAGGATTTTAAATGCTGAGTTGTATTATTGATTTCCCCTTCAACTAGGGACAAACGGGAAAGAAGAGGTAAGGCTACACTGCTCACCAGCTCAAAATGCATTTCACTCTAAACTTTTGGTGGCCGAGTTTAATTTACTTATTGCAGATAAGAGTGCAAAAGCAAGATCCTCGTATGATTTTTAGATTAAATCAGCAGAATCCTACTGTTAATGCCCTAAAAGGTGCTGCAGAGCTGTTCAGCCAGCAATATTATGAGTTGAGGAACTATAATTATCATGGATAGTGGCCTAAGGATTAAGAAACTAATTCTACATTCCTCGCATATCCAAAATTTCCACTGACTTCAGTGGAAGTGGTGCATATTCAAGGAATGCAGAATTGGGACCTGGTTTTTATGACAGAACTGTTATAGTATGGCCTGGCAGTAACACAGCCATGTTAAAGTTGTTTAATAATTCACATTTACCCTATTTTTATTTGCTTACATTCTTGCTGAATAGTAACTTTTAGGGAGTTTTCTGTCCCATGTTCTTTTAGTAGCCATACAGATACTAATCTGAACACTTTTTAATAAAACATCAATTAATCTGATTTAAAACTAATGTGTTTATTTCTCATTTCTTCATCAGAGGAAAACTGTTTGGCAAGGGTTGTCCCACTTTGGTGTCTGTAGGAATTGTTGTTGCTGTTTCTGAGCTAGTATTTTTGATGAATATTTTATTTATTGGGAAGAAATGCAGCTGAAGGCTACCAAAAGCAATAAACATACCTCAATTAAAATGCCTCAGCTGAATTAGGAAGAAAACAATGGGAAAAGTCCAAACATAATTTTCACACTTTCAATATAAAATTTAAATTTTTATTTTGCAATAGCATACTTCTTTTGAAAATTACCAAATTTTAATTGAGTGGTTTTTAAAAGTTCTGAAATTCATAAAATTAACATTATAATATCTTTTCATTTTTTAATTTCTAGTATCATAGTTTTGGGGTATGTGGGTTGGATTTTAAATACTACAGAGTATATTCTGGATGCCTTAGAGCATTCAAGTGAATGTGATACAACTGTAAACCCAAATTAACCACTTGAAGTGTTAGAAAATGCTGAATATTTACTTATGAATATGTCCATGACTATGACTTCTGTATGCTTTACATGCCTCTAAATAGTTAGAAATATCACTTACTAGGTAACATTCTCTTGTTTGCTTTTTATGTGCAATTATCAGGATTAAAACACTGTGATGGCATTATCATGGTAGAGAATGAGTATTACAAAATGGAGTTAGGAAAAAATAGTATGTGTCATGTCTATTCCCCAGACAGTAATCCCAAATTAATAGTACAGTTAGAGGATAGCCGAGTCATCCTTATAGCTGAATATCCAAATATAGCGGATAGCCATAGTTATAAAGATGCACAGACTGTGTTTCAAAAAAAAATCTAACAGTGCAAGGAAAAAAACTTTGGAATAATTTATTTAAAAGGAGATTTATCTTGGGACCACAACCCCTATAATGTTTTGGTCACCACTGCACATTTATTATAAAATATTATTACTGGGAGAGGTAAGGCTGCTCAGCTTAATTATATATATTCACTCCCACTTTATGACCATATCCATTCCACTAGGTGTTTGGCCTCAGGTCCTTTGTACAGGACAAGAGTAATGTTTTCCTTCTTTTCTCACGAAGATGTTGAAGGGATTAATTGACAAAATAACACTCAAAAAGTTATATTTAATATATATTTAATGTATATTTAATATATATTTAGATTTTATATATATTTAAAAGAAAAATGCTAAGTACATGGAAAAAAGAAACTATAAATTTCATTTAATTACACCGCTGAAGTTCCTATGCTGGAGTCGTTTACATGCCATTCTCAATTTAAAAAAGGTACTTTTGACAATACAGGTGTAATTTCTTTTGATGATTCAGCAATCAATCTTTTGGGGAAAAAGGAAAATTGTGTGTGCGTGTGAACAGATCATTTTCAAGGAAAGCTCTTTCCTCCAGCCCCTTCCCTTTAACTGTGCAAAAGTACTATCTTCTATGAAATTAAATGTAACAACTGCATAGTGATAGACTTTTCCTTAAAACAGCATTATGGCTCTGACATTGCAGCTAAATTCCTTTTTCTGTTTCATAGTGAAACACCTGAATTACTCAATGAATAAAAAGAATTAAATTGTCTAACAAAAGCAGAGCACTTACATCCAATGAAAAGGAGGTATGTTTTTAAGTTTCCCTCATCCTTTCAAAGAAACCAGTTGAAGGAGGTTGGGAAGCCTGTTCTTTGGACTTAATACTATGATAATATATTTACTTTAAATATAGAAGAAAGTACATTTTTTTTGGTCAAAATACAGAATTTAAAATTTAAAAAATTTCCTATTTTAGCCTTAATTTTTTCATAGACTTGTGGCATGATTTTAGTTTTCTTACTGTTTCTTCACCAGTTAAGTGAGATTGGTTGGTTCACATACATGCTTTTATAAATTGTTAATAATATAGAGAAAATAAAAATAAATATTATCCAAGAGGTTTTTCTGTCTTTTTGAATATTTCTCGGTTCTGCCAGATTGTAACAGAAACAGTCCCTTCTACATTATGAAGTGAGTGGACCATGAATACACCATGGATTGAGTGGCTTCAATTTCTCATTAATGCAACAAGACATTTAAGAAACATTACCTCCCTGATGGAAAAGTGTCAAATAAATTCCGTCATATGAAATTTGCAAAAAATTCTATCCCCTGGTGAAGTTGTTGTTACATAATGGAGAATCTAAGACTTTTTGGTTCTTTAAATCAAACAGTATTCTTCTGTGTATCCTTGTGAGACAGCTTGCTTGGAAAAAGGTACTCTTCATACCATTACAAATTGAAATGGCAACACAGTTTAATCCTCTGGGGTTTTTAACAATAAAATATGCTGTTTATATGCATAAATTAAAATTGTGGTTTTGCAAGAAATTACATATGACTGAGCCAATTTGGCAGAAATCTAAAAAAAAAGTGCAACAGGTATGTAAATGTATTAAAATTAAGAGAGCTGTCTTTTTCAGTATCTTGTTTGGTGAATTCTTCCACTGAACTTTGAACTTCTAAATGCAAGTCAAGGTTTGGCCAAGCATATTTCTTTCTCTGCATTGTGCTTTCCTGTCTCAGGCACTTTAAGTTGAACAGTACTTTACATAACCAAGCAACCAATTAAATTATGCCTTATGCTTTTGCTTTAATAAAACCTCTTTAACCAGGCCCTTTAGTTAACATCAGTGTCAGTTTGTCACAATTGGAGCCATTCAATTATTTTTTTCCAGGATAACTTAAGTACATAATTTCTTTGGACACAAAGTTAGTGTTTATGGACATGTTCTACTGTATTCTAGCATATTTTCTCTAGGCAAATGCTGCACTCATGAAAGATCAAATGGATCTCTCACTACCTATTTTGCTCTTGGCAGTGATCTATATGGCTTTTTTCAATTTTTTTTTTTTAAAAATCTGAAAAAATGAATTTTGGCTCTGTAAATAGTAAATGGAGTTTACTAAGCGAGCCTATGCCAGATAGCAGCTGGCCTTGTGTACATGTGCTGGGGGTAGAAAGAACCTCATACCCAGGTCTGTAAAAAGCAGTGCTAGAAGTTTTGTAGTGTGAGCTGTGACCTATGTACCATAAGTGTGAGAGTTTACCAATATTCTAGTCTAGAGGATTGTCTTTGTGCTTTCCTGTCTCTAATATCATTGTATCTGTGAAAAATGGCAATTAAGTGATATATTTTCAAATAACTGTAAGAAGAAATATTTTGATAGTATTTGTAGAACAGCTTGCATGTTTGTTTGAATTTTTTGGTTGCAGTTTGCATGTTTATAGATGATGGGATGGGATGGGATGGGATGGGATGGGATGGGATAGGATAGGATAGGTTGGAATATTCCTATTGCTATGTATAGATAGCTCTATTCTATTTCTATTTATAGAAAATAGAATGAATAATCTGAATTTGGACACAGGAGTTTAGTGAGAAAGAACCCTCTAGATTCATGTTTCTTTCCCATTTGGGCTATGGTCTCAGAGGTTCGCTGATCTTTTTTTCCTTTTCTTCCCCAAGTGGAATAGAGATCAAAATATAGTCCTTCATGAAATTCACAAAGAGCAAAATGCTCTAAAACAGCAGACTCTTCCCAGTGAGAATGTGATTTACACTCCTTCATCTCCATGTTTGAAACCCTACAGTCTCAATTTAATATCTCTAGCATGAGATCCTTTAGAGATCTGAAATACAGAAATGAGATGTAGCTACATGTTTGAATTTGTATTGGAGGGGAAGATAGTGTTCCTGCATGTATTTTTTAAAATACTTGCAAGGAAATAACTGGGTTTTTTACTTGACGAAAGGTTATTTAATTTTTGCAAGTTTACTAGAAGGAAGAAGTATTCAAATCTACATGACTTCTCTGGGGTTTAGCAATAATAGTAGCTACTTTAACAGTGAACAATTTTAGAACCGTGATGACTTTTAGTAGAGAAAGCTACATGAATACAGATGGTGACCTCAGTTACAAGAGGATCAAAGACAACCTTTTAGAAAAGCCAAGGAGGAAGAGATAGAAAGGAGGAAAAACAGAAAAAATCGGGATCAGTGTCTTCTAAAAGGAAGCAATGAAAGAATTCCCAAATTGTTCATTCTTCCTCTAATGGTTTCTGTAGCATATGGTTTTTGAATCAGTAGCAGCTGATGTGTTCAGTAATAGTTTCTTTTGAAGGGACTTGTCATAATATTTACCTTCTCTACAGCAACAGAAATAGCTTCCAAGTCTGAAATGGCCATGCTTACTAAAAGTAATGAAAACAAGAGACATTTCCATGGTGAATGAGTCTCTTGACACCATTATTTCAGGGGATAAATAACATTCAATGTACTGTGCTTCATTTCAGCTGAGGTATTTGTGTCATTAGGCATGGTGTTACCTGGAAAGTAAAAGTATACGGTGTGGTGCAGATCTCTAGAATGTGAGAAGTATGGAGATCTCCAGAGTATTGAAAAGGAGAAATGAACACGCTACATTTATCAAGAACACATAAATAAAAAGAACCATCTGTAAAGAGAGCTGTCACAATAAAAGAGTGGGTGGTGACAGTTCCTTAACTGTGTTCCTCTTCCACCTTTACTGCAATTTGGTGGCATCTTTAGTCCACTGTTCCTGTTTGTCCTGTCAAAAGTGACACCACAGTGTTCTCTGTGGATACTGATCTCCTTGGAAAGGAGATTAAAAGTGAATTGTACTGATAAACTCAAGAAATCTGTCTACATATGGAAATACTCAGCCAAGTGTGTACAGTTTGACTGATAAAGTGAGATTTTGTTCAAAGACAATGCAAGACACTAGCCTCTTTTGTGTGTCTGTCTGAAAAAGTAGCCCAGTTCAATTTCCCATATGTTAACCAATGGGTAACTTCTTGTTCTGCATTAATATCGCCTGTTTTTCCATTGATTTCATTGCATTTTTCTGTTACAGCAGCAGTATTTAGCTCTTCTTACTTAAAATATATTCAAAGAGATGAATGTATTGGAAATCTGAAATCAGATTAGGATATAGTTTATTAATCTTGTTTTATCCTCACACACACACACACAAACAAAACATTAAGTGCTCCTTAGTTAAAAGCTCTTAAAATATGTGCCTTATAGCCATAAGGACTGACAAGTCCCATAAGCCTTACATCTGACTCATAATATGAACTTTCTTGTACATCTATTGAGTATAATAAGCCTTTTAGCCTAAAATAGGAAGTACAAAGACAATAAATAATAATTTGCTTTAAGCTTTGTCATGTTCTGTAATTATCTTTTGTTTGCATTTATACTTACACAATGCTGGATCGTAAAATTTTAATGGAACCTACCAGAAATACCTGAAGTACGGATATTGCAGCGGAGGGAACCTTCTTTTTTTAAGAGGGAAAGAAGACAGTAATTACCTATTGACTTCAATAAGCTTTAGACCAAATTGTCATTGAATGGTTGGGCAAACAAGCATCTGCTATAATCATATATAAAACATATAAACATATTCTGTCACGGGAGCAAAGAGTTCCAAGACGTATCATTTCATAAGCTTGCCTATAAAAGCCTTTGCATAGCTTTGAGGAAAATATAGCCTTATATAACTACTGTGCATCCAGCAAAGCATTCAGTCACCATGTCGCAAAATGTATTCTGTTCAGACAGAAATGGTTGCACTATAATGAAGCGCTGCTCTGAATGCTACGTTTTTTCCCATTTAAACACTTCAAGGGTTAAAAGCACAGCACTTATTATACGTTAAATGAACCTGGACTTTTAAATCTCAGCTGTGGCATGCAGCCTCCTTGTTGGTGAGCACCTGATGTCGGCAGTTTGAATGATGTCTGACACTAATTATGTGTCGTTCACAAGATTGCCAGGCAGGAGAGTCTGGGGGAATAAAAAGCTATTTAAAAGGTTTTCATATGAGGTCTTACTCTCAGTTTTTTTGAAAGCCCTTGCATCTCTTGCAGAGTAGCACCCTGCTAATGCTGTTGTAGAAGGGAAATGCTTTTTAAAAGACTATTAATTAATGGTTGAAATGCATCGTTTCTTGTTTGAAAGCTATATAAAGAACAGCTTTTACATCTGTTTGTGTGATAAATGCAAATCTAGGGAAAGATACTTTGTCCTTGTCGTAGCACCTGCCTTGGTGCTGACACAGAAGTACCTACCTGGTCATCATATCAGAGCATTCACAGTTAATTGACAAATAGACATAAAACATTGTTAAATAATTAATTTGTGCTTTATCTGCTAATAAATCTTTTTAAAGTGCTACATGACTACTGCACAATTCAAAGATTTTGTTTGGGGCCTTATGTGTACGCTACTCTGGATTTGTTTTTTCATCTCTATTTTTTAGGGAGACCATTCCCTCCATTTGCATATATACATTTATGTATGACAGCATTCCCTAAAATTCAGAAATGGCTTATATTTTCATTCAGATAACTTCTACAAAAACTAGGATTTAAAACCTTTATTTATTGTGCTTATGGTCAACTTATGAATATTGCTAAAGCAAGCAAGTCAAGCAGCTTGTCAAAGCAATCTCAGACAGTAACTTGCTGTTGTGAATGGGATCGGGTCAATGACCAGACAGTACATGTGCATGAAGCAGAGACAACATTTTATACTGTCTTCAAGCAGGCAGACTTATACCAGTTTGGATCTTTCAGCATATGTTCTATCAAGTTATCTCACTCTGTTTCCAAAGACTCAGAATGGTACAGGAAACATCTTGGAGTCCTTCTTTGCCTTTGTAGAGTCCCACTTGTTTCATTTTCTTCTCCCATATCCATCAGCTATTTGAGCATGTGTTATCAAGCTGTTACTTCTACAGTCTGGGATGGAAGAAAAAAGTGGAAAACTAGTACTATTTTTCTGTATTGATATTTTACTGAAAAAAAATTAAATAAAATTGTAAATGATAAGTGCAGAATATTTAAAAATAGTCCAATATTATTCCTTAATAATTTATTCATTAAGAGATCTTAAATTTAATTAATATGTGGAATCATAGGCAGATAATGCTGTTTCCAAAGGAGGTCTTGCACTGAATTTTGTCCCAGTGCTCATGGGTATCAGTGTGGAGTGGAATGGAATATAAAATTCTGCTGATGAAATGTCTGTGGTCCTGTTTTTAAAAAATACAGTATACATTATAATTGAGTTTCTCCAAGGCTTTTCATGTTTGAACCACATGACATTTTTGAACCTTATGTGGAGGGAGATCTCTACAACCACTTGAGAGGAGGTTGTAGCCACGTGGGTGTCAGTCTCTTCTCCCAAGTAACAAGCGACAGGATGAGAGGAAACAGCCTCAAGTTGTGCCAGGGGAGGTTTAGATTAGATATTAGGAAAAATTTCTTCACCAAAAGGGCTATCAGGCATTGGAACGGGCTGCCCAGGGAAGTGGTTGAGTCGCCATCCCTGGAGGTATTTAAAAGTCATGTAGATGGTGTGCTTAGGGACATGGTTTAGTGGTGGACTTGGCAGTGTTATGTTTATCATTGGACTCAATTACCTTAAGGGTCTTTTCCAACCTAAATGATTCTATGATTCTATGATTTAAAGTTTTTTGTATTAAATTCCATCAGTAGAGCACATATTTGATAAAGAGTGCTTAACTTGTTCTCAAAATAGTGGTAGATAAACTCAGTACATTTAACAGGGACTAGTAGAGCCACAGATACTGAGGATATCGCTCTGTTACAGGTGATCTGATTGACTTTACTGAATTACTGCATTATAAAAAGGTGCACTGTAAAACAGCCAAATGCAAAGTAATACAAGCAGGAATGAAGACATATAGCTTATGTTTACAAGATGAGAAATTCTGCCTAGAAAAAGTGAGTCTGAGTAGGAATTTAATATTACCAACTGTAATGAAAACTGTCTGTAAAATGCTGTGACTTAAGGCTAACATAATCCTTGAATGAGTGAAAAAGAGAGTTTGATTCAGAAAAGTCACATTACCTGAATGCCTAGCACTGGTAAGACTACTACTGAAATATTGATCCTATATTTTGTATCCCAGATGAGTGCAGAAATAGTCAGAAGGGAACCACAGAAATTATCAATGGAAAACCAAACTGTATTGTGTGAAGAGTTTTTAGAATATGCGTCTATGTGGTCATGTGTAAACAGTCATGGATTAACGTGTATTAGCCATGGATTAGCTGGGAAAGGAAGAGCTAGGTCTGATCTGAACGGTACATCTGTGAAACTGCTGGTTTTCCTACCCGCGTGGATGTAACAGGAAAGACCCAGTCCCACGCTGTTAAGATGCCGTGTGTCCTTGCACCAGAAGTAGCATCCATTGTGCTTAATGAGGAAGAGACATTGAAGACAGAGGTATTGATTATTTAGATACTTCTTCATGGAAAGCATGTTTGCTAGGGTGAAGCTTCTTATCTTGTTGACCTTATAAAATCAGGGAGGAATTTCTCCCCTCTGATATATCTTAGTTTCTCAGTGTGCTTTTTTCTTCTCTTTTGGCATCATCAAAGGTTCACCATGGCTGAACAGGTTAGTAAGCCAAACTAACTAGTATTCTGCAACTGTATAGGAATGTATTTGAAGCATCTGGTTAGTACGTCCTGAGTGTGTACATAGGGTTGGGTTGATTTTCTTCATGTCAGTTTGGCAGAGATTTGGACAGTTCACCTTTCTGTCAAGCATAGGCCACATCTAACTTTCTGAGATCATTTGGATGTATCTCATTCAATTATTTCCCTATATCGCAGCCTTTTGGGGGCCTCTCAGTGTCTTCTGCTTCTTACCTGAGGCATGTATTCTGTTTTATTGAAGAACAAAATGTATTCTGTCACTGAAGTATCTAGGTTTGTTATTGAGACTATGTGGATGCTGGCTAGCTCTTGATACACAGAAAGCCAGCTGTTGCAATTTAATAGTTTTAGGAAAGTCGATATTTAGCAAAGTCAAATTTAAAAAGGTAGAACACCCCTCTCCCTGAAACCTTAGAGAGAGACCAGACTGGGAACATGTAATGAAAGGTATTCATTATAATAGCCCATAAATATTTCCCCACACATGGCAATAGATTAGGGAACTGTTTATCCTTCACCCTTAAAAAAGATGATCCTCCCCCAAATGCAGTGATGCTGAAAAATATTTGAGGATCGCTGTGCATAACTGATTCCAATGAAAAAAAGATATTAAAAAGCTAAACATGAGAGTATCAGAGTAGGACAGTAACATTATGTTGTATATTGGATGAAATATTACTGTAAAATCAAATACTGCTCAGGTGTCAATATTTCTAAAAGTATTTAATTTTATTTGATTTGGGTTTAGAATCCATTTCAAAGTAGGTTTGAGAAAGCATTGTTTATAGCAAGAAAGCAAATAATTTATATATTTATATACATATATATAAAAAATAAATATATAAAATCTATATGTATTTTTTTTTAATATACACATTATTTTGGAGAAAGTTAGGTGACTTGATAACAGAAAATACCTAGAATAAGAAGTTCTCTTTTACATTACTTACCACATTAATACAGCAGAAAAAGAAGAGAAAATACAGTGTTAGGATGCTGAAGCAAAACAAATTCAGATAGGAAAAAGTGAAGATTTTTAATACCAGATAAGATCAGGCGATAGTTGGATTAAGAGGAATCTGGGCTGTCTGTCATTGACTTTTCAATCAAGACTAGGTACTTCTCTGTGAATGGATCAGATCTCAGACAGAAGTTGTTTGCCAGAGCAACGTCTTCAGTCTTTGTTACACTGGTGATCAACTGAGATAATCATAACAGTTCCTTTTATAGTGAAAACTGACTAATTTCTTAAACAATTGTCCACCAAATATCTGCTACTAAGATTAAAGTATTCACACAGGTATTACCATGCTTTTCCTACAGTGTAAGAGTCTAAATGTATTTCATAATGAAGGTTGCTGTCTAATTCCAGACAGGGATCACAAATGCATGGTGCATCCAGCAGGGCTTTACATGCTGCATGGATTATTTTAAATAAATTTATGTAATTATATTGTAATTTTACAGGATGGTTGCCTGGTACACTGAACATCGTCTCTGTGTATACAGACATGAACAGAACATCAGTGTTTTAAAGTCATAGCACCTTTTTTGCTTTTTATTGACATGCTTTACCTTTCACTGTAAATACATTGTTTCTTGCTTTTGACAATTATCCTTATAAAAAGATAAAGTAAACACGGATATGGACACTTCAGTGAACATGTTTTAAAAAGAACTCCCAAGTTTAGGAAGTACAGAGAGGAAATTTTCTTTATGAGCTACTTAACAGTTTCAATTTGCATGCAACAGTAAAAATAAAAGCTCAGTAACTGATTTCTGTATTGCAGTTTAGGAAAACATTACACAATTAATTCCACATAATACTTCCAAAAAATCTGGGTTAATAAGGAGTATGTTTAGGGGTGTTAAACAGCTTCAGAATGCCAAATGCATGCCATGTACTTAAGTGACTAATTGTAATAAAGGTGTCACATCCTCTTCTTCTACCACAGTTAATAACTTAGAAACTACAAAGAGTTCCATTTCAAAATACAGCTACCATCTACTTGGCTTCTTTCCCCCATAGGTAATCATGTTTTCTCTGGAATACTTTCATTGAAACTTGGTTATCAGGAAAGAATGTATGTTCTGTGTGGTTGGAAAGAATATCTTTTCATTTATTTTATCTTAAGCATCAGAGATTCCCAAGACTTCAAAAAGTCTGGGGTTTAGAGTAAACATTGATTAACTGTTGTGTAAAGATGATCTTTCTAATAATAAAGGCTTATAGTTTCTGTGTGTTGCTAGAATGACCTTTTCTGCAATGCACAACTATATATAGCTTTCTGAATATGACGCACAGTAATTTAGGTCTGTGGAGGGGAAACAAAACTTTGGACTGTCTTCTCTGCTTCCAGGTTATGATCAGCAATGCAGGCATCTTAGAAACCACAATTTTAAAATTTGTGAGATAACATTCCCCAGTTCTGCTCAGTTAAACATTTTTACCCAGTTAAATTCAACACTAATTTTGCAATCATCTAAACAATTATTTACGCATGTTTAATTCTGTTTGCATGCTTGAAGATTCAAAGTTTAATAACTTGTGAAATAAACAAAACAGAAGGCCTACGTTTAGAACTTTTTCACTAGGCTGAGTTTTACCCTATGAAATTGAAGGTTAGTTGAGATACTAGAATTTATTTCATACTTATGTCCAGCTTAGTTACTGTCATTAGAATGGATGGTTGTTCTTTTATGAATTTAATGAGAAATAATAACTTGTCTAGATAAGCAGGGCTAATCAGTAGGTTTCTTTGTTACTTTAACATAGCTGCTTTTGAATTATTTTGCTTTTTGAAGGCCATTTGTCTTTTAGCACTCATGGCTTTTATGCTTTTTCAACTCTTTACTTTTTCCTAAAAAATGTACTATTTTTATCCAGGCAATTGTAAGAGATATCTGTCTAAATTTTTCTTTATTTTTTTATGCTGGAATATTTTCTAATGATAGTTGTCTAAAAGTAAAAGTATTGATACACTTGCAACAATGTTTTGCTTGCATACTAAATGTTCATAAACATAAAGGCAACACTATATGTACAAGCATAAATTAATGTTTAGTGATCAAAACTGGATAATCTGAAAAGCACTGTAGGTTTGCTTTGGATAAAGGGATGGGATATAAATAAAAAGCTTCATGGGTTGAGAAATTTCCTGAAATTGATGTGTGTGAAAGATAAAATTGCAGTTATTATATAGTGGGGTGGTGGTTCATCCTCTTTCTGAAGTTTTAATTTCTTAAGCTTAATTTTAATGTTGCTATTTTATAGGTAGTGTGTGTTTTCTTCTACATACTGTGTTTTCCTGGGCAACATTGAGTCTATATTTCTTTCTGTTGCTAAAACTAAACAACAGCTGTTAGGGAGTGCTGCACAGAAATTCAGCCTCCCCAGTTTGTTTGGGAAGGCTGAAAAGTTTTTTTTCTGTATTTTCTCCCTGCACTTATTTCTTTGAAGTTGTAACTCTCTCTTGCATTAATCCAAAAAACTGAAGTGCTTAAAACTTTGTATCCTGTTTTTTCTCTTTTTTGAGGGTCCTACAGATTTGTAAGAAAGGCATGCTAGTTATGATCAGAATTATGTCAGGTTTTTACCTGTGGTTTTGTAAACTTACATGCACTGAATAATATATTATAAAATTTATTTGTGTTATTCTAATGTCAGTGAAAAACAGCCTGTTTCTTTTCAACTGAGTAAAATAAATAGGAAGAGAAATGGTGGAAAATGTTGTTTTAGCATTAGAAATTTTTGACATCTCTGTTAATGTATTATTATTTTTGCAAGTATACAAGTACATAACGTGCAAACTAGCATGTTGTGCAGCAGATGCTTCAGATGTTGCACAGTGGAATATGCAGCAGCTGAAATGAATGAGATTAATTGATGTTGACTGATAGAATTAAAGAAGCCTATATGTCTAACTAATATTCATCAATATCCAAGTCTAAATGAAATCAAATGTAAATAAAAATGTGAGTGTCAAATAGAACTGAAGGGTTTTAGTTTCCCTTAGGATAAAATATACTGGGATGAAGATGAAGAACTGTGTTTCTGCTCATATAAACATGTTTCTCTGCAGATGCAGTACTTGGTTAGGTGTAGAAATACTGTGCCACATAATTATTGGTTACCCATAGGGATTAAATCCTATTTTGATGGATTCCCATTATTTTTAGTAGCTCATACATCTACCCATGACAGAAAAGTAAAGAAATATTTCAAAAATAATTTTCCTTTTTACAACACCATCAGCAAGGCAGAGCTTTGCTGCATGATTTTGTTGTTACTGCGTAGGTTGGGTTGGCACTGAGAGATGCCTGCGTTCGGCTCAGTTGCTAATATCCAAACAAGCCCGCAGCTGAGATAAGGGGAGTTAGCGCAGGACCTGTGAACCCCACAGTGACCTTTTTGCTTTCTGCGTGCTATTGGGAGAATCACCTGATTCTATTTCCTGGATAGACTGGGTGGTGCAGCGCTCTGAGCTGACCAGTCTCTTTGGGTCTCAGTGTCCCATCTGTAAAATGGGAGTAGGACATAGTTTCCTAATTCAGCCACGCGCAGGGAGGATAAATACATTCTTATGGTCTAAATGGTTCAAACCCTGCAGCAGCACCCATATTGAGAAGCCGGGCTTTCCTCAGCTCTGGAGAGGCGTCCGGCCATAGCAGGCTGGAGGTCTCCGCAAGCCCTTTCACCCTCCTGCTCGGTGTTTGCTGTTGCAGTTTGCTGTGCGTGCTTTCCGTTCAAATAATTTCTTTTTCTTTTCTAGTTCGAGGGTTGCAAGAAAGCCTTTTCAAGACTAGAAAATCTCAAGATTCACTTAAGGAGCCATACGGGTGAAAAGCCGTACCTTTGTCAGCACCCTGGCTGCCAGAAAGCATTCAGCAACTCCAGCGACCGCGCCAAGCATCAGAGGACTCACTTGGACACTGTAAGGAAGAAGTCCCATTGCAGTCCCCTGTACATTAGACCGAGTGCTCCTTTCCTCCAGCTTGGTGGGGGCAGATAGCCCATAACCTTAGAGACGGGGGGGAGTGGTGTCTAATGAGGCTGTTTAAGCTCTTTCAGAAGTGACCTGGTAATGTAAGCATGGATGAAGATGGGCCAAACTAGTTGATAAAAAGGCTCCTTGGGCTTCGCTGCAGGTAGAGGCAGTAACTTTCTCCAACTTAGGTGATCTTTAAGGAACCTGAAGTCACTATGCAAAGACACAGAAGCCATCCGCAATAATGGCTGCTATTCTCTGACAAAAACTCAGACTTAAGGCTGGGGCATGTACCAGAAATTCAAGAGAGGAAGAATAATTTTGTAAATCTAAATATTTTCATGCCAACAAGTCATTGCTTGCGAATTAGAGTCACAGCTGAGATTTGTTTAAAAGCTTTTGTTTCATAACAAAAGATCGGGTTTCGTCAGAGACAAGCAGTTTCCAAGGGGCAGAAGTCCTGAAAGAAAATGAGAACAATGCTGTTTTAATTAAATGGCTGTCAAAAAAACTTAAATTATCCATTTTGAATAGTTGATAGGATGGCTGGTAAGTTAAAAATTTGTACAAGGTGGTTTTGGAAATGCTTTGTGAAATGTAAATGGCTAAATTGCAAAATAGTTAATTTCAGCAAACAGTTGGACCTAATGTTCATTTAATACTCTATTGTGCACCTGCAAGTCTTCAGGGAAGACAGACATGTTAGAACAGGCAGCAGGAGATATTTATAGAGATTTATATTGATTTGGTGCGTTAGATTTATTGGGCTTTCTTTTAAGAAAACTACAAAGGTATTACAGGACCGGTATCTTTCTGAAATGACACGTGTTATTAGAAGATGTGAGCTGAAGGAGTTTGTCTTGTACTTCACATTAGAATGTGTACTTTTATGTGTAACAGTTTTGAAACTTCAGTATTCAGTGCTTGCTTTGGTTTTTAATTGCTGTCTTTGTAATGTAGTAAACTAACACTTTTTCTTGTTCTCTTTTTCTGAAGCAGATTCTTCTATAATCCTAAACAGTCTATCTGGGCCTTTACTGCAGTTTCTTTACCTGATTCATTAAAGAATGTAATTTCTGATTAAGTCAAAGATTGCTCTGAGGGTGGAAGAATTGTGAGTATAACTAGCAATATTCATTGTACTTGTTAACAAAAAAAAAAGGTAACAATGAAAGGTGCCATAATGAAAGCTTTCTTTTGGTTTGTCTTCCTTATAAGCCTTACTTTCCTCCTTTCCTTTTCTAATAAATTACCAAGCAGTCTGCTTGTAATAATGTACAACTTTTCTGTTCTTTAATAATGTGGTTTACAGCATCACAAGGCTCAAAAGGGATTATCTTGAGTTAAAATAGTCTGTGATATAACAGCTGCTTTACCCTTTTTCTTTTTTGACTTAGAAACCTTATGCATGTCAGATTCCAGGATGTACCAAACGATACACAGATCCAAGTTCTCTGAGAAAGCATGTGAAAGCCCATTCTTCCAAAGACCAGCAAGTCAGGAAAAAGGTAAATTTTCTACCATGTTGACTGGTGTAAAGCTTATGTGGAGAATTCAGTGTTCTAATTTTAGATGTTTTGATGCATTTGCAAGTACCTGTGCTGATTTCAGACTGTTGATTAGAAAAACTGTTAATGGGAAATAATAGATATGATTCTTACATAGATGGTAATTTCATCTTTGACTTAATGAGGCTGCCTGCCTTAATGCTTTTTATTTTCTGATGTGCTGATTAATCACTAAACATACATAATGAGGCAAAATCAGTAATAATTTTTAAAACCAGAAATTGTTTTTTTTTAAAGTTCTGCTGCTTGGTAAATGCAATAGAAATACAAAATTCAGTTAACATGGCCAGTCTCAGATTGGAAGGCTGGATTTTGAAGGCAGATGGACAGTATGTGGGATTAGGCTCTAAATTATATTTCCATATGCCAGACACTTCCAAATACCAAGACATTTCACAATGCCAGTTCCCTGTGGATGTCAGGTCCATGAGTCAACAGTTGTTTATATCTTTGCACAGTTGTTTATATCAAAGCACATCTTTGAAGAGCTGAGTTGCAACCCAAGGGAATTATTTTTTTCTGAGCATTTTTCATCGTATCTTCTATTAATCACTGGCACTATTTCATTAGATTGTTTAGATCACTAAGGATAAAAATCTAAACTTTCATTTTAGAGGAAGCTGATCCTGATAAAAGGGGAACATGCATGAACTGGTGTAGGGGCAGATAAACCTTTGAGATGTCAGCACCACATAAAATAAGTTATAGTTCAGAAGTTTTAAAATTAAATGCGCAGCCATTCATAGGAAGTGGCAAAAAAAAAGCATCATACAGCATTGGAAGCACTAAGTGGCAGTCTTTATAGCTGCTGTGTAAAAATTCAAAGAGTTAATTTTGATTCACTGTTTTGTTGGAGCAGGACGTGGCAGCAGAGACCTGCATGTCAGCCTCTACGAAACTAGCCTGTGGTATTCTTGAGGAACTTTCTTTAAACTTATGAGTGCCCACTCCTGTATCAGAGACCAAGTAACTGAGCATTCATTTTCACCTTAATAAGCAGCGCTTTGGCTCCCTTGCCCCTGTGCACACTGCCCACAGGCAGGACTGCCGAAGGAGGTCCATGAGCCCTGTCCTGCCTATCCCAGGAGGGGAGCTCAGCTACCTAGACACTGTCTTTTACAAGCATGTAATCAATCAAGAGCCAATCAAGACATTGCACTCTGAGAAATTTACGTGCGATGCCTCAAGTAAAATTGGCATAACGGACCTGAATACAGGTACTAAACTGCACTGTAGCATTACTGTCATTGAAAGTGAAATAATGGTTATCTCCTCTCTCTCATTTTGTCAGATTGCAATACTATGTGAGATTTTCCTTCCTGCATTTCAGTCACTATTTGATTTTGCTCATTTTTCATTCCTTCTTTGTGCCAAACAAGAAGGCCCTTTTTACTCCTCACTTGATTCTCTATGGACACATTTTAGATTTAAAATTACTTATTTTTTCTACTCTGTTTGATAAGGATTTATGTATGCTCATTGGTCACTTGAGAGACATTGATATATGGAAGGGGAAATAAGCCAAATCTCCACAAACAGAAAAGAAAAATTGTGACATCTATCAAGCCAGATACTTAAAGCATTGATAAAGTTTGCAATGTATAAAGTTTACAAGGTACAACATAGTTACTGGACCTTTGAGAACTTATAATTGCTAACTAGCATCATGCTTTGGTATTTGAAATATTTCCTGGCAGTAATAATATTTAAAAGTAAGAAACAATAAACCTTTTAATGCAGAATTAAGATTATTTATGGCTTTAATTAAAAGTTAAAATTGGCTTAATGTCAAAAAAGTCCTTACAAAAATGTGAATTAATCAAAAATAACCATAAAAATTCCAAGGTGATAAAGGCACAGTGGAGTAATACTTTCAGCCCTAGGGATCTATTCTGTTGAAAAGAATGAAACCCTTTGCTGTCACACCCCGTTAGTCATGGATTCATTTAATATATTGTGCCTGACTGGTTTTAATCCTTCTTTTAACCTCCCCCTACACACCAAGTAACATTATTGTGGTGCCTTAAGTTGCTGGCTTTCCAAGACTGTACCTGCAAATGTGTCTTTGATGTTGCATAGACTTAAAATAGCAGGATGAAGTATGTTCATAACAGTGGAATCAGTTACTTGCTGTGCTAAACATTGCATTGAGTCTTCAGCCCAGATTTTCTAGATCTGTCTTCAAAGCTTTGACCCTTTCCTTGGCCCTCTAAGATGGCGCCAGATTGTGATACAGATAAATTGCCATCTCTGAATTATTTTAAGCAACTTTTGTTGATATACATTCATGGCTTACCACATAAGGCAAAAAGGCCTTTTCCACAAATCTTGTAAGGCAGCCACTGTTCCCCTACTCCTCCCAACCCCCAGCCTCCAGCCATCCACCAAATACATTTAACAGGGAATCTCTCCAGGTAATGGGATGAAGTCCTATAGACCAGGAAGATCCCAGCACAAATACATTTAATGCTAGCAACTTAGTGGACAGTACAATGAACTTTCATTTACTTTTCAAAGAAAAGCAAGAGATTAAAGAGATCCATGGCTGCTTTAATCATCTTAGTGTAATTTGTAAAATTCTTCATAAATATGAAGGCAAACATGTACACAAGTACCATGCAAACACCTGGGATCAGTTGCTGAAAATGTGTAGCAAAACATTTTAGGTATAATCTCTATACATCATAATATTCAGTCTGTACTTTTAAAATATTTTGGTGGGATAAAAAGCAGTGCTTCCTGTCTTATTTTAAAAAGTAAAAATTGTTGACTGTGCCTGGATTTCATCATCACTTGGCAAAGATGGATGCAGCTCCTTCT
Organism: Grus americana; assembly: GCF_028858705.1. NCBI lineage: Eukaryota > Metazoa > Chordata > Aves > Gruiformes > Gruidae > Grus > Grus americana. The sequence goes on along the minus strand of NC_072891.1, from coordinate 31,249,645 downwards.
AAGCAGGGAAGTCAGTGATAGAAAACTAGACAGCACCCAAAATGAGAGCATAAAGTGATGCTGAGTGGAATGCTAATGCACAACATGCCCCTGGACTACAATTACTTTTAAAACCTGTCCTCCTCTTAGTCACGTCCTCCTTTCAACTTTGAAAGGATAACAAACTTAAAAGACTTTTTTTTGCAAGTTGAACAGCTACCACGTGGTGCTTATTACCACAACAGATAATGGAAGCTAAGAGCCGTGTGGGATTCAAAGGGAACTGGCTATTTCTGTGGGTAATGAAACAGGGTTAAAAAATAAACATGAGATTTGCAAGGGATTTCGGTGCTTCAAGATCATGCTTCAGGATAGAAGTCAGCATCAAGCTAAATAGATTAGGGAAAAGCATGGTTATTCTGTGCTGCTTATTTGGAGTTTCTTAGTCTTTCTCCTGAAATGCCAGCTGCTAGTGGACACAGCGTACATAACTTAAAGCAGTCTGGATGGGTCTTGGACCAGATCTAGAAGAAGCATCTGCTTCTAAATTGATACTTTAAAATAACCTTCAGGCTGCCTAGCCTTAATTTACGTATCTTCCTGCTTTTTTCCTTCTCTCATTCCATTTTTATAATCCTTTTCTCTTTCAGTTTCCTTTCTTATTCTGTCTTCCACCTTTGTAGCTTTGGGTCTTTAGGATATGCAACCCAAACTGAACATCTGTAGGCGGCTGAGGTGCGTATGCCATGGTAAGACCAGTCCCAAGACTTTCCTCCACCCCAGGTACTCCTATATTCTCTTGTCTTTCACCTTGTTTCTTTCCTTTATTTTTTCCATACGCAGAGTTCAACTAAATTATCAATTTAGAAAGCATATTGATACATACAGGCAAATGCCACTTAAACATTTGACATGCTGTGTGTTTGCTAATCTTTATCTAGCTTTGACGTCGTATTAATTTAGGATCTCATGAACCATTTACCTTTTCTTTTCACCTCACATCAATCATTACCTAACAGGTTGTTCAGCTTTTTCAATCTTCCATGCATTTTCAAGGCAGACCAGGACCAGAAAGAAAAATGAGTCGGTTTTTGTCTTTCTGGAAACTCTAAAAAGGAGAGAAATCCATATTTTAGCTGAGTCACTTCCTGAACTAGCAGCTTTTATACGAAGAGGGGCTACAGTAGCCTAAACTGATTGCTTCCCAGAATTAATGGTAAACATGCAGGATTTTTGAAAGGAAAAGACAAGGAGGAAAAAGTCATGGGTTGAAATTACTATTTCATTTCTTCTTTCAAATACCCGGTAAAAATATAGTTACTTGGCTTGCTTTGTGGAATTGCAGAGAATCAGAAGAAAAGGTTAGGAAAACAGAAGGATGAGTGAGCCAGATATTTGCTTCAGCTAATCTTCATATTATCTGTTCTTACAAAACACTAACACTACTTTCTGACTTCATAAAATCTGAAAAACATTTATGCATTGATACTTTTTGTTCTGAGTATAGACTGGCTCTGAAAATTGACAGACTATAATACTAGGTGTAGCTGTTAATGGTAGAAATATTGTCTACGGGAAGTCGGGGTGAATCATTATGCTTATTAGATCCTATATTTCTTATTTGTAGAACAGCTTTAATAAGGAAAGCTACAGTTGAGAGCTTTGCTTTGGTATCTTCAACAGGGCTGAGTAATTTTGTTCCTTGAGTCATCTTGTGGAGTCTTTGGCTTGTCAAAAACTAGGGCACTACTTGACACAAGTGAGCTTATTTTCAGTTGGTTACACTTTGTTTTCAATAAGCAGCAAATTTCTTTCATCTGAACTGATGATACTGTATTTGAAAATACAAATCCGTAGCTCTTTTAGTTTGTAAGTCTTTTTATTAAAGTTAGCGAAAATGAAATTATGCAACATATCATTAAAATCCAGAGCCTGCATTATTACATATCCAGTGATTTGAAACCAATATAGAAGGTGAATACTACTATTATGCTCTTTATGAAGATCTATTTGTTGTGTGAGCTAGCACCCAGCCTTGTACAAGAACATTGTCTTTTTCATACAAGTATACATGAAAAACAATTTGCTATTTCTGCAGGAGTTTTGCTGAAGAAATCTTGTAAATCTAAAGATAATATTTAATTCACTTTTAAGTATTACAGTGCAAGTCCCACTGTGTAGGGAATGGACCCTCCACTGTCTTTGCATAGATCTTGGCATGAACATCTGCAATGTCTAATGACTTTTTTAAAGGTTTTCTCTTTTAAAAAAGTGCATTTTAAAAAAGATAAGAGATAATTAAAAAAAGACAAAAGATTGCTTTGATTTCATACAGCTGTTTAACAAGGACAAGGTCAGTTCAGTAATGTCTGCCTTATCATCTGAGGAATGTAGTGGCTATGCTGTTAGATACAGTTTTAATTTTCTCCATAATTAAACCAGTGAACAACAGTTGTCATGTACAGTAGTTCTTTAAGCCAGTGTGTCCTGCTCAAAAAAAAAAAAAAAATTAAAAGATTGTTTCCATTTAATTATAGGAAAGTGTAGTCGATAATGATACAACTAGTTAGCTCCACCTTTGTGGAAAAAAGGAAAAGATAATTTGAGCAGTTCAGATAAATAAGACCAGCTAAAGGGAATGTAAAAGTCTTAGTCTGGGCCTTGAACTGAAAGACAGTTTATACCAAATAATATCATCTTTCAGCCGATCAGTCTCTGATTCTTTGGCAATTTTAACAGTGCCCAGACCACATCTTTGATCTTGTTGTGTAAATTAGTTATGGATCCGATACATTATACAGACAAGCTTTGAGATACTGAATGCTTACCTGACAACTGCCTTTCAAAGCTGTCTGTCTCCTGGAAACCTGCATCATCTTAGTTCGTTCAAACGGGTCTAGAGGAAACCACGCATGGATTCAGCTGACCAGATAGCTTAACACCTCAGCAGATGCATAACATAGTAAGTGATACTTCTAGGTCTCTACTGGATTTTTCAATGCTATGCAGAGGAGCAGTGCAGTGTTTAGTCTTAACTGTATTTTGCTCCTTACTTATTTATTTGATTTGTACTTAGCCTTAGTATAACATAGTAGTGGTGCTTGTGTCTATTTTCCTGGCTTTTTCTGGGACAGAATTTTTGTACTGTCTCTGCCAGAAAGCAAATATCATGGAGGCATAGCTTTGGGAAAGGTGGTCCAAAGGACATTTCTGAAAGTTGTCTACAGTTGGTGGAGGTTTTGTTGTAGTGTGTATGGTACATCTACCAAGTCACTAAGGGATGAAGGAGGTGGTGAGACTTCAGGAGGTAAGGGGTATGTGCTCAGACTTCTAGCTTGGTTCATTTCTGCCTGATAATCTTCTATTTTGACACAGATTGGTCAATTGTAAAATGATAGCTGAACAGTGGCTTTTGGGGAATTGTCAAAACATTCTCCTAATGAACATGGGCTCTTCCAAGATTTGTTCCTGTGATACATGGTTGGAAGGAGATATTTTGAGGTCTTATCGTGCTGAGGAGAAATAAAGGACAGGCAATCAGGGTTTCTAATCCTGATGCTATTTCTGCATGATTTCTTTCATGTTGCATTTATTGCTCTTTCAAAAAACAATCAGCTAGCAATGGCTGGAAATTTTAAGAATACTTTTCCTGATTACTATAAAGAAAAAAGGTGCACTACACTGATGAGATGTAGCAGGCTGTATGGCACCTCAGCCATATCCACTCCTACCTCAGACTGTAGTAGAAGCTAGCAGAGCAGAGCAGTCCACACTGGGAGTGGAGCACATTGGACATAATGAAATAAGGGTACGGATTGTCTGGCCAAAGCAATTCCTGTAAAGTAGCTTGTGCTGACCTTATCCAGGGTTCCTATCTGAATTGAGAAGGCCTTTCAGAAGCCACCTTGCACAGCTAGTAATAATCCTGAAGATATTGCTCTTCTGCCATTGTGCAACCCCTGTATTAGCAAAAAGGGGATATAAAATATCCACCATTAGAGCTAGATCTCAATAGCTGAATTCTTCTAAAGTCTTGTCATTTTATATCTCTTCTCTAAAAGTTCACCTCTTCTCTCTTAGAGCCCTGTTATGTATAATGCATACAAACCTGTCCATCTTACAATGAAAACATTGACAGAAATGGGAAAAAAAAGAAGTGCTTAAAGACATTATGTCCCCTATTGAACAGTGTTTCTCTGGAAATAAAATATACAAGTGTTTTCATTACAGGTTAATGTAATTCTGTAAAGATTTGAGAGATTGTCTACCTTTGTATTTTGTGGGTCATGTCAGCAAATACACTATTCCCTCAGCAAAATAATACAGAGCTCTTGCTTCTTACAGGGCTGCACACTTCTTGATTGTTCATTGTTTACATTGTTTTACAGTAGAAGCAGGCTTTTTTATTGTGACTGCGTGCTGATTTTATGGCACAATCGATGAAGCTACCAGTTTGTTTAATGGTTTTGGAATAAATGAGATTTTACACGACCATTTAGGTTTAGTGGAGAACATGAATGGAAAACAATGCCTGGTGACTTTCTTTAGCTGGTATCTTTGGTTTATTTAATTTCACAACACTTATTTCCAGTTTTTTCTTTCATGTCTCAGTATTTGAACTAGACTATTTTGTGAATGAAGAATGCAATGGTTGATGTGTTTCTTATGGGAAATAAACTCACTTCCTTTTTATTTTTTCTAACTCAGAATGTTTAATTGATGAGGAAAGAGGGAGCCAAGGAGAGTTAGAGCATTACATCATTGGTATTTCAGCAGGTTATTGCGGCACTAAGCTAGTTACTAGTGACATTATCCATTATGTGACTTTATTAATCTGGAGAAACTGCTCTATTTGTGAACACCTGCCTTGTGGCGAGCAAACAGCCAGATCCTACGGTATGAGCCCAGTTTGCTTCTGTGTCTTTCAGGTTTCACTTGCCCTGGTTCAAACTCTTCATTCTGATTTCACTGTTAAAACTGCAAAAGGAAGACAGTGGATTGAAAGGGAAGCAAATCTATTTTCTTGCTTTGAGACCAGTTGAACATAAGGATATTTTCCCTCATTTGTTCTCTATGGAGTCCATTTAAAAGATGTCACTAATGCAAAAACAAGTGCATTCAGGGGCTAAGGGTCAGTGAGCAGTGCCCATGGCAACTAAGAAACTATTCTGCAGAAAAAATGCAGTAAAGAGTAAGTGTTTTAATCCCCAACTTTAATCCGTTTACTTCCTGTTTTCAAAATGAAATATAAATCAGGCACCATGGCGTGCAGCAATTTTTCCTGAAAGGGATGATGGCAAAAAGGGATTAGGAATGGGCAGCAGTGTTTAGGGAATTTAATCATACAATTTGTTGGAAAACTTTTGAGACTACGAATGACTAGTTCTTTTGAGTGTGGTCAGTGAGAAACAGGAACACAGATCCTGAAAGTGATGCAGGACTGGCTGTGGCTTCTCCACAGCTGCTGCAGTGGCAGTGATGTGCGCTGTGGTGGGATGCACAAGGTGTGCCTCGCAAGGAATCTCCATCATGGGGGATATGCTTTGCCAGTGGTGCACATGGAGTTCTGCTCTCCAGGGAGGAGAAAACATCAAAACCCCCGCTATGGTTTTCATGGTGTTCTGGCAGCTGTTGCAGTTGTTATAACCAGGAGATTGATGGTTCCCTCTGATTGATGTTTCACTCTCATTTGCTATTTCACATCATGATTCTTCCCTTCACTTGATTTCTGCCCTGAGCTTGTACTCATGTAAGCTTCGGCAGCGTGATCTGTTGAAAAATGCACCAGAAGGAATGAGTGCTGTCACCCTCGTTACATTCACACACATGCTAAAAAAAAATCCAGATTGTCTCAAAACTCTGTAAACAGCAGTCAGTGCATGCCCATAGCATTTTCAGGCAGGTTCATTTTTGGTAGCAAACAATATCCTTTTCTGCATATGTGTCTTCAGTTCCCTGCCACAGCATATGCTTGAAGATGGGCTTGAGCGAGCTGGAATCCTTCTTTCTTTAGGGGTCCGGCTGACAGAGTCTGTTGGGAGGCAGTCCTGAAGGGCAAAGGAGTCCAGGAAGGCCAGACATTCTTCAAGAAGGCAGCGCAGGAGCAGGCCATCACTGTGTGCCAAAAGATGAGCCGGTGGGGAAAAAGACCAGCAGGGCTAAGCAGAGAACTTTGGCTGGAACTCAGGAAAAAAGGGTTTATGGCCTTTGGAAGAAGAGGCAGGCAACTCAGGGGGACTACAAAGATGTTGTGAGGCTATGCAGGAAGAAAATTAGAAGGGCCAAAGCCCAACTAGAATTTAATTTGGCTGCTGCCGTAAAAGACAATAAAGAATCTCCACCCTTTACTGGATGTGGGGGAAAACATAGTGATGAAGGATGAGGAAAAGGCTGAGGTACGTAATGTCTTCTTTGCCTCAGTCTTTAACCATAAGACCAGTTTTCTCCAGGTACCCAGCCCCCTGAGCTGGAAGACAGGGACAGGAAGCAGAGTGAAGCCCACATAATCTAAGGGGGATTCAACCTGCTACACCACTTAGACACACACAGGTCTATGGGGCTGGATGGGATCCATCCAAGGGTACTGAGGGAGCTGGCAGAACTGATCACCAAGCGACTTTCCATCATTTACCAGCAGTCCTGGCTAACCAGCGAGGTCCCAGTTGACTGGAGGTTAGCAAATGTGACACCCATCTACAGGAAGGGCTGGAAGGAGGATTCAGGGAACTGCAGGCCTGTCAGTCTGACCTCAGTGCCAGGAAAGGTTATGGAGCAGATCATCTTGAGTGCCATCATGCGGCACGTACAGGACAACCAGGCGATGAGGCACAGTCAGCACAGGTTTATGCTTGTCTAACCTGATCTCCTGCTACAACAAGGTGACCTGCTTAGTGGATGAGGGAAAGGCTGTGGATGCTGTCCACCTGGACAGTAGTAAAGCCTTTGACACCGTTTCCCACAGCATTCTCCTGGAGAAACTGGCTGCTCATGGCTTGGTAAAAAAGTGTCTGGATGGCTGGGCCCAAAGAGTTGTGGTGAATGGAGTTAAATACAGTTGGCAGCTGGTCACAAGTGGTGTTCCCCAGGGCTCAGTACTGGGGTCAGTTCTCTTTAATACCTTTATCAATGATCTGGACGAGGGGATTGAGTGCACCCGCAGTAAGTTTGCAGACGACACCAAGTTGTGTGGGAGCGATGATCTGCTTGGGGGTAGGAAGGCTCTACAGAGGGATCTGGACAGGCTGAATCAATGGGTCAAGGCCAACTGTATGGGGTTCAACAAGGTTCAGTGCCAGGTCCTGCACTTGGGTCACAACAGCCCTACACAATGCTACACGCCTGGGGAAGAGTGGCTGGAAAGCTGCCTGGTGGAAAAGGACCTGGGGGTGTTGGTCGACAGCTGGCTGAATATGAGCCAGCAGTGTGCCCAGGTGGCCGAGAAGGCGAACAGCATCCTGGCTTGTATCAGAAATAGTGTGGCCAGCAGGACTAGGCCCTGTACTTGGCACTGATGAGGCCACACCTTGAGGACTGTATTCAGTTTTGGGCCCCTCACTGCAAGAAGGACATTGAGGTGCTGGAGCGTGTCCAGAGAAGGGCAACGGAGCTGGGGAAGGGTCTAGAGAACAAGTCTTATGAGGAGCGGCTGAGGGAACTGGGGTTTTTTAGCCTGGAGAAAAGGAAGCTGAGGGGAGACCTTCTTGCTCCCTACAACTACCTGACAGGAGGTTGTAGCCAGGTGGGTGTTGGTCTCTTCTCCCAAGTGACAAGCAATAGGACAAGAGGAAATGGCCTCAGGTTGTGCCACGGGAGGTTTAGATTGGATGTTAGGAAAAATGTCTTCACCAAAAGGGTTATTAAGCATTGGAACAGGCTGCCCAGGGAAGTGGCTGAGTCACCATCCCTGGAGGCATTTAAAAGAGGTGTGGATGTGGTGCTTAGGGACATGGTTTAGTGGTTGGACTTGGCAGTGCTAGGTTAATGGTTGGACTTGATGATCTTAAGGGTCTTTTCTAACATAAACGATTCTATGATTCTGTGATTCTATGATTCTCTAATTCTATGATTCTTGTTACCCAGTTGCACTTCAGTCTGGGCTTTAAATGTGCTATCCTGTCCATGATGCTACTTAAGCATCACCAGTATCTGAACAAGCAAGATTGAAGCTGTGTAAAGGATACCTAAGAGGCTGCAGTTAACCGCCCTAACAGCAGCCCAAACACCCTTCAAGTGTTTAAGACTGTCCTCATTGAGTGTCCCTGTTCCAGGCTGGGACCTCCTCTATGTCCATCGTTGGCATGCAGATTTCACACTGCTGGAGATGGGTATTGGCAGCTGGCCTGCATTGGCAGATACTGAGTTTGGAGTCCTCAGTACTAGTCCTGAAGCAACGATATACTGACTTCACTGGGAGTCCCTGTATGAGGAGGGCCTTCCTCTGCCCCTTTGTTTCCTCTCTGTGCTGCAGAGCTCTGCCCCATCTGCTGACGCAGTTGTTTGTGAGACTGCACTGTAAGCTGAATTAGGGTTTTAGCAACAACAAAAAACCCAACCTGAAATAGAAATGCCCAACAATAAATGGGAGGCTGTAGGAACTCTGAAAGTTAGCAGTGCCAACCCAGTCAGCACATCACATCATCATCTAGCCAGGAAACACACTACACAGACAACTTGTAGACAGTGGATGAAACTGTACAGGGATGTCCTAAGGAATCTTTCCAAGAGTAAAATCATATGCCTGAAGGCTAATAATTGGAATATCTTACTAGTAAAGCTGCCAAAGGTTTTTTTCAGTTCTATTCTTAGGGTCTAATCAAGGTATTATTTTGAACAGAGGAGTATTTCCTTGTAGGAACTGGTACATGCATGAACTTAAGTTCCAGTGGAGATTAACACAAAATCAAGTATTTGAAGTAAAGACCAGTGTTATGTGCAGATTTGTTATGCAGAGTTTAAAAAAAGAATGTGAAATCTGAAAATCTTTGTTTCTGTATACTAACAATTGCTGATGTTATCTATAGATTTTCATGGCAATTTTTTGTAACCTGTGGCAGGGAGAAAAATATGTTTGTGGTAAATGAAGCACCAGGTGGATGAGTACTTTATCCACATTTTTCCACTCGTAAAGTGAAAATTTGCCAATCAAATGTATTTTCAGAAAGGGAAAGCAAATCATTCTGCAGTACAAGTGCTTTCTTTGTCAGGCTGCATTTACTTGGAAAAGCTGATGTTTAGCAATGTCATATACTAGTTATATCTCCAAATCAGTGTGGTGCAAAAGAGTGATCTTCTTGCTTTTTGAATGGCACAGCTCAGCTCTTAGATTGCTGTTCACACAAAAGCCAGCTACAAACCTCTTAGAACTGTGAGAAAAAAAGGATGAAATGGGAAGGGTCATAGGTATAATGTAAGTAGCATTTTTTATAAGATAGCTGCATGTTTTCAGATTTGATACAATCTGATATGGGGGAGGGAGAGAGGTAATGTGTGTGTGTGTATGTGTGCACGTGGATGCATCTGTATGGGTGCTTCCCAGTTCTATGACTGGAGTGAGAAAGAAATGAAAGCAAAATTTGTGAAAATGTGGACTTCTCCAAGACAGTGGATGTCACAATAAGGACCATCTTTAGGAGACTTCTGTGTTAAAACATATTACTTCCAAATATGTAAAGCAAAATAATAATCAGTTTTCAACAGAGCTATGATTGAACAAGCTTTTTTGTTTATTTCAGAAAATGGCCATTTACAATGTATCTCACTTAAACTGCACTTCCCTTCTTGAAAGTAAGATTCTCAGTTTGATTTTTTTATTCAAAATTTCCTTTCAGAGGTGTTCGGGTGTTCTTGGTGTTCTATAACACCATTTTTATGAAGAGATAACCCAAAGTATTCCTCATATTAGAATACCAATCAAAAGGACTCTCTGTTCTATATATAATAAAGGTAGAATTTATTTCAGTGTCATCAATCTTAATGTAACAAAGTTTTCCTCTTGTAGTATTGTGTCAAAATCAAAATTTCTTCCTGATGTGAAATTTGCCGAAGTTAGCTGATTGTGTAGGTTCCAGGTCCTTTTGATTTTTAACACAAGAGGCTGAAAAATATTTTTGGTTTACACTAGGTCACAAAGAGGGAAGCCATTTTTGTATTTGAACTCAAAAGTTTGTAGTAAAACTTTGAAAGGAGCAAAAGTAACTATTCCTTGTCTAGAACCTAACATTCCTACTGTGCAGATAGGCTAGTTTAACCTGATTTTTATTGTGTTTTCCTGGCTGAACATTAAACTGAAAGAGAAGGTGAGAGCAGATGAAAACAGCATGCACACATATCTGAAAGGTGTGGTGGACAATTAACAGAATAATGGATCTGTAGAAATCCTGCCCAGATGACCCACTGGAAACAAAGGTTATTGAGGAATCCCTTCTGTCTGCATTACTTCTTTGCCTTAAGATGTCTGTCACCTCCACAGGCAAGAATTAGGAGACTTTGTAAGTGTAAACTTTTAGCAAGCATAAACTTTTATTGTCTGTTGTCAGAAAGGTTTAATACTGTGCAAGAAGGCACTGGGCCTTGAAGCTGATCTGCATGAATAAAGGGATGATCTAGCAAGCAAATGTATAATATGAGTAAACACTGTCACATAGCATGGCTTCATATTGAACTTGGAATTTTCTAGTGGTCACATCTGTGCACTGTCAATGTCATGATGCTAACAGGACATAATTTTACTCTAACTGTACAAGCAAATATTGAATTCTAGCTACTCCTTCAGAAAAACTAGTATAGTATGTAGCTCTATGTAGACAGATCATACTTCCCTCTCCCAATGCCAGCTTAACTTATGGACAATAAAAATGAGTGGAAGACTACTGGCTTATTCTCTACTTGACAAATAGCACTTAGTAAACTTAATACACAGACTATGTGAATAACAGAAATTCCTCCTTAGCTTTATAATGAAAACAAAAACACATTTCTAAAGCTATTACAGTTAGTGTAAAAAAATTCCTCTCAGTGAAACATAGCAGTATATAGGGGGGTTTTGCTTGTTTTAGACATGACAGACACAGATCTAAACTGCATCCAAATATATAGATTATAACCAATGTCTCCCTTACATATGGAAATATGCTACTAGATGCACAGCACACATACAGTCAATTAAGCCTGCTTGTATGAAAGCAAGATTTAAAGTGCTGTGATTTGATGACATAACTGGCATGTTTGAATGACTGGAGGAGTCCAGACTTTGCTGAAGAATTAATATGATTTAATATGAGTACCTACAGGCAGATTTTGAAGTTACTGAGATCATATTTTGTGTGGTTTGAAATGAACTAATAATGTTTAAGAAATCCTAAACTGCTTCTTTTCTGACTAAGTGTATTCATAAACACACATTTCTTATATTTTCCTTGATGGTGTCTGATTTCTATTGAACAGGAATAATGCTGAAGAAACTAGCCAGGTTGTACAAAAACACGTAGATCTCAGATAAACCACACATTGGGTAGAGAAATATAAAACAAAAGATCTTTTCTGTTAAGGAGACATTTTCTCTGGAACAAATGTCATGCATCAAATCAACAGCACGTCTCTGCTCTTGGACTCAAATATAATGAAATTGAAAATTGAAGAATGTAGAATCTTACTCCCTTCTAATTACTTCTGCTTGTATCATTTAATCTTGGGTAATTATTTAATCATATCTAAAATGTACAGGAGTAGAATTTCCATCCATTGTTCTGAAAGCTGATAAACATTAGTTGATTGTCACAGAAGTAAAACAATTGTAAATCATGACTGACAGTGATTTGTTTTGTGTATTAGAAAAAAATGCCACATTGTGATAATGGGAATGTCTCAGATTTCCAAATACAAAACTTCACAAGTCTACCATACACCTGAGCTATTAAAATTGAAAAATCTAGTATTTAGAACAACTATTTCCTATGGGGAAGTTGTAAGTGAGCTGAGGAGTTGGTTGTTAACTTACACCTTGGTCAGCCATAAACTTTGGCTACATTACAGCACACAGAAAATGTCTGTGCTCAGCATGGCAAAATTGTCAGTCACTGATTTCATCATTCAGCAAGGTAACTATCTAACCTTACAGTTCTCAAAAATAGATTGGCAAGTTTTTAGTCCCAGTGTGATTGTACTGGTGCTCAGCTGAGTGATCATGAGGGAAGCAAGGTGATCATGGGGGAAGCAAGTTATTGCAGCCAGGATGCTGGGAGATTTGTGCTGGGATATGATTTATACAGAAGTCAAAGAGACTGTCAGCTGTATTTTACAGCTGGTTGGTAAGTCTACAGTCTAGGCTGGAAAAGAAATGCATTGTCTTTAGAGCAAAGCCAGAAACAGACTGCAGCAGTTAGAGCTGGTCAATTATTATTTCTCCTTTATAGCTTTTTTTAACTGAAGATAAAATTTTATGGATGCCATGAATGGATGGTTAATTTTCTTGTTTTTAAGATCATCTGTCTTTTCATTGTCTGCTCTTTGTTTCTTCACGTACTAAAGAGAAATCATAACTCAGATTTCCCTGCTCTTGACAAAACGCAAAACATTGGTTTCAGTTAAAACTTTTTATTAAAAGTTTTCTATAAAATATGCAAAAATATTTGACTGACATAGAGTGGGTTTTTTACCCTGAATGTCTTCATAGGAAAAAAACCATGCCTTGATCAGTCATATTTTAACCAGTCTGTTTTTTGCAGTCTGTTTCATTCCAAAAAGGCCACAGCTTATGCCAGCCCTGATAATGGTGCAGAGGAAAGATGTGGAAAAACATTGCACAGAGGATGAACTATAGATGGCAGAGAGAGGACCTAGCAACCAAAGCACGGTTACTGCCTCTCTCAAGAGAAAACCACAATGGTGGGGAATGGAGTTTTCCAGAAATTGTGTCTCATTTGGGAAGCAGCTGTGATTTAATGGCTGGTTCTGTTAAAGGAAACTTACCCATTTCTGGTCCTGCTCTGCTAAGCAGTAAAGTAAAGAAAAGGTCCTCTACCCCTTGCTCCTTACCCTTTCCAATGCAGCAACAGTATTTGCTGTTAAAGAGCAACTCGCATGCATACCCTACAGTAAAGGAGGGTAAAGTTATTCCCAGCACCTATTACCTGGCAAGGTATAAACAAGGGTTTATAGAAGGCCTGTGGTAGTATTTTTAGTGGCAATTTGAATTAGCGGTGTGGGTCTGCAGTTGCACAAATCAGTGTGATACCCACCTCTCACTCAGGCTATTTCATTATATGTATGTTAAATACATATATTGTCATTCTAAAATTACATATAATATACATGTGTGTGTTTCTATGTAAGTTTATAAAATCTATATTTCTAGCCCTTGTGATTGTAAATATGAATCAATAATAAACAGCTCATGGATTAAGAACTATCTTCATAAATCAGATCACAGCTGTCTCAGTGTTTGTTTCACTCTTTTTGGTTTTCTGTTGTTGATCCTGGGTTTTGTTTGTGTTTATAAGCATTGATTATTGGGCAAGCCAGAAAATTTATGTCAGCACAGGTTGTCATGATAGATTAGTTCTCAGTAACAAAGGATATGCAAATGCAAAACAAACCTCCTGAACAATGCAAAATAGAAAAATGTGTAAAATAGGCTGTTGCTGTTATTTAATACTTGTTACTAACGTGTAAATATTTAGCTCTCATTTCCTTGTTCTGCTTACTGTTTCATCCATATAAGTGTTATCTGATCATAAAGAATTGATCAGTTCCTTACAAAAAAATTTGCACAAACAAACAACTCTACACAGGTGACCTCTGTAAATTTGTATTCTGTGTGATAGAATCCTGATTTTTTATAGAAGTCAGATATTTTGATATTTATGTTGATATCAGATTCCATAGAAATTTAAAGTTATGTAATGCTTATTAATAATGTAACTGATAAGGATTTTAATCTGGATATATCTAGCATTTAATTTCACATGTACTTGATTTTATGAAAAAGCCATGTTACTAGTACTAGCAATAAAAACAGAATAATTAGAGGATAGTAGCAGACAATCATATGTGCTACACTGGAAGAAACATTTGTACTTATAGTGAATTGTAAATATGGATAATAAAGGAAAAGCATTTGTCAGGGTATTTCTGCCTTTCTGCCTCCCTTTCTCTCTTCCTCCTTCTTTCACTTCCCCTCCCCCCCTTCCCTCTCTCTTTGGACAATTCTAGAATAACAAATTCTAGAATAACAAATATAGCATACCTTCTGGCTTAATAATGACTCAGTTTTTAAGAGAAGAAATAATCTACGGCATGCATAGTCTGTGCATAGGTGTCATAGGCTGCGTAATATCTTATTACCGTCACCCTACCTCAGGTGCTTTTATGATGTGTAAGAACAACTCTGCACTCTGTTGCAACAGTTTTATACTAATGCATATCATCAGAAGTAATTTGATTATCAGCATCTTGTGGCACAGTAACAGGTCTTCCTACAGTTGCATTCAGTATCATTCTCTCTTACTCTTTTTTCTTCATTTCTGAGTATAGGATCGACAGAAATTTATCTCGTTGCTCTTCCTCGCCTTAGGAGTCTCGGTTATGTTCTAGTTACTGTTCTCTGCTCACCTTTCATGGCACCAAACAGTGCAGAGAAGCCTCAGTTGCATCTCTGAGATTTGCTTCTTGGGGCACTGATGCATGAGTGCAGCAAATCCTGCTGCACCAGGTCAGGTTTCTGTCCACCACGCTGCATGGACTATCTCTTCAGGACAGGACAGGAGATTTGTCTGCATCTCAGCCACTGCAGTGGCCCACATGCATATAAGCACAGAACCTGCTTTTTCATGCTTTTAAATTAATACACCAGCCTATGAGCCAAGATGGCTGTAAGGAACTGGCAAATTTTTGTTATATATAGCCGGCAGGGGGGTGGGACAGGCATCAGTCCCAGTAGCCTGCAGCGGCATCCATCTGCCACAGACTTCAGGGTGCGGTTTTGTATTACGGCTAGAACAGCCTTGCATCAGGGTGCTGCAGTAGGCTTTTCTCCCTTTTCCTTATTTTGGTTTTGGGATTATTTTTTTTTATTGTATTTTTTTATTGTATTGCATTGTAGCCTCAGAGTGAGACTGTTCAGTTTCATCCAAAGGAAAACTCTTGTTATGAATTTGTTTATTAATTGTTTGCAGAGTGAGTTTTCTGCTGTATCAGCCAGATAAACAGACTTGCTGTTGATGGATCAGGTACCAGGCAAGTGGCTGTGCATGCAGCTGGGGTTAGTGGCAGTGACGGAGCCCTCCCTTTCAGATCAGTTCAACCATAATGTGAAGCAAATGCAGTCCTAGTCACTTTAACAATGTCGTCTTGAGACAACTTTGGTCCATATAAAGTGGTAACACTTCCATCCTGTCCATCTTTAATGACAGCACTCCTTGCTGCTTACTCCCAGTCCCTCATTTCCACTGCCACAACCACCTTTGCTTTTCTGGTCCTTCAGTGAGCCAGTTCCGGGCACTAAACCAGAAGGAAAAATATTTATATTTTTTCTACAGTATGCTGATACTAGAAACGTCAGACATTTGATAAATCTCTGTTACCTATGAATCAGGACACTCTTCTCTTTTTTGCAGTGTGTGACAAGAGAACACCCGTAAATCCATCTGTTCAAGGTCCTATCTGTACAAGTAGCCCTTGTCCTGAGTACAGTCTTGTGAAGCATCTGTAAGAGTTTCCTTCCTCAGATTCAAAAAATACCTGCTATAATGGAAGGATATTAACCAGGATTTAAAAGAGAAGAATTCTGCTTGTGCTCCATTTCCTTCTCTAACTCCTCAACATTTCTTCATCACAATTTTTCAGTGTCTTAAGGATTTTTGTGATTTATTTCCTTTTTTTTTTTTTTTGGTCCCTGTTGTAATAATTTCTACTTTTTTATCTCTTGTGTTTCAGTTGCGATCGAGCTCAGAGCTTGGCCAGGACATGCTGAATGACTGCCTTGCAATCCAGCCCCTCCAGCCAGCCCCATCACCACATGATGCTGCAAATAATACCATGGGGCACTCCCCAGGGCCTGCTCACAATATTTACTCAGGTATAGAAAAAGACAGATAAACAGCCTGCTATATTATTGCTTATTTAAGATTAGGGATGGTTTTGCAGAGTAGGATGTACTGTAAAATCCATATTTATCTCATGAGGATAGAATCTGCAAAGTAATATAAAAAGAGAGATTTTGAAAAGATTTTTACACTTTTTTTTTAAGAGAGGCAGGACAAATTGTATTTTATCCATGAAAAGACCTACTGCAACAAAGAGCAATATTTCTGCTTTATAGGTGTTTAACTTCTGCTAGCAATTCACTTCTACTATTTCTTGTAGACATCTTGAATTCATTAAGCTTCATTTAAAATCAAAGTAGTATTTTTCCTTGTCCTTATTCATGGATCACATATCAGTTTTCCAATAGATCTACATTAATGAACTTAAATGCTGCATTATGAGCTCTCACATTATGATTATAAATATACCAATAAACACATTTATGCTATAGATGTAATAATCCTATTTTATTATTTTAGTTAATTATCTGAGATTTTCATATTAAAATACCTAATTCATTCATACCTGGCTAAATGTACAATTGTTGTTTACGTTTCAGCTACATTTGAAGCATTTGATAAGTTATGAACGATCATACATCTCAAAGCTCAAGACGATGGGCAGGATGTTCACATATTTTAATGCAGTAGCTGTAAAGACATCTGCTTTTAACTTTCAGTCAGAATGCATTACATCTTCTAGCAGTTCAACTTTTAATTGAGAACCAGATGTAGGAAGTGAAAGAATTGGCTGAATGTTGTGCAGTACTGAAAAATGACATTATAAAAAAGTGGCCACATCAATAAGTGGTTTTATTTTACTGAGAGGCTTGTAAACCTATCAATTCTATGATTTGTTTTTGTCAAGGTTGTTGTGAGCTACACGTTAGTTGGTGATGATGTAGGTTTATAAGACAAAAATCAGGAAATTTAAAGCTGCGATTGACTATATCCTAAGTTATAAAATAGTTGGCATTACTTGTATGCTGTTAACTTTTCAATGCCTTAGTCTGAGTACAGGCTGAGTGTGGCATCTGTTACTTGAAAGCTAAAGGAAATTTCAGATGTTAAAGATCTGATTTTGGCCAGGGAACCTCTAGGAGCATGGTGTTGGTTACAGTTGCTTATTTGATATTGTGCTTTGAGAGGGAGTTGGATAGTGAGGAATGTTGAGATTTTAAAAATTATTTACTGGCATGACCCACTGTAATGCGTCCCTAGACAGGATAGAAGCCAGGTCAGTACAGTGTGTCAGATGACCTGAGACCAGGTTTTCAGTCTGTTGAGCACTCTGCTTTTTTACCAGTTTAGCTTCCAGACTACAATTAAGTGTCAAACTGTGGTTGCTGGGTCAATCCAAACCTAGGCTGACAGCAGCTTGAGCAAACTGCCACCCCGTGACTTGTCAGGATCCTGAGTAAAGCTATTGCCTCCAGCCAGCCCTTTGCTGCCAACTGTCTGCAATCATAATGTCCCATAGACAGCTTCGGAGAGTGTGGCACTACTTTTTGTAATCTCATTCATGCCTTGCCTTTAAATACTTGGGGTTTACAGCACTACTAACTATAGACATTCTTTGATATAATAACTTATTTTGTTTTTTTCTTACTTGGCACTGCTTCCCATTGTGCAGCAATTTTTATAGTATTAATCAACATACTTTTATCAGCATTAATTTCTCTGTAAGTAATAAACTGCTTTCCCTTACATGTATTTACAGCTATCTATAACTTGGGAAATTTTTCGCAGTTTTATTCACTTGTGTTGTTTCACATTAATTAACTGAGGGTATTATGTTAGGTATAGATGAATCCACGTCACTTCATTTTGACAACCACCCAATGCAGTTGAAATGAATTTTTTCATTAGCTAATCATCAGGGCTGCTACATAATAATATACTATGTCAATAAGTGAGGTAAGTCCAACAGAGGGGAAATTATTTTATTAAAATGGCAACATGAAAATTATTCATGGCCCAAGGACGGAAAAGCAAAACATACGAAAGCTTAAGTATCCTGCCTTAGAGAAGCTACCCTTCAAAATTCTCTGAAAACAACATTTTTTTTCTAAATATGAAGAAAAACTTTGAGACTTTTCTGAAAAATAAAATATGTAACTTTTACTGGGAACTGTTAGAGACAATATATTAGCTGAAATGTGTCTGCGCTACTTTTCAAGTAGAAACAGGAACAGATTAATGCCATTAAATCAAACTTTTCTCACTTGAAGGTTACTTTTCTGATCATTTATGCAAATTTAAAGCAAAGGTAGGTTTTCTCCTTTCGTAAGAGATCTACAGAATAAATGTTTGAAAGCAACTATTAGAAATATGACAAAAGTAGACATTTAGATGCTAGTCCGTTTCCACTTGCCAAAGTACAATGCCTCTAATGATCACCACTTCTTTGTACTGTTAAAGTACAGAATCTGCAAACACAGATATATTTAAATGAAATACAGCAATAATCTTTTTGATTATGTATCTATTACTTAAAATTAAGACTGCATAAATGATTTTTATCTTGTGGCCTTTGTTACTCCATAAAAGAAATCTGAACTGAGTATAATCTTATTAGTACAAAAAAATTATTTTTGCTCTACTGTTTGGTTAAAACTTGATTATTTCATGTTTAAGAAAAAAACAGAATGTGTAATTAATTTATAAATAGTTACTGAATATCACACTTTGCTCTGCTCCAGAGCAAGCAAACAATATTGCTAAAGCTTGTCAAGTGCATGATTTTCTTTGCAAGTTGGAAATTAAAACTTGCATCAGGAAAGTTACAGATGGTTTTGCAATTCTAAGTGTATTTTAAATGTCTTATGCTCCAGTACAGTGAACTTTGACCTAACTTCTTTTATGCCTATGACTTAAGATGTGCTTTAATTAGGTAACACTTTTCCTTGTGTGGGTTTGTTGGGGTTTTTTTCCCCAGTGAAATAGTACTGAGCTAGGTGCTCTACACATATAATAAGAAAGAATTAATTCCCAAAGGAGTTTATATCTAAGGTAATGTTAGGGCAGTAGGGTAACGAACTATTAAGAGGATCTCTGTTGTCACATTTTTGGCTCAATTTAATTATGGCATACATATCCAGAACTCCTACCAAATGTGATATATTACCAGGTAGGACCACAATAACATTACAGGGGGCTGAAAAGTGTTAATATTATTATTTTACCTGTTTTAGGGAGGACACTTTATTTCCCTTCAGACTTGTCTTTTTATTCACCAGTTTTACTTCTGAGTTTATAATTTCCTTTTGGAGACAGCTTCATGGATCTCCAAAAATTGGTGTAATGGCTGGGTTCACATTGTGAAGAAGAGAACATTTACTGATGAATTGGTACAAACATTGTAAGCAACAAGGCAACTGTGCCATTTGTAGTTCCATTCTTCATGATGAAACAGAACTTCAGAAACTGCATTCCACTGAAAGAGCAGAATCTGTCTTGAAAGGCAGGGATGTGATGTAAAGAGGCCATGGCAGGAACAACTTTAAATCCCAATCCAGACCCCACTCTATTGCTTCAGGGATTTAATTACTTCTTAATCTCAGAAGCTATAGGGATTTCCAGGATGTCCAGCTTTCTCAGCTAATAATCAGTCCAGCTGTCCATCATTGCAAGTATCCAGCAACAAGACTAGAAAATGTTTATCATGTTCAGATCAGAAAAGAGATCAAAGAATGTTCAAAAATTAGAACTACACACCTTTTCTTCTTTATATTATAGGCTGCTTTGGGAGCCAGCTGGGAGGCTTTTACCAAGCCCCATTTTTATCAGAGGCCTATAATTACTGATAAACTAACTCTATTTTTATTCTGACTCAGCTGGTAATTCTTCAATAACATTCTTAATTTTCCTCTCCTATTTTCTGAGCTGTGGAGTAGGGGAAAAGATTCTTAGTACATGGTGTGGGTCTTAGGACAATTTTTACATGTGGATGACCTTTACCACAAACCCACCTTATGTTGTAAGCATTTAGATTTCTAAATATTTGAGGTAAGGGATCTCAAAAAACAGATTGATTGGACAGGTCTCAAAATAACAAGACTGGATTACTGTACAAAGTGCTTTCCCAGACTTGTTTTCTTCTTCTATCCAAATATCATGAGTGGGTGGACTTTGTAAACTCTCCAGCTTTCTAGGTGTCTCCAGTACTTGGATGCCTCCAGAATCTCTGATCTGCCTGCAGAACATAGAATCATAGAATCACAGAATGGTTTGGGTTGGAAGGGACCTCAAAGATCATCTAGTTCCAACCCCACTGCCCTGGGCAGGAACACCCTCCACTAGACCAGGTTGCCCAAAGCCTCATCTGAAGAAAGATATAGAGACCGTCAATGCAGATGGTCCATATGACAGACTCCCTTTGGAGACAGGCTTATTATCTTCATCATATGATTTTGACTTCTGCTCTACTACTTAATGCATGATGGCTTATGAAGTTCCATACACAATACAGTCCTCAGATTTACAGATGAGCTGGGCAGGATCAAGGCAACACAGGCAGCATGTTTGACATTTGCTGGGCTAAGCACTTAAGGCTCAACACAGCACATGCCCACATATTCCTGGCCATGAAATCTGGTAGGGAAGTATGAGCTCTCTAGAGAAGGTGAGAGGGAAGAATATATGGAGGTGATGCTCCCAAGTGCAAAAAGCATTTCAGATTTTTCCTTCTGTGCACTAATAAATTGCTTGTTCACAACGACCACATAAATATTCCTTATAGAAGTGGAAGGTTAAAAACAGTAATTAAGAAAAACACTCTTGCAAATGTATGTATGTATGTATGTAATTTTAATTGATTGAGCTACAAAATGAAACCTGCACACTGTCTTATTTTATATGGAAAGAATTCTCAGCCCTACTCCAAATTCATGCTGGCAGTGGTAAGAGGAGAGGTATTTCAGGGGCAGAAATAGATTGACAGGGTGCTAATTTGACAGGAATAAATCCAAGATAGTAAATTATACCATTGTTGGTAATTTGCAAAGGGGAGAGTGATTCTTCTGCATTTAAAAAATCTTCCATGGAATTACAGGTTTCTGGCTCCAATTAAAAAAAAAAATCTTTTAGGCTTTGGATTCTGTAAGTTTTAAATGCTACTTTTCTGTCTTTTTTTTTTTTTTTGAAGGAACCTTATTGAGAATCCGCTTTTTCTCTTCCAACCATCTAATTTGTTCCTATGCATTATGAGAATGCATGTGAATTTAGCTTCTCATAGAGAAGCCTTTGCAGAGATATTCTCATGGAAAATTCCTATGTGTTGATAAATTAGTTTGCGATGAGACTCCAGAAGTAAAAACATGGCTCCTCCCTCTCTGTGGCTGAAATTTTATGGGTGTAACCCAACCCGAGGTTCACATTCAGGACTAACAGGTCATATCCATCTTGTAACTCATGGTGTAACGTGGGCTTTTTAAAGGACACAGAGGAACAGCATCAACAATTCTCTCTTTTTTTCTTGTTTTTGGTTTTGTTTTGTTTTGTTTCAGAATATCTGAATCTCTTAAAAATTACTTTTTGTGTTAGTCTATCTTGTATTGATAGAGAGAGAAGCCTTGTTGTAGGAAGCTTCTGCATCTTTCTGTGTGGACCTACCTGGTGGTGGTATATTGGAGTCAGTGAGCATGCTGGTTACCATCATCATTTGTTCAGTTTCATACCATTCAAATCAGGTGTTTAATAGGATCAGGCACTGGAAAGGCATTCCTTTGTGTTGATATTTCCTGCCAGCACTTTGAGCAAGCAACTCACATTTAACACCTAACCACTGGAAAAGCGTGCCACACGCACAGCTCCCAAGAAAAAGTGGACAAGTTATCTAGCAGTTCCTTAAATAGTGTCCAAAGTTTTCTGTCAGTCTCTTAAGACTAGCTGTTCTAGGGAAATGACCTGCCACTGACAATATTTGTTGACTGACATAAGTCTGTAGACTGCCAATGGCTGACAATGTTTCCCTTCAACTGGTATTTACAAGATTCAGGTAATAGCTTGGACAAATGCCATGTCTACATTAGGAGGTTTTAATAGTAGCATTTCCACCGGGAAGCAGCTGCCAGCATTGCGATTTCACTTCACTGAGTGCCCACGGAGGTGCTTTTGTCAGCACAGTACCTCTACGCAGCGAGAAGCTGCACTGACAAAAGATGTTTCACTGCCCACAGGTGTTATATGGTCTCCCACACCATTATTTGTGTGCTGCTCTTGGAGGCTTCATTACAAGGCACTGTGGGAGCCTGGGTATGCTCTTCTGTCATGCTGTGATCATTTAACATATCCTGCATACAGGAATATGTTTTTGCAGCTACTATGTGTGCTTTTTCTTCCTTAAATATGCTACTTGCCTCTCTATTCCCTGCCCCCTAGTAAGTTAGCTCTTTCTCTACACTGTGTACTATTTCTTCATCAGAAACAAAAGAAGTACAGACAAAATTGCTGGGAAACCTAGCCAAGAGGTACTACAGTAGCAGATACTGCTATGATGGTGAATATTGCAGTGGGCTTTAGGTTGCTGTAGTTCAGAGAAAGGACAGATGGTTGCCCATGCCTGGCTGCAGATAACCTTTTCCCAGGGACAGATTCACCAGGTCTTGGGCAGTGCTGTGCTACCACTGCAGCCTGGACCAGCTAGAAATGTGCAAGCACAACTTAGAAAATACTTGCCTGAAATCCTTATCATGGTTGTGGCAGAGAACAGCTATTGACAGGGATGAACAACTCTTGCTGCCTTATGCTGGAAATCCAGTCAGAGTCCAGCCTTTTTACTCCTGATCAACCACAGCCTTGAAGAAATTTGTTTTAAATTCAGAGATCACAGTACTGGGAAATTAAGTCATTGTATTTTCTTACACATGTTTTCTTCATGGAAAAAATGCAAGTTACCCCTTTATTGCAAGGAATAATTTAAATAGTCTCTGTTTTTATTTAGATAATCTGGGTTTTCCTTGGCAATGTACTGATATGTTAAATATTCTCTCTGATTATTCTGCCAGAATGTGCATTTGGTTGTTTTTCAGTATTTCCTTCTGCACTGCATGTAAGCATAAAATAATAAATTCAAAAGGTCATTCCTTTGTTTTGCCCACTGCATTTGTCTTGATGCTATTCTGAGAGACAGGTGTGGAGTGAGTGATTTTTGGGGTGCATGAGTAAAGTGAAAAAACAACAAAAGTTACTTTCCCCAGTCTTAGGGGGGGTTCTTCCTCAGCCCTTTCTTAGTGAGTTACTCTGCTGGCCAAGTGATGTCTCATCTCCCTGTGTGATCTGCAGCCTCTGTACCTCTCTTAAGTTTTAGGATGCCTTCTACTATCAGATGTCTGTTGTCACTTGGGTTGTGATTAGGAGGCTCTGGTCCATATAGGAATTAGCAAACAAGCAGTAGAGGCTAGTGCCGAGAGCAGCTGCAGGCATTTTTGTTGGTCCTCCTGGCCACGTGGTAGGGCAGCCTCCGCTCCTCCAGCTTTGCCCACCAGTGTGGCTCATGCCGACTTTCCCTAAACTTTGACATTACCTCTGCAGCATCTACATTGGATGTTTTTATTTACAAAGTGGTTTCCTATCTGTCATCTTGCACTGTGTGTCATCTCCACCAGCTGAAAGATGCTCAGGACTGCTCTTTAATGAGGCTACAGCGTAATTAAACTTTTGAGCCTTTCCCTAATTCTGCCTTAGCCTGGTGAATATCTAGCATGTCACAAAGGCTGGCTTGTGAGGATGGATAGAGGCTTTCCAGAAATAAGCTGAGGACTTGGGAGATGAGGTGGACTTTTCACTCATTTCATCTTCGGTAGCAACATTCAAAATTGTGACCTGTGAAATCATTTTCTTGAAGATGGATCTATGGTGGAGTTACTCTTAACGTACTGTTTGTTCTGCTAGGACTGCAGCATCTATGCAGGTATTTTAGCCTGGAAAGATCTTTTACTGGTGATAATGCCCTTTGGGAAACTGGTTTAAATTCTAGGATTTTATCAATAAATTTGAATCACTAGCTCCAACATATTCACTAACATAATAAGTTTTATAGGTAGAATTTTATTCTGTAAACTAGGCATAAACAATACTTTTTTATAAAGAGACTGGAAGATATGACAACCAAACAGAGAGAGATCATTTTCATGTTGTAGACAGCCTATCTAATTTGTTCTCAGGGTTCATAAAATATTTAAGAGCATGTATTTGGCTGCCATTCAACATCAACTTAAACTACGTGACACAGATGTCAGTAAAAATAATTGAGTAATTGGATTTTCAGAGGGATTTGGTAATCAGTGTCTCACTTTCTTACTGCCTGATTTAAAGAACTTCTGAAAATGAGGATTTGGATTCAACAATTAGGACATTTGGAGCGAGTCCTGTATTGCTTTTTGTTTAATCATCCAGAACCGTTCCTTATTTGGAATGTATACAAGAGCAATCTCAGAAAACTGTGAAACTGTTAATGCTAGTTTAAAATTTTTGTAGGCATTACTGGGGAATATGGGGGCAATAATAGCAATATTTGAGTTTTGGTTGACCTGTTCAAGAAATTTGGGATTTTTACAGCTGAGGCGAAAATATAGAAAGTATTTTACTCTTTATGAAACTGTGCTTTCTGTTCACTAGCTCTAAAAATACATAATTTAGGAAGCATTTGTAACCTCTTCTGCCACCTATAGAGGATTTGCAGCCTTATTCAGACAAAATTCCTAAGACAAGGAGCACAGCTATGTCATGCCTGGTTTTATGAAAGTGCCATTTGGGAGCAAAGATTATTTAGTTATTTTTAATACTTTTTTTTTTTTCCTTCAGACAGAAAACAACACTTGAGAAAAACCAGTTGGTTGCTAAGAATTGGCACTATAGCTTTAGGGAAGGTGTTACCCATTAGTATTTGGTCCGTTATCAATGCTATCACCTGCTTGATGAGAGTTATTTCTCTCCTTTTGCTTTCAGTGGCCGTGTTCCCCAGCACACAGACAAGTCGAAGCGGAACAGCAGCTGGGGCAGTGTCCCTGTCCCACCCTAGCAGCCATCCCTCCCCAGGATGTAACATACAGGGTAGTCCTCTCCATCCTCCCCCCCAGTTACCTCTTCTCTCAGCTGTGGACTCAGAGAGGTAAGACCAGCCCCTGCTTTCCCCAAGCTAAGCCTGGGGCAGGACTGCCTTCAGAGCTGCCAGGCTGGGTGGAAACTGAATTGTGGGTGTGCAGAAAGTTGCTGGTGGCAGCCCCTGGGTAACGATTGCTCTGGGTATGGCTTTGCCAGGGGAAGGAGAGGTCAAAGGGACTCATCCCAGCCTGGGCAGGGAGGCTTTCTATCTGTCTCCATTTCAGGGGCTTCCTCCCATCCCCTCTTGATCTCCACCCGTGGCCCGAGCAAGGAAAGTCATACTGGCTGGGATGCTAAATGTCAGAAGAGCTCAGCCATACCCTACAGAATGGGGGCCCTGAGTTTCATGTTTCTCTTTATTTGTGGTAGGAGAGTAATATTCTGTCAATATTCTCTCAATACTAAGTATTTCTGCAGGAACTTAGCTTTTTTTTTTTTCCCTTGGCATTTTATTAAGACTAATAGGTAATGAAAGAATGCTAAATTCACTGGTTTGAGAGCTTGATTTATAGTCAGGATTTATTTTATGCTAGCTAGGTACAAACCCCTTGACCTTTGCTGCTTCCATGATTTTAGATATTTCACTGATGTGAAAGCAGATTGTTTGGAATTATTTTAATTTTCATGTTTAGACATTCCCTAAATTATTTTCAGCAATCTTTCTAATTACTTATATAGTGTATGGTATTATAGGTTTACATTTAGTTCATTGATCCAGAAGTTTACCAGATTACAAGACTGAAGAGGCCTAAGCAAATAGATTTTCAGTGGAAAAGTCAGAAAGATACACCATCACACAAAATACTGAATTCTTACTATAAGTATATGGATACTTAAATGCTATTTTGTTAATCTCACTATTTTTCAGTGTTATAAATGATAAATTGCTGTATTTCATTAATGTTTTTCAAAGTGTTTAATTTCCTTGTGTGACAGAAATGCCAGTAATTTGGAGAGCACAAAGTGTCCAATTACAAACCTGAAAAGAACATTCACTAGATTTCAATTACTGATAAATGAGCATAATTTCTTTGGAGGAAAGCAGTATTCAGTCTGCCGTGTGTCAGGAAGATGGAAGAACGTGATGTCTCAGGGAATTGACAACAGGTGAAAGTACTTTTTTATTTGAGACTGCATCTGCGAATTCAGCCAATTCTGGAGCCAGTGGAAGTAGTTGAGGTTTTTGTACACCAGTCTGAGATGAAATTTGCTGTTTCACGATCATTGGAGCTCATCTAGTGGTTCAGTCCTTCCTCCTCCCCTCCCTCCTGGCCACGTGGTCCTGACCCTTTTCCCTTGCCTCTGTGCATCTCTGGGGCTGCCCACGCTTTTTTGAGCACGAGGTGACACACAAGGACAGATCAATAGTTATTACAGATATAAATTTCATGATGACAGACAGTGATCTTCTCATTAGCCCATTTCTGAGGCAGTTACTGGTGTAGGATCATGGCAGACACATTTGGAGTATGACTTAACTCATTAAGTCCTTAAACGAATTACAGACCTCAGGATACTACAGTACTTTACAGAATAACAATATTAAAAGCCAGTGTGATACACCCCTTTCTCATATGTTAACTCTATACACTCTCTCTAAAAATGCTCTAAGTGCTAATTCCTATATGTGGAGCTACTTTGGACTGCAGAAAAAGGTGCGAGCATCTTCATTTAGGTAGTAGGACAAATGGCAATTTAAATTCAGAAAAGAAAAAAAAGTATTACAGTGGCATTGGTTTTATTACAGAAGATATAGTAGAAATTAAGGGAAACATTTAAAAGAAAAAACTAATGCAGAATCTGCATCTTGAATCTAATACAGTCCGGTCATCTAAGGGCCCTGTGAGCAGGCTGTCATTTACACCACTTCATGGGTGTGATGATAGCTGTGACAACGTGAACTGAACAAACCAACACTTTAGTACACAAAGTGCCAGAGATAGTGTCTTTGAAAGGTGCGATTCACCCTGTTTATCCCAATCTCATCATTGAGAGGGGGCTGCAGCATTTAGGGGTGCAAGCAGGAGATTTGTTCTCCCCGTGCTGGGCAGCTCCTGACGTGCTGTGCGAGGCTGGGGTCATTCCAGCGGCAGGACGGGCTGACCAGCGCTCGCCCCTTCCACAGCCTGCGTTTGTTGGACTGCAGCCGATCCAAGCTGGCCTGGCTGCTCTGGCAACTCTGGGGGCGGTCATGTGCCCCTCACATTTTGGACAGCAGACTCAGGTCTGTGAGTGACACAAGCAGAAGGAAATAAGCACTTTCCTTATGTCTCCACAGACCATGGAGTAGAGAAATTATTGGAGGGCTTCTTCTGCACCTTCCTCCACCAAGGGGATGGGAGGGAGAGCGTGGACTTGATTAAGCCTTATTAATGTGAGAAACTGAAC
The DNA here is from genome assembly GCF_028858705.1 of Grus americana. Lineage (NCBI taxonomy): Eukaryota > Metazoa > Chordata > Aves > Gruiformes > Gruidae > Grus > Grus americana. The sequence continues at coordinate 31,222,094 of NC_072891.1, read as the reverse complement.
CAAACATGGGACACATCTTACACTGCTTTCATTCTGGGTACAAGACTCAATGTACACAGAATGCAAGTCAGAGAGTTTGGATCCAAGAAGCAACTTCATTTATCAAAGGAGAGAACATCCATAATGAAAATGCAGATTTAAATTTTATTTGTTCCAGCTCTTTGTTACTAACTTTCAGTGCTCCCCTAATATGAAATATTGCAACTGTTCAATGAAGGTACCAAATGGTAATGGTACTCAAAAGCATATGTAGAAATGGTAATATCTGTGGAATCTCCTTCCCTGAAGATAGTCAAAACCCACCTGAACATGATCCTGTACAACCTGCACAGGAGGTCCCTTCCAAATTCTACCATTCTGTGATATGTATTTGGCTTCCTTTTCGCTCTTTTTGTAGTAAAAGAAGACATAGGCATTCAAGGAAGCTGAAAAAAAACAATCAAATTGAAACCTAGATAACAAATTTTGGGTTTATATGGCATATTTAACATGTGCATCTCAGTACCCCAAAATTGATGGTGACAAATGCTTTAATTTTTTTTTAATTGAATTACCCAACGTATAAATTTTGCTTTTCAAAGCTTGCTTTTGTGCAAGAAGTAGCCTGTTGACCGATGTGAGACCAGAATAGAATTTTTCATTTGGACTTGGTGTTCCAGATGATTTTTCACCTTCCTATGAACCAGAGCTAGTGCTGTGTCCTGGAAGCATGACACATCCTGGCTTGACATTCTAGAGATTTGAATTTCTAGAGACTGTGTAAAGCTGGAAAGAAGGACTTAGGGCTGAACTGTTCCGTTTAGCATTACTGTAATGCTATAATAAGTTCTGCAACAGTACTTTTTTTTGCTTATTTGAGTGTGTGGTTATATTCCTTTTATGCTTTTGATGTAAAATAGTAAGTAGCTCCAAGCTAGACTTCCAGAAGCAAAAGCCTCTGAGTAGTTCTAACCAAGGAGTTGAGACATCCAGTCTTCACATATTACAAAGTTCTTTGTATGTGGCATACAAGAGGCTGCCACAAAGAAAGTCTTTAGTTAAAGACCTTAACAGTGTGGTTTTGAAATCAGTAATTTCTTCCCAGGCCTGGGACACTTCAGAGGATTGTCTGCTGAGACATCATCACTTTTTTTTGTCAGTGAGCAAATTACACATATTTATGGCTGACACTAAAGTGTGGAGGTGGCAGCAAGTCTAACCCTGAACCTGAGGTATAGAATCACAGAATCATAGAATCGTTTTGGTTGGAAAAGATCTTTAAGATCATCAAGTCCGACCGTTAACCCAGCACTGCCAAGTCCAACCACTAAACCATGTCCCTAAGCACCACATCTACACCTCTTTTAAATACCTCCAGGGATGGTGACTCAACCACTTCCTGGGCAGCCTGTTCCAATGATTGACAACCCTTTCAGTGAAGAAAATTTTCCTAACATCCAATCTAAACCTCCTATGGCACAACCTGAGGCCATTTCCTCTTGTCCTATTGCTTGTCACTTGGGAGAAGAGACCAACACCCACCTGGCTACAACCTCCTCTCAGAGCCAGCCTGGCAAAGCTTGGAATTTTTCTCCAGCCTGTTTCCACACTTCCTCTTTTTTGCAAAGGCACTCTTCCTTTTCTTTGCATTTGCAAGAAACTCAGTTCTTTAATACTATACAGCCACAGAAAATGCTGAGAGAGATTTTAAAGTTATATATCTCTGTCTCCAGGGAATCTGTATATTGAGGTGGCTGCTCACAGCTTCCGTGCTTAAATTGCACTTAAATTTTTCTTTCTTCTTCTCACCAAAGACCATTTGGTGCTGGTCAGAGTGTCTGTTCTTTCTTCCTGCCATCCTTTCTTTGGGCTAGAGGGACCACTGGTTTGATCCGAAATAGCAGTTCCTGCATTCCTAAAGCTTGAGCAAGAAAAGGAATTTTAGACGCTTAATAACTGAAAAGAAGGATATAAAATTAAAGTCTACTGGAACATGGAATCTACTCCCCAAGACACTATGGGGATAGAAACCTGCTGTGGGATCATTGCTGATCATTTGTTTTGTGTTTGACAAAATATTTCTATTATGGGAGAATATTGTCTTCCTTAAAAAAAAAATAATAATTTGCAACAGAAAAATCATTGGAGGGAAACGTTGTATCACAGGTAGGTAAAAAAATTACAGTTTTGTTATTTTGGTCAAATGAATGCATCCATGACTTTTGGGGGAAAATGTGATTTTTTTTAAAATTGTGCTTGGCAAAAGCTATGATTTCTTTACAAGTGTTTTTAAATCATGTTTATTTGATTGTCATTGATGGCCACCTGGACTGACTTACAGTGCAATATGTTGGGATACAGAATACTGTATTATAACAGAATGTTTCCCCCACTGATAGCGGACTGAGGAGCTGCAAAGTCACTAGCACACAGCATAAAATGTGGAGCCAAACCAAAACGTGAGATCACAACAGAATGACAGGGATGTTTAAAGCAGAGAATGGAGACATCGACCCAGATTTTCTGGATTCATCTAGAAATACAAAGGCAATGAAGAGGGAGTGAGCATAGATTGTTGCTCACTTAACTTTGTCAGATAGTGCAGCACTGTACAGGATACTGTTGAAGACAGTAACCTGCTACAGGGAGTTTATGGTTCTGCCCTCTGTCTAGCCAAAACTTCAACTGTAATAAGTTGTGTCAACTGCATAACATCTGGGTATGTTCCCAAACTGTTGCAGCCCAATAAAAAGGGTTAGAACTCAGCCAGTTAACAGAGCAGCAACCCAATAAATTGTGCTTACAAATTGTTCAAAGAAAACTATGACATCTGAAGAAAAAATAGAGAACAAAGTTCTCACTTTTAATGATCCATTTCCATTTTGGAAGCATACTGAAAGCAAACATAAAGATTGATGTTGTCTAAATGATGGCACATGCTTTATTTTTCAGTGCCAAGTTGAGAACAAGCAGAGAATGAAGACATAGCGACATCCAACATAGTTACATAGTTCATAATTCAAATAATTCTTGCTAGTAGCATTTTGTGCTATAGTGTAGCATGGATTATTGGTAGGTAAACTAGGTCTTCTCCTATTTTGCTAGATTTAGCAAAAATCAACTTTTTGTTTACAATTCTGAAACAGTACAAACAGAAAAAACAGAAAAACAGTAGCCCCCCTAGGGATATGAAATTGAAAGAGCTGTTGTCCTGCAGCCCAAATGGTTATTTGGTATTTGGTTTCTTAACATGTTTTTTCTGTTAAAAAGAAGAATTGGTTGTGCCACACATTTTTGGTGTAACCTGGTTTATTTACCAAAAGGCAGTAAAAAGTCCTAAATCCTGCTTCCTAGAATAAATTAGCAGCTCTCAAAGATGTGACAAAGTTGATTCTCATAGACTACAAAAAAGGGTCAAAGTTCACCTTCACAATTTTTTTCTTTTTTAAGTAAGTTTGCCCTTACACTTTCTTCTGGTTATTCAAGGTAATCTTTATATCCACATTTGAAATGTGCTTTCTGATACCCTATGAATATGGCCACACAGGAAGGAGAATTTGAGAGAGAGGAAAGAGAAGCATGAGGGGCAATTCATGGTACCATTAGTGCTAAAAACAATAGTTCAGAAATTATATCTCAGATGCCAAATCAATGTGTTTAGCTGCCAAATTATAAATTTTTTTAATGACTATACACAATTTTTGGCTGCATTTTGAAATCTGAACTCTTGGTGTTACTTCTTTCCACCATATGTGTGTATATGTACATGTGTGTGCATAAATAGCAATTAGATTAGCCACTTCTGGATTTCTTCACAAAGAAGATATGTAACTATGTAACTCCAGCTTTCCTTTGCTGTAGTGGTTCTGACTTCTAAGTCTGTCTTGCAATCGATCATTCCCCAGTTCTGCCCCCAAAATGCCAGTCTCCCATCCTTCCTGCAGGGTGAGGTTTCAAGCATTGAGGGAGGACAGAAGGACAGAAAGATTTGGGGGGCTGTCTTGTGTTCTTCCTGTTGCCCTTTTCCTAATCTCCTGAAAAAAAGACAAGGAAAACTCAGCCTGTTGATGGAGCTTGGAGTTGCTGTTCTCTTTCAGAAGGTGGGTAAGTGAAGCAGGCAGTGAGTCAAAGGGTTTTCCTTTTAAGATGGGACTGAAATCCATGAGATACCTGGAATTTTTCTTGTCATCAGCACCAGTCTTGGACCACATTTCCTGCTCTTCCTTCTCCCCTAAGGAAGGGGAGCTGACTACTTAGCTACAGAGAGCTCTGTGAAGTGTATGCAGGTGACAACTCTTGGAGACATCAAGCAGTGAAGGTGGGAGAAGCCCACTGAGAGATTCCTGTATAAGCACAATGTCCAATATTGCTGGGCCAGTCATGTACTTCCATGAGCTTCCTGGGGCTGGGAGTGTGAAATCAAATGAAAGACTGCCAGCCTAAAAGAACAGCAGCCAAGATAATTCTGAGGTGATGAGTCTTTCAAATTCCCATGGAAAAGAGGGAGCACTATTAAAAAGCAGAGCTTTGAATGGTAATTTTCTTCTTGCTTTCCTTGTTTTCAGTCAGCTTGAACGGTGACAACTTGGTATCACGATTATAATACCTGTCTCCACTGTCTTGAATTGGAATGGCATTTCTGCTTGGTGGGACGTTTAACCAAAAAGGGTTTCTCTACCACCCAGTTCTCAGTATTTCTTCCACTTACAAAAAGAACTCCTTCAGCCCTTTGATGCCCAGACAATTCAGCACAGCCAGATCTTTAATTGAGAAGTCTCAAAGCACTTGAGATTCTAGGTGAAGAAACACCTTGTATACATCCTTGCTACAGACACATAAAAGGTTGTTTCCCCACTGCACCAAAGACTCATTTACAGGTGGCCAACCATGCTAAAATAAACTATATGAATAGTTATAAATACTATAGCAAAACACTATTTATACTATGTAAATATACTATTACTATTAGCTTTCCTCTTCCCTTCCTTTTCCACACATTGCTTAGATTGTGCCTGTAGTTTACATTTGAGCCAGCTCAGGTCAACAAATGCTAGAGTAAAATCTTTTCCATGTAGCCATGACCAGTACTGGCGATTAACAACCCCCCTGTATATGTGTCATTTTAACTAATCTCATTAAAAAGGTAAGCTTTGGTAACTTTGTCCTCAATCTTGCTTACTACCAAATCTAGTCATCCCCCAGCAGAACACTTTTTCCTAGCTACTGTTGGAAAGAGAGAGGCTACTCAGTTGCTCCAGAAATGTTCCCACTCTGATTTTGCATCCAGGAGGCATAGGAAAGGGCACCTTTCTGCATATCTTGCTGGTTCCTGATTGCATGGGCTCCAGGGCTTGGCCACCGTTCTTGATGGCAGTTTCCAAGTGGTTACCTGCTGGTCCTGATTGTTTCAGGAACAAAATTAAAGTTGCAGTTTCCCCAGTAACTTGCTGTGATTTGTTCAGGGACAAATCTGGACTGAGACAAGTCCAAGTTTCTCTTTTGTCAGACAGAAGGGAAGTAAAAGTAGATAACTATAGTCATCCATATGAGTAAGCCAGGAATTCATGAAGTGATTCAGAAACCATTATAAAGACCACTAAAGTCTACTAAAAAGAAGTCCTGTCTGGCTATACAAAGCAGTGTATTATTATTGGGAGGGTTTTTGGGATCTTAAATCAAATGTAAAATCTGTAGAACTCTGCATTTCACTTTGAGTTTTGAAAAGGATTTTTTCCCTGTTGTTGGCTGCTGGTTAAAACCATTTTTCAGAGATTAATTTTCACAAATTAGTTTTGAAAACACAGGATGATATCCCATGATTTTTAAAATAATAGTAGTAATAAAAGACTGTCTGTGCATTGCTCTTAATCTCTGGCAGCAAATAATAGGGGTTTTTTGTGAGTGCTATACAAAAAACTAACTCCAGTCCCTACTTGGGAGACATATATCCAGGCAGTTGTAGCTCTTTTTAAAAACCTCTGATATTTTTATCACAATATAGCTACTGAATTTATTTTTTTTTTTAATTATTCTCTAGTATTACTGTGAAACACCTGCATGCTTTATTCTCTTCCTGCTAGTATATCTTTAAGTCTACTCTTCATCAGCTCTCTGGAACAATGAATTATTTGATGCATTAAAGACTCAGTGACTCAATAATGGCATCTTTATTTCCTCCATCTATATAGCATATCTGAAGTGATATATGTGTTTATGAAGTTAATACCAAATCAGCACAAAGACCATCCAAACCCAATCTAATGTGCCTAAAAATGCAATTCTCAAAGAAAACTGAATAGACAGTAAATCATTCAAAGTTCATCTTGAAACTTGCTATACTCCAAATATAAATTATGGGTCTACCAGAAATGTAGTAAATAGGTTTTAAATTAAGTCAAAATCACACAGATAATGTGTGGCAGATACTGATTCTGAGCTGCAGCATAATCAGGTGAATTGGATTTAAATGCAGTTATAACCTAAACAATGACCCTGTCCAGAGGTGTTCTGTAGTGCTATTACCACAGTCGCACCTTCTTTTGTATTCAGGGTGAGATTACAGCTTCCTTACACTTCTGCAGGAAAAACGTTCTTTATTGCTGGGTTACAAAAAAGTGTATTGAAGTCCAGTCTCAGGAGAGCAGGTACCAGATCCACGCTTTAGGATCCTGGCAGACTGTGTTAACTGCAAGCACTAATCCCTCCTAGCAGCAGCGACCAAGCACACCTACCACAAAGAAGGGTAGGTGGGTGCTCTTGCTCAGCACAGACTTTGGTTTAGGAGTGGAGAGAGAGGCTGATCTGTGACAGGAATACCACATCAGTTTTCACTCACCCTCTTGCAGAAATATCCTGGCTCTTTTTTGCTGGCCTTCCCGGCTCTCCTCTCACGCATGAGAAAGCGGCCCTGAGCCATCCCTGAGCCCAGGCTGAGCTTTCATTTACTAATCCGATCCCATTGGTCTACTGGGTAGTTTGGTCATCGGGGGCATGGGCCAGAGCTCTTATAACGTCAGCTTTTCATCTGCACTGTAGCACCTATTTGTAATGTACTTTGAGGTACGCAATTTTAAGAAAATGTAGAAAAAAGTTAAACTTACAAGGTCTGTAAAACCCTTGTGTAAAATTGTCAAAGTAGTGTGTATACTTGTAGCGCCAAGGAAAACATACCACTGAAGTGATGAACCTCTGTGGCAGCTGCACCACCAGATTCAGTCTGAATGGTTCTCCTCCTCTGCCGGGCTTGTAATTTTATACTTTGAGTCCAGATCAACATTTTCACATGGTCAGACTGCCCAACCAGAAGTGATTTAACGCTTGTCTTTATATACATTATATTGACTTCAGATTGTTTATCTTCAAATAGCTCTATGTAACATGTAAAGATTTCTAGAACTTGAAACCTGAACCTGGGCCTGAACTTAATATCTAATTCCTCAGTGTCCAATGACCAGAACTGGCCACTCACTTCCAGTGAGGAAGGACAGCTATTTATTGACAGATACAGTTGATACAAAGCCTTAAAAATGAGACAGCTGGCAATGCTTCAGAAATCAGGTCCCCCATTAAGACTTAAACCCACCCACAGAAGTTAAAAGGAGTTTTCCATGATAAGGGTGCAATTCAGCCTTTTAATTTCCCACTTGTCAAATCTAATGATATGTCACCATTTGAAAATACATCTACTCTGTATCTGGGCTGCACACTGTTCTTTTGGAAGCCTATATCTGCAAACTGCTAAACATTATAGTGATTTAAGTAAAGTAGAAACAATCTTTAGCTCGCATTTATTGTGTTTCCGCACTCCTAGGTTTGTTGCTCCGGATCCTTCTCACCACATCAGCCCCCAGAGAATTTCAGTTCAGCCTCACATGATGCAGAGACGGACTCCACAACCTCCCCACCTTCAACAGCCTGCAGGAATGCCTCTAAAGACATACCAGCCAGCAGCAAACCCTTCTTTTCAACCAAATAGCCTCGACATCCAAGGTAAGAAGGAAGAATCTTCATCGCTGATGTTAGTTGTTTGTCACTGCTGCTTGGCTTCAAACTGACTATTTCAAGGGCTGGTGCTGGTATTTTTAAGGCACCTTTCCTTTTGAAAGACTGGGAAATAGCTTTCGGGATCCTGCCTTCAGACTTCTTTAAAATGCTTAGCTTAGCTAATTGTTCATCTTACTACAGAGTTATAGGTTTCTCTTCAGACTGATTTTCAGAGCTGTTGTTACAACAGAACTGCAAATAATTCTGTGATGGCCTCTGCTTTTAATTTTCTAATATTATGCTTCTAATCCCTCTTTACCTTACGTACATAGAATTACCAGGTTTTCAAGAGGTGGAGTATTTTTCTCCCTTGTGCTTGTGAAGTGATGGAGACCTCTTCTTTTATTAGCATACATGTGTCTTACAGCTGTGTTCCCACTTGTGCTGTGTAAACAGCTTCTATAAGACTCCTCTCTCCCTCTTTGTTCAATCAAGTATAAAATTCTGTAGCCAAGAAGAAAATTAACAGCAGCTGAAAACAATGTTGGGTTGTTTTGGTTGTTTTTTTTTTTTTTCCTAGCTGGTATGGAGTCTGAATGGTAATTACCTTAACCTTTCAGAAATGTGTTGACAGCAGTAATGCTATTTCCTCTCAACTATTTAATTATATCATTTGCTGTATTTACATTCACAAAGTACGTAGCACACTGGACTTTTATAGGTCTTGGGATTCTGCTTTTTGATCTAGCTTCCTGAGAATGATCACAGTAGATATCACAGTAAACATCTTGGGAAAACCAAGGCTTCTTTTATTTTCTTCCGCTGATGGAAACAGTCTCTCTAGGCAACGGGATGAGACAGGACACTGAGGCATCTCCCAGAGTTCATGAGTGTGAAGGGGAGAAAGGAAGGTGCCAGTCCTGTTTTGTTCTTCTTATCGTACTAGACCACACATGAGCAGGACCTGAGCCAGGTTCTTTTCTTCCAGGAACTGGTAATCTGGTAGAGCACTGATTAGTAGTAGAACATGAAATTTACCAGTGGATGTAAACAGTTATTGTTAGCTTTCCCTATTGTCTGATTAAAGTTTCACTAATAATCTAGGGCCAACAAAGTACAGGATGAATTTTATTAATATACTGTTCATTGTCATATGACATATGCAAAGACATGCCAGAGCAGGTCCAATAAATTATTAGCATATGGGGCATGAAAGGATCAGGTTAACCTTCCTATTTCCACAGTACAATACATTTTACTCAATTCCCTTTTTTGCTGAATATTTGGCAAGGACTCATCTTACAGAAAGGCGTCCAGACATAAAGGTCTTTCTCCCTGCCTGGAACAAAAATTGTCTTTGAGTGCATAGATGGCTTTACCACCCTCTTCCTCTCATGGTCATGGGAGCTTCAGTAATTGTAGAATCTGGGATCACAACCAGTTGCTCCAAAGTTGAACAGTTTCCAAAGAATCCTGCCTCTCAGAGGCTCACAGATCACTGCAGACTAATTGCTGCTCCACACAGAATTTGCACCAGCTGGTACAGCTAGCTCCACATCTGCTTGGGCATCTTCTCTTTCAGGCAGGCCAGAGCAATGCTACTGTGTTCCCATATCCCCCTCCTACAGTCCAAAGAGGATTTAAAAGGACAAAAGACATGGGTCATTAAAACCATTATTAGAAGGAGGCCCAGTAGAGACCCTCATCTAGCTGAATGTCACATAAGGACTGAAGCCCCATTACACATCCAAATTTAAGATAGATCTTAATACTTATCTTCTGCATGGATCAAAAAATGGATAACCTTATGGGCTTGGATCTTAAACCCTTACCTGACTTAGTCCATGTTAGCGTTACTGTGTTTGCCTCCCTGTCCTAGGAAAACCTATGTTGAAAATAGACATTGCTGAATTCTATAGACATAGGAATTCTATACACATAGATAGCAACTCAAAGTTGCAATTGTAAAGATCCCTGCACTTAAAACTGATAGGAGGACAATGTGGGTTGAACTCTAATTTATTTATGTTTTTAGTATTGAAAGATATAATACATTGCAATACAGTAGCCACATTTGGGTATTAAATGTTCTTTCAAAGATTAAGTAACCTATTGTTGCTATAAGAGGTATTTTGTCAGAATGTAATCCCTCCAACTTAAGCACAGCTGTCTCATTCCTATGTGCTGCACTGAAAGCTTTGTTTGTCTTGCGTGCCTGAAAGGCTTGCCTAAACTCTCCCTCTCAAAAGCAAATGTTTCAAGAGTTCATGGTCATGTTTTCCCAGCAACGATACAAAGATTGCCATCTTCCTTGGTCAGATCATTATAATGTAGAAAAACACCATGGAGTCATCTCACCAGCCTGGACTATTTGGTATATAAGAAGTGTCTGTGAGAAGCTCTGTTAGTTTCTGTCTCCTGCAGTTCATAACCTGCCTTTTCATGATTTAAAGTGCTGTAGCTATAGCCACTTCAGCTCAGTCCGCTACCAACAATGGTGACATTTTGTCTCAATATGTAGTCTTAAACTTGTCAACTCCATTTAAATTGGCTGTATGGAGGAAGAAAGAGTTTCATTGCCTGAAAGCTTTTTGAAGAAAACAAGTTCTAAACAAACTCCCTTACTGAAAGCCTGAGCATCTTAAAAGCTCATGGAGATCTCAGAGCACTATCCTTTAGAAAGAAATGATGGAGGAGATCCAAGACTGACAAGCCCCTTATATCCAGTAGCTAGTGTATTGTGAAACTGCATTTTCTTGGAAGAACATTGTCTACAGTTTGGATTTCATTATTTGTTCTGAGTGATTTTCAGCATCAGATACACGGTGATGTCAGAGAGGGCTTTTCATTGCCTTGATTAATATTATATAATAGACTAAATACTCCTTTTCCTTCCTTTTGTGAAATTCACCATTTCTTTTGCTGCATGGGATGCTTGGAAGTGATGATGTTAGACGACTCACTGAGCTGCAGAAGTGAAGCTCTTCTTTTCCCTTCATTAGACTGTAGTCTCTTTTATTGGATTACCATAGGCAGTAAATCTGAAACTATCCTGGACTGGAAACTGGAGTGATGACTTCCCATCTTGATGCCATTGTACACCATTGTACTATGTGTTTGTAGACCTAATAGAAGACAGTACAGGTCCTGGAAATCTGCAACAATTGGCCCAGAACCTATATTGTACTGTTGAGTCTTTTCAACCAAGAACAACTACAGGGATTTCCGCTGAGGTACCTGAAGACACAGGTACCTACAGCACACAGGCAGCTGCAAGAGTAAGGTATTGCTCTGAGACAAGTCAGAAGAGATGTGTGAGGTAGAATAGGAAAGAACAGCAATAGGAACTGCTCCTTCACAGTAAGCAAGCTTTTTGTGCTTATAGTATAGAGTGAGGTGAAGCTTCTTTGGGCATGGACATAGCTGACTTGATTTTGGATGCTTCTGATACTGTGAACATTTTTGCACTAGAAATCTGACTGTCCTTTAAAATTGTGCCTGTAACTCATGTCATATGTGTTCGTGAGTTAAGCTGATAACCAATGCTGGCTGATCATGCAAAATATTCAGTAAAAAAAAAAAAAAAGTTGCCATTTCTTTAAACAAATTGTTAGCTGATATGAGTTAGCTATACTAGTATATCTATACAGGAAGCTCTACCTGTAACAGTTATCTTTTAATTACAAATAATCAGATTTAAATAAATAGAAACATTTTTAGTTTTTCACATTTGCAAGTCAGTCTGGCAGTACAATATCTGATTCATATCTCTGTCTTACTCTGCCTTTTCCTTTTGTTCTTCACACTTAGATGGTACCAAATGATTACTTGATGTTTGTGTAATTTGTCTAGTTGACATGGTAGAAATATACTGCAGAGGAACACTATTTTGAAGTAGTTCAGGCCAAAGACAGCTGGAATTTTTACATGCCATAGCAGTAAAGACTACTCACCCATGATGTATCTTTCTTAATGGCAGTTATAATGATTTTCTTGAGAAAATATTGTCTCTTTGTGGCACCAGGCAGAGAGCTGACTGAGGAGAAAATAAATGTCCATCAGAAACTTCACACCTTACAGAAATTATAACTGCAGCAGTCATTCATTACATATCTGCAATGAAATCTTTGTCCACATCAGTTCAATGGGATCAGGACTCTATCACAAACATATGTGAACTGTGATTTCAGCTGTGAATTTGAGATGGGCTGTGTAGCTGGGATTTTCAGATGATCATCATCACTCAGAACGAGGCTCTGTATGTGATAAAGAACAAGAGCTTCTTGCTTTTAGAAGAGATTCTTGCAGTATGCAGCTATTTTATCATACATAAAAGTAATTCACTTTCCTCTGGAAATAATGCTATCATGCCAGAAAAATAATTGTTTATTCTGTATCTGGATATCACGGATCTTGGCCACAGCGTACTGATTCAAAGAAACACAATTGATGTAACCTTGTGCGTGTGTGCGTGTGTGTGTTTTAAGTAGTTTAATAAGAGAACAACTGATACAATCCAGAGTTGCAGTCCGGAGAAGAAACGTTCAGTTGCTGGAACTTCATTAGCCAACCTGGTTGCCTTTTTATTTTTCCAATACCCTGTGAAAACACAGAAGACTGATGCTACAGGTAATTCTTGAACAAGTAATCTCAAATGAAGGACCAGCTATGATCAACGTCTACAGCCTGAATTGCATATGGTTTCATGTTATCCTACATCCAGCAGTAGTGTAGATTATCTTGGGCACGCCACCAAGTGAGTAAAAGCAAGATCTCCTGATACCAAGTTAGGAGATTTTGCTGTATCATGTTTGGGCTCCAGTTCAAAAACCTTTACACTGTGACCTGATGCAGTGCAGACATGGACAAAGACATTTAGAGTAGTGCTAAATAACTGAGGAGAAGAGAACGATGTATGCTCTGTTCTGCTCTTTCCTGTTTATGCCTCTCCATTTATAAGTATTTATGACACTGAAACTTGAAAATAACATATATCTAGGAAAAATTAATTATTTTTCTGTGCTCTCTTTCCATCTTAAAAAATTATTTGGGGGCTTATAAGTAAAGTGCTTTGTGCACTTCTCTGGTTCTTTCCACAGTATAGCGGTTAATGTACCAATGGGTCAAAGCTTGTATGACTTTGCTAGACAGTATTTTTTTGCTTAAGTAGGGATTGAACAGACACAGAGGATGTGACTCACAACAGCTCAATCCCAAGGTAAGTAGTTTTTCTGCCAGACTTCAGCTAGCAATAGTCAAAGTTACTGCCAGATTGTTCTGCATTGGGAACAGGATGCTGTGAGAAAGGCACAAATAGAGAATGAGCACAGAGCAATGTGAAAGGACATTTCAGCATGTGTCTTGAAAGGTCTTGCCAGCTGGCTCAGACCACTATTGATTGAAATGGTTCTTTCTGGTAACTAGTCTGACTCAACAGTAAACTTTCACAGTATGTCCTATTGCTGGTTGAGCAAAAAGTTGAGTTTAAAAGCATTTTTAAAGGAGTCAAAAACTGTCAATAGCTATGTAGCTTCTAAGGCAAGTTTTGGAAGGCTATTGTTTTTTCTTTCATTTTATTTTATTTTACTACAGTTAATTCTTAAGTGTCAGGACTGAACATTTGAGGATTGATGGGTTGTAAATTCCTAACATGCTTTGCAGTCTGACTCAGTTTTGTTGCAGTTGAACTTTAAAAAAAAAAAAAAAAAAAAAAAAAAGATTGAAACTGTTGTCTTATAGCTAGGACTGCAAAGTGCCCACAGCCTCTGCAAAAAAAAAAAAAATTAGAATCTATGAGTGTTCAGCCTCTCTAGAGTGAGCACAGAAACTGCAAATTTTGTCTACTGTGGAAGAAGAACCATGCTTCTACTTTCTATTTTTCTTTTTTTTACTTTTTTTTAACTTTTTTTTTCTTTTTTTTTTCTTTTTTATATGAAGTCAAAGTACTCTTTTTGTCATGCAGGTTTTCAGACACAACACTGACAATTGTTTCAATGTTCTTTCATGTAACTATTTGCCTGATCTAAACTCTTGTTATGTATGTGTAAATTAGGCATTTATCTCATTGTAACAGAAGTGTCTTGCACGACTACTAAATAAAATGCAAAGATTATGTTTCACTCACCATTGTTACCTAAAGCTCCCCATAGGGTCTCTTCCTGGGTGCAGGTTCAGATTGTCTTTTCTTGTCCGTAGTCCTGGTCTATTCTGATGCTTTTGAGTTTTCTGTTTCAATTCAAGCACATCTTATGCATGCATACATTTGTATGTTTTCTCACAGAGACCACAGAAATTAGTCTCAAAGGAAAAATAATTATAAAACTCGTCAATCACGCATCCTTCCTCCTGCTTGGCAGAAAATCAGATATATTACAAAGTGATACAACATGTTTTCCACTGCATCCTTCTCCTTTCTCCATCCCTCTTATTTATGGAATGCATTATCTGTACATAAACACTCAGTGCAGCTTTAGCGAACAACAGTCCCATGTGTACATTTCCAGAGGAAAGTTAATGGAAATACACCTAGCCACAATCCAGAAAAAGTTTGCCAAGTGCCTTATGTTCATAACACGTTTCTAAGATTAGATAATCCCTGTAAAGAGATTTGAGGTTGGAAGGTTTGTTTGGGCAGGGGTGTGGAACTGCACCAATATAATTTTTTTTTTTCATAAGTGAAAACTAGATGCCCATGTGAAGCATGTCTAATTACGAGTAATGAATTAATAGGCCAACAGTTATGTTCAGGTGTTATATAGTACCCAAGATATTTAGACATGTCCCCCTCAGATATCAATAGGTTGTGATTCTATGTTTCATGCTTCCCATAAAAGGATCTTCTCTGCTTATAATCTCCTATCCTCTGGGATATTTCCTTGATCCTTTCTGAACTGTTGAATGGTACCTAAAGGCCTTTTGTCATATGCTGCTCACCCAAACATCCCATTACTTTTAGGAAGGGAAATGAGCTTTTAATCCTGTCAACTAATTTGCTTACTACTCATGGTTTGTTACTGCTCATGGACATCAGGAGATCCCAGGCATGAAAGTTGAATGTCTGGTATAAATATGCTTTTCTAACTACAGAGTATGCCCTTACTGAGGCCAATTCCTGAATGCGTGGAAGGATGGCCTTCAGCTGGCTGTCCCTATAATTATCTAAATTAGGATTCCTTGTTCCGTCCTAGTACTAAATGCTCTTTGAAGTCAAATGTGTGAACATTTATAATCACTGAAAGTAAGAAGGTTTCCTCCTTTTTTTATACTATCCAAAAGACAATAAACAGATGCCTAAGGAGAGTGGAGTCATTTAAGTTCTTGAATTGCAAGCCGGTATCTGCAGTATGGAGTTTATATACAGAAAATGCATTAAAAGATATTTTCCAATCCCTCTTTCCCCCTTTTTTCCTTTTTTTTCCCTGATACTGATTTTTTAAGAGTCTAGGTAAGATTTTGTTGTTGTTTCTTTTTATTGATCTTTCTACCCTAAAAGGAAATTCAGCTGGAATGATTTTGTCATATGGAAGTTGGTTAACTGGACTGGCTAGAGGAGATACCACTGCACGTCAGCTTTTTCTATTGACAGTAATGTCTCTGGAATAAACTTGAGACACAGGAAATCCCTTAAGATGCATTCTGAGGTAGGGGGTCATTTTTCTGACAGTGGCTTTTTGGACTTACCACAACATATTCTTCATCAAGAAAATAGCACACCAGGCCTTAGGCAATAAGCTCTTTGCTAATAAAATCTTCAGAGACTGTATCAGTCCTGGGCCTATTTTTGGACAGTCAAGACCTACAATTTCTATGTAACACCGTGGAGGTAATTCACTGTCGTCTTCCTTTTTCCTCTATGCAAGGAAAGAGAGAGGTGAGAACAAGGAGCCACAGCACTGGCAGAGAGGAGCTTGATTCACAGTTTTTCTTAAAAGTAAAATATGCGTATATTGTAATACTGAATTTATAATGGTTTCATTTCTGACATGTACTCTAAGAACATATTATAGAAAACAGAAATAAATGCATACCACAGTCTTTTACCTATAAAAGCCATCCTTCAGAATCAGCAAAATTGCCGAAACTTAGCAGCAATTTTTTAAGGAGGAGAAAAGACCTTGCTTCCATGAGAAAATCTTGAGGCAAACCTACTGCAGAACATCTGTCTGTGCCTCTTAGATTGCATATATGTCCCTGTTTTACCAAGAAGCGTGGGTTCGGTTATATAAATATATATTTTGTCGTGGAGTTCAATGTGAATTTGCTCAGTTCTTATATGCCTCTCTCAAGTATCACTTACGGAACAAAAAACTAAGAACAAAAACCCTGGTGGGGATCTTTTATGTCATGTGACACAATGGTCTCGGTTCTCTTCCATGTGAACTCATTGCTACCAATGAGTACATTAGTATCTCACCCTCTACTTACAAACAGTGGGGCCCATGGGTCATCAGCTGTCAGTCCTTCTGAGTCTCACATGCATGTCCCCACTGTCACCCAGCTGTCTTGGCATCAGTGACAGACCCTCAGATTTTATTCAGAACTTACTTGGCTAATCTTCCTTTATTTTGAATTAAGCATTTTCTTAGATTTTTCAGTCAGCAGCCCAGTGTGAAATCTAGAGAGTACCAGTTCAGACAGCACGACTTCAGAGTAAAGGGAGAAATTTCCTGAAAAATTTCAGCTTCTGGCCAGTCAATGCCTCTTACAAGTCATTCTGGAATCAGGATGTGCATGAAGCGGATGGTGTTCAGAATTAGTAGTAACGGGAGGAAGTCTTAGGGAGCTTCATATCAAAGCTGCTTTACTGGTGGAAAATAACTGAAGTCCTGGTGCTACTGCAGTCAAGGTTTTTGTCGTTCTCACGGCCATGGTCCCACATGCTATCCCTTGTTATCTCCATCTCTTACTGACCTCTTTCTTCTCTTCATTGTAGGTTTTTACGGGCAGCTTCAGCCTTTATGCCTTCCACATTATGCTGACACTCAGAAGAATGTACAACATGGTATTTCTTGCAATATGGATCCTCCTTTTGAAGACTGCTTAGTTGCCACATCAGCGGGCCAGGCAGGGCTTGGCATTTTCCATCAAACTTTTTCAGCTCATTCTGGCATTACAGGTAAATGACAGCTGGGGACTTTGTGGATGGTTGTGTAAAGTTTATGGACTTTGACAGATCTACTTGATCTGTGTATGTGACTGGGACCTGGCACGACAGACTTGATTCTTTGCAAAGAGGAGATGGTTGTCAGACCTGTGTGGAGTGGTTGGCATTGGAACCCAGTCACCATGGGTCACAGTAACATCTGGCCTGTGTGCAGACTGCACACTGTTGAGGGCTTCTTAAGGTTCTCTGAATTCCATTTATTCACATTTTCATGACAAGAACCACCTGGGTGCACACTCTTCTGTGCACACTTGACTTAGTCCAGAAAAGTCCATAAGGGGCTTGCATGCTGCTCTGGAAGGGTGAAAATTACCTCTGTGCAGAGGATCAGCACAAGACAGTGGGTCTAATCTTAGGGCCCAAGCACAATTGATGCCCAAGTCTTTTATTGTCCTTCCACACAGGAGGATTTCACTTAACATTTATTGTGCTTTTATGTCTTGGTCCTTCAGTAATGCATTAAAAAGCCAATGCACCTGTAACTTCAGAGAGACATCTCAGAGGATGTAAAGATGTAATCCAAAAGATGGGAGTTTTTCTGCAAACAGTTACTCTTGTGCTTACTACTATCTCTTCTAGAAGTTAGAAGTTAGTTTCTGTGCCAGGGTCTGCTTTACAGTAAATGAGTTCTACAATATTTTATTGCCTGTTATCATACGTTGGGTATGATGAAATTCAATAAGCATGAGGTTTATTTTTAAAATTATCACAATTTTGGCACCCGTTAAATGGGCAAGTGTTAGTTGTGATGAAATCTGCTGTGCTTCAGACTTGATTCTGACAGAACTGAAATTCTTCCCTTGGTAAGCAGTAAGTTATGTAATTACTAATTTCATACATATGTTGGCTTGCTTGGTTTGTTTGTCTATTTGGTTTAAAGCCATTTCCAGTTCTATGCATAAGTATTATGACATTTTCCATGATATAGTTATCGTAGTTGATTAATTATTTTTGTGGTTTTTTCCAGTTCATGACTTTCCAGCAGGGTCCACAGGTATCTTTGGTGATTCAGCTCACAGCATGCCTGAGGATAGCAGTTTACTACAAGTAAATGCAGTGGATCATTGTTCTAGCCAGCTTTCTTCTATCTACACTGAAGGCTAAAGTGATATGAAACTAGTTACAAGATCTTGATTCCATTTCATCTCACCCTTCTGATATTTCACTACAAAAATTTTCTCTCCATGAAACTGCCATGTATGTATGGGGATATGGGTTGATATACATACATAATGGAGAGGAAAAAAGTGATCACCAAGCATTCATCATGTAATCAAGCAGTCAATTGAGAAGGAGAATGTTTGGAGAAACAAGCTTTGCCAAAACCTTAGCAATTGTTTCTTTTCTTTTCATCTGTGGCACAGCAACTCTACTTTTTTGGTTCTTTCTTCTTTTTAATTTCTCAAAGGGAATGCACAGACTGAATAAGAAAACTGCTTGTTGGCGGTAATCCTTTCAAGCTGAATCAGTGGACTTATTGAAGAACACAGCTTTAGAAAATTCCTTTTTAAAAAAAAAAGGAAAATAAGTAAAACGAGAGCATACTACAAACATTTCAAAGGTACACAACTTTTTGCACAACCTGTTTGCATGTGATGCTTCCAAAGTTAAACACACCCCAGCATCAAACAGGGAGAGAAATTAGACATACATCCTGGCACTACTCATTGGAGGCATTGGTGTGGCTTCTTTTTGGAGCCAAAGATCATTGGTACTGGATTTCGTACTGGATTTCTTACAGGCCTCGGTTTAGGTGTCTTTTCCTTCCTTCTGTATTTTAAGCCATACAACATGGCCATTGCTATTTTTCCAATATTCCTTCTGACCCAGTGCTTTATGCAATAAATAAGAAGGGTTAAATGCACTACATGAGAAGGTACATCGACTTTGTCTATATATAGCACAGCTGCTAGATAAGAATAAGTGTGGTTTAACTTTCTGTTGATTTTTAATTATATTGTAGAGCTTTATTGCTGTATGTGCTATAGTACTCTAAAGTAAGGTTTCAAATACCCTGTAGAAAAGATTCTTCCTTTTTAAAAAAAAATATTTTTTTAAAGCAGCCTGTACTGATTCAATTCAAATACTGATTCAAAAAGTTTTTGTTGCCCTAACATTTTTCATTTCCATAACACATTTTCAGGAAGAAAAGCTACTCTTAAGTTTGCTATGTTCCCTATGGTTATTTAGAGATGTAGAACTGAACTGGTTTGGTGGTTTTGACTTTTCTACTCAATGTCAGGCTCTGGTCCTCGAATTTAGTCCAGGATGCAAGCAGATGAGGTTGCCCTTCACAAAAGCTACAAGGGCATGAGTTAAAAACAAAATTTTGCAGTGGAGATGTGTCATCACTGTGATCCTATATACCTTGGGAGCAACTCTTACATTATGTAAGACTGAGGTTTTAGGTTATTAATCCCTGTTCATCCATTTTGTGGACTTCTTACTTTGTAGTGTGCATCTTAATATTCTTATGACCTGATTTAATAAGGACAAAAATCCAGAGTTCATTCTTAGAGGCTAGACCTATGCTTCTGAAATCACTTGTCTCGAAAGATGAATTTTAAAAAATGTTTATACCAACGTTTTCTTATCCTGAGAAGCTTTTCAGAGTTGTTGAATGCAGTTTGGGTCAAATTCATAATTTAATTTGCTGTTATGTTGCATAGATGAATTTATGTCCAGATGTTTATAAACACTGGCAATCTTTTGAGATTTATATTCATGAAGTATATTCTTATATACAGGCATATGTGCTTATATATTTAATGGAGAGATTTTCATCCAATAAATGCAAAGAATATATGGATAAACCATGCATATAAATTATGTACAATAAGAAATAATATGGCTTAAATACAGATAATTCTGTACTAAATTCTTCCCCTTTTTATTCTGCTTCTCACATCACCAGTGAATGTGTCCCTCTGCTTCAGCTTGCAATAGTAGGTCTAGTTCTTACTATATGTGGTTTGCATTGGGTTAAATATCATCAAGGTTCCCTACACAGCTATACATACACAGGCAAAAAGACAGTCCTTTTGCATTAATGTATGATATGGCCCAGTGCATTGACAGCAAGTTTCGCTTTTTAATAAAGCTTTAATTTTATGCTATCTTACAACCCATTCTGTGGTCACTGCACATGCATAACTTGATTCAGCAGGAGTAATTAGGCATGCTGAACACTTCAGTTTCAAATGTGTAGGACTGTTTCGTTCCAGTAAGGGCAGGATCAGGCCCAGTGTGTACATATGCCCGTATATGTACATACGTACTTTTGTATATATAAATCCTTCAAGGTCCTTCTAACCACATGGTTGTCCAGAATTTGTCAGTTGCTGTGTACAAAACTGAAATATTGCTGCTGACTTCAGATCTGTACTGACTTTTAAATCTTCTGAAATATTTTTTGTAGTATCTGAGTATACAAGCTGTCCAGTAGAGAGGGGGCTTATACATCATGAAAGTTCCTGACCAAAGGGAAAGTGGGAAGACAGAATTGAAAAAGGGTATTCATAATTTGGGGGTTCATCAGTTACATTTAAAAAAGGAAACTTCTGCAAGTCATTCATTCATTCTTTCATATATATATATATATAAAAAAATTATATATTTACAGCTTTCTATGAGCCTTAATCTTAAAAAAGAAGGAGCTAGAATACAGTCAAATTAAGCACATGAGAGTGGGCTACCAGTCTGTAAAAAGGTACGCCTTTGTTTACTTCTGTATCAAAGAGAATTCTTCATGATTATGTCATTATTCTCTTTGGAGTCAGACTGACTTTAGGGGATCAGCTTATATCACTGAGGGCAATTGTATAAAAAAGAACCATTTTATCTCATATATTTTGGATATTTAAATAGGGAATCATGTTTGTCACATGTTACAATGAAAAATGGTGCTTGTGAAAATACATAGCATAATGCCAGTTACTGACTTATATGCAAAATACTTGTGCCTCAGTGATTTTTGTGTTATTATTCTACTTGCTGGATTGTTAACTTTCTAAAGGGATTCATATCTAAGAGATTAAGTTATTTTAGACTATGGACATTAAACTATATTCTAATGAAATTATTTACAATCATTCTTTTATACAATTCTCTTGTTTTC
Organism: Grus americana; assembly: GCF_028858705.1. Taxonomy (NCBI): domain Eukaryota; kingdom Metazoa; phylum Chordata; class Aves; order Gruiformes; family Gruidae; genus Grus; species Grus americana. The sequence goes on along the minus strand of NC_072891.1, from coordinate 31,200,852 downwards.
AGACTCAAATGGTCTATTTATATCTGCATTAGAAATGGGACTACACTGGAGTTTAAAATATAGTTTCAAAGCACATGTACAAATGTGTGAGTGTATGCAAGTGCATGTGTGTATTTGGGTCTCCCTTTCTATGTAGACATATACATGTATATATACACAGATACATATAGGCATTATGGTTTACTAATACCGAATGCTGAAGTATTGCAGTGCTAAGACCATCTGTCACATCGTATTTTGTTTTCAGCTTTCTTTGAAGAGGTGTGAATGAGTATAAAAATTACATTTTAACTTTTTATTCCCTGTTTTCCCTTTGTAATTTTATAGCAGATTTTTTTAAACAGCACTTTTTGTTGTTTGTGTGAAATTTTTTTTGGCTTTTTTTATATATATACTTCCTAGGAACAGATAAAGCAAAAGCAAAAGACCACAATTTAAAATTGGCTGAGTAGGGTTTCATTTAAGAAAAAATTCTCTTTATTCTGTGCAGAAAGCAGCATCTTGTGTAATATTTTTTACACCAAAGCACTTTGGTGAGGAGAGAAAGTGGGAGTATGTTTTTCCTAAACCTTACAGACTATTCTACATATTTATACATGCTTACATGTACACATACGAACTCCATTTACCATACTGAATATCTGGCTGATATTTAGTCTAAAGATGTATCTGTTGCATACCATGAAAAATAAATTTTCAAAAGAATTAGTTACACTTTTTTCTCTACTAGTATGTATAATTTTGTGATTTTTTACAGTTATTTTTCATATAATCATAAGTTATTTTTGTCCTGTTTCATAAAATTCTTTTTTTATGTAAAAGGTAAAATTGAAAGGTGTATGTGCATGGTACAAAATAAAACTGGAAAATTGTAACCCAATGACATCACCAGTAGAATGTCTTATTGTGAGATGCCTTTAAAGAAAACTGCTCCAGCCGTTGTCCTTCACCATAAAACTACTAGTATTTGCATGGATTAGTATAATTAGAAACAGAAATAGGAAAAAAAAATCTCAGATTTCTTCTAAAAAACACTTGTGTCAGAGTTTTAAGTCTGGATTTAATTATTGTTATAGTGAGGCTAGAGATTTGTAGAGATAAATTAATGCCTCGGTGCGTGTTTACACCCTGGGTGGAGACACAAATAAAAGAAGAACATTTAATTACATTTTTGTGCTGTGATAATTTTTATTGGTTTCTTTGTTCATGTGGTTCTACAATACAACACGTAAAGAGATTTTGCTTTTCTGTCTGGTTATTGTTTCTAACATACTCAAGCAATTAAGAAATTATTTCAGAGCATTTAATGTAAGGAAGAGAGCATCTATTTTTACTAAAATGCTAACAAAAGATAGAGACAGAAGTTGATGCATGATAATGTCCGTATTCTCCAAAACACATCCTAAGAATCCAGCATGCTTAGGAAGTAAGAGGTTACCTTTTACCACTCCCATAAATGAGAAATCTAAAGACAGAATACAAACTAATAAATTAAGTGGAAAAAAATAGAATCCTGTTATACATTTGCAAATAGACATTTGAAAATAATAGTCCAAGCTGATTTTACTATAAAATTACTAGCCAAGTTGGCTCTGAAACAACCATGAGCAGAACAAAAACTAGTAAGCCCAAATTCACTGACTGGTATACATGTGAGCTTAGTAGAGCTTTACTAAAAATGAACTTTGCCCAGTGCATTCTTATTTACACTATATCGTAATGTAAGAAACTTGTCCCATGGTTTAGCAAATATTGTTAGTGAATCCTGCAAGCTGCCATGAAGAACTGAGACTTACTGAATTCAAGTGTTTCAGAATTCAATTTTTCTTTTTGATGGCAAGTGAGCCCTTAAAATGAGAAGTATACAAGTTCCTTATGCAATGGGAAGTAACATGGCTTGAAATACCTCTGGGTACCTGAGCTAGGTCAGTTTTTCATGATGTCCTGCAAACCCTCCTATAGCAAAATAGTGAAGTGCCGTAAAGAATTCACGTGACAGCTATATTCCTCCAGAGAACATAATTTCTTAATGAAAGTTGCCTGAAAGTTGCCTGAACTTTTTATTCCATCAAGTATTGGTGTTTGGTTTTTTCCTATTTCAGAACAAAACCCTATTTTGAAACATCAGGATTTCTCATAGGGTGGAAATTCAGGGGGAGAAGGGGGGGTAGTTACTATTTCCTTGCTTGTATGTAATTATAGGAGCTCTCCCCTGCACCTCTGTCAAAGCCACAGTGTATTCCTGAATTTATACCAACTCTGCTCTAATGGAAAATAATTCAATAAATCTCTGTTTGCTATACAGCTGTCTTCTTCAGTAAGAGAGGAAAAAAACCAAACAGCATTCCTCCATTCTGAATATGAATCTATTCATAGTTATTGCACCTAATTACATGATACCTTTTATTTGAAGTAAGAGTGACTGTGTCTATATGAAAACACAACTGACCGTTTTCCTGGGCAATGATCCTCAGGAAAATGCTTCTTCACGTTCAGACTTGCTGTTTCCTACCTTGGATCACTTTATCACCCTAAATAATATCAAACGCATTTTGAATTACCTGATTTTTAAACTCTGTCTGTAAACCACTATAAATAAGACTCCTCAAGAAGCAGCTTTAAAAGGCTTCTCCTGCAATGGACAGTCTTAAAGTGGACAACTTCTTGCATGACTGTGTATAGTCTCTCACTGTGATATATAGCTACAGGAAACAGACTGGTAAAATTAATATTACAGAACAAAAAATGTTAGCTTTTTAAGGTGGTTGTGTCTCCTTCCAAAATGTTAATTTGTATTTTTCCCCTACCTTCCTTGATGCTATAATGTTCTTATTTAAAAGCTAAGTATGAAAAATCATTCTACCACATCTTCCCATGCCATTTATAAATTTACAACCAAAGTAAATTTACCCAGCAGTCAGTATCATTAATGATTCACAAATGAGATGGGCTAGTTCAGTGAACTGTAACAAAGAACGCCTTTCTATATTAAAAGTTCCAACATACCTTTGTTATAACTAGAAAATACAAACCTCATGCATGGTTGCAACTAGGTACACAGGGTAAAGCATTACAAGTACATCTAGGTAGACAGAAGAAAATATAACCATTCCCTCAATATCATGCAGTTTTCCCTTTTGACCAATAATGTACTTCAACCTGCCAATGAGTGGGTACACTGCAGGCTTGGCTACACATGTAAATCATCCAACTTCAGCTATTCCAGGAATGGACATGGTGAGGTTGATTAAGCTCATGAAAACCAGGGTGACATGGCCTCTTCATTCCCTGAAAATTCTCTGAAAATTCCAGCATAAGTCTGTTGGAAAAGCACCAAAAAAAAAGTTGCTGCTAGAGCTGTGGATGATGTATTTACAATCAAAATGCAAGACTGACAGCATACCAATTTCACTTGTTAACCCACCACTTTGTATGGCACACAGTTGTAATTATGCTGTTACCTGTCTTTGGTTGGAGGAAGAAGGATACTTGGCTTTAATGGAAGTTAAATTAGTAGTGCCTGAGTGATGATCCTAGGCAAAAGTTAAAGCAGTAACACTGGACCAGCTTATCCATCGAGGAAGAGGGAGTAGTGTTAGATGGCACCATTAGTGTACTAAACCTTTATTCATGATCAATTTCACTTTTACGCAATGAGGAGTCAAAACATTTCTGCAAAATGGAGATTTTTTTAATCCTGGAAACTTAAAATCTGTTGTGTTGGGTCTGGCTGAGATGGAGTTAATTTTCCCCACAGCAGCCCTCACAGTGCTGTGCATTGGTAGCCAGCAAGGTGTGGATAACACACCAGTGTTTTGGCTGCCACAGAGCAGTGCTGGCACGCATCAAGGCTGTCTCTCCAGCATTTCTCCCCCCCCTTTCAGCAGCAGGCTGGGTGGGCAAGATCTTGGGAGGGGACACAGCCAGGACAGCTTGCCCACACTGACCAAAGGGACGTTCCGTTCCGTATGGCGTCTGCTCAGCGATAAGAAGCTGAGAGATAGGGGGAGGAACGGGGGGGCATTTGTTTTTACAATATTTGCCTTCCAGAGCAACTGCTGTGTGTACTAAACCCCTGCTTCCTTGGAAGTGGCCAGACATCACCTGCTGATGGCAAGCAGAGAATAATCTTTTGCTGTTGCTTTGCTTCCACGTGTAGCCTTTTGCTTTTGCTGTATTAAACTGCCTTTATCTTGACCCATGAGTTTGGGGTTGGTTTTTTTCCATCTTATTTTTCTCCCCTCCCTGTCCTGCTGAGGAGAGGAGTGATAGAGCAGCTTGGTGGACACCTGGTGTCCAGCCAAGGGTAAGCCACCACATCTGTGGAAGCTGCATTCTATCATCATACACAATTTTTTTTCAATCCTTCTGTAGAAGCCAAAGAATTCTGGGTAAAAGTTGTCTAGTTTTAATGCCATTTTTCTCTTTTGTGATTTTGTTAAGACAGTCCACAAAAGCATTAAATATGGTAGCAATTTTGTGATCTAGCTACGTATTCAATAGAAACTGTATTAAAATGATTAAACTAATTTTAGGAAACCTGCTGAAATAGAATCTGCACAATACCAGTAATTTCTATCACAATTACTCAAACCAAAGCTGAACCAACATTTACAATAAGGTGAGATTACCTAACTAATGGAAATGCTGCTTAAAGGTTGAACCAGAAAAAAAGAGTGGCACTCAAATTCACTGTGGTACTCATTGCTACACTTTTTCTACTACTTGTAGTTGTGTGTCTCAATTACTCAATAGCCCTGTTTCACTGTAGAGACTGGTAGATGCAGAATTTGTGCTGGCAGATGGAGCTTTTCAGCTTGGTGGGCCTTCGTGGAAAAAGCATGCTATATGCATTGCTGAGCAAACCTACTTTGAATAAAGGTGGGGGCAGTTGTTTGTTTTCGGCTAAAAGAGAGTTACGTAATCGTGGTTTCATTGCATTTATTTTATACTTTCTTCTTTGATCCTTAACCCCAACATGACAGTCAATGAGACTATGGTCAATGACTCAAAGAACAAAAAGAATTGAGCTTGCTATGCCCATTGTTCCTCATTTTACTTTCACATCACTGTGAAAAAAAACTGGAGAAGCCTAGTATTTGGGGTTTGCCCAATTAATACAACAGATTGCATCAGATTAATTCCCACTGAACAGTCTAATATTTATTATTATTACTGCTGTGTTTTTGTGTTTAATGGCTTTAGGATATTATTCTAAACTAAAATCAATACCAAGAAAGGAGAGGAAGAAAGCTTTTCCTATAGTATCTTTTTTCTTCTGTTGTTCAGAAAATCTTCCTGACAAAGCACACTAAATATTTTACTCATTTTGGGGCTGCACGAATGTTAATGAGGGTAGATTGACCCCCCTCTCTGCTTGCAGAAAAAGACAAGTAGGATAACTGATGTTGCTCTAAGTTGTATGTCCTGCTTGAGAATCATACTCAAGTCTAAATTTGAACTGAAGTTTGGATTTAACCTAAAAGCAAAAAGAAGTTACTGACACATTCAGGTGCTTTTTGTTAATTTGCTCAAAACATACCACAACTAAATCAACTGAAGGCAGACACGGAATTTCTATCCAATTACTTTACACAGTTAAAGATAATTGTGGAATCAAGCTCAGAGTCTGTTAGAAAATCCCAAACACGATGAGTAGTGTTATGCTGCACTTTCCACTGGGAAACAGCAGTCTCATGAGTGGAAAAACTACATCTCCTTGCTTTCTTAATATGTGAAGTGTGGCCTGCTGTGTCATAGGAGGCATCATGGCTCTGGTGAGGATGAAGCAGGTTGTAAACACATAGGTCTCTAAAGAATCAAAGGGCAAAGGAGATGATAGATATATAACCTAGTTCTCCACTTGAAAACAGTAACACACATTAAGTCTACAATGAAAAGGTCCTAATAACTTGGTTGTTTCAATTGCAAACAGAAGTTATCATTATAGCAAGGTAGTGATAGTAGGGAACTGATCACAGGCGATTGAAGCTAATTTTAAATGTTTCAAGAGGCTCAAGAGCATTATTTTTTTCAGGAAGAAACAGTGAAGTAAACAATAAAAACAGCCATAGTCCAATATAACTATATATATATATAAACATATATATATATATATACACACACACAGAGACACAGGAAGGACATGCAGGAATTGATAAAAGCCTTTTCATTTCAAAGCTCTCGAGGCTCTTTCCTAAAACAAGAGGAGAATACATCATTAACCTTAATTTGGAGTTGTAATTGCCCATAACATTTATAAAATTATATAGTTTTAGTCCAGGTCAAGCCATTGCAAACATCTACTTATCTACTACTTACTAGAATACATGAATTGCTTATAATCTGGAAGACCTTCCAGGGGTGGTTTGTTGCCTTCTAAATTTGTCTTAATTACCTTGATTTTATGCTCATATCACTTGTGAGCCTTGTTCCAATGCCGTGCAAACCCTTGATTCTCAATGGCACTGTACCACATGTACCTGTTAATAGCAAGTTGCCATGGTCACAAAGTACTACCATTTTGGCACAGCAGAGTTGTACATCCACTCTTCCATGACATAGCTGACTGCACAAACTACAGTGCAAAGGAGAATTTTGCATTCACTGGTTGCTATTCTTTTATTCCTCTCTATTCTGTGGCTCATGTTTTTTGAGAAACAGCTGATACCAAGTATGCAATCTTCCTTGGTATTGCCGTGGCAGTTACTGAATACCCTGAGATTCACTGTCAAGCTCATTCTACACAGGAAGTAGGGAAAATCTCACCCCAAAGTGAGGAAGAACATCTGTCGTCCTCTCTTTCAGTTTTTTCCTGGAGTGTAGGATAATCGAAAAGTCTATGAAAGAGTGACATAGAAATGTTAACTTTAATTTAGGGCCCATTTGCACTGAAGTGAACGGGGGGGTGATTCTGCTAAAATCTGTATAGAGAGAGCATGTCACTAGCATGAATACCAAATAAGGCCTAGGAAGTGCCACAGTAAAAGCTCATCTAAATTTCGTGTACTTGGGTTTAGGTGGAAAGGAGAGAAAAAGCAAGTAATCTACTTTTTTGCCTTTCAAGGCTGCTCCCTGCTAGATTATGTGTGGGTCTGTAAAATGTTGGAATTAATCCTATAGCCTTACCTCATCCTGCAAGCATTTAACAAAGGCAGTATTCTTGAATGCTGAGTTTCAACTAATTATCAGAAGTGAGTGAGAGAAAAAGGGGACAAAGAGCACCTGACATGATGCCATGTTAATAATTCACCCAGACGTCTAGGATAACATAAGTGTTCTGTGCAACAACATTTCATGAGCTCCTGAAATAGACTCTTATTTCTCAGCAAAGGAGATGAAGCACTTTATGAAAAATGGCAGCTAAAAAGTGTGTTAGAAGTGTGTCACCTGATTGTACATCATTTAACGTGTGTAAAGTCCTGTTGCTGCAGGATTGTATTTTACATGCAAGAATCAGGAGGGTCTTTACTTTGCTAAGTCTCCTTACAGCCTCCAGTAATTAATCCTGGAAATTGTACCTGGGAATTTCAAACAGGCACCTTTGCACAGTGACAAAATGTAATGGAGTGCAAGGGCACTCCAGAAACAACAGGGTGAAAAAGGATGCCAGACCACACTTTTCCAAAAGGTTACATTCTTAATGAATAGCATAAATGTGGTGGCCCCCAAAAATATATACATGCCATAGCTTGAAAAAAAGTTGAAAAGCGGAATCCAGTTATGCTCCAGACCTGATTCAGAGCAAGAATGACTCCCATTTCTAAGCCTGCATTTACTAAGTGACCCTACATTAAAAAGACACATTGCCCAGGTTATCTTCTGGACTCAGTGTCTTTTTACAAGGTCATCATCATCAAGCAGCTCTAAAAATAACAAAAACATCTTTTAGGAGCTACACACGTTACTAAAAGGTTAGAAGCTGAGGAAAACTCAGGGATGTTGGTGAGTCAACTACTCTTCAGTGAAGGCAAATAAGTTCTGTTATGGAACAACAGGTTGAAACAGTAAGACCTGCTATCTAAAATGCAGGAGTTGAGTGAAACGACCTTGAGGCTATATCCTTTCTATCTGGCTGCATCAAGAGAAGAGCATTGAAAAAAGTAACAGCAGGTTCTGCCTAGGTTTTGCATTTGCTGAGGAGTGATCCAGGCCCCATACCTGCCTGTTCCCTTGGGGTTGTACGCTTCTAGAATATTCTTGGGAATGTCAGGAAAAGTCTCATTACCTCTTGAGTTCCAGGGAGTCTTTGTTCTGTAAAACAACATAAAAAGCACCCACAAGAAAGAGAAAAAAGGCACCCTCTGAGCTGATATTGGCCACTGAGTTACTTCAATACCTTGCTGCGAACAAAATGTGAAATTAGCAACAGGCACGTTTCTGGCAGCAGATCAACTGCAAGTATTTGGTTTTGCTACCATTCACGGGATTTTATTACTTAACATAAAAACAAGAAAAAAGATGTACACATCAAAAAAACAGGACATAAGGCCCCTATCTGTTTCAGAGCAACAGCCCTGGTAACATGTGGCAGTTGCACAAGACATGTAAAAATCTACAAATTCTTAAAAAAATCCAATCTTATGCCAATCCAAATAACCTTGCTGAGTCATAGGATTCCAAGAAACCATGCCATCACTCCTAAAACTGTTGAGGTACCTCATCTAATTGGTATGTGATCTTTCTAAATTTGCTGACCCTCTCAGTCCTCAGTACTACTTGACAATGCTAATTTTGTTTGCTGACTTCCTCTCTTTATGTTTGATGGCCCTGGTTTCAAGCTATATTACCCTAATTTTGAAGTGGTGTTCACTCTATCCGTTTCCATGGAATTAATTTTATGCTTACAGTGGGAAGACACAGACTGCTTGTGTTTAGCAGAAATATGCTGTGCGCTTTATTGATGTCCAAAAGGTTGCACTGATAAAAAGATTTGAAAAATTAATATGGTACCTATGTGTACTGATAGACTGAAAGATCAATTTTCTTTTTCCCCAGAAATCAAAATAGATTGGAGTAGTACAAGGAAAAGTGCAGTCGAACTTTAGGAGATATCTTAAAATGAGCTCACAGGATTTTTTTTCCTCTCCATGTTAAGCTGGTACTGATCATGTGTGCACTTGCTTAATGAGGGCAGTTATCATCCCACCGCAGTTTATCTGAAGTTCCTGGAACTAGGTTGACATATTAGCAGAGTCAGAATCAGACATTCAGCCTCAGAAGGTGACTGTGCTGGAAAGTGTGTGCAGATCCACACCCTTGGAGCGTTGACTCTAAGGACTCAAAAGAACACTTTTTCTACTGTAAAAATATTTAGATGTATTTTGGTCTTTAAGATAGCTGGTAGAAATTATGTGTTGCTCTGAGAATCTCCTCTATGATATGGATAACAAGATACAGAGGGTATAAAGAAACTTCAACCTATCTGGAAGCAGATGCATAGAAATTTGTCACCAATGTTATGTTCTTTACTTTCCAAAAGCAAACTGGCCACTGGAACACGTGGCAGTGTAAGGTGACCTAAAAGTAAATGAAGTGAGAAATTTATGGCTTAGCAGTCTTAAAAAGTGAGATGAAGTAGAGATAAAATGGGCTCATTTCCACAGTGAAACTACAGTGAAGTCTGGACTGACGTGATTATGTGTTCCTAAATTCAGCTGAGAAAGAGAGTACATAGCAAAACTGTTCATAATTTCTTCTCAGAGACAAGACCTATCTTACTGGTCTTTTTTTTTTTTTTCTTTTAAATTAGATCCCTAGATAGAGATCCCTTACCTTATTTTTCTTCTCATATGTTACGCTAATGGAAAACAGCCTCTGAAGTAAGCACCAGAAGAAAGCTTTATGATTCATATACTTCATGGCTAATCATTAATCTTATTGTTGTGATCACTGTATGATAATAACACTATGTCTAAGTAATTCTTTTGGAAATGCTGAGAGAAACTATTTCACTGGGCATCTTTCATCTTTGTCTACTATCCATTAACTGTAAACTAAAAGGATTTGAAAAAGCAGATGTCAAATCTGATGAGTTCTCATTGTGCCAAAATCTCTGCAAGAGATGCTGATGAATATTCGAGTCATGCATCTTGGAGCAGAATTTAACACAATTATTTTTTCTAAGAGCTGTTTAGATTTAATTCCAGGCATATTCTCGTACAGTTTGTACTGTAAAGCAGTACAAACTGGCTGTATGTATTTGTAGGACAGTTCCAACTGGAAGAGAAAGCAAAGATAAAAAACTCCAATATGACAAGTGATGGGAAAATTATAATTTTTTCCTGAAATTTCTGGTTGGTTTGAGTCATGATCAGCTGTAGTAAAACTGGGTCCAGATATCACAGTTCTTTTGTTACGCATTCTGACACCACTCCAAAACTTCCAAGAAATGCTGGATTTTTATTTTATCCTATTATCTCAAAACAATAAAGCCTATTATTTTTCTTCTCTGTTGCACTTTTTGAACAGTTGTAACTATTTATGAACACATTTTTTGCAAATGTTGACCAAGTGCACTTAATGTATTTTTCTCAACCATGAAGTATATCGATCAAGTTGTAATGAAAGATTTTTATTTTTCAGTGGCAAAAGCCTCACAGAAACTTCTGAGATACTTTACTACCGTTGGTCTGTAAGCATAACTCATGCTGACTAAGCCCCAAGACTACCCTAAACTTGGTCCAGTTTAATTGCAATGGCCTTTCCATAATGATAGTTGCTTTCTACTCTGTTCCCTACACTATTTATGATTTTTTAATGTTTAGTCATTTGAACCACTTGAATGTAATTACATCAGTTTACTATTTTTCTGAACTGATTGTTCTTGGTGAAAAACCCAAATCTTAATAATCTTAATTCTTTCTCATATTTACAGTTTCCAACAGAAGAACAAAGCTATTGAAATCAGAGGGAGTTTGTGTAATAACAGATCTTGGGATCAAACTTTTCTATGCTGTTTTTTCAGTCTTCTCTTAAATCTTTTAACATCTGCTCTTTGTGATCTGTCCTCACTATAACAGACTGCCTAATTTTCTTGTGAGAAGGGGACAACATTTTTATTTGGGAAAGAAAAAAAAGAGATTTAAAAATCAACAAACTGTCCCACTTTTCAGGAAATATCTCAAAGAAGAAAAAAACAAACCAAAAAGGATTAATGCTGAGATTTAAAATCCCTAAACAATTTAGTACTGGAATACATCTAAATATTAAATAAAAATTCTCTCCAGTCTCTCTTTTGTAGAATCTTTTACCTCATGCCAGAAGATTACAGCAGATCAATGGTTACTCAAAAAGCTTTTTACTAATCCACACATTGGCATTTTTTGGTCGTGGTTGACTTTACACAAAGAAGAAAAACACAAGAAAGCAATAAAACTTAGTCTTTTCATGTAAGACATTTATTGATAGTTTTTTCAAAGTGTTTTTATGCCTTGCGGAGTGGCAACACCCTATGGTTTGATCTATGGTTAAGATGCCAAAATGCAGTGGTACAGATCACAGTTTAGTGTGTGAAGAGCTTCAGAAGGAATGCAAGCTGCCTTAAAGCTGTGTAGGCTGGAGGTGTTTCTACCATTTTGTTGTAAGTGGAAAGTGTCTAGTTTTTCCTTTAAAAATAAATTATCAGCTCACTTGGTATAGCTCTGCTATTATAACTATAATAGGCCTAAACACCCTCCCAAACATGCTGCTTCGTGCTGGTGTGTTCTTCCAGCTGCTGTAGAGCAGCTCAGAGTGTGGCCCAGGACAACTCCTTCAGAGCAGAGTCCAGGGTGGACCTACTCACTGTCACTGAAACTCTGTGCTTGGCCCACTTGTCAACCCCAGGACACCAAGTGACCAGTGGGAGGCAGATGCCATGTCTCAAGGTCTTCCCTGGACAATCCCTGAAATGAACAAACCATGGGAGATAGGTTTTGTCAGGACCCCCAAGTCAGACCGAGTTCAAGCTGTATCAGTGTTCTGTATTCTAAAAATTCTGTATCCTAAAAATATAGTGTTATTAAAATATGAAATAAAAACTTTACTGGATTTGAGAAGTGCCCTGGGCTTCAGGACACTCTCAAAAGCAGGCAGGATAGATCCAGTGCAATTAGAAACAGATGTCAAATTGCAGACTTTTCTGGTTGGATAAACTGGAAGCAGGCAGCAGTGACAGAAAACACAGGTAGGATCATAGAATCATAGAAAGGTTTGGGTTGGAAGGGACCTCAAAGATCATCTAGTTCCAACCCCCCTGCCATGGGCAGGGACACCCTCCACCAGACCACGTTGCCCAAAGCCCCAGCCAACCTGGCCTTGAACACTTCCAGGGATGGGGCTGCCACAACCTCTCTGGGCAACCTGTTCCAGTACCTCACCACCCTCACAGTAAAGAATTTCTTCCTAACATCTAATCTAAATCGACCCTCCTTCAGCTTAAACTCATTACCCCTTGTCCTGTCACTACACTCCCTCATAAACAGTCCCTCACCAGCTTTCCTGTAGGCCCCTTCAGGTACTGGTAAGCCGCAATTAGATCTCCCTGGAGCCTTCTCTTCTCCAGGCTGAACAATCCCACCACTCTCAGCCCGTCCTCATAGGAGAGGTGCTCCAGCCCTCTCATCAGCTTCGTGGCCCTCCTCTGGACTCGTACAGGTTCTTCTGGATGGAGAAGCACACAATGTGGCTAGCACACTCTATAAAGGTGCCAAGATCTGTTTTTTCTGTGAATTATAACTCAGCATGCTGTGATGCTCCTTCCTCTTCCATGAAATAAAACTGGATGACAGTTTTCAGGCAAGCAGGCAGCTTCCTCCAACTGAACAACTTTACAAGCTTGACTCTTGGTTGTGAGCTGGTGACTCCAGCTAAAAAGCATTCATCTTTAATCTCGTTCTCCAGAAGCTCAAGTTTATTGCATTTTTCCTCCATTGTATCAATGGGGAGAACTTTTAATTTTTTCTTTAGTTTTCTTTCTCTTTGTTCACTGAATGGAACATCTCCTGGAGGCACATTTGTGTATCAGAGACCAATCAAGCATATTCTCAGAGTGTTTAAGAGATTACTGAAAGTTTTTTCTGTAAAGCTGTAAAATCTTGCTTAGCAAGGTTTTAATGGGCAAGCTTGCACTATCTGCCACAACAGAGAAGTCTGGAAAGTCTTTAACAACAAAGCAACAAACAGATTTTTCAAGTAATAGCAAATGCCCAATGCAAAAAAATAACCCTAACACCCTGTGATCCCTCTGTAAAAGAATTTAAACAAACAGAACAAACCAGTGCATTGCCTCAAGTCACAAGGAAGTAAAAATAGAAATAGAAAGTTAAAATCTGGGAAAGCTGAAGGTGAAGATCAAGATCAAGATTAGGGAAGTGTTGAGGGCTTTTGACAATAAGAATAGGCAAATCACTCATTTCTTATAAGTATAGTGCGAAGAAAACTCTTTAAAGCAGAATAAAGGAAGTAGCTGAGGTGAAGAGCAGGCTAGATTTTTGACCCAGAACATCTTCATCCTAGCAATATTAAAAACAGAGAGCATTGAATAGCAAAAATCTCTCACCAGAGACATTTGGGTTTGAAGAAAGCATTCGAGATTCTTTATCAAATTTCTGAACATCATATCCCTGGAACAACTTGAAATGTTATTACATGCTAGCAAAACCAATCAACAATGTCAAGCCTTTCATACAGGCACAGTACTGTAAAGTACCTTTACAGTAAATACAATGAGCTTCAGTGTAGTGTTTGGTATCAAACTTCCAGTCTCTCACTTCTCACTTTTGCCATTGGATTTATTATGGAAAACTTGCTTAGACAGAGTTAACACAAACAATACTTGTCATAATAACAGCAAATTAGGAAAGACAGTTTGAGTTTCCTGATTAGGAGTTTTTTAAAATATAGACTCTGTCAGCTAGTAAGCAAATAAAGGACCCTGCAGTGCTGCAGACAGCAGAACTGATAATTGTTCATGAAAAAAACAGCAAATCTAATAGGAACTCCAGCAGATTCTAACTGAAGTACTTCTTAAAAACAAAGAAATACAATTGCCATACCTTAACAGTAAACTACCAGTCAAAGGGAACAACAGCACAAGTTGGAAAGGCAACAGCTACACTGACCTATCTAAGTTACAATTTAATGAGCAAACTACTAATCTTCAGTTCTAAATGCATTTCTTCCTTGGAAGTCAAGTCAAGAAGTAGATAGGTGCCCTAATGCTTTTGAAAGCAAATGCCTTATAAAATTACTTTTAAACATGTTATGAAAACCCAAGATTTGTCAAGAGTTCAACGCACCTTATATTCAAAGTTATCTGGAAAGGAAGGTAAGGATATATGATGCATGTCAAAATGTGCTGTTGCATGTTTGCCACGTAGCAGTCAGCTGAAGGAATTCCAGTACTGTATACCACTTAATGAGGGGAATTAGCACTTCAAGTAAAGGACGTACAAAAGATAGATGGCAAAATCCCAATTTACAGCACTAAAAATCTTCTCACCCTTCCTGTTTCTTTAAAACTTAAGAAGAAGCTTTCAAACCAAAGTTATGGATTCTTAATGTATGAAATGAACAGATTTCACAGGTACTTCAGACAACCTTATAAATTTTTCTACAAATAACATAGGAAAAAAACCCAACCCAAAACCTAGAGGGATTTTCTGTAAGAGTCAGCAAAGATTGTGAAAGAGAAGGGAACTACTCACTGTGTTGTGCTATCATACTTTCTACTGCTACTGCTTGCTTCTGACAAGTAATTTTACATTTTGTCCTCCTATAAACTTCAAAAGGTTTGGCTTTGGTATATTTACCTGTTCCTCATATAATCCACCCATTTAAAGGGATAACAGTGTACTGAGTTAATTACTTTTAAAAAGTAAGCTTACTGTTTTGCTTAATCTGGCTTCCACACTTGCTCAAAGAAAACCCTCTGCATCTTTTTCTACTCTACTTGTTTGCATAGAATTACAGCAATGAATTTAGAGACTGCTTTTAGCCTGATTCCTTGCACTTACGGTTATATTGTTTCCCCCAGTTAAAAAAAAAAAAAAAGGTGTAGGAAAGGTAAAGATGAATAATTTTAAGCCAGCAGTTTTCTAAAGGCAATCAGGGAAAACAGCAGTCTTAAAATTGATATACTAACTGCTTTATAAATGGAGCTTCAACTAAGAAATCTGTAACACCTTTATTAAACAGAGCAAATAAATAAAAGCATCTAAACAAGTCCTAGTCTCATAGCATTGTTCTTTCTGCAGAGTAGTTTCAATTAGAGTATTGCTGTTCTGCAAGACATGGCAAGGTATTGTGAAACACTTGCTTAATCAAGGAGAGTCATTTTATCATTATTTCTGTGTTACTATCATAGTTTTCATTCCACTTTTTTTTTTTTTCCTGCTCCAACACAGAAACATTTTTTACTCTGGAGACTGCACAGAGAATTACATATTGGTATACATTTGTGAAAGCACGTAAATTTTACTCAACTCTTGTAACAGTCTTCTAAATAGATTGAAGAAATAAATTAATACTGAATCACTTACATCCATTCTAAAGATGGCAAAGCCCCAAACCAAAGCATTCTTATGCCTCAAATTGTCAACTTCAGCATTATTGCACTCCAGTTTTAATGGATAGTTCAAAACTTAGAACATATTGTCTGCAGCATATCCCATTGTTACAATGAAATAGGTAAGTAAACTGATAACACTGAAAGTGAATCAGTGCGCTACTTTTGACTTTTTTACATTTTCATAAATGTAAGACAAGTGAAGAAAAACTGCCTGCCTGTCAGGAAACAAAACAAAACAAAACAAGCATAAATACTTCCCACCCCCCAACCAAAACCCAGATTACCTGTGTGTTTGTAAATTAGGAATATTTTGTAAGTGTCTATACACATATTAATGATACATTGTCTTGACTCCCTCCTAGGCCAGAGATCAAATTTGTTGTTCCAATTAGCTGTCTCAGAGATGGTTCCAAAAAGTAATAAGAAGTTCTCCCTTTGCAAAAAGAAATTTCTTCTGACTAGTTGCCATTCTTCACTGAATTTGAATGTAAAAGGTGAGAAGGGGATATTTCATTGAAAATGACTGTCAAGAATATTGTGCAGCTAGACTTGGAGAAAGAGGGGGTTTTGGTCATACATTATATATCTCATTCTGAGAAATGTTTTTCCACAATTTGTATGTGAAAGAATTCAGTTTAAGCTTTCTTAGGTCCAACAGAAGAAGCCAAACAGCATAACCCAAGTTTGAAAGACGTTTCTGTTAAATGATGGAATATAGCTTTGGTTCTGCTGGAGACTAATGCTACGGTAAACTTGGTGAGCCTGATTCTGCAGTCTGGCATGCATGTATATCTGCTCCTTGTCTGGAGAGGTTCTTCAGGTATCAAATGAGGCAGGGCAAGATCTGACCTGAGTGCAGATACACCAATAACTTGTGGCCTTATCCCTATCCCCAACTTTCGCAACTCAAATTTGCAAAAAATTAATTTATAAATGGCGACTTTTCATGGCTGAGCTGAGCAAGGCCTGCTACAAAAGTTTAGACTAGCAGAGTCTTCAGATATCCAATTGCTGTCATTGTTCCTCAAGAGGCAAAATTGCTTCACAAGTGTGTAAGGAGTATTGACACTGCTTGAGCTTTTTCCTTAGTGTTGCCAAGTAACTATTCTGAGAACTATGAGATAAAACCACATAAGAAACTGCTGGCAAGACATTTTTTCCTGGGTGTGGTTTTGGAGTATTCCAGTGGTCTTCTCTCAGGGTTACTGTGGAAAACACTTAAGCTTACAAAGATGCCATTGTCTATCAATGGCATCAAAGAAGGTGGCCACCAACTTTAGACCATTAAAGGCATTAAAAGTACATTAATTACTGGTTTCCTGTTTGGGAGCAAGAGACTGTATTATCTACCTTTTGTAGATATATATGTGTATATATATATATGAAGTGTAAGAGGGGAATTCTGAGCAGGTAAAGGTAAATGGGAAATTCTTAAGGTGTACTTATACACATTCAGTGTATTTCATGAAAGCTACTCAGTCAGAGAGACTGTATTTGCTAAACCTTTTCTTGCTTATATCTCTGATGACATACTTCATACTAAGATAAACTAAATTAGAATCAGGCAAGTTCTCAATTTTTATTTAAATTATCTTTTATTATCTTTCCAACAAAGTGGATTATCTGTTGGAAAAGGTATTGAAATTAATCTCAGAAGAGAGGTTCAGTGTCAGTGCTGGTATTTCACTCACTGCTGTATCCTGCCTTGGTTCTCTTACCCTTGCTCTAGCCCATTAAACAGATGCTTTCTCTTGAAAGCTACTTAGCACACTGTCCAGAAACAAGCAGTTAATAATATTAATTAAAGAGACCTAAGAATCCTTTAGTGAATTAGGAATGGTTAATCAGCTGGCCTAAAAGATTACTGCTGCATTGATCTCAACCAAAGTATGTAAGTTTTCTGTCTGGTTACCCTGAGCCTGTTGTGGTCATCTTGGCAAATCAGATATAGCAGTGTGTCATCTTTCTGAGACTTTAAAAAGGCCATAAGGCAAGTTATGGAACATACAGAACACATGGAAACTGTGTTCAGAAGGAAGATTTTAGTTTTTTCCATATTTTAAGTATTCTTTTACTCATGGCTCTCTTATCTTACTATTTAAATTATTTTTTTCTCCTCCCAAGCTCCTCACCATAAAAGCATTTGAAGATTTTAGTGATATGTGTAGACAAAAATATATTTCAATAGCTAGATAAGAACAGAAAGTGGTGGCAAGCATTTATATGGTAATTGTCATGAATGTTTAACAAATGTGCAAACAAGGTTAGTGTAAAAATTTCCTCTCAGGCAATGGTGTAGCTGTGTTAGATATCTCTTTCTTGAGGCATCTTTCTGGGACTAATGGCAACACTAAGTTTTACTTTTCTAACTTAGCTGTCTGTAAATGTTTCTGTCAGTCAAGTCTCCCTTGAACATTTTTGAACTCTGTTGGTCAAATTCAAACAAATGTGACACAGGTACCGATGATAAAAGCTTTTGCAGATGCACTTAAAATAGGACAAAGAAGAGAAAACATATCAGTGCTGCATCGATCCACTGACAGGGTACAGCATGAACCCAGATTGTCTTTAGAAACCAGAAGTCTATGAAGGAGAAAAAAATTTCCCTTATATGACAAGTTTTAATATGATTTCATCTCTTTCAAGATACGTGATAATGCAAGCATGAAACAGAAACCATAGGAAATAGTGATTTACTGTTCATGGAACTGGGTGCTTTAAAAGTGGGGAAATTATGAAAGTGGCTGATGTCTCAGGAGGAAAGTATGATTTACAGAGAATTTAGAGGTCCTGTGACACAGGTTTGGTATTTAGTCTAATGGAAGTGAGGTGATCACTAAATACACTTATAATGGGAAGCAGTGACAAAGTTTAAAGCAGCCAGTAGGTTACATCAGACTATTAGCCATGACAGAGTAATACCAGGACATTTATTACCCTCTAAACAATGGTCTGTCAGAATCATTGAATATTCAACATGGTTTATCTACTCAACATACTAATATGCATCCTTTAATTACACTACCCAACTATCTCAGCCTTTTAGAAATAATTTTCTATCCAATATAGTCTTGGGGTAGGGAGTTGCCATTCACAGGCAGAAACAGAGAGAGAAACACACCTGACACAAAAAACTGCTGGTTTTGCGCTTGCCACCCAGCACTTACCTTTCACTGACTCCATTATCTGTCTCCTATTAGGAAGCAGATCCTGAAGTGCCTGGCAAAGTGACATGAACTATTTTCAGTTTATGTCCAAAAGTTTTTGAAGTTGATGGAGGGCATACTGACCTGGTATTTCAGCATTGACAAGTTTTGTCCAGCACAATATGAGCTTATAGTGTGTTAGTGATCCAAGCCTATACTGCATCTTTTACCCGCAGCAGTACATGCATTACCCAACACTGAAAAAATAGTTACTAGACGTGCTTCATTAGGAAAATTCATACCTGCTTTCTTCATTGTTGCTGACTTTGTGAGAGGGTATAATGTAGGTAGGTCTGAAAAGTCTGATTTCTCTGCTGTCTAAACAGTCCAGAATTCAGAAGAAAACCAGATTTGTACCTAATGCAAGTTTTGCCACTTTATCCCATATTTGCTTTTACAAATGTCTGCAAGGAAGAAACAGCTATTATTGCTTCTACATTTGCTAATAGTGTCATTTAAATATCACACAAGGAAAATTTAAACTCACTAAGAGAAAGATAATACTGCGTAAAAAAGTGACTCTCAGACTAAGTTGTCTGCCAAAAACAAAAGCATTGTGGTCTTAAATATTTGAAATAAGTCTTCAGAGTACATTGTATAGTTATCACAGACTGAGCAACAGGGCTGTAAGAGGGTACACCAACATTTCCAAATGCCAAGTCCTGAAGAAAGCTGTGAAATGTCATCGTTCAGTTCATCTCAGTAGACAAAAAAAATTCCAGACCTTTGATGACCCCTGGTGAATAAACTAAGCACTGCATTGAAATGATAACCATACACTTGAAGAATAGTCCAGTCAATTCTTACTATAATCAGAAAACAAAGAACAGTTATTCCCGTAAAAAGCAGAAAGAAAAGACAAAGCTCTTTTATGGCATGCCAAAGAAAACAACCCTTCTGCAGCCAGGCTAGCACCAGACCTGAGAGATGCAGAAGATATTAGGCTATATCTTAAGCAGATCTAAACCTAATGAACTACATTCCTGCATCCCTATTAAAAAAATAGAGTCAACTTATCAGAGGAAAATGATTTTACTGTACAAATACCCTATTTCTTTTACGACCACAGAAGGGGAAGTTTAAACAGCACAGCAATCACAAGGAGCTTTGTGAATCCAGACACTTCCTGCACCGGCAGACATCGCTTAGGGCACTGAGAAGGCTCCCGCTGTCCCTGTCCATCCCAGCTCTTTCTGTGCACGCTCTGTGCTAAGTCTGTGTTAAATTCTCTCTTTCGGAATAGTGTGTTAGTGATAGAAAATCCTTCAGCAAACACTCAGTGACTGTAAATAAGGCTGTGCATTGCTCTGCAGAATAGTTAAGCGAAACATAGAGTTACAGTATTATTTACTGCTGACTTTTTCCCTTAAATATACCAATTCCTACAATGACTAACACAGAATATAAACTCTTCTTTAAAAGGACAGCATCATGTATGTTGTTGCGTCACAAACTGCTCTGCATAGGCCATAGTAAACACAGGCATACCCATTTGAAATTTTTTACACTATGAATGAAAAGTTAATTTTTTTTTTTTAAAGAAAGAAGCTGAAATGTGTGAATTAATTGCATGCAGCTGTAATTTTATCATGGAAATGCATATAAAGTAGAAGGTGTTTAACCTTGACCTACTCATAAAAATCAAAATTATGTCTGTCATATCTAAGATAAATAATTATATGTAAGCAATATATTTCATTTCTGACAAGTTCCAAACTCAAGTATTTGCTGTACAATACAGACCAGACATAGACATTTCTCAACGATTCATGGTCTTTTGGCAATGAAATCTAGCACATCTGTAGAAGACACAAAATTAACCGCTAACTTAAAGCTGAAGTGAAGGACTATTTTTGCACCAGATAAAAGGGGAAGCACTAAAGCACCAGAATGTAGACTTAATAGTTCTGTGTATCAGTTGTATAATTTATCAATAACATTCAAACTAAGAATTTCTTAATGTATCAATAACATGTTTGCAGGCAATTCTGAGTTTCACACATGGTTTTAAATTACAACCTCCCCTCCCCCCCCCCCCCCCCCCCCCCCCCCCCAGCCCTTGTCTTAGACTCCAGTCTAACAAAACCAGACAAATTTATTTCTTGACCAGGACTTTCAGAAGTCTTAAAGAAATCTAAGGAACAAGCCATGGGATTAATCAATTTGTTTAGGAAGGCAGGAACTGACAAAGGTGAAGGATCACTAGCAACTCCAGCAGATGCTGCAAAAAGCATGGAAGATGCTGTTACTTCCTGCCCAGCAGCTCCTTTCAGGAGAAGGTATGCAGGCAGAGTTGGGAAAGAGAGCATCCCTGAAATGAGAGGGCAAAAGCATATTCCCTTCTAGCTCTGCTGAATTGTGGAAAGGAGTGTCAGAGCATGAGTTTCCCACATTTCTTGAGGAAGTTAGGCTTAACTTGCACCTTCCTTGTAGGTGAGCACCAATTCAAGCAGGCCAGCTCTAGGGAACACAAGAATCTCATATTTCTGTCAGAGCTTCATTAGAATATAACATTCTTTTTCTTTATCCTATCAGATTGAGAAAACCGTGACTCCAAAAATTAACAGTGAAGCCAGTCTCAAGCATAAAAGAAATCTTTCTCCATCAGGCTAATCTGTACAACTTTGATTAACCATGAGGTGTCCTTCAGTTGTGAGGGACAATTCACAGCCAGCCTGTGATGATTGATATATATATATATATATATATATATATGTATCTCTCACTTGTCACTGTTGTCTTGGGCTGTCACTTGACTTTTTAGGTTATAGTTAACATGTCATTCAACCCTATGTGTACAAGTATTAGAAGAAAACCCTGCCAATGTTCTGAAGAACAGATCAATAACATAAATGGGTGATGAAGAAACCTTTTCTCATTATATTTAAGGATTTTTTTTTTTAACTTGATTCGGTTACATTATGTGACTTAAAGCACTGACCTACTAGCAGTGGTACTGACATACCTAAAAGGTGAAAATAAGGGACTTGGGAAAGTACCTATTCAGTCAAAATACTA
This sequence comes from Grus americana, assembly GCF_028858705.1. Classification (NCBI taxonomy): domain Eukaryota; kingdom Metazoa; phylum Chordata; class Aves; order Gruiformes; family Gruidae; genus Grus; species Grus americana. The sequence continues at coordinate 31,179,078 of NC_072891.1, read as the reverse complement.
GAACTGCATTATCATCTGGCAGCGGTTTAGGATACAGATGCAGTATGGAGAATATGTTGTCCACATAATTAATTTACATGGATAGGCATTGGGTCACATGAGGATTACAGCAAAAATCAGTGAAGATACAAGTCTTTGCAGTTTTTCTATACCAATAGGAAAAAGGTAAAAAAGTTCCAGATACATACATAAGAAAAGGCAGAAGAATCCCAACCAGATCTCATTGCTGGCCTCACCAAAATATCTCACCCCATTTAAATTAGATAACCATTGCAGCCCAATGACATGAAAAAAGGCCCTAAAGACTGGGTATTCTTCAACAATAAAAACTTAGAAACTTACAAATTTTTTAGACTTGTATCTGTCCACACACAAATTTTCTTTCAAGCACCAAACACACTGCAATTTGATATTTATACACATTGTTTGATAAACACCAAACACTGTTTTCATTCACTCTGAGAAACAATTTGGTGCTTCTAGCAACAGGACTTAATATTATCTGATTGCTAGATAAGCCATCCATTACCTTAAATAGATGCTAGGCCTCTCTTACAGCTAGAAAGAGTTTTTCCACTGTAATTTGACAGTAGGTTTATTGAATTAAGCATGTCTAAGATACAAGCTATTTGTATTACTTCCACATGACTTGTGTAGATCAGGTTTAGTTCTTGTCTGTGAAAATAACAATAGTGTTCTCTCAATTTCTTTTATAGTGTGCTCTACTTGAAGAAAAGTAAAATGTAATATTTCAATCATATAGACAATTCATCTCTCTGAAACTTCTGGAGAATCAAAAGTAGAAAAAAACATTATTTTTGCAAATGGAAATCTACTTATCTTACCAATTGCCATCCTTCAGGGCACCATAATTTGTGCTGATACTTATAAGGATACGTAGGTGTAAGAAGTTTTTCTGCCTGATTTCACAAACTGAAAGGGACACTGTCAGACTAAAACCTGTATTTTTAAAAATCCTTTGTAAAAACTTCCATAATAAAAATACCTTTTATTTGCACCACTTTTGCTGGCTCTATTTTTTTTTCCCATTCAATTTGAACAATAAAAGCAGACCAGGCAGCCTCATTTTTGCGTGTATTCATTTTAATATGCTGTATTACATGTGGTAATACAATATTGTGGCATTTGAGCTGAAAGCCCCTGCAGGAATATGTTTATTTTCAATACACTCCACTGTTACAAACTGTTTCCCAAATGTTTTAAAATTTTAAATACAAATTATAATTAATCCCCAAATAATGCATTTTTGTTGCAAGTAACATTGAATATCCTTTAAACTAGCAAAGTGATAAAGACTCTTTTTCACCATTCTGATATATTTTGTCCTTGTTTATGTGGTAGGCATGTGATGCATGACAAATTCTAAGTCAGGATTTCTATACATTATCTAAATGCTTTTCAGAAATCAACTTTGAAATTTGAAGGGATTTTTTTTTCTGAAGCAAGAATATTTCAGAGATGCAGAATGCATTCCAGATAGATGTTTATTAATTAGCAAAAGATCTGAGCTCAACCTTAAGTCTGCATAAATCTTTCGGTATGTATAACAATACTTTATTTTTAATATGTATATATACACTTTATATATATATATACACACACACTTCATATACACACACACACTTTTTTTAAAAAATATATATATTTATATATAAGGTTTGCTTTTTCCCTGAGAGTTGCTATCATTCAGGTTGGTTTTCATGAATTTTAAACCTCAAAATATGTGGTAGACTGTAAGCCTAGTTTGAGAATTCACTACAGCGTACAGACTGCAGAATGACTCAGGTGCTATAGGTATAATCTACCACTGTCACTGATGTACATGTATTTAACAGTACTAATTTGCATAAATTGTAACTGTAAAAGGATCATGCTGAGATAATAGAATGGGAGGAACTGAAGACTGAAGGTACATCTGATGGGTGGGGCTAAACCTATTACTCGAACTAGTGGGAAATTCTGTCCCCCACCAAAAATCTTTCTAATGAAAAATTAACATGTCTTAGCTTTTAGGAAAGGAAACAAACAAACAAACCACAGAAAATGAACCACAAACAAACAGAAAACAACCTACCCACCCCCAAACCCAGATGTGGTGAAAAATTTAAATTTCTCTTCCCTTCCCTTCCCTTCCATCAAATCTTTTTTTTTTATCAGTTTTTTTTTGTTGGAATTCCCTCATCCTGAGTTTCTATCATAAAGCTTTTAGGATTTATTTTTTTTAAATCACCCTGATTATTAACTGCCATCAAGCTACCGTTTTGCTGTGTGCTACCTGGAGTTCTATCAACTTTAACATTAAATCTTTATTGCAAAAGACATGCTTTAATTTTAAGTGAGCTAAGACAAATTACCTGCCTAAAAGTAAAGTTCTGCAGGAGACCTGACACAGGCTGTCTTTATCACAGTTTAGGTAGTAGGTTAAAAATGCCTTGTCTCAAGCAGCATTTACATTTAAATGGTCAATTTGTGGTGCTGCTTTTTAACACAAAATGCACCCTTTTCCTCAGTGAAGACTATCATCTCACTCATCAAAGATTGCACTACCAAACTTGTATATATGTTTTTTTAAATATATAAAAAAAATATATCAGTTCATAATTTACTGTTATGAGAGGTGACAGACTGTACCCTGAAAGCTGAAATATTTCTGTCTTCATTCTTAACAGCTTTCCTACACACTACTCTTCCTGTGCGCATCAGCCTGGACTTGCAGGGGGTGATACTCACTGCAGGACACCTTAACTGTTCTCTGTCTGGACTGCTAGCTCTTAGATACAGGTTCCAGAGCAAATCTGGGTTTTGTTTACTGAAAAGATTGGTACTGCTGGATTTAAAACAAATGTCACCCAAACTGCAGGTGTTAGATTTAGAAGCAGCAGCTGGTATAACACATGTTGCGACTGACTGAGATCACACACTTGCCTGTTTTTATCTAAAACAGTGCAGAGCTCAGTGAGTTTCTGTCATCTCATAACAAAAGACTCAATGGCATCTAGACCATAATCAACTGTTCTCCTGTTTCAGGTCAACAGAAGAAAGAACGAGAGGCCTAAGGAAGATACTTACACAGGGGGTACAGTGTCTAATTTAGTGATGTCTGTGTCTTCTGAAGGCCAAATGTGAGGTGAAAGAAGCCTTTCATAGTCAAGAGTAATGTTAAAAAGAGCAATGAAATACTAGTACAATTGCTTTGTTTCACCCTGTAGAGAATATGGCTGCACCCCAAACCCCACCACCATTTTGCCTATGGAAAGAATGAAAAATAAATTCTACATTCCTGTTCTTTCCTCTGGTTTCCCTTGAAGGAAAAGATAGTATTTCCCCACTTCATCTAGACATTCTCACTATTGTATCATCACTTGCATTTTTTCAAAACAAGTTTTAACAATTTTATTTAAATGGCTGGAGAAATGGGCCAACAGGAACCTTGTACAGTTTAGCAAAGGGAAATGCCAAATCCTGCACCTAGAGGAATAATCCCACGCACGTGCACGAACTGGACAGACAGCAGCTTGGCAATGAAGGCACTGGGGCTTCTGGGGGATGCCAGGTTGAACATGAGCCAGCAGTGTGCCCCTGTGGCAAAGAAAGCCAACAGTCTCCTGGGCTGCATTGGGAGGACTTGTGCCAGCACGTGGAGGGAGGTTATCCTTGCCCTCTCCTCAGCACTGGTGAGGCCACATCTCGAGTACTGTGTCCAGTTCAGCACTTTGTACATCTCTTGGTAGAACATTGCGTCGGGCACCGAGGATGCTCTGCAGGACAGAGGCTCTGCCACGATGGCCGGCACGAGCCAGCTGCAGTGGGCAGGGTGGCAGGAGGCAGCAGCAGGTGTGATTAATGCAATTAAGTCTAGCTGAGGGTCATCAAGATGGTCAGGGACCAAGAATATTTGATGTGGAAGGAAAGGTTGACAAAACTGGATTTGTTCAGCCTTGAGAAAAGAAGTCTACATTTATACAATTTCTTGAAGAAACGATGCACAGGTAAATTGCTCACCTCCTAAATTTCACGACCTTTGTAACTTCAGAAATGATGCATCACAGTACTTTTAGTGGTAAATAAGATTATTTTCTGGTTACCAGAGTTTCTCTCAGATAGACTCCCCACATACCCAGCCTTAAAAGGTACAAATTTCCAGATTACATGTATTCTAAATGCTAAAGATGATGCTTATGCTAAGCACAGTGACTCCAATTCTCAAATACATCAGTAATCCAGTAGTTTCGCTCAGACAGCCTAGGCCTTGACTGAAAACAGGCAGAGACACGTAAGCAGTGTGCCTAGATTTCTTAATCCAATCTAAAAAATGCTAACATCTCTTCTTAACTCATCTAATATCTTGGGGAAAAAACAAGCAAATCAGTAGCTACTGAATCATACATTAACTTATATTCAGGTTAATTAGCCACTCTGACGCTTAACCCTTGCTATTTTCTAGGCATCGAAAGAGTGGAGACTTTATCAGAAAATCTGGAATGGTTTAGTTTCTTATAGCTAACTTCACTTACATTTAAGAAGTCTGTACAAGGAAAATGAAAAAACATACTGACTGGCTGCAGCAGCTGACAGGACTGGTTAAGGAGAGAATGCACTCAAAATCAAACAAGAGAGTTTACCGACAGTTTGGTTCCAGATTCTACCGGGCTTTAAGAGCAAAAACAGTTTGTCGGCATCTGATGCACTATGATTGTACACAAAAGAATAGAGGAACACAAAAATGCTGCAAGTAGACTGGAAGGTTAAGTTTGAAACACTACATGAAAGAAGAAAAAGACATAAGTTTTAAGGTAAGAAAATTTCCAATAAAAAGTGAGTTTGGATCTGTACATCATACTCACAAATAAAAGATTCCTCCGTCATCTGACAGGTGGAAATATTAAGAGCTAGTTCAAAAACGGTAAGATGTAAGAAATAACTTAGCATACTTCCCAGTTCATGTAACACTGCCTTCTTCATAACGAAGTTCCCTATCCACCACATTTTTATTCACCTTGCTTGGATTATAGCATACCTTCCTGTCTCCAGCTAAAAGAGACACGAGAATCATTTGTGCTTTCACTGCTCAGAACCTTGCAGCATTGCAGCAGCAGGCCTGTTGCCCCTGCTGAAAATAACTGTTTGATTCCTACTGCAATTTTTCTCACAGCATTTGTTCCATAAGAAGGCTTCATCCCTTATGTTGAGTCTTCCTTACTTTCCAAAAAGGACACTGATGCTACTACACTTACTTCTTTCCACACAAAGAGAGCAAACAGCCTGATGCCAACATTTGGAATTCGCACTGTATAAATGAATGTGTATGGACTTTCAGTACAAAAAATTGTTTTGTTGTTATAGAGCTAATATTCCAAGTCTTCAACTTCACCCCTATTTCAGCCAGCAAACTACTTTCCTCTCCTAGAGATAGCAAACAGTTCTTAATTTACCTGCAACACAAATCAATACGGAATTTTTTTGTAACTTTAAGGAGGACAACTGTAACATGAAGAACTGAAAGCCTCAATTGCTCTCCACTGTTCACTCATTTAGTGTATAGAGAAATAAACAGTACAGGCAGTTCTACAAAGGTTCAACAAAGCATGCAAAAACTATCAATCGCTATATGGGGAGTTCTTTGACTGCAAAAGAAAACTCGCCTGTCGGACCCCACATAATTAGCTACGTGTTTTAAACAAGTTTGCTGAAGTGTTACTGCTCACGGCATATATGCCAATGCAGCTATTATATTTACATTTTAATATCTCAGATCATTTGACAGGTAGCACACTGACTACATCATGCCTAGAAAAGTGCTGATATTTTATTGCTGGTGAAGACCAGCTTTCCTTTAATTCCATGGACCGTGATTCAAGTTTCTACTACAAAGTAGAATAAAGTGCCAAGCTACTGCACGATTTATTTTCAGCTTAAGTGAGTCAACATTGATTTGCTATGTCACATTGTGTTATGCCGAAGTAAACAACACTACCCCAACATCAAATACTTATTTTGTCTTCATTCTCATTTTCCAAGTGAAAAACTAAACATTTCCCTATATTACGAGGTCAAGCAAACAGAATTCCCTTTTCTATTCCAAGAAAAAAAAACACAAAAACCCCACAGAACTCTGCAACCATAGTTAAAATACTTACAGTCAGTTAAAATGTCAGAATCTGGTATGTTCCCAAGTAATTCTCCATTTTTGGTGAATCAAGGTAATGACACGACCACCTTAATTGCTTTGAGAAGGCAGGAGAAAGAAACGTCGACTGACACCAAATATACAGTAAGCTCAGTGACAGTACTTACAGGAGTTTAAAAGGGGACAGATACATGCTCTGGTTCCTGCTGTATCCATTATATTTTCATAATAAACATGTTTGTAAATAAACCAAATCTCAATGGTTTGTTCACATTTGAAATGTCAGGGCTGCTTATTAATCAAAGCAGCAGCCAGTCATATTTGCTACTTTTTCAATTACTGTATTTAAGCACTTCAGGCAAAACACAAATTTCCTTATGAAGGGCAAATCACATGAATCTAGAACACCAGGATGAACTGCACACTTAACGCACACTGCAGGAAAATACGCTCACCAGATACTAAGGAAATTTTCTTCTGTTCTTTTCATTTATTTACTAGGAGAGACATGTTGCATCTCCTAGAGTAAGAGGAAGCCACAATAATATCCTTATCAGAGTTTTGTGGTATTTTTCAAGAATCAGTGTTTTTCTCTCGATTCCCTTCCTATCTCTCCTCACACCTTCCCAAGATTCTCAGGTTCCTGGAGAAAAGTCTTCTACCCTGAAGAAGACTACCTACACGTTACTCCTAACTCAAACCTTTAAAAATACAGAACTCAACCTTTAAAAATACAGTAGTTTTGCACTTTGAAAAAAAAATTATTTTCAAATGTGTCTGAAATGTGCCACATCTATCAACACAAATAATTCAGCATTTGTATGGTCTCTATTTGCAATAGTGCACGCAAAGATACTATTATGCAATTATCACCTAACCCGATACAGCACGTTAAGATGAAAGAAGGTGCCCAAAGTACTCACTGCAAGGTGTATGTGGCAAAGTTAAAGTCTTTTCTCAGGCTTTGCTGCAGGACCAAAAATTTGCTTTAAAAAATAAATAAATTGCATCCATTTTACCTACCATAAATATAATCAGTTGTTACACAGAATGCTAAAATATTAAAAACCAACATCAAGTTCTGTTCAGAAATAATAAAAATACGTTCCCAAACTATGGGACAGAAAAAATAAACAGGAACATTTATGTACATGTTACCATACAACCTACCAAAAAAAGAGTTATTTTAAAAATTGCCTCCTCCAACTAAGTTAAAACAAATTCTAAGCTAATACAGACACTCCCAGTAGAACCGTCTCCACCTATAGAACACTGAATACTTATGCTTAACGCTGGTAGAGTCGGATGCCACGTAACCTGGCCTCTTAGCGTGCAAAGGAAACACTTCCATGTTTAAACTATTGACATGCATACGCACCACAGATTCCACCCTGAATTTACGAAACACCCACAGTGCAAGCTCTCTTGAGAGAAACTAGCTTGTATCTTGTAAGAAAATTCCTCAGCTACATTACACAAAGTATTGAAGACAGGTCAAGGGAGGTGATCCTTGCCCTCTACTCAGTACTGGCGAGGCCACACTAGGAGCGCGACATCCAGTTCTGGGCTCCTGTGCTGGGTTTACACGGAAAGGTTTTGGTAGCAGGGGGGCTACAGAGGTGGCTTCTGTGAGAAGATGCCAGAAGCTGCCCCCATGTCAGTGATAGCCACTTCCAGTTGGCTTCAAAACAGACCCACCACTGGCCAAAGCCGAGCTTATCAGCAATGGTGGGAGCACCTCTGCGATAACATAGTCAAGAAAGGGTAAAAATCCCTATGCAACAGCAGCTGAGAGAGGAGTGAGAAAACGCGAGAGAAACAACCCTGCAGACATCAAGGTCAGTGAAGAAGGGGGAGGAGGAGAGAGGAGTGAGAAAACGTGAGAGAAACAACCCTGCAGACATCAAGGTCAGTGAAGAAGGGGGAGGAGGAGATGCTACAGGCGCCAGAGCTGAAAATCCCCTGCAACCTATGGTAAAGACCATGGTGAGGCAGGTTGTCCCACTGCAGCCCATAGAGGTCCACAGTGGAGCAGATATCCATCTGCAGCCCATGACTGAAATACAGGAGGTTCTCGCTAAACGTCAGCAAACACATTTTCACTGTAACGGTGAAAAAGCACTGGCACAGCTTGTGGCATCCCTATCCTTGGAGATCTTCAACAGCCATCTGGACATGGAGCAGGGGAGTTGGAAGAGAAGGCCTCCAGAAATCCCACCACAGACAAGGGGCAAGTCCTTCTCTTCTGACAGTTCTCAGAGGAGTCAAGTCTGAGTGCTGCACTGGCACCAAGGAAGTCACCAGAGTTCCCTGCCTGCATCGCTGTGCTGCCCATTGCAGCGCTGGGCCCTTGTGCTCGGGGCAAGAGCCTCTCATCGCGGGATTCGATCAGCCCAAGATCAACCCCTGCCCAAAAGGCCACCAAAACATGCCCAACATCCCGTGAAGCAGGGGCTTTCCCTCTTTGGGGTGTTTGCTTTCCTCACTGGGCAACGGTTGGGGCACAGCCCTGGAGACCTCCGTGATGTTGCTGGGGGGCATTTGTGATGGCCCCAACCTCATCATTCTTCAGTAGCTTCAGGCTCTGTCCTGGCACATCTGGTCCAGACCTCCTGTGAGTGCACACGCACGGTGTGCAACCTCCAGCAGACTGTGGACCTCAGCTGGGAGTGCTGCCTTTGTGCAGATATTTGGCTGGCCTGGGTGCTGCAGGTCCCACGCGGCGGCTGTCCCAGGGCTGTGCAGGCGCCCTTGGCACCACTGAAGGCTCCCAGCCAGTTTCTCCCCCTTCCCTGACCACCTCCTGCAGGTACCCTGTGCTAGCTCAAGTCATGCTGGCTGTCTGGTGGGGACTGCTGGGGTGCGGGGTCCTGCAGGGGGGAGCAGCATGCTTGTGGGGGAGACAAAGGGGGCAGGCACATGTGGAAGGCAAACCGTGAGGCTGGCCGGCCACTTTCTGGGGTTTCTGTTCCGTTCCTGGTGCCAGAAAAGCTCAGGCACTTTGTACATCTCTTGGTAGGATGTTGCGTCGGGCACCGAGGAGGCTCTGCGGGACAGGGGCTCTGCCGTGATGGCCGGCATGAGCCAGCTGCAGCAGGCGGGGTGGCAGGAGGCAGCGGCAGGTGGCCTGTGCCCCATCTGCCTCGATGACATGGACAACGCAGCCTACGTCAACGTCCGCTTCCACGCCTTCTGCTTTGGTTGCATCCGGCGGTGGGCTGCCGTGAGAGCTGTGTGCTCACTCTGCCGGTGGCCTTTCAACCGCATCCTGCACACAGTGTCCTCGTTCTGGCAAGGACAGAGTTAATTTCACAAAGAGCCAAGACAGGTGACCCAAGCTGGCCGGGGGCTATTCCGTACCATGTGACGTCATGCTCGCCATAAAAGGGGGGCTAGTAGGGCAGTGGGGGGGCGGCGCGGTTTCAGCACCGTTCCGGGACGGGCCAAGTGTCTGGTCGGTTGGTCGGTCGCTGGATCGGTAAATTGTTCTCTGTTATCACCCATTGTGAATATCTGATATCAGTACTGTTGTTGATTGTTTCCCTCTCCCTTGCTGTCCCAGTAAACTGCCCTGATCCCAACCCTTGAGGCTTTGCCGTTGTTTTTCCGTTCTCCTCCCCAGCCCGGTGGGGGAGGGGTGAGCGAGTGGCCGCGTGGCGCTCTGCTGCCGGCTGGGCCTAAACCACGTCACACGGTGAGGGCGGACAACGACTACCCCGGTCCACCCGCCGGCAGAGGACCCCGGCCAGGCAGAGGGTGCACAGCAGATCCCCGCAGCGGCGCTACCACCTGCGCCCCAGGCCCACCCATGACGAGCCCGCCGCTGGGAGAAGGGGGCCTGTGCAGAGGGACCGAGCGGCAGCAGGGATGCAGCTCCAAGGACCTCTGGACCCCTACACCCAACAGGCTGCAGGGGAGCGCCCACCCAGCCCTGCTGACCGCTGTTCACCACTTCGATGTGCTGGTGCTGGAGGTTCAGATTATTGACTTCGTGGACACTGAATAAAGATCCAGAAGCTTTTCAGAGCATGCGTCTTTCAAAATCAAAGCACAAGCCACTGTAGGCGAGGCTTTCTAGCAGGGTCTCGGCAGCAAAGGAAAGCAAAAGGGGAGAATGTCTTGGGGTGTGCCATGAACTTCTTTAACGTACATGCTGCAGCAGAGGCCCTTTCACTCACGCTCTCCCAGCCTCCCCCTTCCAAGCGCTGGAGCAAAGCTGCCCAAGCCCCTTGGCCGGCAGCTGGGCTGCCTGGCCTGAAGCAAAGCCAGGTGCCACGGGCAGAGGCCATGCTGACAGCCCTCTCCCTGCTGGTGCCTCCACACCCAAATGGCTCCTGTCATCCTCCACTCACAGCCCTCTGAGCCGTTCTCTGACACTTCTCTACAACTCCTCCAGCCCCAAACCCCCTGGCCGTGTCTGGGAGGCAGGAGGGGGTTGCTCTTCTCTTCTGGGGACAGGCTGCTTGCTTCACAAAAGACACTGCAGCGGGATGAGGCCCGTCTGTTGATCTGCATGCCTTGGCTTGGTCTCTGTCGGGACAGCAAACCCCAGGCAGCCTGGGATTCCAGGAGCAATCCAGAAGCAGACTGCCAGTCAAGCAAAGCACATTTGTGCCGTGGGCTGAAATGCGCTGCTTCTTCTCCACTCTTTCTGGACCCATCCCAGTCTCCCGCTTTTAAGCCTTTCCCCAGGCACACCGGCACCAGCCTTGCACATTTCCACAAGCCCCTCAACAACATCCTCTCTTAACATCTGAGCAGCCCCATACACTCGCCCTGCATCCTGCAAGGACTCCCCCAGCCCTGCTGACAGAGACCCCATGCAGCCTGCAAGGCCCCTGCACAGCAATTCTGCAGGTGATCCATCTCAGCTTTGCAGAAAAGGACCTGGGGGTCTTGAGGAACACCAAAATGCAAAACATGCCAGCAGTGTGCCCTGGAGGCCAAAAGGCCAACAGTCTCCTGGGCTGCATTAGGAGGAGTGGTGCCAGCACGTGGAAGGAGGCGATCCTTGGCCTCTCCTCAGCACTGGTGAGGCCACACCTGGAATGCTGTGTCCAGTTCTGGGCTCCCCAGTACGAGAGAGGCATGGACCTACTGGAGAGAGTCCTGCGAAGGGCCAGAAAGGTGCTGAAGGGACTGGAGCATCTGTCTGATGATGGAAGGCTGAGACAGCTGGGACAGTTCAGCCTGGAGAACAGAGGGCTCAGGGTGACTTTTTTGTTTATAAATACCAGATGATGAGAGTAAAGAAGAGGGAGCTGGACTCTTCTCGATGGTGCCCAGTGACAGAACAGGAGGTAAGGGGCACACAGAATGTACATAATTCCATTTGAGTGTAAGATGAAACTTTTTTAATGTGAGGGTGGTCTTAGTCTGGAAAATTGTTCAATTGTTCAACTGTCTAGACCTTTAATAATCATCTCTAGCCTACAGTATCATGAAGAAAATGGCAAGCAGAAGGTAATCTTCCTCCCTCTACCATTCCATTAGGTACACAGTTGTGAAGTTACCCTGTCAAAATAAGCCAGGAACCAAGTACTGGGCTCCTTACACTTCTAACAACAGCTTTGATGAAGTTATCACCGATTACAGATTGCCTATTAGAAAATGCACTAAAACACAGAATGAAGCCAAATTATGGTTCTTGGATGGTGTGTTGTCTCTAAGCCAATGTTGCTGTACCAATGCATCTAATCCTGTGTGGGACTCAGCACTTGTCTTCACTCAGATAAATCTATAAATTCACCCTTACAAAACTACCTTCCAAAGACAGTTTAGTGCTTCTATGTCTTGGCAGAAAAACTATGTATACAACTTAATACAGGAAAGTAACAGAATTACCATTTTGTGCTTTAGGCAAGTTGAAAAATATTTTTGCCTTAAATTCAGGAACTCTTATGCAATAACATAATTAGGTACTATTTTCAAGTTTAAAATAGCCAGTGATCTTCTCTGTACGAAGATTCAAAACTAATTTCCTTCAAGTGAATTTTATGAAGCTTCAGAAAAGGAAAAAGCCTTAAAAAATGCCCGGAATTTGTTTGAAGAGATACGTTTTTTGAAAATGGCAAAGCCCCCCATATAGTTAAAAGATCAAGAGAAAGCATGAAACATTAAGCGGCAGATGAGATAATAGACAAGATAATTACAGAGCATGAAAGCCTCAGATTTATTTTTAAGATGTTCAACCTCTGTTTAGAAAAGCCCTTTGTTAACTTTTGTGAATCCAAAGAGAATTATCCTTACATATTGAACAATAATGTGACTAATGGGTTAAAGCTTTATCATTCCCTATTCTAAACTAGACCATACAATAACTGGCCACAGAGTGTTTCTGCAGCCCAAATAGAAGATAAGACTAGAGCAGTCGTAGTACGGCAAAACCTCAATATGCCACAAAAAGAGATTTGTCGTGCTCTGTGATCTCAGAGTGGGAAGTGACAAGGGAGTCCTGAATTTCCTCAGTGAGCTAACATGCACAAGGAAGTTAACCGCATTTCCCCTCGCAGGTTGCTTACAAGCTAACATTTTGCAGCTGTGGCACAAGAGAGGTAAGGCTAATTCAGGGAGAGACCTGGGGATATGAAAGCCAGCTGGACAGTTCTCTGAAATGGAGCTGCACTAGTCTGATAGGGATAAGGAGAAATGCAAACATTTGTTGCAACCTAACCTATATTGATGGGTTTGGAGGCAAGCAAAGTGTGTGCAAAGAGACAGAGGACTGGTTTCTGTACTGGTTTGGTTTTGAGTTTACAGAGCTGTCTAGAGACCCCCCCGGTTTTGTTTCATCTTTCTAAGACAATGAATAAAGAAAAAACTGCTGCCTATTGTCAAAGCTATCTGCACACCTTTTGGTGCTATTACACTACTGCAGTTATCACCACTTTTCAAGAACTCCTAGGCTCTTCTGTTTAGGAATCCTGCTATAGTCTTTGTATTTTTACAGAAAAGGATCAGAAAATTATCACTTTCGTGCTATATTTTTCCTCCCCTTAGATAAAAAAATAGAATTAAAAATATAATTTTTTAAACAAAAAAAATTAAAAAGAGATATATAGATATATATTTTAGATATATACATATATACACATTTATTAGTAGATATAATTATACATATGTGTGTGCATATACATTACACAAAGCTAGAATGCTTGTGCTTGACTAACCACGATAGACTGCAAAGCATGGACAGCAGCACCACACAAGAGATGTTTTGTTTCCCTTCAGTTATTCGATGCCTGAAATAATACCAAAATAAAAATATTCTCATTTAATTGCATTTTTAAACCCAGGAATTGACGAAGGACAGTTCTACAGATTGAAGATGCCCTTAGTTTTATCATTACATTTGCAATGGAGATTAGCCTTATATGTTTACTGAAAGTTCTTTCTAAGCATAAGGAAGTATGTAAAAATGTTTATTTGTATGTATAAATAACAGACAACAAAGGCTCCCACTATGGGTGGATTAGAGGAAGGAGCTGAATTCCTGAGAGTTAAAAAGTAAAACATGGGGGGTTAAGTCCGGAAGGACATAAAAATGAAAATCAGTATTTTATGGTTGGTGAAAGAGAGAGAAATTTCCAGAGTGTGGCAGGGCACAGGTAGGTGATTAAAACCTCAAGTTAGTAAAAGTGTGTTTGCATTAGCATGCTTAAGAGATATTAGTGGAAACAACATTTGCTTTGCTCAGAGAGAAAAGAGTGTTGACATAATTACAGTTGAAAATGAGGATGGTTCTGAGCCCTGAAAGAGATTTCTTACCTGTGTGGATAGATAAGAAAGGCCTTACTTCAGATATTATTCAGGAAGTATATGCAAGAGTTAGTCATAACAAGAATTTGGGGATCTAAGCAAAAGACTATGTTGAAGATGGTGCCACATGATAGACCTGAATAGCAGTCGGTATGATCATTTGTTCTACAGTGACTAAAATGGGTATAGAGAAGGGCTTCTCTTCTGAAAGGCTGCAAAAACAGGAAAAAGAAATAAATTGGAATTGCCATGGCAACAGCCAACAATCTTATGTGCAAAAATAGAAAAAAAACCCCAAAACAGGGAAACAAAACAGAAAATCAAATGAGAATTTAAACAATGATAGAGTATATACTTTACAGTGTGTACACAATTTAGAGTGTGATTCTCTGTCACCTATTTCAAATATGATTTCAGATTAAAAAATATTTGTATTGTTGGTAGTTTAAAGATTCGCAAGAAATTGAGGACTGGCAAAGTAGGATTATAAAATAAAACCATAAAATCTTAAGTCTTTTGGGGGAGTGAGAGGAGGACAGAACAGAAGAAAGCAGATTTCTACAAACCTATGTAGAGATAATTTTTACACCCTCATATTCCTGATGTCATAAAATAACCCATAGAAGGTAAATTTACTTAAAACTTTTAGTCTTCATTATTTCTCTACACCAAATTCCCACCAACTTCAGGAACTGTTCAACAGCTAATGATGTAATGGTGTACTTTCCTGAGCCTTTCTGAAGTTGCTAAATCAAACTGCTGTGGACAATAGACTACTGTCTTCGTTTTCGTTACAGTCCCTAGCAGTGGGTCCACACTTTCTTCTGGAGCAGTATCTTCCGGGGCTCAGTGGACCTACAGTAATTTAAACTATCTCACACTGTGGCTTAATAATAACAGATCATAAACCAACAGCAAAATTCAAGTTCTTAACTCTCTTACTAAGACAGTAGAGGAAATAGTAGCATTGCACAGGACAGAAAGGAGACAAAGAACTGGAAGAGATATAAGAGGCAGAAACTGAATGAGAAAGAAATATGACGGCATTCATTAAATCTTTGTTGTTTTGTTTTGTTTTTTTAATTAGTGTGCCTCAGAAAGCATTTTCTAATATTCATATCCTTATTCACATAACAGGAAATTTTTAGAGATCTGCAGGAGAGTATTCTGTTTTGATCAAAAACTAGTGACACAAATTGGTAAGCCTTGCTGAAAAATATTAATAAAACATACAAAAATCATATTTTGTTGAGCAGTGGTGTTAGCAGACTTTACACAGATGACTCCTCTGGGGAGAAGTCAAATTTTTTTTTATCTCTAACTCCATGTTTTTATATCATTTTGCAAAATCTGCCTATCATCAAGCTCTGTCTTCCTTTCTAGCACTCACATTTAATCTCATTTCTTGACTTGGATCCATTCTGAAATTATTCTGAACATCAGCCTTGCTTCTGTGAAACTGCTTAAAAAAATGGAAAAAAGCCAATGCTGCCTTATCCCTCTGAAAATGAAGTCTTTGACTCAGTTAATCAATTGAATGTATTTATTGCACAGTGACACAACTTCGTTACAGAGGAGTTTCAACATGGTTGTCTTTAATCACCTGATTAATCACTGAATCATAGCAGACAAAATTGTTTTGCCTTTGGGAGCTGCCATATGTATCTCCCAAAGCTTTACACTTACAGCATGTGTAATCTGTATCCTAAAAAAGAGATGGAACCACATCTGTATAACGAATTGTAACAGAGAGCTACTAAGCATTAATTTTATATTGTTGTAACACTTTTGACCTTGGACCATAATGAGTTCCTCTTGTGCTGAGCACTCTGTAAGTGGTATTGTAGCACAATAATGAACTAATGCACATAAAGCTACTCAGCAAACAAACATCAGCGTTGGTGAATGGGAGTCCTATGTCTCTGAGGCACAGAAACAGGAGGTTTCTTCCAAACTTTGCTTTCATCAGCAGCAGAGTTGGACCATTTGCACGCTAACCTGACGATTGTGATAGCTCTCTGGTAAAAGGGTTGGCACGTTTGCCTCTTCAGTGTTAAAATTTGCACTTCTTCAACTGCCAGTGAAACACTAAATGTAGCCAAAATAGGCAGTGGCAATGGCCTGGCTCATGCAAGAGCTGTGCTTAGCTAGCCATCTTGCAGTGCTACCCTAGCAGGGCTGGGTCCCTGTGACTCTGTTACCAGGAGGGTGAGACAGCCAGAAACAGACCCCCCAGATCCTGCCTGCTCATCCAGCATCTACTTCACTCTTCCACTGCTGCCCCTTCCCCTCCTCTCTCCCTCTCCAACAGTGGGAACAGCCAGGGCCTTGTCATCCCATTCTTAGGATGACAAGATTCAGTTGTGCTGGTGGTGGTGCCAGTCTTGTGCCAGCTCTGTCAGGTGGCATTCCCTCTGCTCACTGCTTCAGGTCACCAGCAGCATTTTCAGTGAAAATGAAGGAAAAGCCCCTTCCTTCCTCCAGTGGGTTTGTACTCAGCATAGGGTCCCCACTGGGTTACTGATTATCTGCTGTAACCTGCTCTCTTAAACAGTTTTATTTCTGTTTAGTGAGTTACTACCTTTAACCTGTTTCCCTACACTCACAGTTGCTCTTAAATCTGCAAAGGATAGATTAGTTCCCTAAATCCAGCCCCCCATTCTTTTTTCTCTTTACCCTTTCTTTTTCTTCTCCTCACCTCTGACTGGCAGCACCATTTTCTTTCTCTGTCTGAAAATGCTGCAACTTTAAGCAACTCCAAACTTCAGATATCCCCAGCTAGAGATGTGCTGTTCTGTCAATTCACAGATAATGGCTGAAGGTGCTCCTCTAGTAAGAGCTCCCGCTGCTAGTGAAGCTCTCAAGTATCTACCCTCAATCTATAAGACAGTTTGCAATTTTCATCTTTGTATATAGATTCAGTCTGAGCACTTTATTCCTGCATGAAACTGGGCATTATCCTCATGGAAAACACACTTATAGCTCCCGATTATTTTTTTAAGGTCTGGCAGTTTTTCCAGCTAATACTTACACCATCATATTTAGCACTAGGATAGTCTCTTGTTTCTGCCTTTGCAGTTCTTCATCATAGCAAGGTTCTAACTCTTTAAAGTTGTGATCAATATGTCACTACTCATTGCCTCTTTTAGCTGAATAGCCATCTACTGGATATTTTAAGGCACTGACCAGTGTAGACTTTATCACTAATCCTGGATAAACTAATTTTCAGATTTGTAAGTTTGAATCAGACACTGAAAAAAACCCAAAAAATGAATTAATGAAAGAGAGTGCACAGGGAACAAAAATCAGCAAGGAAAGCTTGTTTTGACTTAGTAGTTAACTTTGAAAAAGTGAGTGGTTTCAGCCAAACTATTCAAAATTCTGTGAAATCTAGGAGCATGAGAAGTGTGTCACATAGAATTTTAAAAAATAATTTCTTTTTTTAAAATAATGAGAGATGTGTGTGTGTATATTTGATATCAATACCAGTATCTGTCGTCCCTACCTTCCCCCAGAAAAAGCAGAATAAAGGTTGCATAAGCGCATTTCCTATCCGCTCAGTCAGTAGAAATCAGGTCAACCCTAATTACAGCTACATTAGCATTCAGATCAAGCTCAGTTAACTCTCATTGCCACCCAAACATCTTATTTCAGCAGTCAGTCTAGGCTCTTCACGGCACGACAGATTTACTCATCCTTTCCACATTGAAAGGTGTGCTTTCAGTTCCTCTGACTTGCACTACAGCAGCCAGCAGCAGTCCTCACGACATTGTGGACCAAGTTTTGCTCAGAAGTTGTGAGTCATCCACATCCAAATCCTGACTCCATCCAAGTAGAGTGTTACTCACCTCAGTGAGGCTGAGCATGAGGTAATGTCCCCCAAAATATCCTGATGGACCAAGTGCGGTAATGGTGCACTGGAAACAAATGTGACAAAATTTGCAGTTTCTGAAAAAATCCTTTGAAAGACACAATATGCTCTCAGTTACAAAGATAAGTATTTGAGCACCTGCAACACAGTAAAATATGACTCGATCAAAGCGAACAGATAGACTTATTCTATTTCATGGTTAAAATCAAAGCAATAGCTCATTTTAAATGCACTAAGGTACTGGTTTTGGTAGATCTTGTACTATCAGAAAGTCATGTCTTAAGGAGTTGTGAATCTACAGAATGACTGAGACATCCTAAGACAGAAAATATACCCTAATGTGGACCTCTAGTTTTAAAGCTTAGGAATACCTTCTCAGTGTTTCTGTGATCAGCATTCCTACTGGGAAATAAGACTAGATGCCACTTCTGAGTAATTCCTCCACCCTTTAAAAAACAGACAGAAATGTCAGTAGGTGGACCTGCCTTTCCTGCAGTGGATAGAGAACTTTCCCCTCAGAAGGAAGTTGTATTTGCAGGCACTCACTCAGCTCTTCCTGCTCCTTGGCAGATGGTCCTTGAACAAAACATGAACATGCAAGAATGCGGCTTTTACATCATGTTACCAAAGTGCACAAGGCAAGAGAAGACAGAACACAGAATTGACAGTGTTTGTCAGCACAAGCTGTTTGTTTCTTCTTCTTCCCCCCCCCCAGTCATGAAGAATGGTATAGTTTTAAAAGGATACGTTTAGCTCCAGAGCATCTTGTACGCAACAGTAAAGCACCCTATTATTCATGCTTGGACTGAAGGTGGTGCTAATGTAAATATGTCTATTTTCATCATCTTCAGTGCTGAGATACATGAAGTACATCTTTGCAGATGGCAATCAGGCTGACAGTTTTTTCTTTCATTATTGTTCTGGTGAAATAAATATGCAGATAATCTATTTATTACTAAAGTGTACTTCAGCTTCGTCTCTCAACTTGAAGTTGTACAGCATATATAAGAGCACTGTGATCAATCTATTGTCTTTATTTCAAAAGGGAGATTCATGAATCTGATTAACTGAAATAATGCATGTGGTATGAAAAATTCTGAGAATCACTCAGAAGAATAATCATGGCAAAAATTTATGACACATGTCTGAACAGTTTATTTCATATGAATTTCATGTCTGCTTTATTTCTGAGGCCTTGAATAAGTATCCCAAGGAAGCTTCTCTGACTGCCTTCTTCAAGTTTGACTCGGGCCGAGTGATTACAGTTCAGTTTTTTCACATGGTAGGACACACCCCAAAACTTTAATATTAAAATGAGTAACTTTGGCTATGAGTGAAGAGCTGATCCTGTCCTGGGAGTCATGGATATCACAGTAAAATCAGCTCCTCTGAGTATTTACAAGGCATATAGAACATATGTCATCTTCTGATTTTAAACATCTCCATATGGCCTTCTCTAGCATCCTAATTTCTGATCTTTTCTCCAATATGCCTAAAATACTCAGAGAGGCTGATTACCACATATAAGTCCATCTGATATGCTGTACAAAGTTAGCCAGTCAAAATCTTTCAAGATTTTTTTATTGTTCCATTGCAATGGCAAAATGCAAAGAAGTGTTTAATTTGTGGCTACGGTGAGCAAAAATATGCACAGAATGCTACTTGATTTCACTATGGTGGTTACATGTGCAGTTCCTTTGGGCTTCTGATACCTTCCTCAATCTATCATTTCTAAAATAACCAAGAAAGACACTTTTAATGAGGACCTGGCATACACATCCATGTGACAACAGGTGGTGCTTGAAAGCAGCTCTGAGCAGTAAGGCTCTGCAGTGTTCAATGAACTGTGAAGGTGCAGGGTTGATGTATCTATCCTCAGAATGCCATTCAGCCATTCATCTGCTTAGGCTTGGGCAACATGGTAAGCCACCTTCCATTTGTTTCACTGCAGTGAACATTAATGTGCAGCACTCCACAGAGGACAAGAAATAGGAGGTGCCTGTGCCAGTCACTGTAGGACAAAACTGACAAGCACAACAGGCAGCAGGAGCCCATAGGTCCAAGCGATGCAGTGCATGACTGCAAAACCTTCAGGTAATACACTCCACCATCCCCAAACTCTGGCCTTGTTAAGATCAGAAGGTGGGGACAACAATGAAAACTATGCAGCTTTGTTATTTTTTCCTATACCTAGCCTCAGTAAAAGGAGGATTGATGATCCTGAGCTACAGTTCCATGTACATTGTCACAGCTACTGACCACTGTTTTTAGATTGTCTTTGCTGTCTCTTTTAATCATACCAGGTTTTGGCTTCTCTTATGGATGCTTCAGAGCCAGGACACCTGCTTCTTTCAGCAAAGAGTCTCTAGCCAGCACTGATTTCACTAAACATCAAGAAGATCAGTAGTTACATGGCTGATCATTCCTTCCAGACCAGGAGATAAAACTTTATTTTTGTTTTGGTAGATACATCAAGAGTTGCACACTTTTGAGAAGTAACTTCTATTCCACATTTAACCTCAATCCAACTAGTAGTTACTAGAAAAGTACCAAGAGGCCAAGGTTACTGGTCAAGGCTACTCTTTGAGGCTACTGGCTTACCACATTCAGTTTGTTCAGTTGGTTATTTAATTACATGGATAGCCTGTAAGCAATACTTCTTTTCAGTTCCAAATGTTGCTTGGCTATTGGTTAAGTGTATCCCTATGAACTGAGTATCTTGCAGCTATTAGTCCAAACATTGGCAGCAATTTAGGAGAAAAACACAGAGGATATTTTTCTGCATCTCTCTGTTTCTTCCTCTGCCAGGAAGAAGCTGGACCTGGCACCACAGCTCAGTAGCTGACATCAGGATCTTTGGGGGACATGGCCCAATCACCTCTGTTATGCTGTGATAACGCAAAGGCATTTATTTAAGCTTCTGTCAAATAGCACCTCTATCATTCAAGACCAATGTCAGGAGAACAACTTTTGCAGGATGGGATCGGCACTGAGGGAAATTTCAAATAAATTGGAAAAGCAGATGTGGAAATGTGTGGAGCTCTTTAGTCATTATTGTTCAATAGTCAAGTCTCCTTTGTTGAACTTCTGCCTTGCCAAAAGTAAATTTTAAATGTGTAAATGAAATGTTTCAGTTTTGCAATGATAAGTATCTGAAACAAGGGTGATATTCCTTAATACCATGACTGATTTGCCTTCCTTTTGTGAGAGTTTCAGGTATTACAGGAATGTAAGATCAAAATGAGTATACCATCATACTGCAAAACTTCAGAGAAATTCTATGTTGAGATCATATATTTTTGAGCAGCAAGGAGCGGCAGAAGGCAATAGTCCCATGAGGTTTCCATTTTAGTTGCCTAGGTTAACTGCATTAATATAGAAGCCTAATTTCTTAACTTATTCTTACCTGTTTATATCCCACTTTATAACAAAAGCTCTACTTCTACTACTATTTCTTAAGGTAAAGGGAACAGACTTTCCAGCTCTACTGAATTCTGAACCACTGGGGTTTCTTACTTTTTCTTTAACATTTTCATGAGTGGAGATCACAACATAAAATTAAAAAAAAAAAAACAGAGATATGGCAGATAGCAAAAATAACATTTACCCTTAATGAAAAACCCACTAGCTTGAAGTCCTAGAAAGCATTGTGTATTCCAACCTTAACCATACTTTTTTTTTTTTAATCCCCAATTCATTCATTAACTTGTGTCAGGAATTTACTTTTTGCTGATGAGTTTTTACTTTCATTTTCTAAATCTTAATGTTCCATGCAAAAGATAGATAAAAATGCGCACTTCCTCCACTCAGTGTGAGCATGTTCTGTGAAAGATTTGAATGATTTCAGATGATATGTGCGATACAGTAATTTTCATGAAGGCCTAAGCAGATTTTATCTAACCCTTTTGTGTCGTTAAGGAATAATTTGCACTAATGACAAAGCTACTAGTTAATTTCTCAAAACAGTTTTAGACTCTAGTTTGGTGTATATATACATCCTACAAAATGCTAAGGAAATTCCTTAAAGTCCTGTTATCTATTAATATGTTCTGAGATGGCTTCTTTATTTACTGCACAGTATCTTTGGTAACTTAACTCTTAGAAAAGGGTAAATTGTTTCAATATCCTTAACACCTCTCCACAAAGTAAGTTCCCACTGACTGAAAAAGGGGAAACATAACCCCCATTTTTAAAAAGGGAAAAAAGGAAGATGCAGGGAACTACAGACTGGTCAGTCTCACCTCCGTGCCTGGCAAGATCATGGAGCACATCCTCCTAGAAACTATGCTCAGGCACATGGAAAATAAGGAGGTGATTGGTGACAGCCAACAGGGCTTCACTAAGGGCAAATCGTGCCTGACAAATTTGGTGGCCTTCTAAGACAGGGTTACAGCGTTGGTGGATAAAGGAAGAGCGACTGATGTCATCTACCTGGACTTATGCAAGGCATTTGACACTGTTGCGCAAGACATCCTTGTCTCTAAATTGGAGAGACATGGATTGATGGATGGACCACTCAGTCAATAAGGAATTGGTTGGATGGTTGCACTCAAAGAATTGCAGTCAATGGCTCCATGTCCAATCATAGAATCATAGAATCTTAAGATTGGAAAAGACCTCTAAGATCATCAAGTCCAACCATCAACCAAACACCATGTCTACTAAACCATGTCCCCAAGTGCCACATCTACCCATTTTTTGAACACCTCCAGGGATGGTGACTCCAAGTGGAGATCAATGACAAGTGGCGTTCCTCCGGGGTCAGTAGTGGGACCAGTATTATTTAACATCTTTGTCAGTGTCCTGGTTTTTGGCTGGGATAGAGTTAATTTTCAGAAAAGTTTGGGAGGAGACATAGCCAGGACAGCTGACCCAAACTAGCTGAAGGGGTATTCCATATCATATATCATGTTCAGTATATAAAGGGGGCTAGCCAGGGAGCAGGGGTCACTGCTTGGCTACTGGCTGGGCATCAGGTCAGGTGAGCAAATTGCATTGCATATCACCTGCATTGTATATTCTAAGTATTTTTGTTATGTTCCTCTTCCATTGCTGTCCCAGTAAACTGTCGTTAGCCCAACCCACGAGTTTTACCTTTTTCTTCCGATCCTCCTCCCCTTCCCACTAGGGGACAAAGGGGTGAGCGAGCGACCACATGGTGCTGAGCTGCTGGCTGCGGCTGAACCATGACAGCCTGGGACATGGACAGTGGGACTCAGTGCACCCTCAGCAAGTTTGCTGACAACATCAAGCTGTGTGGTGTGGTCAACACACTGGAGGGACGGGATGCCATCCAGAGGGACCTTGACAGGCTTGAAAGGTGGGCATGCGCAAATTGTATAAAGTTCAACAAGGCCAAGTGCACATCAGTCGGGGCAATCCCAAGCACAGCTACAGGCTGGGCAATGAGTGGATTGAGAGTAGCCCTGAGGAGAAGGACTTGGGGGTGTTGGTGGATGAAAAACTGGACATGACCTGGCAATATGTGCTAGCAGCCCAGAAAGCCAACCATGTCTTAGGTTGCATCAAAAGAAGTGTGACAAGCAGGATGAGGGAGGTGATTCTGCCTCTTTGGTCTCGTGAGACACCACCTGGAGTACTGCGTCCAGCTCTGGGGGCCCCAGCACAAGACAGATATGGAGCTGTTGGAGTGAGTCCAGAGGAGGACCATGAAGATGATCAGAGGGCTGCATCACCTCTCCTATGAGGACAGGCTGAGAGTGTTGGGGTTGTTCAGCCTGGAGAAGAGAAGGCTCTGGGGAGACCTTACAGCGGCCTTCCAGTATCTAAAGGGGGCCTACAGGAAAGCTGGAGTGGGACTGTTTACAAGGGCATGGAGTGATAGGACAAGGGGTAATGGTCTTAAGTTGAAGGAGGGTCAATTTAGATTAGATGTTAGGAAGAAATTCTTTACTGTGAGGGTGGTGAGGCACTGGAAGAGGTTGCCCAGAGAAGTTGTAGATGCTCCATCCCTGGAAGTGTTCAAGGCCACGTGAGATGGGGTTCAAGGCCAGGTAGTGGAGGGTGTCCCTGCCCATGGCAGGGGGGGGTTGGAACTAGATGATCTTTGAGGTCCCTTCCAACTCAAACCACTCTATAATGTAAGTGTGCAAGGAAAATAAATTAATTTTTGGTTGAGTCCTAACTAAACATTTATCTAGTTTTCATTAAAAAAAGGACTCAGTCATACAACTGAAAAGATTTTCAGGCACAGCTCTGCAGCTGTGATTATATTATATTATATTATATTATATATCATATAACACGTAACATCATTTTTTACTTTAAGCACAAAAATCACTCCACTGGGTTTAGCTGAACTACTCTGTTCTTTAAAATATGCATGTCTGAGTTTTTGCAGGATTAACGACAGTTTTGTCATGAAGCTCTTTTGCCATGTAAGCTCATGAGGTGTGATGCCACCTAGCTCACAGGTCTCCGTATGACTGGTCAGGCCCCCTGGTAACAGCTAGTGCATAACTCAACTAGTTTGCCACTCTCCATTTTAATATCAAGTTCCAGCCTTTACTTTCAAAGTAGTCCTGGTGGACAACAAGCTCTCCATGAGCCAGCAGTGTGCCCTCGTGGCCAAGAAGGCCAATGGTACCTGGGGTACATTACGAAGAGTGTGGCCAGCAGGTCGAGGGAGGTTCTCCTCCCCCTCTACTCTGCCCTGGCGAGGCCACATCTGGAGTTCTGTGTCCAGTTCTGGGCTCCTCAGTTCAAGAAAGACAGGGGACACCTAGAGAGTCCAGTGGAGGGCTACAGGGATGATTAGGGGACTGGAGCATCTCTTGTATAAGGAAAGGTTGAAAGAGCTGGGTCTGTTTAGTCTGGAGAGGAGAAGACTGAGACGGGATCTGATCAATGCTTATAAATATCTAAAAGGTGGATGTCAAGAGGATGGGGCCAGACTCTTCTCTGTGGTGCCCAGTGACAGGACAAGGGGCAATGGGCACAAACTGGCACACAGGAAGTTCCATCTCAATATGAGGAAAAACTTCTTCCCTCTGAGGGTGACCGCTTACTGGAACAGGCTGCCCAGAGAGGTTGTGGAGTTTCCTTCTCTGGAGATATTCAAAACCCGCCTGGACATAATCCTGTGGAACCTGCTGTAGGTGATCCTGCTCTAGCAGGGGGGTTGGACTAGACAATCTCCAGAGCTCCCTGCCAACCGCTACTGCTGTCTGAATCTGTGAATACTGAAATAACATTCATTTTAATACTGTGAAGGAAACGAAATCATGTCTCTGATAATTATTTCATTATTAATTTCACATCTGTGGTCAAATGATTTCCTCGCACAATAAATTCAATATTAACAGTAACACAGAAGTAATTGGAAAAGATCAGACTCAGGCTGCAGGGACTAGCCAAGAGTGCCAGGGCTTGAGGCCTCCTGTTTCACAGCCCCAGGAGAAACATCGGGAGCTGCTTGATGGAGGAGTTTTGGCTGCCCCTTGGAAGCTTCTCAGCTCCTTCTCAGGGGCAGCATGGACAGACCACAAAGGCTATAAATTATAGGTTCATCTGCCCTCTCCTCCCTGTTCTCCCAGGCCTCTGCCAGACTCCCTTGCTATAAAAAATGGAAAGACCCATGAGAAACCTCATCATTTACTTAACTCTGACACACTGAATTTTGCTGGTTGTATTAAGATCTTTTCTACCTCTCTCCACCCTTCTTCACTCTTTCAGTCATTTCATATCACTATCTCCTCTAATGCCAAAGAAGGAGAAAAATAAACATGCTTAATTTAAAATTTAAGGGAAACAAATATCTAATTAAATTTGTGTATCGGGTAGTAAAATTACAGTATTCCCGCTGTCATCTGATTTTGCTTTGTCTACCTCTCCTCTCATCTTTTGGTCATGATTTGGCTTTTTTAGATCTTTGTGCCAAATGGACTCTTTTAAGTGCTGTGAAAGAACTGTGGTTGAGTATTACTGCAGTAATAGTAATAATCATAGCAGTAGGTTTTGTTCTAGTGACTCCAAATATTCTTATTCATTTCTTGGGAGCTAATGGCATTTAAACTAGTTAGGAGTGAACAGCAAACTCCAAAGCAGCCTGTCAGGCCTTAAGTCAGGCTCAGCTGATGAGCCGTTCCCTCTACACATTGCAGCTGGTAATGGATGACATAAATCAAGTGCTAAGGTAACCAGTTAAACCTTAGTAAGCCCTAGCAGGGCTTCCTCCAACATAAAATTTATATAGTCTTTTAGTATGTAGAAAACTTTTTGTGATTTTTTTTCCATTCTGAACTATTTTAACAATTTCAGCACTGTCCTTAGGCTTACATAACTGCTTTCATTTGTCTCATCCCTCAGTCAATTTACATAATCCTGTTTGAAGAGAAATAGTTAAATGCTTCTTAATTCCACCTTGGCTTGAATTTAAAGTCGTCGTCTTCTTCTTCTTCTTCTTCTTCTTCTTCTTCTTCTTCTTCTTCTTCTTCTTCTTATTATTATTATTATTATTATTCACAAGGTTTGCACCTGGACAGGCTCCAGCTTTTTCCAGGGCATCCTAGCTCTTTACCGCCATTTGTTCAGTTATTTATTTATTTTAACACTAATGACAAACTGTGGTGTGTGCATTTCAGAATGTAGCAGGTAAAGCTCAGCAGTCACCTTTTTTCTCCCCAAATGTCCACACATTTCCATTACTCTCTGCAGGGCTGAAGTCAACTGGATGGATGCTTTTTCCATGCATTTCTTTAAAACTGGTGCTTGTTTTCTGATTAAGTCATGTAAGCTAGTACAGTTCAGCTGAAAATTCAGACTGCAAAAAACCATGCAGGTTACATATATGAATTGAACTGAAAACCAAGTCCAGTTGCTGCATTACATCAGCAGCCTTTGAGCCTTGATGTCCTGATATTGCTCTGCTAGCTTAAAAACAAAGCATTGCTTGCCCTGAGACAGGGAATTTTCATATGGCTGCTTACGGATGCTTACATATGCTAAATTAGGGCAGAGTTAAATTTGCAGTAAACAGGCTTTCTTAGAAGTTAATTTGATCCTAAGATGGTCACTACAGGCTTGTGTTTTTAATGAAATGAGGACTGTGGTAATCCATTACCAATGGTAAACCACTACCAGTGGTAATCCAGCACTGGCTGTCATTCTGTGCATGGGGGAGGACAGGGAATATGAACCGGGCACTGTGAAATGCTGCTAAGAGATAGGAAGTGTAAGAAGCAAAAGACATGTTGAAAAATGTACACTGGGAACCTAAAGTGAGAAGAGGAGGTGAGTGAGATACAGGAGCACAAAGAAGAAAAGACTGCAAATATATTAGAGGCAAGACCAAGTAAAATGTTGCAAGAGACTAATTGTGTTTAGGAAGATGGAAAGGCAGCTCCTTTGTCATGAAAAGGCTGTGGATTAAAAGACATGTCCTTCAGCAACAATAGGAAATATGTCACATGCATTTAAGATTGTATTTTGACCTTTAGAAGTTACTTCATTTTAGAGAGCATGTGGCTCTGGAAGAATATTCGCAAAGGTAAACTGAAGCTGCACAAGCATAGTCTCTTTAAAAATCTTAAAGATTTCAAACCCTGTCTTTTTCAGGGATCCTGACTAGTTATTTTCTCTTGGCTAGGCTGGAAATAGTATTTTTTGAAATCAGCACCCATGAATGCCATTATAGGGACAACTAGTGTGTAAAAGATCTGCAAAAGCATTTTCTTATTATCTGTTTTTTTCATTTAACTTTTTATCTGCAGTTTGTGACATGCTGTTAGTCCTATGAAAGTGGAAATACTACCACTAAAGTATCGTTCTCCTATAGCAGACACATTCTGGCTGGTTAACCTGTTAAGAAAAACATGATGATACACTATCATGCTGCTAAGTAGTTCTTCCTACATTAACTTTCCAAAGGTAAAAATAGATAAAATTGTTCTAGCAGTATGAAGACAACTGAAGTTTAGTTTCCTACATAGTTTTGCTGGAAGTCTTTTAAACACTCTGCCACTAGTTATTTTCACCTCACAAGGCTGGCATATAATTTTTCACTCTAGCTCCTATAAATGCCGCTGTAGGGGCAAAAGGGGGCCGGCTGGCTGGACGAACACTGACCCACCAGGCAGCTGGTACCTCATGGCTGCTCACCTTGCCAAATGGGAAGAGTCAGGACTGGTTTCCCCCAGTTTCTCCTGGTACAGGACACAGTAGAATCTGTACATCCATTTTCAGAGGCTAAAAGAGCCATTAGCAACCTACTTGTTTTGATTTGTTCCCTACTCTGTCATTTGATGGTGCTGATCCTGGATACTGTGGCGGTATTTTTTTTTGTCCAGATGTAAAACAGGTGTTGATTACATCTCATATATGTTCCTGGTACCTTTTTGCATGAAACTGACACCTTGGCAAAATTGCAACTACAATTAACTTGAAATGCTTCCTTACACCCTCTCTGCATTTTTGACACTAGCTGGTGTTCAGCACTACCATTTCCTCAATGCCTGTATAGTATTTATATTTTCTAGTTGCATACATATAAAGGTATACACATAGGTGTTTTAAAATACCAGAAAATCAGAT
Source organism: Grus americana (assembly GCF_028858705.1). Classification (NCBI taxonomy): domain Eukaryota; kingdom Metazoa; phylum Chordata; class Aves; order Gruiformes; family Gruidae; genus Grus; species Grus americana. Next base: position 31,150,750 of record NC_072891.1, on the reverse strand, counting down.
GCGGTATTTCCTTCTTAACCTGTGCAGAGAAGCTACAATATGAGTTTTCAGGGGGGAGAAAAGGCTTTTCAATGTTTTAGAAACAGCAGAGGCAGGACTGGCAGAAACCATCTGTGTCCTTAAGGATAGTTTTCCATTATTAAAGCTTCACATGCTATGGAGCTTGGTGCAGAAGGCCTGACAGTTTTGCACGTAGTTTGCTTTGGTCTGATCTAAGAACTCCAATTTTCTCATACTTGAAAATCCGCTCTCAGAGCTCAGAATGACTTTGAGACAATACTAGAATCCCCTGGGGAAGCTCCCTAAAAGTGCTGAGCTGGCTTCCCTGTTCTCCCTTTACTATTGCAACAACTACTGATTAGAAAAGGACTTATATGCCAGGTTGCAGTCACTGTCTGTAGAGTTTTACTCACACTTCACAGAAAAAGAATATTCAGGCTACTTGCAGCACTTACACATTCAAAATTTCAGTGCAACTTTTTCATCCTCAGGCACTGCCAGGCAGACTTAGTGGGGCAATGGAGGGGGCTAAGAGAATGGTGCCTTCCCTAATATAGCAGCCTGCAATGGTAGCAAGCATGCTACCATCTACAATGCACCTGCTCAGACCTGCAGTATCACACAGGTACTTTCCTCTTCTGTTTTAATTATTTCTGATAGCTCTTAAATGCTGCTTAGCCTCTGCATTTCTACCACTGCAGTCACTCATGCTTTAGCTGCCATTGTCAAAATGTTTCCCAAGAAGGCATAAACACATGCCAGTAAGGACAGAAAGCCAAGGAGCACTGGAGAAAGTCAATGCCTGGCACACTACCTTCTGCAATGGCTAAATGCACCCAGAGCTGGCCCCAAGCCATTTGCTTCCTCTTGAAGCATAAAAACAAGCAAACACTGCAAAACCTCAGGCTCTCCCTTTAATCCTTTTCTCTTTTGGGGTAACCATTGCTGGGCTCTTCTCAGTAAAAGGACAGTAACTCCCACAGTGCTTACACGTACCTATGAAGGCTTGTTTTACCTCCTCTCTTGTTTAGTTCTTCTCCCATTTCTTATACTATTTATGAGATCACCAGGGTTCACACTGTATTTGTGTCTTGTCTGTACTGAGTCCTCGTCTAAAAAAAAGGTGCCATATTATGTAGTCACTTTTCAGATAGGGTTGTACTTCTATTATTAATATAAACTGGAATTTTAGTTGGTGTACAGTGAAAAGATCATGCTTTGAAATTAACTATGGTGCTAAGTAAACCAATAGCTTCATAGATTTCCTAAGAATGAAGCCTAGAGGCTTAATCAAAAGGGCCAGCACCAGAGAAATTACTTTTTATGTTTTGATTAAATCTATTTGAACCCAGGCAAAGAAAATGCAATATATATATTGAGGGAAGAATCCAATAGAATGACATTGATTTTGCATCATATATTAAAATAAAAAAAATAGAAAATGTGGAAAAAATTATTTTCAGCTGAAATTGGCTGAAGAGGAATAATCCTGAGATCTCCAGGGAATTCATCCTTCCCCCCCCCCCCAAAAAAAAAAAAAGAAGAGAGAAGGAAAAAAATGCAAAGTAATTATAAAAGAAGCATTATTGTGTGAGAAGTTGTAAAAAGAAAACATTCTAGTATTGAGAACATGATATCTTATAAGAAAGTACATAATAGAATTAATGTATAGTTTTAGAGTAGTTACATTCTAGAATCCTGTTATTAAGTATTTCTCTCATCTACTGAGAAAGTACATAAACATGTAAAATAATTTTTTCTGAAAGCATCTCCTGGCTCTTTGGGTTTGCAGACAAACAGAGAAGTACTATAATCCTATGAGTATTGTAAAAGTCATAGAATCATAGAATCATAGAATGATTTGGGTTGGAAGGGACCTCAAAGATCATCTAGTTCCAAGCCCCCTGCCATGGGCAGGGACACCCTCCACTAGACCAGGTTGCCCAAAGCCCCGTCCAACCTGGCCTTGAACACTTCCAGGGATGGGACTGCCACAGCCTCTCTGGGCAACCTGTTCCAGTGCCTCACTGCCCTCACAGTAAAGAATTTCTTCCTAACATCTAATTTAAATCGACCTTCCTTCAGTTTAAACCCATTACCCCTTGTCCGGCCACTACACTCCCTGATAAACAGTCCCTCACCAGCTTTCCTGTAGGCCCCTTCAGGTACTGGAAGGCCACAATTAGATCTCCCCGGAGCCTTCTCTTCTCCAGGCTGAACAATCCCAACTCTCTCAGCCTGTCCTCATAGGAGAGGTGCTCCTGCCCTCTCATCAGCTTCATGGCCCTCCTCTGGACTCTCTCCAACAGCTCAGTGTCTTTCTTGTGCTGGGGCCCCCAGAGCTGGATGCAGTACTCCAGGGGGTGTCTCACAAGAGCGGAGTAGAGGGGGTCAAAGACAGCCTAATTGTTTATGAATATAGATGACAACAGAATTATCTCCAATGATTGTTCTTCTGACATTCCCTACAAAATGTTGGGAATACTATTAAATTGAAATAATATTAAATTGTGAAGTTATGCTTAGAATTTCAGAAATGCCAGAATCAAACTTTAATTTTAAACTTAGAGCTACTTCAGTAGCTCAACCATTATGCCAACATCTTTACATACAAAATGTGGGGTTAGGGTAGAGGGACACCTCCACAACCCTTCATTTGTAATCACCATAATGTCTTTGCTGTTCACATCAACAGCAACATGCAATGTCGGCATTCTGCAACCAAGGGTAACACACAGCAAAAAGTACCATGTACCAAAAGAGACAAAGGGTAACAAGCTACAGTAGGTAAAAATTTGCTATGTGTAACAAATTTTGATATTTTATTTTCTTCTTTTACTATCCTTGTAGTTAGACCTGATAACAAAATTGTCTGTCAACATCCTCACCATCAAAAAGCATTAGACCTGCTGCTGCTGAGACAATTCATTTCTTCTTGTCTGCTTTTAGGCTTTGCTTTAGGACATATTCTCTCCCTCCTCCTACAGGCCTCTTCATTCCGATTTCCAGAAACTGGTATCTTCATGCTGCTTTTTCTCTCCTTCCCATGATTTGCTCTCAAATACCCAGTGAGTAACAGTGAGCAGGGGGAATCAGTCAAGTGCCTCATGGCTCTGCTGGTCCATGTTGTTGCTTTATGAGGATGAAAGGCTTAAGTGCACAAGACTGTGAGCTGTGCGTGGGCTGAGTGCTGCACGGTTTCAGCCGTCAGGATGCTGACAGTGAATCCCTCCTGTGGCAACTAAATCTTCCTGTGAGCTGCACGGGCACCCTCCAATATGTAAGCCAGGACCCTAGCTTCTGCTTTTGGTAGATATTGCATACTCGCTTTTGCAACATTTATGTTCCTGTGTGGATCTAACTGAAAATGTCTTTCCTTCCACCACAACTCCCTTTGCATTGCCTGGACAACAGCGACCCACAATTTCAGCCAAATTCCTTCCCTTCTGTCCACAGTGAGATTATGAATGTACACATCTGTAAAAGTAGAGGGCTTTTGGACTGCATGCTAAAATTGCTTCCTGTCTCTCTGCAGCCACTGAAGACAACTTGCAGGTTCTACTCTATGAATGGGCATAGAGATGATACCAGTGCCTGACCCTTGATATCATGAAGCTCAGAGAGGAACTTTGCCATGAAATTTCTGCTCTTAAGTAGTGCCTTATAAACTTATGTAATAATTATCGAGTTACAGGTGAGGTTAAATATTTTTACCAAGGTGCAGAATATGACGATCCAAATTTCTTCATCTTCTTTTGACTCAGTGTGTGATCCTGGAAAAATCTTTGCACTTCCTCATTGTTCTGTTCTCCTATCATCAAAAACTGTGTTTGTTCTCCTTTGGATGATAACATTGTATTTGAATAGACACTGAAGTTGGCAGTGAGCAACTTGCACAATCTAGATCTTACTGTTCCCCCTACATCTTGCCAAAAATAAAAGATAAAACATGCTACAGTTACTTGAAATAACTTCTAATTTGTGATACATCCACTTAATCACGGTCATTTTAAAATGCATTCATCTAAAACTTTACATGAAATTCTGTAGAAGGGATGTCTAAATTTAGAAATTGTACCCTTGTTTTTCTTAAAAGTGATGGAAAGTAAGACCACATTCTTATCACATATATTGCATTTAATATCTTGTGAAATATGGTCCTAGTACCGAAGTGCAATAGGATTTCTGTGATTCACAAAGATTAAGAAAATACCTCAGCCATCCTGACAGTGCCAATTACTTGATGCTTAAAAACACCAATGTGCAACAAATAAAAGGCCTGAAACAAGAACTGGTGATCAGAGAGAATGTTGGGATAGCTAACACAACTGGAGTGCTGCAATGGGCAGATGCAGGGTCTGTAGGAAGGACAGGCTGGCAAGATGAGGAGGATACATCATCTTTCATGTGAGAGACCAGTGAGGATGCATCACAGATCTCTGCCTTGGGATGGGTGATGAGGTGGTTGGGAGCTGATGAGTAAGGATTAGTGGGCAGACCCTAATGTCAGGAAAAGTTTTTATCAAGGGTTAGGAAAGTTGACTCTGATGAGGGACGTGGAGAGAACAAGAAAGCTTTCTACAGGTACATCAGCAAGAAAAGGAAGACTAGGGAAAATGTGGGCCCACTGCTGAACGAGTCAGGGATCTAGAGGTATGAGACATGGGAAAAGTCAAGGTAGTCAATGCTACCTTCACCTCAGTCCTTAGAGGTAAAGCAATCCCAGGTCACTAAGGCCAGTGGGAAAGACCAGGGTAAGGAATACTTATCCTTGGTGGAGGAGGATCAGGTTAGAGAATATTTAAGCAAACTGGATATTCATCCATCCACAGGATGCGACGGGTTGCACCCACAAGTGTTGAGGGAGCTGGCCCATGTCATTGTGAGGCCACTCTCAAGTATCTCTGAAAGGTCAATGCAACTGGGAGAGGTTCCTGAAGAATGGGAAAAAGCAAATGTCATCCCTATCTTCAAGTAGGACCCAAAGGAGGATCCAGAAAACTACAGACTGATAATCCTCACTTCAGTCCCAGAGAAGGTGACTGGGAGTAAATAATCCAAGACACCATTTCCAGACATTGTGAGAAAAAGAAGGTGACTGGGAGTAGTCAGCATGGATTTATGAAGGGTAAATCATGTGTGACCAACCTGATAACCTTCCATAATGAAATTACTGGCTTGGTGGATGAGTGGAAAAGTAATGGTTGTTGTTTATCTCAATTTCAGCAAAGGTTTTGATACTGTCATCTGTAACATCTTCAGACAAAGTGATGAAGTATAGACTACAAAAATATAGGTGGATTGAAAACTGGCTGAACTGCCAGGCCCGAAATGTTGTGGTCACTGGCACAAAATCCAGCTGGTGTGGGGTGGTCACTACTGGTATGCTACAGGGATCAAGACTGAGTCCAGTACGGTTTAACAATTTCATTAATGGCCTGAAGATGGTGGGACAAGAATGCAACCTTAGCAAGATTGCAGATGATACAAAACTGAGATAAGTGCTGCTATTCAGAGGGACCTGGACAGGCTAGAGAAATGGGCCAACAGGAACATAAAGACATTCAAGAAAAGATAATGCCAAGTCCTGCATTTGGGGAGAAATAACTTTCCACATGAGCACAGACTGAGGTCCGACCAGCTGGAAAGCGGCTTTGACAAAAAAGGCCTGGAGGTCCTGGAGGATGAGTAGACCATGAGCCAGCAATGCGCCCTTGCAGCAAAGGCAAACACTAGGAAAAGTGTTGCCAGCAAGTGGGGGGGATGTCATCCTTCCTCTCTGCTCAGCCCTGGTGAGAGATGTCTGGAGTATTGTGTGCAGTACTGGGTTCTCCAGTGCAAGAGAGACATGGACATACTGAAATGAGTCCAGCAAAGGGCCACAAAGATGATTAAGAGACAGAAGCATCTCTCATACAAGGAAAGCCTGAGAGAGCTGGAAGTCTTTAACCTGGAGAAGGTTCAGGGAGATCTTATCACTCCATATAAATACTTGATGGGCGGAGTAAAGAAGGTGAACCCAGACTCCTCTCAGTGGTCCCCAGTGATGGGAGAAGCAGCAATGGGCACAAATCAAAACACACAAAATTCCATTTAAACATAAGAAGAAACTTTACTGTGAGGGTGGTTGAACACTGGAACAGGTTGCTCAGAGAAGCTGTGAAGTCTCCATTCCTGGAAATACTCTGACTTGAGTGGACATGACCCAGCAGCAGCAGCCCAAGTCCCCCAGTCAGCCTCCTGGGACAGGCTGTTTGTGCAGTCACAGCCCACCTTGCTTGACCACTGTTGCTGGGACAGACATGCCTGCCTCCATTTCACAGCCCTGCAGCCACCACTAATGGGCACAGCCAGCATCTTCACTGACTCCCCACCTCCACAAACAAACCCAAGCCTGGCTTGCTGGGGTGCTGCTCAGATCCAGCAAGGAGCAGCAAGGGCTCCCATAAAGACTGATGTGCCCAAAGCCGCCCCCATGTCAGGCAGGGTATTGTAACCCAAGTATTTGCAAGGCAGCCTACAAGCCCGTGGTTCGGACACAAAATAGTTGTGTTAGCTCTGAGTACTGTGTAGGATCAGTCTCAGGAAGAGGTATCATAGGACAGTGAAAATGAACTAAGTAACCCCACAGACCTTCAGTCAAGTAAATGGGACTCTGCCTGCACGGAAGGGGCAACGCACTTTTGAGTCTTTTTACGTGCTTGGATGCTACCAAAAAGAAAAAATAAATCCCAAAATAGCAACAGATCTTAAGCTTTAGTATGTAACAGGTTTTGAGTTTGACAGATTTGATTGTACAAATTAGGAAAGAAATGAAAATACACATAAGAGGCTTGAATAAATGTTTTCTCTAGGCTCATTGCAATGGGGGAAAAAAGTGTCATGCAAAACTGTACATATTTATACCAAAAGCAGGCCACAATGCCCTTGATTGTATACCTCAACTCCCACAGCAAATTTGGGGTTTTTTTCATAAGATTGTATGTGTTTGGCTAACTGACTCAATATACAAAGCGTTTTATCACAAAGGCCGTTGTTTACAAATGCGAAGCCTACCAAAAGACTCTAGACCGGTCTACTCTAGCCCAGCCTAGTGATGAAGTATCCCCACTTGACTTCAACAAAGAAGTCCAATCCATGTAAACAAGTGGACGATTTGGTTTATAATTTTATGCTGAGCTTAAATTAAGATCTACTAGGCATATGGTCTTGAGGGTGAATAGTTGTATTAGAGAAGCTCCCTATTAGATTTTTAAAATTCATGTGCAAAATTACCCACGTATAGAGTAGGTAGCACACAGTCTTCACAGCAGTTATGAAGTCCACCCACAGTGTGGTGAAGTCAAGGACTTGCACTAACTCCACAGGACATCAGAGTGCAGGAAGTGTCAATTAATTACTCTATCCTTTGTCACTGTCTGGAGTGGATTGATTTAATCAGACCAGATCAATGGGTCTGTGGATAATTCCATCTAATCCACAGATTTTTCTGCCATAGACTTTGAGAGTAAAGGAAAAATTTTAAAGCCTCATGTGTGGCCAGACAGCTGAACACCTTCTCTGGTGTCTGTGCATAAGCCAGTGTTTAGACTCCAGAACCTCTGGCATTGCCACAGCTACAAAGGTCATCATCAATTTGGCACCATTAGAAAGTTGGAGCAAAATGATTTTTGTAGAAATTGTTTAAATGACTATCCTAACCCTGGTTAAACAACTACAAACCCTGAATTCAGTAATCAAAGGAATTTCTTCCAGGATTAGGGCTGGAAATTGTAGTCATTTTCCTAAAGTGGATTCTCAGTGGCTGGTATAATCTCAGATTTCGCATGGCAACTGAACAAATCTGTATTTATTTATTTAAGATACAATGTGGCTTAACATATGCCTACTCAGTGTTTTTTACGTTTGTTACTTAGATACTGAAGAATTATTAATTTTGTTAATACTGGATTATTTTTACTCATTATATAGGTAAAGCTTCTCTAGGAATATATCTCAATGTAATTTTAAAAATCATTACTGACACTTCTGTGTATGATACTGGTTCATTACAAACTCAGTATAATCAAACTGTAAGAGAGTTTGAATATTGATTAAGATGTCAAGCTTCTAAATTAACTATGGATATGCCTACTACAGCACTTTAGTTTGTATCAACAGTGCATTGTCAAGGCAATTCTCTTATTAACCCCACTTACTATGCTTTGATTCTCTTCATTATTCAACCTTGGAGCATGCAAACTGCACATGCTTTTTCAAGGCACTTTTCCAATGCAACCAAACTGGAAGATGCATTCCATGAGTGCACACAACACGTTTCAGTTACTAATGCAGATGCAAGAGCCTCAATGCAGTGAGTGACCTGCACTCCCTTAAGTACTCCAGCGTATAGCAGGCACAGAGGTAGCAGCAGAAAGCTCTCAGTTTGTACAGCTTATGCCACATCCTGGAGTGCTTTTCATGCACACGAAAGGCCAGGTGTCACCAGTTTCACATTTGCTTTTTATGGTCAGCCTTTACGGTCAGTTCTTGCCATCTTGTTCCTTCCTCATCCCTGCAAATGATGGTATTGTCCATGTCTTCTGTGTCTCAGAATTGTCAATAGGGTGCCACGTGGGCATCTACAGGGAATCCAGGAAAATGCACTTCTTGTAAAACTGTGTGGACACAGAGCTCACAGTACCAGGAGGATACCAAACTGATGGTCTGCCAGTGATCATCTTATCAACCACTGATGAGAGGACCAGCAGCTAGGGTAAAATATAATTTAAGAAGATGAAGTAACTTCTGTGTAGAAAAGACATAAACTTTTCTTTACCAGAACCCAGGACTTCCAGAGCAGCATGGTAGTACTGCCCACGTAATACAGAGCCGAGGTAACCACAAGGTGAGTGCACTACTGAGCCTTCTGCCCAGCAAAGCAGTGTTGCCACCTGTTCCAACCCCCAAGGTGAAACATCAAGGCTGCACTGGTAGCTGAGTTAGTAGGAAAAAAGGAGTCTCAGTTCCTCAACTGTCTGGTACAGATTGATAGGGAAATCCCGGTGTTCCTGGATGAACAGCAAGGACATGTGACCAGCAGGTTGAGGGAGGTGATTCTGCCCCTCTACTCTGCTTTCGTGAGACCCCACCTGGAGTACTGTGTCCAGCTCTGGGGGCCCCAGCACAAGAAAGACATAGAGCTGTTGGAGACAGTCCAGAGGAGGGCCATGAAGATGATCAGAGGGCTGGAGCACCTCTCCTGTGAAGACAGGCTAAGACAGTTAGGGTTGTTCAGCTTGGAGAAGAGAAGGCTCCTGGAAGATCTTATTGTGGCCTTTCAATACTTAAAGGGTGCTTCTATGAAAGATGGGGACAAACTTTTTAGTAGGGCCTGTAGTGATAGGACAAGGTGTAACAGTTTTAAACAAAAGGAGGGTAGATTCAGACTAGATATAAGGAAGAAATTTTTTACGATGAAGGTGGTAAAACACTGAAAGAGGTTGCCCAGAGAGGTGGTATATGCCCCATCCCTGGAAACATTCAGGGCCAGGCTGGATGGAGCTCTGAGCAACCTGATCTAGTTGAAGATGTCCCTGCTTATTGCAGGGGAGTTTGGACTAGACGACCTTTAAAGGTCCCTTCCAACCCAAACTATTCTATAATTCTGTGATTCTATGACATTCCAGGATGCTAACTGAAGAAGAAAAGTCAGCATAAAAAAGCACATGTTCGTGCAAACAAGAAGGGACCCTATGGCCCAAGCCAACCTCACCTAATACTATAGAAACACAACATATTAATAGGCATTCATAGAATGTGTTCACACATAGCTGGATTACAGTTACACAGATCACCAAGAGGGGATACCCACATCATGAGGGAGATAGGTAGAAAATACTCAAAAGACAGTGAATGACTTGTTACGTCTGTAAGATAGCATAAACTAAGTGTAAGATTGTTACATGTACTAGCATTTACCAATCAGGTAAGTAATAACTAATGTACTTAAGCAGAATGATGTGAGTGTGGTGTGGTGATCTGTGGATTTACTACAGTATCCAAAAGAACCATGAGAAGCAGCCAGCATAGCCTCTAGATCTGCACTAAGTTGCCTATCCCTTAACATCAATGTCTATACATATCTCCTTTGCTTTTCTCCCCTCATCATGAACACTCACAAGAATGAAAAAGACAGAAACCAATGGGACTGGACTTCAGAGAAAGCAAAAGGGCTTGTTTCTTCATATAACTGTTGCCAGACAGTTAGCTCTTCTTGACAAAAGATATTGCGAATGCAAAGCTTATACATGAGTTTAAGGGGAGACTGGACAAATTCTTGGAAAAGATTATCTGAAGGTTATAAAAAAAGACAAATCATGCAGGGTTCAGAACAGCCCTGAGCAAAAAACCGTCATAGGGTGGCGAAGTTAACAAGTGAAATGCATGTATATACTTGTTCTTGCACTTCTCTAGGCATTAACTTATACTAATTGGGCCAATAAGAATACTGGATTAGATGTACCCATGGTCTAAATCAGTTTGATTGCTCTTACACACTTTAGTATTTTGTATTGTCTTTATACTGTTTCATAAAACATATACATATTGTGTTCTGTACAACATGGCTGATAGGAATGCCTGATGGTACATTTCAGATATACTACAAATGACAGACTGTATATGAAAACCATTTGGAAATGCAAACAACTTATGAAGTGGACTTAACAAAAAATGGGCTATGTTGTATGACAGTACTAGACTGGCTAATTTTGACCTTATAAGAAGTATCCAAACTCTGTAAGATTCTGTATTTTGGAAAAGTCCTGAGGGATGGCAATGTAATTCTTCTGATGATCAAAAACTGAAAGCATTACAAATCTAGTATCAGAAAAAAAGTAGTTCACAGGAATAGCCTTTCTTCCATTATCAGTCTCAGTATAAGAAATTGCAGTATAAACTCCTGCATATGAAACCTATTCTTTTCCAGAGGTGTTAAAGTTTTGATTCTGACAATAAAAAGCAATGCTTTTCAAAGTACATGAGCAACTTCTGTTCAACTCAGTTTTAGTTCCCTAGTGAAAAACTTTGATTATATTCTGATTATTCCTTATCCACTTAAGAAGGCATAAAATTATTTTGAGATATACATAATATTCTTGTCCTGGTTTTGGCTGGAATAGAGCTAATTTTCTTACTAGCCATTGGTATAGTGCTGTGTTTCGGATTTAGGATGAGAATAACGTTGGTAACACACTAATATTTTAGTTGTTGCCAAACGGTCAAGGACTTTTCAGCTTCTTGTGCTGGCCTGCCAATGAGAAAGCTGGGGGGCACCCAAGAAGCTGGGAGGGGACACAGCCAGGGCAGCTGACCCAAACTGGCCAAAGGGATATTCCATACCATATGACGTCACGCTTAGTATATGACTGAGGAGTTGGCTGGGAGGCAGCGTGGCTCAGGAACTAGCTGAGCATCAGCTCCAGATGGTGAGCAATTGCGCTGCGCATCACTTGTATATTCTTCTATCGTTATTATTATTTTCTGACCTATTAAACTGTCTTTATCTCAACCCACGGGTTTTCTCACCTATTTTTTCAATTCTCTCCCGCATCCCACTGGGGATCAGGGAGTAAGCAAACAGCTGCCAGCTGGGGTTATACCATGACAATGCTACATTTAAATATAAAATACCAGGCATTTAACAATACAGCCACTTTTAATCAGTAGCGCTTGAATATTTCAGTTTGGCAGGTTGTTTAATACTGTCATTAGCTACATAAGTTCAATTAAGTGATTGAATGTTTTTATTAATTATTTTGCAATTAATAACTTGAGAAGCTAAAAAAAGATTATCTCTTCAAAAACTGAGATGTGTCCTTTGATAAAGATAAAATTGATAAAATTTTGAGATAAAAATTTGTAGAAATGTATTTTAAATTAGTTGAAACAGAACTTCAGTTTCCATTAGGTCCTAAATTATCTAAGTGGGTACCTCTGCAAATTAATTTCATAGATGGAAGCATCAAAACATTAAAGGGATTAAGTAATTTCCCTGTAATGACAGTAGCTACTACCTTCTTTCTGACACAGCAAGTGATCATGAATTTATAGATTGAAATGCTGGTACAGACTAAACTATTCTGTAAATATACTGGCTCAAGGAAAGAAGTATAGTAATATTTATATATGTGTATTTTAAATTTCTGCCAAGGCCTGAATTAGGTTTGATTTGTTCTTTCCACATAGACAGACACATAAAGTTCCATGATTTGAGAATGCAAATCAACAGCCCAGTCCTTTTATCCTTCAACTTTATGACATTTACCACAGCTCACCCTGTTCATCTTGCCAAGCAAATAAGCACGCAAGTTACAACTGACATAACAGAAAAGACAGTACAGTATCAAGAGGTAAAAAACTTAAGATCAACACTTTCTTTAGAACATGGATGAGATGAATATTGCTAAAGCTTTATCATGGAACTGAGTCACATCGTTCTGGCAACAATATTCTGGTAAAACTACTGAGTGTCCAACACCTCTTTTTGTCGTTTACATTGTTCACATGAAATTCAAAATTCAATGAAAACACAAATTTCAATGTACTACCAGCTAAATAAAACTACCTGTATTTGCTGAACAGATAGAAAGATGCTTATCAAAATGTCTTTTAGCTTGACTGCTTAAATGCATTGGTACGTAAGGTTATGAAATTAAGATTGCTTATGGTTGTGTCTCACTTTAGTGTTTCTGACTGATACAGCCACTGTTGCAAGTGAGCGAGTGCAAGCTCTTTAAAACACCCAGACATCCACTGAGGTTGAAGATCCCAGCAGAGCAGTTACTAGTTTAGCATGTCAGGAAGATTAGGTTCCACAGTAGAAAGTATTAAGACATAGCTTCAGCTGTAGAAGTACACAGTTTTATTAATTCAAGAATGTTCTGTTACAGACTTAAAGGTCTGTCAGTTAAGGTTTTGTTTTTATATACCTACAGATTCTTACTTCTTATGCCTATGATGGTTACACGGGGCCCTGAAAAACACAGTAAACCTATTAATGTTTTGAAAATGCTTCTGTGGAACATTAAAACAATTTTGATCAGCTGCTGTAGAGACAGGTGTAGTGGAGTGGTTGTAGGGTATGTGAGACAAATGTCAGGTGCTTATAGCAACAGGTGTGAGAAAGATGTCAAGATTATTAAACCATGTATGAGTAACGCAACACGTGAGGATACAGATCAGTACACAGGAAACAGCCATGAGGGAATTAGAGGGCTCACACAGATTACAGGCAAGCATTACTGGCTACATAGACAGCAGCAACTGGGTATAGAGCCGGAGATACTTTGCAGGTTAGTAAACAGATGCAGATGCACTGGGACTACAGAGATATACTGTAGCGCCCATTAGATGTGTGGGCGTTGTACACAGCCAGAAAACCACCTACACCTCCACGCCACCTGTCCCCCAAGTACACACCTAGAACGGAGAGACACAAACTGTCAGGAGGAGAGCAGCCGGTTTTCACAGCTGGGTGCCAGCACCACACCCACGGCCTTCACCCCACCGCCCGCACAAGGGGTCGAGGCCGGTCGGTGCGGCAAGGCCGAGTGGACCCAGGCGGCCACCTGGCGCCTCAGGGCCTTGGTTCGGCCGCAGCGTGGCCTTACGCCTCCCCGCCGGAGAAGGCCATGTTGGGTAGCACCACCGCGGAGCCACAGGGCTACGGACCCGACCGTCACCGTCCCTCCCGCCTTAAAATGGCGGCAGCCGGGCAGCTCCCCCACCGCCAGCGGCTCCCCGCTGCCATTTTCCGAGGGAAGGAGGCGTGGGACGCCTGTGACAGGCGGCGGTGGGAGGGGGAGAACAGCCGCCGCCGGGCCTAGCTTCCTGCCCGTCCCGCCTAGCGGCGTCTCCCTCGCCCGCCGGCGGGCGCTGTACGACCCCCGCGGCAAGCAGCGCGCTGCAGCCAGGCCCCCGCCTCACCTCCCCACCCGCCGGAAGTGGCGTCAGGCGGCCGCGGGCCCGGCCCAGGCAGCACCCGCGCGGCCACGCCCCTCGCCGCGGGCCCCGCGCCGCCACCCGCCTCCGCCGCCGGCAGCCCCGCCGTCTCACCGCCGTCCCTGCGTGCGCCCGCCCGCGCCGGTGGCCCTGGCACGGCGGAGGAGCCGAGCCGGTGCCCAGGCTGGCTGAAGGAGTCATCCCCGCCCGCCCCGGCGCTGTCCGTTAGGGCAGGCCCCGCCTCTTCCGGGCCTCTCCGGCTGGGCCGCCGCCTCCTCCTCCCTCGCTCGCTCTCCCTTTTGTGAGTTATAGCAACCGTTGCCTTGTGAATCAAGCGCCATAGTCACCGTAGTCCTGGCGACTGTTACCCATCAACAACAACCGCTCCTCTCCTGCTCCTCCTCCTCCTTCTGCTGCTGTTCCTCACCCCCTTCCTCATCGTCACCCACAACAACAACAACAACAACAGCCACCTCCAGCAGCAACGACAGCGGGAACAACACCGCAGCCCGCCTCAGCCCAGGTGAATATGATTGTCGGGCGCACGCCGGCCCTCCCTCCGCTCTCCCTCCCCCAGCCGCTGTCTCCCTCCTCTTCGCAGCATCCGGGCCGGGGCTGCTCCCTTGGGCTGCGCGGTTGGTTGCGGTGCAGCGAGGGGAACGTGGGTCACCCTCCCGGCTCCTCTGCTTTCTCCCGCCGCCTCCCCCTCTCCGACCCTCTTCCCGGTCCTTCCCCCCCCCCCCCCCGCTTCCTCCCCCGGGCCGCGCTGCCTCGGGTGCACTTTGCGGTTGGGTGCGGAGCGCGTTCTTGAGCGGGGCGGTTGGGATGAGGGTGTCTGTTGAGTGGGGAGGGGAGCTGGCCGCGCTGCGAAGTGAGGAGGAAGAGAGGCTTGGCGATGACGGGGACGGAGGCACGCTTCTGGGACTTGCAGGACAATTGTTTGGATGCGGTGGGTATGCATCTTACTTGGTCTCCCCTTTGGACGGATGGGGGAATGCAGAAATCGGGGAACGAGGCTCTGGCCCCAGTCTAAGATTACTTACTTTAAACCCGAAAGAAACCGTAGGGGTGGGAGGAAAGACGCAGCCGGAGACGGATCCTGTAGCACACCCAGAGCAGGGGGTGTTTTTCCTTTTCACTTATAGGGGCCTTGTTTTGATTTGATGCGACTGCTAAATGTGGCAGATTTATGTGAACTTGCTATATTTTTTAATGATACTCTCGTGCTGTTGATCATGTCAATCACTTTTCTATGCTTTATGTAGCCATGAAATTTTTTCTTTTATTCATAATTAATGTTGCTGCTTATCTTAGTGCAAGCTGTGTTTTCTTTGTATTGTGAAGCGGTTTTTTATTTATTTAATACCCTCACCCATACACAGAGTAGCAGGGCTTTTTTCTTTCTTGCACTCCTTCTGCAGGGGATTATTTTTTAAATGATGCTTTCATACTGCCAGTAGTATGTAGATCTAGTTTATGCACAGTGAGTTATGTTCATGTAGAGAGAATCCATTTCAGTTTCCTTAAACTCTTCACAATCAAGGAAATTCGGGATATTGACTGCAAGTTTGTGTGCTGAGCAGCAAAGGAGGAGAAAAGAAGAAATAGTATATGAAAAATAGTCTTTGTGATTTTGTAATTGCTACTATATTTCAAGAGCAAGTTTGGGAAAGAGTGAAGAGGCAGTTTTTTACCTCCCAAGGAGCTGTAGTAGAAACCGTGTTACCAATGAGGATGTGGAGGGTGTCCCTGCCCGTAGCAGGGGGGTTGGAACTGGATGATCTTTAAGGTCCCTTCCAACCCAAACCATTCTGTGATTCTATGTTTTGCTTTTTTTTCTTCATAATTTTTGTCATTGTTTATTAAAATTTAAAGATTTGTGTTGTCAGTGATGTCAAGTCATACTTTATGTACTTTTTTAATTCTTTCAGATACAGTCGATTTTTGGCATCTTATGGCAATGAAATTCTCTTTTAACATCTCCATATCTAGTTGCACTCTGCCCTATGACTTGTCAAGTCGTGGTGTTGTGACAAGCTTTTTTCTTTTTGAAGTGGTGACTTATTTCCTTATTGCTTTATATAGTAAAATAGGTAGGAAAAAGGATGCTCTTGTTTTTAATCTAAAACCTACATTTTAATTGTATATATATACTTTTTCTATTTTTATATCTGTAGAATCCTGTGTAAAATGCGGGGTTTCTCATTACAATTTCAACAACAATATTTTTGTTTGTGTCACAGTGGAACTACCAAGGAATGTGACAGGGGCAATTTTTCCAAGCGGTTATCAACTACAAAATGTGCTAAGTAGTTAGTGCATTGTTCATATTAATATTTCTTGAGCTAAGGCAGATTGGATATATTTCATGGGCCAACAAGAACTTGGAAAATACGCTATTTTGAGTAGTGACCAAAGGTCTCTACATTGTCATCTTTTTATGATTTTACACAAGATTAAACCACTCAGTGCTAAGTTTCTAGGCCCTGCTGTCAAATAAGTTCTAAAGACATTAAGAATTTTCAGTGCGAGTTATAGTACTGTATCAGTTATGTGGCACATCTAAATCTTAATGTATTTGTTATTAGTTTTATCGGGTAGTTTATGTGATTTTTTGGTTGTGAAATCATTCCTGACACCTGCTATTGTTGAAAAGAGACGTCAGTTCTGTACAATACCTTTCTTGAGTAGCTCTCCTACAGTGGGACAGAGTGCTACTTCGGATGGAGTCCTTCTGGGGTGTTGAAATCTGCTTTGCAGAGCATATATCCAGACTCCTGGTAGCAAAGGAAAGTGCATGGATAGGCTATGAGACAAACTTTCTGTTTTAACTCTGTGAGGAGACATGCAGATGTTTATTAAAAAACAGATTAGAAGTACATTATTTTGTCTAAAAACAAAGACCTTTTTAGTACTATTTAGCCACATTTTCTTTAGGCAGTGACTGCAATTTGGAAAATAATAATGCAGCCGTAATCACCTCTTTGATATTATGGACTTTACTGAGAAAAGCATTGACTCTGTTCTCTCTGAAATACTGTAATGGTCATATATGAGATTTGCGTTATGCATTCTGATTCCCTAATGCCCGCAGCTATCAAAATAGTTGGTGTTTGTGATGTTAACCAGTGTTTGAAAATAAAGTGTCTTGTGATTTTTTTTTTTCTTATTAATTTGTTTTCATGACTTAGACTGTGATACTATCTGTGTTTCAGCATATCTTAATGAGCCTAACTGGGTCATACGCTCTGTTGTGTTTTTAGTGAGCTAACCTACCTTGTGCTACTCTGGAGAAACCCTTTCAGTAACGTGGTGTTGGTAAATGAATGAAATGGGAATCAATAGTACAATGCTGTTAGAATTTAACATCAAGGTACTTTATTTGATAATTAGGTTCAGCTTTGTTAACACTCTTCCATTTCTTGTTTCCGCCTGATATGGTAGTTTGTTAATCACAAAACTGCAGAAATATTTGTTGTTGTTTCTTTAAATTTACTAAACTTTACATTGAGGAGTAAGGCTGTTATCATTTTCCTCTCTTCTTACTTGAAATGTAAGCAGGTATCTAAAATGCAATAATCTTTTATCATTGCAGTTCCTTTTGGTGTTCTAGCTAGTGTTTCTGTTTTTCATGCTTTACTTTGTCCTCTTACGAAAGGCTTCCTTTCCTCTTAAAATATTCCATATTAGTTGTATTTTTACCTGCAGTCTCCAAAAGCTTACCAGCCTCAGGTACTGTCATGTGGAATGCTTAAAAAATTAATAGGCTCTTAAAAACATGACTTTTAAAATCCTTTTTAAAAATTGTTTTCAGTTGAAATGACATGTTGTGAATGCATCACAAATACAGACAGAATAAAAATTAAGGTTTCAGTGGTACTGTAGTGTCCTTGTAGCTGGAGTTCCATTTCAAAATCAAACTCTTTGTCAAATGAATGTATTAGAATACCAAAAGCAGTATGTTTTTAAATTATGAATGAAACTACTTATTTTTTTACTAAGAATGAGGGCTGAAAAATTAATGAGACTTTTAAAATTAATAGGCTAAAGTTAAAGATGATGTTTTGCTGTTAGCTACAAGTTTATTATTTACGTATTTCTGGTAAAATTGGTTGTCAGTGGTAAGAATACTTCTCTTTTCTCACAGATGCTATGTATACCCATATTTTTGAAATTTAAGGAGCAGTATATATACTGATTTGACTAAATCTTTTTTGTTAGGGACAGATGGCTGATTTAAACAGGTGTCACTTTCATTTCTTGTGCATTGTGTTGAGACTTCCAGAGGTTTACAAAAGAGCTGCCTAAAGCAGGTGGTGATCTCTGCTTTTGTGATTAGCAAAATGTACTTTTGTAGGAAATTATTTTCCCAGTGACTAGGTGTGTTTTAATAGTTAACATGTCACACCAGAGTTTGAAGTGTTCTGTATAGTACAATCATGTTATTTTAAAATTCTTTTCTCATTGGACTTTTAAAGCAAGTGTGAGTTTGTGTGTGAAATTTAGTGGTTTATGACTGTGTGGATAGCTGTAGTCCTAATAATTTTCATTCTTCGAAGACCAGGAGCAGACATATTGCTTGTTGTAACATTTTGTTTCACTAAATTACTTACCTTTACTTTTTTTGTTAAAGACTATTTCACTTAAGAATATTTTTTAATGAAAATGACCCATTATTAAGAACAGGATTAGTTTCAAACTTCTGTCTTTTTTTCTGGTACCCTTCTATGTTAGCACACCTGCAGTTTTTTTTCTTTTTTAAATTTTATTCTTCAGTAGTTGTAACTTCCTCGGTTACAAAATATTTTAATAAGAAAATGAAATTGAAATTTAACAAATCTTAGGCATTTTTTGTTTCTAAGGATTCCTTTTTTCTTTTAACACCTTTTTTATAACAATGACTGATGTTTATTCTTAGTTTTTTTCTTTCTAGTAGATGCACCAGAGGGTGCTATGGTATTTGAAATACAAAAAGGAAAGAAAATCCTAAAAATTCTTTAATTGAAATACACTGGTAATGTATATGGGAGTTGAATAAATCTTACTGAATTTTTCCTACTTCTTTCTGTGCATTGCAATATAGCAAATGTACTATTTGGCAATATTATGCTAAAAATCATGGAAGAAATTGGCTGTTCCATATCTAAGTGTGTCTGTCTGTAGATATATTTATACACACTCTTAAAGTACAATCTCTGTTCATTGAAAGAGAAGAAATATTTATATGTAAATTATGTCTGTATAGCATATAGCTGAAACAATTTATGCTTACCGAAGTAAATTATTGCTCATCTGAAAAGCTGTATGAACTTACCTGAAAGACCCATGCATTTTGGAGTGACGTTTATTTTATGTTATATTTTTCATTTATAAATCTATATTCACATATTATGTAACTTACTCATTTATAACTGTATTATTTTTTAAAAATGCATAGATTTTTTTTTCTTTCTCGATGAAACTCTTCCTGGATGAAGCTGAGGTTGAAGCTTACCTGTTTACTTCTGAATTGCAAAAGATACAGGAGCTTTAGTTGATCAGGATAGATATCTTTCTTCAGCAGTCATTAGTTGGAGAAGGATACACCTGCCCCTCTCTGCCCACTTCAAAACAAAAACTCAACACCAAATCCCCCAAAACAAACAAAAAACCCCCAGTATAAAAGTAGTATCCTCTACATATTTATGAGTACCATGCTTTGTTTCAAAAATTTCTCTATGGATATATGAACCCAACAGATTAGAATTTATTGTTGTAACTTCTGTAGTTTAATAATATCTATTGGTTTTCCATACACTGTAAGATTAAGAAGGCAATGCCTTTTTGTGTGTGGGGATGGATTATGGTGTCTAGTTTAGTGTCATTTCTCTTCGGAAGCATGTGAAAAAGTGCAGGCTGGAGCTGCGATAGAACACCTTAAATTGCTTGATTTTGCACACTATCTTTAGTTGTTTTTCCTGTTCCACCATTGTAAGTTGTTTGTCTTTAGCCCCCTAACTTCAGATTTAGTGGCCCAAAATCAAGAGGTGGTGGATGGACTATATTGTAAGTTGTATTTAATAAAGGAATTTACTGTTTTACAATATAAATTTTAATGAGGCTTGGAAGTTTAAATTCTAGCAATTCAGACTTCCTCTGTGAATTCCTAACTTATTTCTAACCCGTCTTACTTGTTTAAATTCTTGTATGACATCCATAACAATGCTATGGGAACACCAAAGATTGTATATTAATCACTAAATTTGGATGTACTTGTAACATTTGAGACTTTTATTCATTCATTAATGAGAGGAAAAAAATATCTGGGACTATTTTTAA
The DNA here is from genome assembly GCF_028858705.1 of Grus americana. Classification (NCBI taxonomy): domain Eukaryota; kingdom Metazoa; phylum Chordata; class Aves; order Gruiformes; family Gruidae; genus Grus; species Grus americana. Next base: position 31,130,449 of record NC_072891.1, on the reverse strand, counting down.
AGGTCATTTCATCCACCCATGGACCCCATACATTAAGTATATCTCAGCTTCTTAGACCTTCTCTGAGTAAACAGTTTCTTTAGTTCTTTAATTTTCTTGTTATTGAAGTCTTATTTCAAATAAGTTTATAAATTCTTTAAGGCAAGAACCACGTATTTAGATTTTGTTCAGGCTTTGGATGCTGCTACTACAACTAAGCCATGTTTACTGTTTATCTGTCAAGTAAATGGCTTCTCTCTTCTGTTTTATTACCTCATAATAATTAATGTAACTGTGTTTTCTCTTACATAACCACCTCAGGGATGTTTTCTAAACACTTAAACTCAGTGTAGTTACATCATGCAACATTGCAAAGTAGAAATAGAAACAAGCAAATCTATGCAAAGGTGCAGTATATCACTTTGCAGGTGCCATTGAGTCAGTTTATTCTACTTCAGTTAAGGTGTTCTGTTTTCTTGTCTAATTACTTCTTTTTCTGTGTTGTTAGCTATACTTCCTTTACAAAGAATCGGAAAAGTGTAATAGGATCCTGAGCCAGAGCTACTTACAACACAGTTATTAAGGTTATAGATAGATGGCTATTATGTTTCTGTGGAGCTAAAATTCAAAAATACGTTTTTAGCTCCAATGAGGTAGTTCATGTCTGCTGAATTTTCAGGTGATGCATTGTATATTGTTTCTGGAGTTCCTTTGGTCTGATTTTCTTTTCCCCCTGAAATGTATCTAAATCTGTGGGGGGAGAAGGGAGAGCAGCCTTGCTTATGTAGCTCCCTTAATCTGACAATGATATTGGATGTTTATAGGCTATGTGAAGGCTTTACTTGCTAGATGACCAGAATTGTGAAATTGAGCTAATATCTTTCAGTAGGACCTGTTGCACATTATCCACACAGCATTTACAAAAGTTGCTATTGGTCTGTGTAGCCTCATCTAAACGAAGTGAGATACTATCACCTGAGCTTTTTCTTCCTTCTCTCTTGGTAGTTTCTGCACTGTGAACAGCTGAGAGTACAATTTGACAGTGCAAGTCTTAGAGGAGTTGAACTACAAAAAGTAACTAGCATTTACTAAGGAGGACTAAGTCTACTCATTATAGGTAGGTGAAAGCAAAAATAACATAATTGTAGTTCTCTTGCCATTGGAAGGAGTGGTGAATGTCAGGATTTCTGTCTGTTAAATGTTTCATAAATTTGACGATTCACCTTCTATTTAACTACTGCAAAAAGTTTTCAGAATTCTCCATCTAGAGCCCTAACTGCTTTTTTTCCAATGTGTGCTGTATTCTTACCTCTTTACCATTCTGTACCTTGACTTAAACAGGAGAGACGATAGTTACAGATTTAGTGAAGGAAGAATGTTTCTTTCTCCACGTTCTTGTTGATGAGATGTATGTTGTAGTTATTTCATTAAGAAGGACATGTGGCTGTACACAAAGGATTGTTAGTATGTATTTCTAGTTAAGTTTTCACATACTATGTTATCAGGATTCAATGTTAATTTCTTTGGGTCTTGGAGAATTTGGAAAGATACAGTAAAGAAAAAACACTTGCCTTAAAACTACTTGCCTTAATTAAAAACCCATGCTTGCTTTTCAAAGTGTTTTTTAGAAAAAGACTTGTTTTATAATCACCATTTTAAAACTAAATTTACCCAAAATTGCTGATTAAAAAATTAAAATAATTGAACGATCAGATCAGACACTTTTTACAGTTAGTTAAGTTAGAAAAAGTTAGTGTTTAACTAAATATCTATAGCTCTACAGACTATTATACCCATTTATAAAATTAATATATGGTTTATGAAAACTGGTTAAATTACTTCTGCAGAAAGGTCTGGCTGTATTCAAAGATACATTAGCCTTAGCTAGTGAGGACCAATTGAACTACCTGCATGGTAGCTGACTTAACAAATTAACTGTTAGCCATGAGGTGAAATTGACATGCTAGTTTGAGCATGTGGTAGCTAAGTTCATGTCAACATAGGGGTTTCTGTTTAGTATTTAGTTCACTCCTATTTTATTTGGTCCACTCTGTGTTAAACCACTTCAACCGAGTTACAATTTGCAGAGTTAATAACTCTTTCATGTTAATTTTTTTGGTTTTGATTGGGTTTAGTAAATGGAAAAAACATAGAATCCAATGTGTTTTTAACTCCTCAGAGTTGATTGTGTGTAATAGTAATAGCAATTCCCTATAACTTCTAGGAGGATCATTCTTTGGACTTTCTGAAAGGCATGAAAGCTCTTCTTTGAGCTGTACTGTCCTTACAGTTATTTTAGGGAATAAAACATGCGTTTTAGATATGGAGATACGTAGCACAGAAATATGTCTCCATTCCCTAATTTTGTGGAAATCCTTTTGTGCTCAGATTCTGGGTTTTGAAGTGAGGCAAGTGTGAATGAGCTAAGATGAAAGCATAACTCTTCATGCTATTGTCTCTTTCCAGCTTTCCGGGTGCTTTCTGGCTGAAGGTTGTCCTGATTTGCTCTGGTTTTCTCCAGTTCTCTGAAACTTTTGTAGTGTAAGGACCATAGTCCTGGCAGGGTATTTCAAGGAACAGTAGTGGGCAGGTAAATTTTTAGAGGTTTTAATGTACGGGGTTTGTAGTTTTGTGGAGATGAGAGAGGCTTAGGGTTTTTCAAACCTCAGGCTGGTTCATAGAATTTGGGGTTTGTGACTGAAGTAAGCTTCACTAGCAAACTTAAGTCAAACCAAGGGAAGGTGTCTTTGCAATAGAGCGAGAATTAGAGTTTGTCCTACAAAGCAGTAGTATAATTTATCATTCAAGTAGTGATTTTGGTTTATGGAACAGAGCTTCTCCTAGTACTTGAAAAGTTGTGTTTTTATGCTGGTTCAGTTGTGGCTGTTTGGTGTGGGTTTTGTAATGCTATTGTTTCAAGTCATCCAGATGGTCAGTAGCCAAACAGTATATCCTTATGAACTTGGGCGGTGTGGGATATTCAAATTTCAGTTACCATCTTATATTGATAGTTGTTTGGGGAGGCAGGTCTTACTAAGATTTAAATTTCAGATACTAAAATCACCTGCCATGATCCTGATACAAGCCACTGAGTCAAGTTTCCCATCTTAATGGGACTTGAAGGCATTCAGTGTCTTCACTGCTTGTCCATACTTTAGTATATATTTCTCTTGATTGAATTCTGAAGAAACTGACATTTCTTGACTGAAGGGAACAGCTAGACACAGGATTCTGACTTCAGTGCAGTGACCGACTTTCATGACCTAATGAAGTGGCCTGGAGTCACCAGGCCACTTCCCACCATTATGGGGAAGACATTGGTAAACTGGAGCAGATTCAGCAGAGGACCACTGAGACAGTCAGGAACTCCGCACATATGTCTGTGAAGAGACAGTGAGGGACCTGGGCTTGTTCAATCTGGAGAAAAGATAGTTTCAGGGATCCTAACAGCAGCCTGCCCTAATGCCTACAAGGAGGTCATCAAGAAGGTGGAGCCAGGCTTTTCACAGCAGTGCATGGTGGAAGGATGAGAGACAATGTTCATAATTTAAAGTAAGAGAGGTTTAGAATGAGATACAAAAAATCATTTTCCCCATGAGGACAGCCCAGCAATGCAGCTGGAGCCAAACGAGGCTTTGCCATCTCTGTCCTTGGAGATTCCAAGCCCTGACTGGATAAAGCCCTGAAGAGCTGGTCTGATGCCAAGTCTGAGCCTGTTTTGAGAAGCGAGTTGGACTTGAGAGCTCCTGAAATATCTGGCTGCCTGAACTATACCATAGTTTTACTTGCGATTTTTACTCTACGACAGAGGTTCCTAGACTGTTCCATTTCTTAGTTCTGCGATTAAATCTTCACTGGTGGGGGTAAAAAAAGAGGGATAGTGTCTAGAGCTAAAATCACAAAATAGTTGTCTTGAGCTATCTCACAAAGACAAAATTTGGGTGTCCAAGAGACTGTCAACTATACAGTACTCTTGTGTTCCTTTTTCCTTCAGTGCATTACTACAGTTATATTATTTTGGTCCAGCTCTGTATCCTCTGGACTTCACAAACCTAGGACCGGGCATAGACTGGATTCCGTGCATTTATTTATACAACATTTTACAATGAAACCTTGAGAATTTTCACTGGAGCCCTGCAGGGGCAAAAATAATAGCAGTAGAGAAAACGGCAATAGAAGGAATTAAAATGCTGAAGTCCATAGCAAAATTAATGTATCTCTTACTCTTGTTCAACACTACTTGAGGGATAAGCAAAGACATAAGTACATATTACAAATTGTGGTAAATACAGTCTTGATAATCAAGGCAGTATTAGAAAGTAATGACTTTATTTAAATGCAGATGTTTTATTGTTAGCTGAATTGAATTCCATGATTAAGGCACAAACAGGCAAATACTTCATTCAGACTCTGCATTTTGATTTTATTCACAAGTTGTTAAACTTACCTCCCTCAAATTTAAGAATTTCAGTAGAAGAGAGACGTAAGATTTCCATAAAGAGTTTGCAATGCATTTTTTCCTGGGAAAAATCCTTTTCCCAGTTGAACTGAATAGCAGAATGCACAGTGAAACTTGAAATGTCCTAAAAGATCTAACACCACAACATAGTCAGGACATTTTTCAAGTAACTCTACTCTACTGTGCTTGTCTTTAAGAATGTTCCTGTCGAGTAAAGTTACATGTCTGACTTTTATATCACTTTAATTTTCTTGGTATTCAAAAAACCCAAATGGAATAATCTTGAGTGAATCTCAAAAATTATGCAAGTAGTATTGCGTATTGGTGTTGTATGTGTCATTAGTTTAGATTTTTATGTTCCCGTATTATAAATGAGATAGCTAATGATATCTATGTGATAATTTTATTTTACTGTTACTTGGCAGTTATGAAAAACAGTGAAATTATATGTTACATAGTTTTATGTCTTTATTTTCAGACTTAGAAATCAAATTCAGTTTCTGCTGACATATACCTTTAATCTATATTGTGACTTAATGTTCTTTATATTTGAATTTTTTCTGATTCTCTACATATGCAGTAGGATGGAGCCTAATAAAACAAATCTTACTAAACAATTATAAAAATCAGTCAATATCACCTTTCATCTTTTGGAAGTAATACTGTTTACATTACCAGAGCATCAAACTTTTTGTCAGATAATGTGAAAATTTGTTAGGAATGTTCTGTAACCTTAGAAGCCAGAAAACAAATAAACATTTGGATCCAATTGTGCAACTCTCCATATTCCATTTGTATTGTAAATACAATTACTATAAATACAGAGATTTGTTAACTATTCACTGTTGTACAGTACTAGCTTGACTTTTTTATAATTAATGGATTTGCCCTAATACTTTTTTTTTCTCCTTTATTTCTGTGTGCCGGTATGTTGTTCAGTATTCACTACTTCATTTGGGTTTTACACTGTACTTCCTTTTTATTTATCTCAGTGTTTTTTCTTCTGAGGGGAAAAAAGCCATGCAATTTGAGCCATTATGCATGTTTTTTTCCACAATTTCATGTTTTCACATGCTTTCTAGAGTCAGTCTTAACTAAGAGCTTAATGAACTGTTTCTTTGAGAGAAATGCGGTGATAAGTAAGGAGGATTTAATAATTTTTGAATATTGTTAATAAATATATGCTTGTAAAGTAAAAGCAGACATTGAAATGATTGGTTTTAAGTCACACATGGAACAAAAATAAAAATACTGATACTTATTCAGGCAATATAAGCTGAGATTTGTTCAAATTGCTATCTTTTAAGGTACTGAGTACTGTTAGGTTGGAAAAGCAGAGCAGAATGCGTTGTTTAGAACTGAGTGTCTTTTACTGCAAGGTGGACAAAAAGCCATGTGGGAGTTTTTTGGCATGTTTGGCTTAAGGAGTTTTGTGATTTATTTCTGTGTGTATGAATTGGTGTATATTTTTACATTAAAAATATTTTGTCATTTCATGAGTCACCAAAATCAAGCTGTATTTTTCAAACATTTATGGTAATAACAGTGTCTTGTGAATAAATATGTGCTTATGAATGCTAACATATTGGGAAAAGTCAGATGAGAAAGCAAACAAGGTTGAAATGAATATCTTAAATGTTGTTGTCCAGTGTGATGCTGAATTACAAGCATGTTTGGTAAAATAATATTTGTACAGTGAAAGTATTTCTTTGTCATTGCTTCCAATGTAATACATTTCTTATGTATTTCCTGCCGAGCTGCTGTCACTGGATTTCCTATTAACTTGAATATATATATCTCTCTCTCTTAAAAAAAGAAAGAACATGATAAACAGGGTGAAATATTAGTCGCCTCATACAACTATACTTGGATGGCAAAGGACATGGATACTTTTATCATCAGTTACCATCTGTCTTTGTTTTTTTTCATATTTTTTTACCAAAGTAGACTGAGATTGTTTGCTTTCCTTTTGAGCTAGCTTTAATACAGTATTAGGAAAATTGTAATTTAATTGTACAATTACTGTATTTAAAATATATGGATACAAATAGAAGTGGTAGATTTTTAAAGAGATATTTAAAATTCAGATGATGGGGCAGAGTGAAGGATACCTTTAGGATATAAAGTGGTATTTTGAAATAAGGTAGCTTTTTCTAAAAGGGTACCAAATTTTGTAATTTCTCTGTGAATACTTGTTGAAAGTTTTCTTTGTATATGTACTAAAAGATTGATTGCTCATTTTCTTCTCTTTCTTTTTCTTTCTTTTTCTGGACAGGAAATTAAAGTATATACCACTCCATAAAACTTCCTTTCTGTCAACTTTTTTTTTTCCTTTGCAGTTTATGATTTAGTCCTTTTTTTTCTTACCTTATTATATTATCATTGATGGCAGTGATATCTTTTTATGTATATTTTGTAATTACAATATTTTTGGTATTTTTGGCACTCATTTTTAGTTACTAAGCTCTGCAGTTCAGTGTCCGCTGCTTTTTCCTGTTCCTTGTTAGATGCCTCGCTTGCATGTGGTTTAATATTTAACAGTTTACCTGAGATAGTGGGGTGTGACAAGGCTAGTAAGCATCACACATTGCTGACATGTTTCCGGCTGGGTTGTAGGGACTGCATGATTCATTCTTTACCAGCAGCCACTTTGCTTTCTTGTTTGCTAATTTCTGATTTTCTCTCAGGGTGCTTTAGCCTGCTCCATTCATGTCAATGTACACAAAATTGACACTTAAAAAATATATTCTGAGGAACATTCTTGTAGCCAATTTTATACAATTGGAAAGAACAAATATTGATAAGTTCAGAATCTATTTCTTTTACCAGCAACCTGACAATAGGTAAATATCAAGACGTTGGGGAAAAAAAAGTCACATTGAGGAGTGGGAAGCTTAGAGGATATCTTAAAATAAGAGGGGCTTGGGTTTTTTTTGTTTGCTTGTTTTGGTGGGGGGTTGTTCTGAGGTTTTTTTTGAATCACTTTGAACTTATAAAAGTGTGCTCACTTGACACCTACTAAGACTTTCTGCAGAGCCTATTGATACCTGCCACCTTTGTGGAATGACAAAGCTAAGCTCACACTCCTGGTAGGGCTGACTAAGAAGGAGCTGCTGCTTGCTTGGGTTTGTCAGAATCTGTCCTGGAAAACGTATGTACAATGCTCCAAGGCAATTAGAGGCTAAATTTTGAAAGATTTGTGTGACTAATCCCAAGGTATCATTGTTTATTATACTCTTTACAGCCATCATTCTCTACACTTCTTTCCACATACAGTTTCTTGGTCAAAGTTCTGAACAGTTCATCCACAATAGTTTTTAAATATTTAAGTAACTCTAGCCATACTGATCGCTTTAAGGTACTAGCTCAGTGTTGCTTAGTTCAGGAAAAACTGAGCTTTAGGATATGAAATGTTCAGACTGGGTAATTCTGTTTCAGTTTGGAACTCTTTTATAATGGGGTGAGAAGTTACATGTGTTTAGAGATCCAGGTTTCTTTAAGAGTTGTTCTGGATTCTCCCAGTCCTATATATTCATATAGTCATATACATAGTCATAATGCTTTACATCCTTTATATATGATAAATTTTAATCTATGTTTTCATATTTGAGTGCATTATCCATACACAGAAGTATAAAGATTTTTTTTTAATTTAGTCATCCTTGTCATTTCACGTCCGAGTATATTATTTTGATAACATTATTATGTCGATAATTTAGACTATGACTTTTCATTATCGTAATGATAAATTGAAGTTTTCAGTGAACTATAACAAGTTAACATTAGCTTTCTTTGTTAGTGATCGTTTATAGAATATACAAGCCTTATTTAGGCCATCCTTTAAGCCATGTTTGGAGATGTGAAAAGAATACCATCTTCTCTCATGTAATTGATTATAATATTGAAAAACCTTTGTAATTTAAATTTTGCCAAAATTTTGCTATGTTATTTTTACAGCCCCATGTATGTACAAAGTGAAAAGAGCATAGTTTTTATTTCCCATGATCACTGTTCCGGTACCACTTGGTCTGTTATTTCTGAATATGAAATTTTTAGCTCTTCTGGTCCTGAAAATTTAATACCTATTGCAAATGGTAAGTGATGTGATTGAAGACAATAATGTAGTTTTGATAAATGAAGATATTAAAATGTATTACATTTCAGTAAGAATTATAAACAATTTACTGAAACATATCTAGTCTTGTTTATTTTTAAGTGAAATATAGTTTTATTATTGTAAATTTTGTACAGTTCTGACCTCTCTGTCATTCTATTATCTGTATTAGAGATAATTAAACTTGTGCCTGCAACATGTGTACTTTTTTTCTTGTGTACAGTGCACCAATTTTACAGTTGTTCTGAGGATATATGGACAATGTCTTAAAAAGTGGTTTTGCTTCTTTTCGGCTTTAAAGCAGGAAAGGTGAGATTTTCAGAAAGCTGAGAACCAATAGTTTATATGCCTTAATTCCAACTATCTTTCCTGCTTTTCACTACTAACTTTAACTTGCATCCAGCTCATGGCTGTTCTTCTACATATACTTTACATCTCTTCTCATCACTCTCTTATGTGCTTGGCCTTTTACAATTACTCATCCTGCCTTTGTTCTTTTCTTTGTGTTCCACTTCTTCTTTATGCTGCTTCTATATTAGCTGTGGGAGTATTGGGGATACAGGAACAAAAATTTCTCAGTCATTGACTTTAGGGCTAAACACCTTAATAAATTTGTAGAAAAGCAGTTTGGGAGAAAATCATAGCTTCAGCTAGTGGCATGTTTACTGATCTGAGGATATGGTGTTGGTAGTCTGTACGTGGAAGATGATTATGTGAGCAATTTGTGCATTGTTAAACAGTATGTCCAGAGAAATTTAGCAGTTTAGTTGAGTCACAGCTAAAAGCCTGATATTACCAGTTTCTGGTAATGAAATTTCATGGCTGTGCGACATTTAAATTACTATTGGAATTTGTGTGTTTACTAAAACTTAGTATTAAAGTAGTTGGGTTTTAAGTATCACAAAATATGTATGTATTTAAATACATACAGGCAAATAACTTTTTTTCTGCACCTTGCTTTCAGCATTGCTGAGAACTTTAATCTTCTGAAACTACTTATGGTTGAGAGGAACTATGTATGAATTTTTTTTTTTTTTAAAGATACAATGAAATTAAAACAATAGTATAATGGAAAATGTTAAAAAATGTGAAGTATGGGTAACAACATATATGCCATTTAGTTTGAATGGCTGGATGTATGTGTATTATATATGCTTGAAGGAGCTGTTCTGTATGCATAGATACGTGTACGTTTATGTGTATATATTTGCACATACAGTATATGTGTATGCAGAGTGACAGTGCGTATGTACATATTTCTTGTTTATGTATATAGAGAGTATGTAGAACCAAATGTAGTTCATCTACATTGAGTGATTTGACATCTAGAAGAAAGTAGTGAAAAAGACTTTCTGCAGCATCCTTACGCCCATGCACTGTTTCTGAAGGCTGTAACAATCTTTCTGAGCACCTTAAATGATTCAGGTTTTCTTGCTTGTAGCAGTAGCCACAGCTTATCAATTTCATGTCATTCATTAAAATTTTTTTCTTCTGAACAGCAAAACATAGGGGAGCAGTTCTGTGTGCATTTTCTCTGGTATAATTGTGGAGGTAGTGAATTATATCCTAAGAACAGGGGTTCTACGGTTAACGGGAGACACTGTTTACTTCTTAAATCAGCTTGGTTATGTAGAACTGTCTCCTAGAGAGAATTGCTACTTGCCGAGGGAACATTCAACTTGCGCAGCTTTCTTGATTGTCCAGTCCTACAGGTGAGATATCTTCTTGTAATAAAGGATGGAGAAATGCTAGGCTATGCCTTAAGCTTCTTATGGCCAGATGCTGGTCAAATTTCTTTTATTGAGCTGTCAGTGAAGACAACCAGGGTGTCTCACCAGATTTAATAAATCAAGATCGTATTCTGTTTTGTCTAAACAAAATCTAGATTTTTGCAAGCTTCATTTGCTTCAATGACATTGAAATCTCATACTTATGAAAGGTCATTTAAGGAAAAATGGTAAATGGCTTTGGATCTCTGCTCTCTTTTTCAAAGTCCTTCCTGTGTTTAATAAATCCTCGGGCAACACAGAAGCACTTAACAAGCTCTAACAAAATGGTGACTGTAAAACTTAGTTCCAATAATCAGTATCTAGTTTTTACAGCATAACATGCTTAGATTGTTCTAGCTATGCCTCTGTTATGTTTTCCAAGCTGCGTGTCATCTTTGAGGTCACGACCACTAGAGTAACTTACAGTGATCTTTTCTTTATAAAATTATAAAAAATAAACTAGCAATGGTGATCATAAATAAGTCTTTAGATTTATGGGCTTGGCTAATGGAACATGTTTGATTGTGGTATTTGGTTGTAGACTCTAGTAGAGTAGTAACTGTCAACTTTACTAGGCTAAATGCCCCAAGTGTAGGGGATAAGGCAACTTCTTTGTGGTTTGAATCTTATCCTAACACAGGTGAGAAGTTTGACTTTGCTTTAGGAAAAGATTCTGTGAGCTTACAAATTCTGGAGAAGCAGCAAAGTTCTAGTTAGAAGAGTTTGTAGTCATGCATTCTGATGGAGTTTGCTGTCTTATTCCCAACCCTCTGAGATTTTTGTCTTCAGAATAGTCTTTGTATTTGTTACTGTTTTCAAGGTTTCTCTAGAAAACCTCAACCACTAAGTACTATGAAGCATTTTGGATGGACAAACCCTAGCATTTCCTCATCTGACTTGTGGAATCGTTTCGTGGTGCTGGCTGTTATGGCTACTGTATAGACAATTAATCTTAGTATTTCCAATAATTTTTCTGACAGTGTGTTTCCTTCTTAGCTTTGTACTCTTAAGGAAACTTTTTTTTTTCCCCTGATACGGCTATCCATCTTTTTTAAGAGGGATAGAAGTCTCAGAAAAATAGATGTCAACAAAATAACTAGTTTGGGAAGGTAAGCAAAAATGTATACTACCACTGAAGAAAAGGCAGTTACAACTAACTTTGCACTCCCAGCATCCTGCTGAGTCAGTCAGCAAACACTCACAACCTGTGCTAATGTGTTGTAGTATGGATCCATTTAAAGGACCAAGCTGGAGGAAACGTGTCTTTCTTAATTGTGGTGCTGTAGAACAACTTGTTCTTTGGTGCAGGCTGGAACAGCCTCAGATTATTAGAAAGAGTGGAGAAAAGTCTTAATATTCAGCTCTTCTGCATGTCATCCTCCAGCAGATTTGCAAAAATACTGCTGAAATAAATGAATCTGCAGAGATGTACGTAGATGTCTAATTTGGCTTGCATAATCTGTCAAGGTGACGAAGACACACAAAGGCTGAACTCAGTTTGATTGCAAAGTCTTAAAATGAACTTACAGGCCTGTTGGACGTCTTTTGATATAGAGAATAGATACTAAGTATTATTCTGCCATTTTAATGTCATTTTTAGGGCTTTGTTTTTAAAGTCTTGTTTTATGATCCAGATTATGAAACTTAATGTACTATTCTGTCAAAGTTTATTATAAAATATCTGTGCAGACCATGTTGTGCAACTGCGTTATACTAGCTGTTGATAGTTAAAACTTGAAGGGTTTTGAAGTTTGCAGATTTTAACTTTCTTAACTTAAATGATGAATTAGAGGAAGTATTGCTGTTTACTTTGCTGTAGCATGCAGTAGAGATAAGATATATTGCTTTTGTGTAAATTTTCTACTTTTGTGTTTGTTTACATTGTTCAAATCTGTCAGTGTAACTTTTTTTAGGGTATGCTTGGAGTTGGGGGTTGACTGAGGAGAGTGTTAATGTATGTAAATAAACTGGTTAGAGCCATAGGTTGTTTTCAATGCTTCACAGCCTGAAAGAACTGCATAACCCTTTTAGGTTGCATAGCAACAGGCTCCTAGCAACAATAATAGATTGAATTTCCAATAGTGACCAGGCCGGATGTAATAATAAAGCAAGAGTACAAACAGTTGTCATGGTTTTCTTTTCATAATAAATTAGTCTGAGTTTAGGGAGATTATATTTCTCAAAGTGGTGAAGGCCTTTGCAAAATGTAGGTACTCTTGAAAAGTTGTGGTACCAAAACCCTGGCAAAGCTCCTTAGAATGAGTAACTTTGAAATCTAGTTGTTTGAAACATAGGAGAAAACAAAGAAACATTGAATGAGTTGTCAGGGAAAGAGGGTATTTAATACTCACTTTAAATGGCTTGTAAATCTCAATGTCCTTTATAAATTGATCTGTACTGGAACTTCATAGAAGTCCCTGGCTATACAGGTGGATGCATATTATGGAAGGAATATGGTCAGTCACACTCGAATTAATGAAACTGAAAAGAGACTTCCCTGAAGGAGGTTATTCTGTAACCACCTACTGTTTGGATTTGCAGTGTCTGTCTTTGGAGCATGTGGTATCAGCTACCACTGTAGAGTGGTTGCTAGTCATAGTCAGGCTTTTCTGAAGTTAGTATTTGCTCTGTTATCTTCCATTGATTCAGCTACCAGATACTATGCAGCAGTTCTCATTTTTTGGAGATAGAAGTTGATATAACAATCCATACACAAAGATCTTGTTTTGTAAGATGCACAATAAAATAGGTTATTTAAAATTATTAGGATTCTAACATGTTATTTAGAAAAGTTTGGAAATGTCTTGTGAAGATAGTGTGAGAAGGGGTAGTAAATAAAACTGAGTAACTGCCAGACAAGTTTATTTTATGTCATACCAATCTCAGTATTTCATGTTTTCAAGACCTCTGTGTGTGAAAGGTAGAAATATATGGGCAAGCAGGTGACTTGGGATGAGAGACAGAAATTGTCTCACAATATAGTAATAAATGTAATTCTGGATGATTCCATTTGAGTTTAAATGTTTTGACCTGGCTAAATTAGTTGAAAATTGAAACACTGGTTGTTGAGTAAAGATGTAGATCTATGCTAGATAAATACCCATCTTCAGTTCCTGTGTTTGCTTTTGGGAATGGTGGTTGAAGTATCACTCTGGTAAAGGCGAGCTACTGTAACATGAAAGCCCAAGTTAGTTATTTGTAACCTGTTGTATTCCATTAAGATGGCACCATTTTTTTTCTTAATAGGTGAAAGCTGTTCTAAGAGTATAAAGCTTGCATCTTCAGTTACTGATAAAAGGGACAACTCTAAGGGGCTACACAGTGTAGAAGAAAAAAATTATAAAATGTAAACAACTAGGTGTTACAGACTTGGCTTGGGAGGTTTTACTGGATTCTGATGTTTCAGTAGATTCAGATGTTGATCAGTAGTGTTTGCTTTTATGACAGGACTTTTAAAAACTGAATTCTGAAAAAAGCTTTTCTTTTAAATGGACCTCTTAGGTCTGACTGTGTAGATAGTATCCTCCAGTTTAACTTTTCATCTCAGAACGTTTTTCTTCCGCATCATTTAACCCTGAAATCCTCACTACAGAGAGTATTAGTATGGTGACAGATATTTTGGATATATTCAATGAAACAAGATCGTATGATATGATTGTATTTGAAAATTATATTAAAATGTGGCATATACAAATTCAAATCTAGAAAAAAAATCTTAAAAAGGTAGTTTGGTTCATCTGAGCAGTCTGGTACTAACTTTCAGGTATGTGAATTCTGTTAGTTTAAATGGGACTTAAGCACTAGTCTGAACAAATTCTGAATTTGTATGATGTTTGTAATTTAGTGTATCAACTCATTTAAAGTCTGGAATTTTAAAATATTAAAAGACTGATTTAGCAGTGATTTAGTATTCCGAGTATGATATCTACTTAAAAACATCTGAGTAACATTTGTGGATTGCTAATTTTCTGCATTGTAGAGGTATTTATGTGGTAAATTCTGCCACAGCTGGAGAGCTAGGAGAGTTTGAAAGGTTTCAGAAAACTAGAGGTTTATAATTTAGAAAGAGGTTAAAATCTGATAATGAAATTTTAGCTAGTATACAGAAAGCAGAAATTTAAAAAACCAAGAACATACCTTTTACAGTGTTCAGATTTGTAGATGATATCCTTTTAAAGGTGTTTTTACTGAGGGTTGTTTCATGTAGTACAGTCGTAACATTTTTAGAGGAGCCTAAAGCATTTTAACCTTACATTATAAGAAAGAGTATCCAGTACTTATTATGGCAAATAGATATTCCCAAATAATGTAGGTTATTTTCACAATTTCTCTAAGGATGTAATTAACTTTCCAGAACTGCAATCATTATCTTTGTTCAACTCCCCTTGACCCTTCTCCCAAATAGCTGGATTTCTATATATTGTATTGGTGCTTATCTTTATTTCTAGACCAGAAGGTGTTGCTTAGAATAGTCACTTCCTAATATTTTTTCTTATTGGACAAACTGGATTTGCAGGTTAATGCTTCCATTGCATCAAGACCTAACATATTGGGCTGGTTGCTTCATGATTTAAAAAAACCCCACACAACAAAACAGCACCTTCCTATTCAAAACAAAACTGCAAAGGTTAGATAATGCACTGTGCCAAATATGATAGTAATGAGTGTTTTATCGATTCCTATGTTTTCAGTGGAGTTCAAGTGATAATTGCATCTGAAAGGATACTTTGCATTTCTTAGAACTTTACCATTTTTACAAAAGTGAAATAAACCCACCCACCCCCCACCCCCCACCCCCCATTTAAGAAAATAACTAAAAACTGATAGGTCAGAAAAAAGTGTGTAGAGTGTTGTAGCATGTAACAATGGAAAATTTTGGGGTCTGAGGAACAAAAATGAAGGTACGCAAAAGAGAAAATAAAATAGGCTAATTCCTGATTTTATTTATTTATTTCTAAATACAACAACGTGTAAATTTAGGAAACTCATTTCAGTGACTGGAAACATAGAAAAATAGACTGGGAGGAAGTAGGCCACTAAAATTTGAAGGACAACAGTAAACAAGAAGTTTGGCAAAACATCTGCGTAGCTTGTTTGCCTGTGCATCTATCCCTCCTATTGAATTTCCATGCAGTTTAATGTGTTGTGACATCACTTTATGTGCGTTCTCCTAATTTCTTTTTTAATTACTGCTGTTGATATGCAAATTTATTTCCAGAATTTTCCATTTCAAGTAAACATTTTTTATTCTCATATTTCTTTAGTGTAAGAACAGTTGTATTGAAGTTGAAATGATTATTTATCCTTTTTTTTAATTTAATGTCTGTATGATGAAAAGCATAACTCAAATTAATCAGCCAGACACCAATTCAGAAACAAACTTTTCATCTGCTGTTTAATTTTTGTAGTGATGACTTTCTTTCTTCAATATGCTAACCATGACTAAATTAACAAATGCAAACAATAATGTTATTTTTTGTGGTATTAGTAAAAAGCTGTGTAAAATTACAAGATGTTTAAAAACATAGGGCTTTTTTGTAGTTAAAGAAAGAGTTTTAAGTACTGAACGTTTTCAAGCAAAAAGCTATATTGGCATTATATGTACTTGTGTGAATGACTGCAAGATGTAAGTAATGTTCTGGGATCCAGCTGCTATTTATATGCTACTAGAGCATGTATGATATTCTTCTTGAATGAATTTACCATTATACAATATTCACTGTGGGATCATATACTGTATTTATCGCACAATTATCTGCCAAGAAGAGTGAAGAATGTAAGTGAGCTGTTTTTCTGCTTAATTAAATACTTAAGACCCAACTTAATGGGCCTACATCACATAAACATAGCATTTAATCAGATATAAGTACAGAATGCTGTTTGTGCATTGGAGCTATATTTGTGTATGGGAGTATCTCCTTGCTACGCCCTTGAAGATTTTAAAGGGACTTGTATGGGAAAGGTAGGTGTAAGCAGCTACAATGCCATATTCTTGTGAATCAGCCCCGCTTTTATCTAGAGAGGACAAAGGTATACAAAAATAATCTTTGCTGATGACCTTTTGAATAGGTAGATGGAATGTTCAAATTGGTACATTATGTCTTTTAGTTCAGAAATGATAGATGATAATTCAGGAAGTGGGCAAAACAGAATGAGTTCCTTTGTAAACCGGACAAGTACAGAAAGGATGCAGAATTTTCAGAAGACCATTGGATGTTTGAGCAACTAGAGAAGTATTCGAAAAATTAATTGTAAATTTATTTTAGTTTTATTTTTTAAACTTCAAAGAAGAAAACTCCTTTCCATTGTGTGGGTGTTATCTTTCTTGACTTAACGAAATGTGAGCGTTATGTGAGCACATGTTTTCTGTACTGTGAGTGAAGCCAGGTCATTGTTGGGTTCATGTCCAGGACAGCACTTTCTGATTAGAAAAGTAACTTGTATTTCATTGCAAGAATGTGTAAGTGTGCCTGCCTGCTTTCCAATTGTCTGGAAAACAATCTTTTTAATGTTTCTAGCTTCTCAATTGCTAAGAAGTGACCACGTATTTCAAAGACTAATGAAGCAAAAAAGTTCTCTTGGATTACGATATTCATAAAAAAAGTATAAAGAATCTTTAAGTATAATGTGGGTTAATTTTTGATGTTGTGTATTCATAGTACTGACGTTGGAAGGGGATCTGGCAGTTTTGTATGTTGCTTGTATTTTCTGAAAGAGAAATAGTGATTACAACAGTGGCGTCACAAGGATTTGAGTGTGTGCACAAGTAGAAATTAGAGATGGATAAGAGTTCAAAGGTCTAAGTGAAGATTGACCCATACCCAAAAGTTACAGGCTTTCCTTTGACTTCGCTTTAGATTGAGGAAACTATGTTCAACTTTGAGTAAGTACCATAAAATTCAGTTGTGAATGGTATTTATTCAGATATTTAAACTCTTTCTGTGAAAACTGTGTTAGATGTGTATGTTTTACTGGAAGCCAACAAAAACTTAATTCTTGACCATATTTCTTCTGGGCACTAAAAATTGTGTGGTCCGTTGTACGATGCCTGATTAGATATAGTAACCTCCCTGGTGTGCATTCCTGCTACAGGAAGGAGTTGTGGCTTTTGTCAAATGAATGCTCCTTGTTTAGGCCTTTGGCAGTGTAAGTCTAAAGTAGATGAGAGTAGTTGCCATCTTAATCCTTTTCTTTGAGTTTTTGTGCTGAGGAGGGGTATCTGTGTTGATGTGCACATGTGCTTGTGCTTGTTCTTTCCTGCTCCCTCATCATTCGGGTACTTTTGGCAGGGCTCCCCAATGAGCTGGTGTATAATCTACTGCTCATATTAAATTATTGTTGTTGGATTCCCTTTCTTTAAATTCCTGTGTTTTGAAAGGCATCATTGTGTGATTTCTGGAAAGTAATTCTTCAGAATATGCATATTTTACTTTTATTACAAGGGTTTTCAGTACTGGAAAATTCTGAGGTACCCAAACTTTACAGATTTTCTTTAATATTTTCCTATATTTCTGGCAATTGAGAATATCTCAGATTTCTTTAGGCTTCAAAGAAGAAAAATATTAAAGCATTTGGAAGCAAAATGGCAAAAGAATACTGTAATAAATAGGATATCTAAATAATATCACTAAATATTTTATATAGCTTCACATTCATACTTTCTTGTACTAATTCATTACATTTCATTTTGTTGATATTTTTAATAGAATTTTTGACTATTCTGAAAATGCTGACTGTGGTGATATAATGTTAAATGTAACTCTCAGGGCAAAATAATTTTTGCTGTTACCTATTTTGTATTAGTTTATTGATAAGAAAGTTAACATTAAGAAGTGCTCTTTCAAGAATTTTCCAGATACAGTGTGTGAATTGCTGTCTCTCAGGATTTGATTTTTTTTAAAGCTTACTAGAACAAAAAGTCCTGTGTTTGGAACTTGGATAATTTGTAGATCTTTCTAGAAGCACAGAAATTTCCTGTTTCAGTGATTGAAGGTGCTAACCTATAAGTCAAACTTTAATTTTTCTCTTAGTTGATCAAGGAATGCAACTATGAAGCCAAAATCACGGTCAGTAACACAGGGTTATTCATACCGTGAGAAAGTATGCTATTCAATTCTTGTATGTGTATGAGAATAATAGTGATACTACCTTACAGTCATTTACATGGTTGAAATAAAAGAAATTAAACCTGCAATCATTAGATAAATAATATTGTAATTAATTGAAATGTCAGTAGCTAGGGCAGTTCTTTTCTATAGAGGATGCAATCTCTTTTGAACTTGAAGGTTGCGTTGACATGACAAATGTGACATTAAAATCAGTGTAGTTCCTTTGAATATGTTGACATGCCAGTGCTTTTATAAAAAGTGGCAAACATAGGAAGTATCTGCTGTTATTATTTCAAAATAATGTTATTTTATAACTGCAGTAAAGACCAGTTTAAAAAAAAATAATTAATGTTGTAGGTTCAGACATACATCATTCCTTTTAAACAACTCCTGCTTCTTTAAATTGTTTGGCTAAGTTATTTCATCAAAATTTATTAACATGTCAATTGTTCCATGTGTTTGAGGTTGGGTTGTTGTTTTTTTTTTTAAATAAGTTCCCATACTATTTCAGCTTTGTTATTGCTGCTTTTAATATGTGAAATGAAACCATTGTAGTGTTGAAAAAATATCCTTTTACCTAAAGATTTAGTGTTTGGCTCCCAAATCGTACTGCTAGTCACTTCTGGCTGAACACTACAGGTCTTTCCTGTGCTTGTCACTTTCATTCAGTGTTTCTTTTTCAGTATGGGAGAAGATGTGTAATGGGTAAAGTGAGTTGTTTAGAGGTGAATAAGCAAAATATCATTCAGACTGTAGCTGTATGACTAAAACAGTTGCAATGTCACAATCCTACATACCCTGCAATGAGTTTGATCACAAGGGAACAACAGATCTTTATAAGTAGTAAGTTGATTTAAACACTCTATTTGGGGATTACTTAAATATTGAAATGTATGGAAGGGAGAAGAAGGAGTGAAATGTCCAGGGAGTAATTGAAGATAAGTTCTGTGGGTGCAATTTGGGGCAGATCTGGTGGAAAAGGACATGGACAAGGCTAAGGTACCCAATGCATTCTTCACCTTGGTCTTTATTTGTAAGACCTGCCTTCAGGAGTTGCAGATATATGAGACCAGTGGGAAAGCCTGGATCAAGGAGGACGTGCCCTTTGTGGAGGAGGATCGGGTTATGACCCTTTAAACAAATAGGACATACACAAATCCATTGGACCTGGTAGAATGCAAACAGGAATGCTGAGGGAGCTGGATGATGTCACTGGGAGGTAACTTAATTTTGTTTGAAAGGTCATGGTGATCAGAGTCAGTTCCTGAGGACTGGATGAAAGCAAAGGTCTCCTGTCTTCAAGACAAAGATCCAGGGAACCACTGAAAGACCATCCTCACCTTAATCACAGAGAAGGTGATGGAGCTAATAACCTTGGAAACAATTTTCAAACTGTATAAAGGAAAAGAAGGTCACTGGGAAGTAATCATATCTGACCAACCTGATAGCCTTCTACAATGGGATTACTGATTTGGAGGATTGGGGGAGAGCAGAGGATCTTGGGGTTTTTTTACTTCACCAGGGTTTTCGACACTGTCCCATAATATCCTCACAGACAAGCTGATGAAGTATGAGTTAAATAAGTGTACAATGAGGAGCACTGGAAACTGGCTGAACCGCCAGGTTCACTGGATTGTGGTCAGTGTTACAGAGGCCAGCTTTGAAGCCAGTCACCAGCTGTATGCCACAGGCATTGATACTGGGTCCAATACTATTAAACACCTTCATTAATGACCTAGAGATGATGACACAGAGCGCACTTGCTTAGCAAGTTTTGAGGCAATACAAAACTGAGAGGAGTGGTTGGTAGGTAGCTGAGGTAGGTTTGCCATTCATAGGGACCTTGGCAAACTGGAGAAATGGGCTAACAGGAACATCAGGAAGATCAACAAAAAGAAATGCCAAGTACAGCACCTGGGAAGGAGCAACCCTATGCAGCAGGATGTGCTGGGAACTGATTGGCTGGCAAGCAGCTTTGCCAAAAAGGACCTAAGGGTCCTGATGGATACTGAGTTGACCACAAGTCAGCAGTGTGCTTTTATAGCAAGGGTGGCCAGAAGCCTTCTGGGCTGCATTAGGAAAAGCATTGCCGGTGGGTGGAGGGAGGTGATCCTTCCTTTCTCCATAGCTCTGGTGAGAGACGTACTTAGTCCTGAGTGCAGTCCTTGGCTCCCCTTGCTTTGAGTTCAGCAAAGAGCCATGAAGATGCTGAAGTGACTGGCATGTCTCTTCTACAAAGGGCTGAGAGAGCTGGGACTGCTCATCCTGGGGAAGAGCAGGCTCAGGAGTGTGCGTAAATACCTGGTGGGAGTGTGTAAAGAAGAGGGAGTCAGACTCTTTTCAGTGGTGTCCAGTAACCCAGAATTGGCTGTGAAAATTTGAAATACAAGGATTGAAATACAGTAAATCCCATCTGAACATAAGAAAATGCTTTTCTTACTGTGAAGATTGCACAGAGAGATTGTGGAGTCTCTGTCATTGGAGATATGTTAAAAACTTGCCTGTATGTGGTCACAGGTAATCTGTTCTAATTGACTCTAGTGTTTGCAGAAGGATTGGACTGGATGAACTCCAGAGGTTTGCAATTCTCTGAGTTGCTCTTTTGAAGAGAGGGGAAGAGTACATGGAGATTGAAATCTGCTGGTAGCTCTTGTATTTGCTTCCCGGATCCATCTTCTTTTTCTGACATTGTTCACAGACAGTTAGCATATACCACACTGGTTTGGACTGTTGTGTTCACCGTGGGTCATCTGTTTTTTCCTCTTTCCATATCTTATAGGGGTGGAACAAGATGGAGAGAGTGAAAGAAGGATAGAGAAAGAGAGAAAGAATTACTTAGGACAGCTGCCTGTCACTGTTCTTAAATTTCACTCTAGACGGATATGAAGGAATATATATAACCTTAAACCATATGTGACTGTTCTTTTGAAAGTAGGATCTTTCCTGCAGTTAGTTACCAATACTTCATTGTTGTGTAAGGATAAACTTTTTTCTATTTTAAAATTGGAAACTTTGGAGGACTTTTAGGTCTTACTATGTAGAAAGCTATTATGTTTATCTGCATTTGTAAGCATGGAATCATAGAATCATAGAATGGTTTGGGTTGGAAGGGACCTTAAAAATCATCTAGTTCCAACCCCCCCTGCTATGGGCTGGGACACCCTCCACTAGATCAGGTTGTGCAAAGCCCCATCCAACCTGGTCTTCAACACTTCCAGGGATGGGGCATCCACAACCTCTCTGGGCAACCTTTTCCAGTGCCTCACCACCTTCACAGTAAACAATTTCTTTCTAACACCTAATCTAAATCTGCCCATTACCCCTTGTCCTGTCACTACACTCCCTGATAAACAGTCCCTCACCAGCTTTCCTGTAGTCCCCTTCAGGTACTGGAAGGCCGCAATTAGATCTCCCTGGAGCCTTCATTTCTCCAGGTTGAACAATCCCAACTTTCTCAGCCTGTCCTCATAGGAGAGGTGCTCCAGCCCTCTGATCAGCTTTGTGGCCCTCCTCTGGACTCTCTCCAACAGCTCCATGTCTCTCCTGTACTGGGGCCCCCAGAGCTGGACGCAGTACTCCAGGTGGGATCTCATGAGAGCGGAGTAAAAGGGCAGAATTACCTCCCTCGACCTGCTGGTCACACTTCTTTTGATGCAGCCCCAGGACACGGTTGGCTTTCTGGGCTGCACGCGCACACTGCCGGCTCATGTTGAGCTTCTCATCAATCAATACCCCCAAGTCCTTCTCCTCAGGGCTGCTCTGAATCCATTCCTCGCCCAGCCTGTCATTGTGCTTGGGATTGCGCCGACCCACGTGCAGGACCTTGCACTTGGCCTTGTTGAACTTCATGCGATTCACATGGGCCCACCTCTCAAGCCTGTCAAGATCCCTCTGGATGGCACCCTTTCCCTCCAGCGTGTCAACTACACCACTCAGCTTGGTGTCGTCGGCAAACTTGCTGAGGGTGCACTCGATCCTGCCGTCCATGTCACCGACAAAGATGTTGAACAGTGCTGGTCCCAGTACCGACCCCTGAGGAACACCACTCGTCACTGTTCTCCACTTGGACACTGAGCTGCTGACCACAACTCTTTGGGTGCGACCATCCAGCCAATTCCTTATCCATCGAGTGGTCTATCCATCCAATCCATGTCTCTCCAATTTAGAGACAAGGATGTTGTGCAGGACAGTGTCAAATGCCTTGCACAAGTCCAGGTAGATGACGTCTGTCACTCTTCCCTTATCCACCAATGCTGTAACCCCAATACGTATGTATGTATATACAAAGTAATTTGTCTTTAAAATACTCTCATTTCCTCAGTTTGTTTCCTCTGAAGGTGTGCTAGGCTCTAGAGGTCTACTGGCATTTTGCAGACAGTACTGATTCCTGGACCTGCAAAAGGGATAAGGCTTCTTATTGCTCCATGAAAGAGAAGAGAGCAAAAGCTTTCCCTGCCTGCCCTCCCCCCACCCCCCCGCTTTTTTTTAATGATAAATGGAGAATAGAATAATTCATTTTTCTTAGAACCATCCTGAGTTTTCTAATAAAGTTTACTGAAGATAATACACATACTAATATCCTCTTGAATTAACACTTTGTAATAACAAGACTGTGGTATTCTCTCCAAAATTTGTGTTTGTTGTCTTCATCAGTACAGAATCTGTCATTACCAGCAAAGTCAGCATTGTAACTCCACTCACAGAGACTTTGTGTCTTAAATTCATTCCAAACCAGATGTTCTTCAGCAATGGAACCTTGTATCAGTTTTTTAGCATTTTCGTACTTGTCAGAATCTTTTAGCAATGTGGTAATGTTTAATGTTTTTACTTAGAAGGTTTTTAGCTGTTTTTGCCAGGTGAGACAGAAACTCTTGTATTAGTTTCTTATGGTCTGTTTAGTATCTTACTGCAAATACTTTTGTGTTTGTGACTGTAACGTTTTCATTGGAGATGATCTGGTATTGTAAAGTGAGGGTAATATTGTATTTTTTTCAGAGGTAAATGTCTTTCACACATTTTTGAAGGTATGGGTTGTATAAGGAGAGAGTTTAAGACAAAACATGCCCCCTTCAAACATTATCAGCATGGTTTTCTGAGTGTTTTAGACTTGGTTGAATCTTGTCAGGCTGCAGTTCCAGAAGCCTTAGAAACCTCTTAGAAAGGTAACAGTCTGGGAGATGTGTAGAGCTGCTGCTTAACTTTCAGGCTTTTGTCCGTAAACACTGCTCTGTAGACAAAATTCTAGAACAGATGCTGTCCTTGAATTTCCAGTGATTTGAGACTTCATGTCGATCTCTTTGAGTAGGAGCACTTTTGAGGCTTCTAAATGATTAAAATACATACCGTGATCTGAAGAAAAAAAAGCAACCTACTTATTTTACAGTAATTTGTCTTTAGGGATGTGTTGTTTCTATCATTCCATAGTCTTATCAGTCTCCATTACAGTCTTGAAGTACTTGCATTTTAGTTGGCAAAAGGACTGAGGGGGCAGTTAGTTCATTATGTGGAATGCATGAGGGCATTTTCAGCAATCAAAAGGCATAATTTACCCATCAGTTGCATGTAAGTCACCACTAGGTTTTGGAGATTGGTTCTTTGAGATGTAGGTGTAATGTAGTTCTTCCATTTCTGCCACTTGTACAGATCTCCAGACAGTCCTGGCTCATTGGTGAAAATACACAGTAACAAAGCATTAATCTTTAGGTATATTTAGTAGTCTCTTTTGGATACTGTTTGCACTCTAGATGTTCTCCTGGTAGCTTCCACATTGGGTGTGGTGTTGTAGCTAGCTCAGTATATTCTTTCTTTTGTATACAAAGAAAATGAAAAGTTGTAGTCAATTTCATTGCCTGGTCTGACTTGAATCAGTCAAGATCAACAAAAGTCTATGTTTTTTGTTCATCTTCTTCCCGACAGAAGTTTAAATATACTGGCTTTGTTGCAGTTCAGACTTCCCTGATGTCTGGACAGTTGAACACACCATCCCATTACCATCCATGGGAAAGCATGAGGCATTTGGAAGAAATCTTGGTATGGCCTGTAGACCGTGGAGTGGGGTGAGGGGTGAAGACAGGCATGCAGTCACAGCAAAATGATGAATTCTTCTGGGAAACTGTTGAACTGGGTGCTAACATTTCAAATCTGTCTCAAACTATGAATGTCATCTCTTTGATTAATTCACAGTTTTTCAGATTGCAAAATTACCTTCATAATGTTGAAAACTAGAAGATATTTTTATAAATGAAAACTATAGTTTTGGAGCATACTCTATAGCGAATCTAAGAGTCCTGCCTAAGTGATTGATTTTGGTATATAATATCAAACAGCTGCAGTTGGTATAAAACACGATTTTGTCTGCATCTTCAGGTTGATCACCAAACATGCAGTGGGACGATGAGGATATGTGTTCTAACTGCATTTTTGATCCATGCTGCTGTTTGTATTTAATTATCACAGAGACTTAATTGTTTTGTGTATATTCTCATTAAAAATGACTACACCTTCTTCCAATGCCTTACTGCATTTTATTAAACTTTTTTTTCTGATTAATAGATATCTATCTAGTGTTCACTTTTGCTTACGATCATATTTACTTTTCTGGTACCATACTGACTAAGGAGAGTTACTGGTAATCTTGACTGTTTCTCTGTTTAATTTTCTTCCATGCTATTCTAGCACTGGATAATTGAGCTATTCAGAGTTTCAGAAAACTGAGGTTCATTCTGAGTGCAACATGATATGGTTTAGTTAGAATGCTTTCATGGTTGTTTTGCTATTTGGTTCTAGTTTATTAAAAAGCTGCTTTATGATAGTTTAGACTCTGCTAGTAAAAGACTAATATAAGTAAACAAAGCAATAGAATTGTCCACAGTGGGATGGATTTCGTTACTTTAGTCAGTTAAATAAATCCATTTAAAAACCTATTGAGCTAAATCTGGTTAAATGCCAGAGTCAAAGCAGAGCACAGTGATAGCCCAGATACAAATTGTGTAGAACAATTCCTTGCTTTTCATTTGTGCTGTTTTGATGAAAAAGATCACTGAACTTGTCAACATACTTGAGGCTATGTCACCACATATCTTACTAAGTGACCTACTGTTCAGCAATGACCTTATTCCTTTTGCTGATTTGCTTTTAAATTGGAAATCTTAAGTTTTACAGATCATATTATTGCTGTATCCATCTGGGGCTATTTGAATTTATGTGACCAGGTGGTTGGGAAGTGATTTATTGGTCTTAAGCATTAACCAGAGCATATTTTGATAGGAAATACCTGTCGGGACTCAATTGTTTCAGTCAACAGTTTCACTCCTAGAAATCTGAGAATAATCTACTTTGTACTGTATACTGCCATTTCTTTACTGCTCGATCTTAGTGGATCAGAGATGTCAATGTATTTCCCCTTCTGACGTGTCTGTGAGGCAGAGACATACAGCTCTCCCCATTTCAGAGATGGTAAGGTTGAAACTCAGGCAGGCAAAGTGACATATTGAAGATCATGAAAAGGAATGTGGGAAAGCAGGATACTGAATTTAACGATCCCAACTCTTTGGGAAGGATCTTCACTGCATGGACCAGGATTCTTCTGAGAGTTATTTTGGTCTTTCTACCCTAGAGACTGCATAGAGAATGAAATATGTTGTCTACTGGATGTATTTAGAATTCCTTTTCTACCCTTAAGTCAGTAAAACATATAACATCAGGTAAACCATTAAATGATTTATGGAGAAACATGCTCATTGTTGTGTATATTAATAGAATCTAGAGCTGAATGGACTCCCTTCTGCTGTTAGTTCAGAATTATACCTAATAAGGTGAATATGATCTCTTTTGTATCACCCATTAGAGGGCTGAATTCTAAGCTTTCTAAAAAGTGATGAGAAAAGCAAGTGGGTTACTAAATCAGTTGAATTTGAAATAAATTAGTTAAAAGAATCTAAATCTTTATTAATGATTTAGGTATTTATTTTCATCACGTTGCACAATGTACCTTTTCTGTAATGATCTTGCAGTTGTCTAAATCGGCAAATTTACTGAAAAAGTGTAATAAGCCACCACAGCTTGTCCTAAAATGAAGTCAGTAAACAGCCAAAATATAGTTTCCACGGACTAGAACTTCCAGGATTATCTGCAGCTTAGCTACATTCTTAGTGTATTTAGGTCTGTGTAATTCACATGTTCACAATTAAATTTCAGAAGTTAATTAATTAAATTTTTGAAATTTATCTTTGTGCTTGATTGTAACATAATATAGGAAGAGCTAAATCGGTTTATGACCTTGTCTTCAGTGATACTATTGCAGTTTACCTATTAATATCTTCATTAACTGAATTTCAAGTTTCACATGCTTAGTCATTGTAGGGGAACATACAGTGTAGTAGTGTTTCTTTATGACCAGAGAAGTGATTTATCAGTGTGATCTAGTCTGAGAGATATCTCTACTCAAAAGCATTTAAAATTATATGTAGGTAAGAAAGAGCACAACAGTGGTTGGTGGTTTGTTTTTTTTTTTTAAATTAATTGTCCGTAATTTTTCATTAATATCAAATGTTTCATGTTTTAAAGAAATTTCTGCATACTGCCACAAGAAAAATCAATGAAACGATCCAAGTTAAACAAATATTTGTCGCATGACAGATACCAATTCGTCTCTTATCAGTAATCATAAGAAGATGGGAAAGAAGATGTTTGTTAGATTTCATACAGGCATGCATTTGGAATTAACTACTAGATGTGTGTATTATTTCTAACAGGTGCTAGTCTTAGTAATAAGGATTGGTGTATCAGCCTATTCTCAAGTGAAATATCTCTCCACTAGCCAGTTACACTTTTGTGCATTTGGTGTTTAAAGTTTCAGGGAGTTTAAAGACTTCTTTTGAGCTTTTATGCCATCAGCTGTTTAGGAATGCTTCTCTGAATAACTGTGTTCCTTTCTTTGTGTTGCTTCTGTAGTTATATCATTTAGGTACTTGGAGGAGACTGATGACAGGCATTTTAGTTAGGAAGTGTTAAGTTCTATGTTATCTTTTGTCTTTTTTGACTTCGTTTGAAAATGTTTAAACCCCAGTCCTGATTATTTTTTTAGACTGAACTGTAATACCACTATACTAATGCTAAAACTAGAAGTAAAGCTATACAGCATTCACTGTAATGAAGATTTATCAGAAACCTAGAGTTTAGGAACGAGTGTTTTAAGGGTAAGACTGAACACACCTCTGGAAACAGCTGTGCTTACTAAACTGCATGTCTAGATAATACTTTATGTAGAAACTGTAAAGGAAGTATCCTTAAATAGTGTGGTTACTGTGTTATAATACACTACCAACCTAGTTTCCCACACTATAATGAATGTGTAAGCAAGCCATGAATAAATTGGTACCTTATCTCTTTTTTATCCCTAACCATCTTTTTTTGTCAGGCTACTAGATGAAGTGCTACTAAAGCTAGATTATTTTTTTTTCAAATATGATTCAAGAATTTTATTGGATTTTGTTTGTTTGTTCTGTCTCTCTCTTCTGCCACCCTGTGGGCCTTTTTATTTTATTTCTAGAATGGATTCTTCCTCTGTTTCCTGGAAAAGAATAGTTATGTGGTTTTCTTACATGGATTTTTCTGCAGTTATTTTCTACTAATTTCTGTTTTCAGAGCTGAAGTTTAACAAAATTCCTCCTAGTATTTTAAATCTTGCATTAAGTGTCTTGGGAAGCTGTTCAATTCAATTTCTGTTAATGGCCTCATCTCTGTAATTTTTTTCCTGAATTTTTGTAAGCAGATCAACAAGGGGAAAAGACATAATTTGTAATTACTGTTCTTATGTTCTACTGTCTTTAAGTATATATTGTATGTAGTTCAGTTCATTATAATAATAATAATGTTACTTCTCTCATAAAGTAAACCAAGCAGAAATCTTTAAGATATACAAGATTTACCAGAAGAATATGTAGCTACAGTACAGGAATGAATTTTGACTTCCAACTGGAAATATTCTGTAGTCATAAAATCCTTGGATAAGAAAAACTCCTTGGTTTCCTTGTATCATTTGCCTCCCTTTCATGTCCCGTCTTGATTCCCATAAAAACTGAGTGTTCCAGCAGGAGTTAATCCAGTCGGTTTAAAGTATGTATGTAATTTTAGAAGGTGAAAAAACATGGGTGTTTGTTTTCAGCTATCTGTTCTGGAATTAAGTTATTGTCTTGCAAAAGGATTGAAGTTTTATTTCAATAATGTTCCAGTGGGACTCGCGACTCTACTATATTTGCATGTGATGCAAGTTAACCTGCTGTCTATCTACTGACGTAATCTAATCTACAATATATTTAATAATCATCTAGTTGTTAATTTTAGATCCTCCTCATAATTTTTTTCCTCTGGATGGATCAAGATTATAATTAACGCTCTCCATTTATGGAATTCAGAAGTTTAAGAGTTCTTCACATACTTGGTGTTTAAAATAGCTTTGAATTTGATGTCTAAATGTGTATGCCACTGGAAGGACAGTTCACTCTGTGAGGTTTCTGGACTGTGTATAATGAGCTGGCTGAAAAAATACATAGAAGTAAATGATGACTATTTTAGCGTACAAGTGTCAAGCAAAAAACCTTTAGTGAACATTCCTTGATGGGTCTAAGACACGATTGCCAGAAGGGGGTCATATTAAAGATGGAATTGAGGAAGTTTGCTGTATTTTTTGTTTATGCCCTGTTTGCCTACATCTGAAATAATATGGAAGTATCAATGGCTGGAATTTCAAAGGATTCTAGCAACAAGTTTTTTCTTCAGCTATCTTAGCAGGAAACGATGTCAATTTAAGAATGAAGATTTAAAAGTGGCCAAGTGGTTGAATTTTCAGAAGATTATCTGACAAAGTGGTCCGTTCCTTTGTTATGTTCTTGGACAACTTCCTCTATGGATAATTGAGTGACTGTGACAGCAGTTTGAAAAGGGAAGATCTTGTTGGGAAATCAAGTTTTGTACAGGTTAATTAATGAGTTTGTGGAAGCAGACATGAGGGAAGGCAAGGTCAATTGTTCAGAGTTTGAATACAGCATGAAGAATTGAGAAAGGATGTTTTGATAAGTATGTGCTACAGGTGAAAGTGGGAAAGGATCAGGATATTCAGTATGAGTAGGGAAGGAAAAGTTTGATACTGTTGTAGCATAGATGAATTCTTACAAAATACAGTATTTATTTGGTTTTGACAAATATGTAGGAAAAAATAAATAAGGTTTCCTGAAAGCTCTAGATGTGGCAACTTCTGTAGTTTAACCAGTTAGAAAAGTGAGGACAGAAAGTATACTTTTTTTCCTTTTTTCTTCCCCCTTTTCCTTCCTCCCCCCTTCCTTTCTTCCCTTTTAGTGCTCTTTTCCATTTCTTATACTTTGCTGGACAAGAAATTGTGATAGAAGATGACAGTAAAAGAAGAGAGTTTTAAAAGCTCACACCTTGGGTGAGTGCCCTTAAAACTTTATAAAGGAAATATTCTACATACATTTCATAGTTATCAAGACTTTACATTTCTCTTTGAAGTTTGAATTGAAATATAAATTGTAATATTTTTCATTTTTGTGAGATACCCAACCTCTCTAGTGTAAAAATTGAACAGTGCCACTTAAAGTGTAAATTTGCAACCACAACACTTTCTGTGATTTTTAGATTAATTTTTTTATACATAGAGATTCATTACAACTGCCAAAATTCTAGATGTGAATAATGAAAAAACTACTATTCTCATTCTATGTGGCATATACATCTTTAAAATACTATAGGGAATCATTTATGAAAAATGAAATCCTTATAGTTTTTATGCCTGATATGTCTTTGTTCACTCTTGTACAGATACTTAGTGTTTTATAATAAAATCCTGCTTTCCAGAAAGGGGGAAAAAATGGAGTTTAAATGTGAAAAATATTTTAGCTAGTCCGAGGCTTATGATGACTTAAATAGGTCTAGGTCTTCATGGTTGACAGCTGCAGATAATTAGTTTTTTCTTCCTTAACAAAGAAAGCAAATGCAGCTGCAAGACATTCATTGCCTTTTCTGTCATCATCATAATAATTTATGTATTTAACTTCTGCAGTTTCTTAAATTGTTTTAGTGCTAAGCTGCCTACATTACATGTAATGGGAATGACAAGTCAAAGCTGCAAAGCATATTTGTGTTGCAAGAGGAGTGATTGACAGCTACATTCCACTCTACAAGAAAAAGCTGTGTTGCAGAGCCTAAAAAATGTGCTAAATCTATAATCCTTAACACTTCAGACTTCAGAATTTAATTTTGAAAAGTGATTAGCACTTTGGTTGCTTTTAGTAGGGAAACAACAATGGTTAAAATACTCCTTTGAAAATAAGTTCTTTTTAAAAATTTGTCAGTACTACCAGTAATGGAAATTACAGAGAAAAGAATATGTATTTTATACTCTGAAATAACATTTTTAACCCATTTGAAAGAAACCAAGTAACAATGTCAAAACTGATTCACATATGTCCTCTGGAAGGCACAGGGACATAAACTCATATGTTAAAAACATATTGTTTTGATATGAAATAATTTAGGATTTGTGGCTTTATTTTGTGAGAGATGGTTATGATTTACATGAATGTACCTTTGTAAATTGTAAGCTTAGCTCTATTATATGTCATGTCTAGTTGAAGACAAAAGAAGATCCAGAAATAAGGATGTTAGTATAGAAACTTGCAGTCTGTTCCCTGTGTTGCTGATTCTCTCTTTTGTCCAGAACAAATTGTTTAGGCCTACGTACCCAAAAGTATCTAGGAATCTAATTCCTTTTATCTAATCCTTAGTCAGTTTTTAAGTATTAGTTTAATTATTTATTCTTTTTCCATAAGTGTGTGGGTTTTTTATGTTTGTCAATACACTTGACAATTTCATATTGTGATTTAGCATCTTGCATATGTTGTTGAATTTAGAAGGAAATGACTAGGATTTAAGAGATATGAGTCGTGGCTCACCATCTTTTCCTTCTTCAGTCCTTATTCCATGGGGTTTTTTCCAATCAGATTAAAGAGCTTCCATTTGAGGAAAATACTATATTGGTACAAAATTGACAATATCCTCATCAACAGAGAATAAATGAGGCTAAATTGAGGGCTAAAATTGTTTAGCATATATCAGTCTCCAAAAAAAGTTTTGGAACTTGATTATCAGTGGTTTTTTCCATCTTACCCATTTATTTCACAAAGATTGATCCTTATCATTGTTTGTCAATGCAAGAATGCAAATTTGAAGTCATTCAAAAGCAGATTGATTGTATCATGGCTTTTAGTTACTATCAACCACTATCTGTAAACCAGTCCTCACAGTTCTGTATCAGCTGCAAGCTTGCTGACATGTGCTCTGTTCCACAATCTAGGTCATTAATGAAGATACTAACCAGTACTGTAGCTAGTATCAATCCTTGTGGGTACTTGACTAATGACTAGCCTACAGCTGGACTTTGTGCCACTGATGACAACCCTCTCTTGTTAAAATCCATTCAGAGCTCTTACTTTGAAATATGCGTACCACCAAATACATCTTTCAAAACTTTGCAGACTTGCACTGTCTAGTCATACGAGGTCATTCGTGGTGCAGAATTCTCTCTTGGGCCTTAATGTTGCACCTGTGTGCTTATATAAAATGCCTGTCACTCACAGGAGATACTTGAAGGTGTACCAAGGTATACCCTTATTCTTTTTTCCTTTTTTTTCTTTTCCTGTCATGATGGCTTTGCTGCTGTGTTTCTGATGATGCGGTGGTACCAAGTTTCAGGTGTTTCACCAAAGTAACTCTTATTTCCTTTTTGGACAGGAAATGAGGGGAGAGTCCTAAATCTTTGATTTTTTTTTTTTTTTGGACACACAAGACTGTAATTATCCAAATTCATTTCCTAATCAGATTAGATGCAATCCTTTCATTAACTTTCACTTTCCTTGCTTATGCTCTCATCAGTAATGGTGTTTTTCCCTTTGCTTTTTATTTTTTCATTAATTTATTAGTGAATTTTCTCATTGACGTAAAAATCATGAGTGCAATTACATAAATCTTCCTTAACCTTCTTATTTTGAAGTTCTCACTACATCACGTTGGAGTAAATCACAAATTCAGATGGGATCTAAGCTTTGAGAAGGGCCCGGTCTCAATGAATTGCTGGTATTGACTGAACATCCTAGAAACTTAATGACAGAATCAGCTCTTAAGCTATTATATTTTATTGTGCTTTTTTTCTTCCTGTTCAAGCTGGAAGAATCCGAGCAAAGTTCATTTTGTGTTCTTTAGTACGTGAGACCCATTGCAGAGAATACAGTTGCTCTTTGCCAGCTCCAGAGTCTGTGTTTCTTGTTAGTTATTTACCTTCTCTTTCCATTATCTCAGTTTGCTTTCTGTCTCTAATACAGTAATGCTTCAAATAATGTAATGCTTATAACTAATACACAACAGAAGTTTTTAATCATTTGATAATCATAAAGATACGTTGATCTTCATACAAAAGTTAGACAATGACTCAAAAGTCGAAATGATAAAATGTTAGTATATTGTGTCTTTGTGTGGTGGGTTGACCCTGGCTGGAGGCCAGGTGCTCACCAAAGCTGCTCTATGGCTCCCCTCCTCAGCTGGACAGGGGAAAGGCTCGTGGGTTGAGGTAAGGACAGGGAGAGATCATTCACCAATTATTGTTACGGGCAAAATAGACTCAACTTAGAAAAAAAACCCCAAATTAATCTAATTTACTATCAAGGAAACCAGAATAGAGCAATGAGAAATATAACCTAATCTTAAAACACCACCCCCATCCCTCTCTCCTTCCTGGGCTCAACTTCAGTCCTGAATTATCTACCTACTTTCCCCACAGTGGACGGGGAATGGGGGTTGTGGTCAGTTCATCACACGTTATCTGTGCCGCTCCTTCCTCCTCAGAGGGAGTACTCCTCACACTCTTCCCCTGCTCCAGCATGGGGTCCCTCCCACGGGAGAGTGTCCTCCACCAACTTCTCCAACATGAGTCCTTCCTATGGACTGCAGTTGTTCATGAAGTGCTCCATCATGGTCTCTTCCATGGGGTGCAGTCCTTCAGGAACAGACTGCTCCAGCGTGGGTCCCCCACGGGGTCACAAGTCCTGCCAGCAAACCTGCTCCAGTGTGGGCTCCTCTCTCCATGGGGCCACAGGTCCTGCCAGGAGCTTGCTCCAGCGTGGTCTTCCCACGGGGTCACAGCCTCCTTCAGGCATCCACCTGCTCTGGTGTGGGGTCCTCCATGGGCTGCAGGTGGATATCTGCCCCACTGTTAAACTGCATGGGCTGCAGGGGGACAGCCTGCCTCCCCATGGTCTTCTCCAGGGGCTGCAGGGGAATCTCTGCTCCGGCACCTGGAGCACCTCCTCCCCCTCCTTCTTCACTGACCTTGATGTCTGCAGAGTTGTTTCTCTCACATCCTCTCACTCCTCTCTTTGGCTGCAAAAACTGCTGCTTGGTTTGGGTGTTGTTTTCCTTAACTATGTTGTCTGAGAGGTGCTACTGCTGTTGCTGATAGGCTTGGCCTTGGCCAGTGGAGGGTCCATCGTGGAGCCAGCTGGCACTGTCTCCGTCAGCCCTAGGGGAAGCTTCTAGCAGCTTCTCGCAGAAACCACCCCTGTAGCCCCCTCCACTACCAAAACCTTGCCAGGCAAACCCAATAATATATTAACTCCTGAATGTATTTTTATCTGACTTTATTGCAGAGTGCGATAACGGTAACCATTTAATTTATGATAGCTTGCTAAAGGAAGTATACCTCTATTTGCTTGAGGTCAGATTCTACTTTTGCATTTTGTATACTACTTGTATACTTCCTGTTAAAATCGCCCACTTCCTTACTGACTCTTTTTTTTTTTCCTTCTCCATGCTTAGACATACCTAGAAACTTCTTAGCATTTGTAGGAAACTTGCTAAAACAGAAAATAACAAAATCTCTCTGGCCATTTTTTAAACTCTGCAACTTACCTGCATTTATGTTTAAACATGTTTTAAAAAAAATAAAAATTGTCAGTTAAGTGCAATTTGTTTCAATATCTGGAATACTTGGGAAGTTCTTTTTAGAAGACAGACTGAAATTCTTACCAAAGATTAATATATCCTCTAAAATTATCATACCCCTCTGTGTTGCCCCTGGGAGCCATGATTTTGTTATCGCTTTCTCCCTGCATGTGCACAGAGTGCCCCGGGACTTGCTGAAGTAGCTGCCCCCATTGATTTTGCCCAAAGCAGGGTGGAACTGGAGGAAAGTTGGGGCCTCCACTTTGCTTGGACCATAATCTCATGTCAGGAAGCCATCTTGTCATAACCCATGTGCTTATATATTGCCCTGCAACTGGCTGCCAGTGCTGACAACATCAAAGGCATGTGACCTCAGCATGCTCTCCAGCTGGTTGATTATTTCCTTTGGACCAGAAAGTTCCCACATATAAATATATGTCTATTTATATGTATGTATATTCATAGTAAATCTAGATATGAAATGCTTTACAAAGATGTAAAACTACATATTTTACATATACTTTGACCTACCTTATATGTGGCTTTATAGAAGAATTATATACTATATACATACTTATACTTTATATAGTGTAAAGATATAGAAATTAAATATATATACTTCTACATAAAAGTGTATGCATAAAAATGAGTAAAAACATTTGTTAGAAAGAGCTAATGAAATGAATTAAAGTTTAAATGTGAATGGAAAGTAATTAAATAGCAGCATAAAGTAGGTTGGGACCCCCACTTCACAAGTCCAGTGAACAAATCCTGACACGTTTGGGGTGGAGGGAGGTACAAGAGGATGAGGTGTGAGGAGGGCAGGATGGGGAGAGGTGCATGATCAAGTGGGAACGTGCCCAGGGGTTACCAGCCTGCCTCAGAGATGGCCCACCAAGGGCCCCCTGTGCAAAGAGGAGCCCAGTCCTGGAGCCCCACCTCTGGCACCAAACTGCCTGCCAGGATGGCCATGCACTGTTTATTACTGGGGCAGCTTTGAGGCTTTACGCTGTGTCGCAAGACATAGGCATTGCTGTCTGCAAAAGTGGAAATCCAGAACAAAAGGCCAGCTTCAGAAGAACATGGGTGTGGAGACAACAAGGACAAGTCCCAGCAGGACTCCTGAAAAAAAGACTACATGAAGCAGAGGAGCGATCTGACAGGACTGTGAATCGGGAAACAACTTCCAGGTAAGTTTCACAGAGAAAGGGCAAGTGTTCGTGGGAGCTGCCTTTGCCCACTGCTTTGGGGGAAACTTGCAGTTCCTTTTAACATCACTGTGAGGTACAGGCTTGTGCTATATTTGTTTCCTTATCCTTAGGTCGATGTCCTTATAGAACATTTTAAAAGCTCCAGCTGACTAGTTGAGGAGCCAGAAGACAGAACTGTTTCTATCTGGGCCTGCAGCAGTTAAAGAATGAGCAGAGAAGGGAGAGTGGCTTTCATGGAAGAGCGGAAAAAATGCCAACAAAACCTTGGAAGAGCCTGACCGATGACTGACACCCATCATAACCAGCTAATAAAGAATCTCTATGCATGAATTAAATCATGGTGAAGTGTTTCATTTCTTATAAGTATGTAGTAATGGCATGCCAATAGAGATGTCCACGCTGCCACTTCTCATTGAAGGCATTTGCTATGCTCCTGGGGAGGTGGGAAGCTTAGGGGATATAAATCCCTTTTCAGAAGCTGCTAAAAGCCCAGCTGTTGATATGAACTGGAGCCAGCTGGCAACTTGGCTTGCAAACCAGGATACCTGGACCTTATGCAAGCCAACAAGAAAGCACTTTAAGAGAAACAAAGTAGTTGTGGCAGAGGTGGGTGCTCAATAGCAGCAGACTTGCTGGATGTGCAGTAGTTTTCCGAACATGACATTGCTGTTAAGTACAGATTAAATACAGTGATAGACATATTACACAAGCATGTCTCTGCTATTGGTCTAAAAGGCAAAATGGGTTCTGATATAGCAGGGGCTTTTAAAGCCATTTTTAGCAGGCAATGCACATGTAAGAAATTACAGACTGCTGTGGGAAGGATGTTTTTTAAATTAGCCTTTATAGTGCTTTAACAGCTTGTTTATTGTTCACCATCTTGTTACTAGCAATAAAGCAAAAGCCTCCACTCCAAAGTATTTTAACAGGTTGCTTAAAACTAGGATGTGGAGATATTTTAGTGTGCCATGTTTTTTGCCAAATCTATGTGTTACTGGGTTTATAAAGAGCTATAACCTGTAGCTTCCACAGAGCTATCAGAGCCAGACCTGTGGATGTGATCCCTTAAAACTCTGTGAGAGTTTGGAAAATCAAATCCAAAGATTGATTTAAAATTAAATATATGTCTTTGCTTAAAAAGGCAGACCATATCACAGTGTGGTAACACTGTGTAACAGAGAAGATTTGAGAAAGGTTATAATCAGATGTTCATAGGTGCAATCTTAATAGCTGAAACTGTGGGAAGGGAGCAGGTACCTACCGGTGTAGTTTAATAGGCTGTGGTCACGAAGCACTAGAGGGGACATTTTACCCTGAAGAATTTCAAAAAGTGAATCCCAGTGAGGACAGAATCTACAAAACTGACAATTGCTACGAAAGTGAAAATAAGAAACAGCAGTCCAAGTCCAGGACATGTAGTGATTGGAATTCAAGTGGGGGTAAGGTTTCTACCTCATGCTAGCCAGCAGTCCCAGCACCAGAATTTTGCAACAAAACGTCTCTAACTTTACCATAGACTAGGTGAGGCCCATGGTGCAGCAAGTAGGAGGTGCACAGTATCTGCACAGAAGGAATAACCTCAGTGAAGGCAGCACCTTTGAAGTAGCAAGGTGAGACATGGCTGGGTAACATGGCAGTATACTTTGCAGAAATCCTATTATTGCTATCCCTTGCAGTGTTGATGGAATGCACGAACCATCTTACTAACCCCCAGAACAGAGCTTCAGCCATTGACTCTCCAGCTGTTGCCTTGGTTTCTGATCCTGTCATAAAGAAAACAGCATAAATGGATGAAGGTCCTTATCTTTATCTCTTGTAATTCATAAATGTATTGTGTAAATGAAACTTGGAACGCAACTGAAAGTTGTGTTGTGTGTTCTTCAACTATTCCTTCCATTAATTCTTTTTAAATGGGCAATACAGACATAAAAATTGAAAGTTTTTATGATGAATTATGTATTATGCTACGGGCTAAAGCATTGGGCTTTTTAGGTAGCTTTCTTTTCTAACATGGTGTGTGTGGTGCTTCTCACTTCTCATTCACCTTTAATTGCTCCAAGAGATTCTGGTTTGCTGTGTTACCTATACCAGAAGATGGGACATTCACCACAGCCAGAGTGTTAAAGAAAACGTTCCCATCTTCAGGTATTCTCAAGCTTAAAGGGACTTCAGGCAAACTGTTGGGGCGGCTATTCATGCCAGTGCCGGGGCCCTCTGTTGCACATGTGGGGAGACAGTGATGACAAAATGGTGGCTCCCATGGGCCAAAAAGGAGGGGATGGAGGGGGTGAAGCCGGTGGGTGAGGGAGTTTGGGACAAGTGGTGGTGGTGGCAGGTGGAGTGGGCAGATCTCCCATTGTTTGGGTGCTGAGGAGCAGTGTGTCTGGTCCAGGATGAGCACCACCCTTGTGTGTCCCTTGTATGTGGCTCGTCAGCCCACCTGCATCCTTTTCCTTTCCTGAGCTTTCTGACCACTGCGTGGTACTGGCTGCCATGCTTGTCCTTTGGGTACCATGTTTGGGAGTTGTGCTTTGGCACTTCGTTGACAACCTAAAAGGCAGTTTGTTGTCTTGCCTTTCCTGCCCATGTGGCTGCTATGTGCAGGATGCAGGCTGAAGGTGTGGGATGTTTATTTTTTCAAAGGTAACTCATTGCACACGGCCACTCTGAGCCAAATGGCTTTCATGGGTCATTACAATAACTAATTTCACTTATAAAATGGATAGATTTGTAAACCTGGTTTAATTTACATATCTGCTTTGTTGTAAACTCCCATTGAGAATAGAGAAATATAAGCAATAGAGTGTATGGAGTGTGCAGACTGTGCTGGATCTCAGCAGGTTGCTGTGTTACAAGTGTATGGACTGTTGGACGTATTGACTCTGCTCTTTATGATTCATTTTAAAAGGTGCAAAGTAACACCACACAGGTGATTTTTTTCACAGACTGTGTCTCTTGGCATACTAAATGACAGCTTTTATTTACATAATAGTTTACATACTGTAAATCCAACTGTTATCTTTAAAGAAGATAAAATTGGATCACCTGCTGAAATGCTGCGCAGGGGCCTTGCAGGCTGCATGGGGTCTCTGTCAGCAGGGCTGGGGGAGTCCTTGCAGGTTGCAGGGCGAGTGTATGGGGCTGCCTGGATGTTAGGAGAGGATGTTGTTGAGGGGCTTGTGGAAATGTGCAAGGCTGGTGCCGGTGTGCCTGGGGAAAGGCTTAAAAGCGGGAGACTGGGATGGGTCCAGAAAGAGTGGAGAAGAAGCAGCGCATTTCAGCCCACGGCACAAATGTGCTTTGCTTGACTGGCAGTCTGCTTCTGGATTGCTCCTGGAATCCCAGGCTGCCTGGGGTTTGCTGTCCCGACAGAGACCAAGCCAAGGCATGCAGATCAACAGACGGGCCTCATCCCGCTGCAGTGTCTTTTGTGAAGCAAGCAGCCTGTCCCCAGAAGAGAAGAGCAACCCCCTCCTGCCTCCCAGACACGGCCAGGGGGTTTGGGGCTGGAGGAGTTGTAGAGAAGTGTCAGAGAACGGCTCAGAGGGCTGTGAGTGGAGGATGACAGGAGCCATTTGGGTGTGGAGGCACCAGCAGGGAGAGGGCTGTCAGCATGGCCTCTGCCCGTGGCACCTGGCTTTGCTTCAGGCCAGGCGGCCCAGCTGCCGGCCAAGGGGCTTGGGCAGCTTTGCTCCAGCGCTTGGAAGGGGGAGGCTGGGAGAGCGTGAGTGAAAGGGCCTCTGCTGCAGCATGTACGTTAAAGAAGTTCATGGCACACCCCAAGACATTCTCCCCTTTTGCTTTCCTTTGCTGCCGAGACCCTGCTAGAAAGCCTCGCCTACAGTGGCTTGTGCTTTGATTTTGAAAGACGCATGCTCTGAAAAGCTTCTGGATCTTTATTCAGTGTCCACGAAGTCAATAATCTGAACCTCCAGCACCAGCACATCGAAGTGGTGAACAGCGGTCAGCAGGGCTGGGTGGGCGCTCCCCTGCAGCCTGTTGGGTGTAGGGGTCCAGAGGTCCTTGGAGCTGCATCCCTGCTGCCGCTCGGTCCCTCTGCACAGGCCCCCTTCTCCCAGCGGCGGGCTCGTCATGGGTGGGCCTGGGGCGCAGGTGGTAGCGCCGCTGCGGGGATCTGCTGTGCACCCTCTGCCTGGCCGGGGTCCTCTGCCGGCGGGTGGACCGGGGTAGTCGTTGTCCGCCCTCACCGTGTGACGTGGTTTAGGCCCAGCCGGCAGCAGAGCGCCACGCGGCCACTCGCTCACCCCTCCCCCACCGGGCTGGGGAGGAGAACGGAAAAACAACGGCAAAGCCTCAAGGGTTGGGATCAGGGCAGTTTACTGGGACAGCAAGGGAGAGGGAAACAATCAACAACAGTACTGATATCAGATATTCACAATGGGTGATAACAGAGAACAATTTACCGATCCAGCGACCGACCAACCGACCAGACACTTGGCCCGTCCCGGAACGGTGCTGAAACCGCGCCGCCCCCCCACTGCCCTACTAGCCCCCCTTTTATGGCGAGCATGACGTCACATGGTACGGAATAGCCCCCGGCCAGCTTGGGTCACCTGTCTTGGCTCTTTGTGAAATTAACTCTGTCCTTGCCAGAACGAGGACACTGTGTGCAGGATGCGGTTGAAAGGCCACCGGCAGAGTGAGCACACAGCTCTCACGGCAGCCCACCGCCGGATGCAACCAAAGCAGAAGGCGTGGAAGCGGACGTTGACGTAGGCTGCGTTGTCCATGTCATCGAGGCAGATGGGGCACAGGCCACCTGCCGCTGCCTCCTGCCACCCCGCCTGCTGCAGCTGGCTCATGCCGGCCATCACGGCAGAGCCCCTGTCCCGCAGAGCCTCCTCGGTGCCCGACGCAACGTCCTACCAAGAGATGTACAAAGTGCCTGAGCTTTTCTGGCACCAGGAACGGAACAGAAACCCCAGAAAGTGGCCGGCCAGCCTCACGGTTTGCCTTCCACATGTGCCTGCCCCCTTTGTCTCCCCCACAAGCATGCTGCTCCCCCCTGCAGGACCCCGCACCCCAGCAGTCCCCACCAGACAGCCAGCATGACTTGAGCTAGCACAGGGTACCTGCAGGAGGTGGTCAGGGAAGGGGGAGAAACTGGCTGGGAGCCTTCAGTGGTGCCAAGGGTGCCTGCACAGCCCTGGGACAGCCGCCGCGTGGGACCTGCAGCACCCAGGCCAGCCAAATATCTGCACAAAGGCAGCACTCCCAGCTGAGGTCCACAGTCTGCTGGAGGTTGCACACCGTGCGTGTGCACTCACAGGAGGTCTGGACCAGATGTGCCAGGACAGAGCCTGAAGCTACTGAAGAATGATGAGGTTGGGGCCATCACAAATGCCCCCCAGCAACATCACGGAGGTCTCCAGGGCTGTGCCCCAACCGTTGCCCAGTGAGGAAAGCAAACACCCCAAAGAGGGAAAGCCCCTGCTTCACGGGATGTTGGGCATGTTTTGGTGGCCTTTTGGGCAGGGGTTGATCTTGGGCTGATCGAATCCCGCGATGAGAGGCTCTTGCCCCGAGCACAAGGGCCCAGCGCTGCAATGGGCAGCACAGCGATGCAGGCAGGGAACTCTGGTGACTTCCTTGGTGCCAGTGCAGCACTCAGACTTGACTCCTCTGAGAACTGTCAGAAGAGAAGGACTTGCCCCTTGTCTGTGGTGGGATTTCTGGAGGCCTTCTCTTCCAACTCCCCTGCTCCATGTCCAGATGGCTGTTGAAGATCTCCAAGGATAGGGATGCCACAAGCTGTGCCAGTGCTTTTTCACCGTTACAGTGAAAATGTGTTTGCTGACGTTTAGCGAGAACCTCCTGTATTTCAGTCATGGGCTGCAGATGGATATCTGCTCCACTGTGGACCTCTATGGGCTGCAGTGGGACAACCTGCCTCACCATGGTCTTTACCATAGGTTGCAGGGGATTTTCAGCTCTGGCGCCTGTAGCATCTCCTCCTCCCCCTTCTTCACTGACCTTGATGTCTGCAGGGTTGTTTCTCTCACGTTTTCTCACTCCTCTCTCCTCCTCCCCCTTCTTCACTGACCTTGATGTCTGCAGGGTTGTTTCTCTCGCGTTTTCTCACTCCTCTCTCAGCTGCTGTTGCATAGGGATTTTTACCCTTTCTTGACTATGTTATCGCAGAGGTGCTCCCACCATTGCTGATAAGCTCGGCTTTGGCCAGTGGTGGGTCTGTTTTGAAGCCAACTGGAAGTGGCTATCACTGACATGGGGGCAGCTTCTGGCATCTTCTCACAGAAGCCACCTCTGTAGCCCCCCTGCTACCAAAACCTTTCCGTGTAAACCCAGCACAGGAGCCCAGAACTGGATGTCGCGCTCCTAGTGTGGCCTCGCCAGTACTGAGTAGAGGGCAAGGATCACCTCCCTTGACCTGTCTTCAATACTTTGTGTAATGTAGCTGAGGAATTTTCTTACAAGATACAAGCTAGTTTCTCTCAAGAGAGCTTGCACTGTGGGTGTTTCGTAAATTCAGGGTGGAATCTGTGGTGCGTATGCATGTCAATAGTTTAAACATGGAAGTGTTTCCTTTGCACGCTAAGAGGCCAGGTTACGTGGCATCCGACTCTACCAGCGTTAAGCATAAGTATTCAGTGTTCTATAGGTGGAGACGGTTCTACTGGGAGTGTCTGTATTAGCTTAGAATTTGTTTTAACTTAGTTGGAGGAGGCAATTTTTAAAATAACTCTTTTTTTGGTAGGTTGTATGGTAACATGTACATAAATGTTCCTGTTTATTTTTTCTGTCCCATAGTTTGGGAACGTATTTTTATTATTTCTGAACAGAACTTGATGTTGGTTTTTAATATTTTAGCATTCTGTGTAACAACTGATTATATTTATGGTAGGTAAAATGGATGCAATTTATTTATTTTTTAAAGCAAATTTTTGGTCCTGCAGCAAAGCCTGAGAAAAGACTTTAACTTTGCCACATACACCTTGCAGTGAGTACTTTGGGCACCTTCTTTCATCTTAACGTGCTGTATCGGGTTAGGTGATAATTGCATAATAGTATCTTTGTGTGCACTATTGCAAATAGAGACCATACAAATGCTGAATTATTTGTGTTGATAGATGTGGCACATTTCAGACACATTTGAAAATAATTTTTTTTTCAAAGTGCAAAACTACTGTATTTTTAAAGGTTGAGTTCTGTATTTTTAAAGGTTTGAGTTAGGAGTAACGTGTAGGTAGTCTTCTTCAGGGTAGAAGACTTTTCTCCAGGAACCTGAGAATCTTGGGAAGGTGTGAGGAGAGATAGGAAGGGAATCGAGAGAAAAACACTGATTCTTGAAAAATACCACAAAACTCTGATAAGGATATTATTGTGGCTTCCTCTTACTCTAGGAGATGCAACATGTCTCTCCTAGTAAATAAATGAAAAGAACAGAAGAAAATTTCCTTAGTATCTGGTGAGCGTATTTTCCTGCAGTGTGCGTTAAGTGTGCAGTTCATCCTGGTGTTCTAGATTCATGTGATTTGCCCTTCATAAGGAAATTTGTGTTTTGCCTGAAGTGCTTAAATACAGTAATTGAAAAAGTAGCAAATATGACTGGCTGCTGCTTTGATTAATAAGCAGCCCTGACATTTCAAATGTGAACAAACCATTGAGATTTGGTTTATTTACAAACATGTTTATTATGAAAATATAATGGATACAGCAGGAACCAGAGCATGTATCTGTCCCCTTTTAAACTCCTGTAAGTACTGTCACTGAGCTTACTGTATATTTGGTGTCAGTCGACGTTTCTTTCTCCTGCCTTCTCAAAGCAATTAAGGTGGTCGTGTCATTACCTTGATTCACCAAAAATGGAGAATTACTTGGGAACATACCAGATTCTGACATTTTAACTGACTGTAAGTATTTTAACTATGGTTGCAGAGTTCTGTGGGGTTTTTGTGTTTTTTTTTCTTGGAATAGAAAAGGGAATTCTGTTTGCTTGACCTCGTAATATAGGGAAATGTTTAGTTTTTCACTTGGAAAATGAGAATGAAGACAAAATAAGTATTTGATGTTGGGGTAGTGTTGTTTACTTCGGCATAACACAATGTGACATAGCAAATCAATGTTGACTCACTTAAGCTGAAAATAAATCGTGCAGTAGCTTGGCACTTTATTCTACTTTGTAGTAGAAACTTGAATCACGGTCCATGGAATTAAAGGAAAGCTGGTCTTCACCAGCAATAAAATATCAGCACTTTTCTAGGCATGATGTAGTCAGTGTGCTACCTGTCAAATGATCTGAGATATTAAAATGTAAATATAATAGCTGCATTGGCATATATGCCGTGAGCAGTAACACTTCAGCAAACTTGTTTAAAACACGTAGCTAATTATGTGGGGTCCGACAGGCGAGTTTTCTTTTGCAGTCAAAGAACTCCCCATATAGCGATTGATAGTTTTTGCATGCTTTGTTGAACCTTTGTAGAACTGCCTGTACTGTTTATTTCTCTATACACTAAATGAGTGAACAGTGGAGAGCAAT
Source organism: Grus americana (assembly GCF_028858705.1). Taxonomy (NCBI): domain Eukaryota; kingdom Metazoa; phylum Chordata; class Aves; order Gruiformes; family Gruidae; genus Grus; species Grus americana. The sequence goes on along the minus strand of NC_072891.1, from coordinate 31,086,280 downwards.
TGAGGCTTTCAGTTCTTCATGTTACAGTTGTCCTCCTTAAAGTTACAAAAAAATTCCGTATTGATTTGTGTTGCAGGTAAATTAAGAACTGTTTGCTATCTCTAGGAGAGGAAAGTAGTTTGCTGGCTGAAATAGGGGTGAAGTTGAAGACTTGGAATATTAGCTCTATAACAACAAAACAATTTTTTGTACTGAAAGTCCATACACATTCATTTATACAGTGCGAATTCCAAATGTTGGCATCAGGCTGTTTGCTCTCTTTGTGTGGAAAGAAGTAAGTGTAGTAGCATCAGTGTCCTTTTTGGAAAGTAAGGAAGACTCAACATAAGGGATGAAGCCTTCTTATGGAACAAATGCTGTGAGAAAAATTGCAGTAGGAATCAAACAGTTATTTTCAGCAGGGGCAACAGGCCTGCTGCTGCAATGCTGCAAGGTTCTGAGCAGTGAAAGCACAAATGATTCTCGTGTCTCTTTTAGCTGGAGACAGGAAGGTATGCTATAATCCAAGCAAGGTGAATAAAAATGTGGTGGATAGGGAACTTCGTTATGAAGAAGGCAGTGTTACATGAACTGGGAAGTATGCTAAGTTATTTCTTACATCTTACCGTTTTTGAACTAGCTCTTAATATTTCCACCTGTCAGATGACGGAGGAATCTTTTATTTGTGAGTATGATGTACAGATCCAAACTCACTTTTTATTGGAAATTTTCTTACCTTAAAACTTACGTCTTTTTCTTCTTTCATGTAGTGTTTCAAACTTAACCTTCCAGTCTACTTGCAGCATTTTTGTGTTCCTCTATTCTTTTGTGTACAATCATAGTGCATCAGATGCCGACAAACTGTTTTTGCTCTTAAAGCCCGGTAGAATCTGGAACCAAACTGTCGGTAAACTCTCTTGTTTGATTTTGAGTGCATTCTCTCCTTAACCAGTCCTGTCAGCTGCTGCAGCCAGTCAGTATGTTTTTTCACTTTCCTTGTACAGACTTCTTAAATGTAAGTGAAGTTAGCTATAAGAAACTAAACCATTCCAGATTTTCTGATAAAGTCTCCACTCTTTCGATGCCTAGAAAATAGCAAGGGTTAAGCGTCAGAGTGGCTAATTAACCTGAATATAAGTTAATGTATGATTCAGTAGCTACTGATTTGCTTGTTTTTTCCCCAAGATATTAGATGAGTTAAGAAGAGATGTTAGCATTTTTTAGATTGGATTAAGAAATCTAGGCACACTGCTTATGTGTCTCTGCCTGTTTTCAGTCAAGGCCTAGGCTGTCTGAGCGAAACTACTGGATTACTGATGTATTTGAGAACTGGAGTCACTGTGCTTAGCATAAGCATCATCTTTAGCATTTAGAATACATGTAATCTGGAAATTTGTACCTTTTAAGGCTGGGTATGTGGGGAGTCTCTCTGAGAGAAACTCTGGTAACCAGAAAATAATCTTATTTACCACTAAAAGTACTGTGATGCATCATTTCTGAAGTTACAAAGGTCGTGAAATTTAGGAGGTGAGCAATTTACCTGTGCATCGTTTCTTCAAGAAATTGTATAAATGTAGACTTCTTTTCTCAAGGCTGAACAAATCCAGTTTTGTCAACCTTTCCTTCCACATCAAATATTCTTGGTCCCTGACCATCTTGATGACCCTCAGCTAGACTTAATTGCATTTTTTTTTGTCTGTTTGTTGGGCACTTGTCCTGATTTCAGCTGGGATAGAGTTAATTTTCTTTCTGACAGCTGGTATAGTGCTGTGTTTTGGATTTAGGATGAGAATAATGTTGATAACATACTGATGTTTTTAGTTGTTGCCAAGCAGTCAAGGACTTTTCAGCTTCTCATACTGCCCTGCTAACACGAAGGCGGGGGGGCACCCAAGAAGCTGGGAGGGGACACAGACAAGACAGCTGACCCAAACTGGCCATACCATACGAGATCATGTTCCGTTTATAACTGGGGGGTGGGCTGAGAGGTGTGTGAGCTGGAGGTCTGGCACAGCAGCCGGGGGTCTTGTGCAGTATCGACTTTGGAGTCATGGCGTTTATCTTCCCAAGTAAGTTACGTGTGATGGAGCCCTGTTTTCCTGGAGATGGCTGAATACTTGCCTGCTGGTGGGAAGTGGTGAATGAATTCCTTGTCTTGTTTTGCTTGCATGTGTGGGCTGGGAGGCTGGACAGCTGGGGGTCTTGTGTAGCATTGACCTCAGGTAGTAACAAATTGTGCTGGTTCATCACTTGTTTTGTATTTTTTTAATTATTGTTGTTGTTGTTATTATTATTATCCTTATTATTATTATTATCCTTTTTGTGTTTGTCCTATTAAACTGTTTTTATCTCAACCCACAAGTTTTCTCACTTTAAGTCTTCTGATTCTCTCTCCTGTCTGACTGGGAAGGAGTGAGCAAGTGGCTGTGTGGTGCTTAGTTGCCAGCCGAGGCTAAACCACAACAGGAGTCCAAAACTGGACAGAGCATTCCAGATGTGGTCTCAAGAGTGGAATTGAGGCACTTGCTGGCTACGCCCTTCTTAATACAGTGAAGGCTGCTGTTGGTCTTCTTTGCTGTGAGGATGTGTCTTTTCCCATTTTCTTTACAGTGCCAGTTATGTCTAAACTTTAGTAGTTTTTAACATGTTAACACTTAATACATGTTACAATGAAGTTACTTAGGGAGATCAGAAAGACTTCAATGTGTATGTGTTTCAGTGAAGCAAATTAATGTCATGCATAATTACAACTGCCAGCACAAATAAAGCATTTGAGAATCTTTTTCAATGATTTTCATTAGAATAGGCAGCACATAATATGCTGAGATTTGTACCTTTGAAATTTCACAGAAATAAATTAATAGATTTAATTTAATGTCAATCCATTAAACAGTTTGGTTCTTGCAAATTCTCTTTGCAATATAAAATAAAGTTTTCAGAGTATCTTGAGAGACAAATATCCTACTATAGTAAATGCTCTCAAGCCAGGGACAAATGTTACGCCATAGCAAATGCTGTCAAGCCAAGGATAGTCCTAAGGAGTCTTAAGAAGAGAGAGGAGTGCTGTCCATTGATACATAAAGTATGTCAGATTATGGCTTAAAAACATACAAGCCTCCTGATCAGTAATAAGTCCTAAGCCAACAATTTGTGGTTGGTTTAGAACCTGAAGTTATTAAAAATACTAATTTTTAAAAATTCTTCCATTGTAAGTTCCATACTTCTGGGTTCCAGACCTTCGTGTGAAATATTGGGTCATATCTTTAGCCCAGCAAGTTTTCATTTCCTTGAAATAGTTCAAAAATGCTTTTCAGTTATGGTTATTCAGAGGATACATCTACATGATATAGCACAGACAGAGATGAGCAAGCTATGCCAGTGTTCAGGGCTAACTGAAGCTGGAAGGCTGAGTTAATTACTCTGCTGCCAAGGAGGAGTTCACATGCCCTGCCCAAAGCATTCCAGATAATTCGTGTCTGAATGTGATCAGTAAAGATACTTTGCGTTGATTTCAGTTCACAAAACTTTGGCTCATTGTGAACCTCATCCAACATAATTTCTACCTTGTTTCTGATGCTTTTTATTTTGTTTTAGTCAATGCTTCTGAGCAGAATGCACTTCTACCCTTTCCACCACTTAGGAGGAAGCTATAAGGATAAGGAAGGCGGTGGTTAGATAACTGCCAGGTGCAGAGTAACAGAAGATGTAGATGAGTATGATGAAGTTGCATCTGGACACAACTATATGTCCTTGTCCCCTTCTACACACCGTGCCTGTTGACATCTTAAATCTGTGTTAGTTGCATTGTTGTTCAGAATTATCTTGCATTTCCAATGCTTTCCTCTCCATTTTGCAGTGGGTTGGCACCATACCAAGGTCCCTTCCAACCCAAACCATTCTATGAATCTGTGATGCTATGACAAACAGGCCTTCACACTACAGGGAAGGAAAGCTCCAGTGAAAGATATATCCAGTTCCTCCATCTTTAGCAGGGTAAAGTAACCACTAACTCATCTGCTTACCCGCATGACATACATCCTTCTCTCGCAAAATAACATTACAGATTCAGGAAGACAGGAATGGGAGAAACTGGTGAGATTCTATACAGTCCATTCATTGTTTAAGCAGATTACTTACAGTTATCCCTGTAGTAAGCCTACAGATATTTGAGTTGTAAGCCTGTTTGCATGTCTCCCAATTCAATAGGGGAACAATTTGCTTTATCTTGCTTGTTTGTTTTAAGCCAATATTTTTATTTACTTGTATCAGTGTTATTGCATTCTTGTTGAAACCTTCTTCTTGATATTTCTATAGATAAAAGACAACTGTAACTTCTGTATTTAGTAACTGAATGGCTTTTGCATAATTCTTCATCTTTTCTGTTATATATCTTCCAGACCCTAACCTTGATATGTATAGAACATTCTTCTCCAAGTAACGTCCAGTGTGTCAAAGTCGTTTTAACTAAGATTCTCAAATCTCAGAGCAGTGTTGTATATCTTAGTAAGTCAGGGAAAGAGTATCATGTAGTAGAAATGGGAGCAGTGGAGAGTGAGTGTCCAAAAGCTGGTATAATACTATCAGAAGATGTGACAGTTTTTTTCTTTAAACACTCCTATTTGATATAGACATATTAGTTAAATTTTCTACCACAAAGTAAGTTTTGTTGGTTGCTACTAACTACTGAAACACTGGTTTTTTTAAGAATATAAAATTTCCATAGCACTGTAATACTGTTCTTCCAGCAAAGATGGTAAAAATGGAATATAGAATCTCACTTATTTTGAAGGTATTGCATACAAGTATGCCATCACATAGTTATTCTGTTACTGTAGTGTATACACTAGGTACTTCACTCAAATGTTGTATGGATTAGGATTGTAATATCAATATCAATGCTGTCTGCATGAAAATCATGTGAACTATGGATGAGCCTGTAACACTAATTCCAGTGTTGAACTGTTATTCTCTAATTTGATGTAGCATAGCAGGAACATGACTTTTTTTTACTTTTAGCTGTTTAGCCTTTCATTCTGTAGATGTTCCTAAATTTAAAGAAAATGTTTTATATTGGACCACTTTTAGTCTCTTGAAAGCTCTAAAGAACTGTGCTTTAGGGGCCTTTAAGACCTTTCATCAATTTTTATTATTCTAAGCCCTCTGTACAATCCGGTGATGATAAATTCTAGTTCAGTAAATGGTATTGATGGGAACCTGAATCTGGTGTGTGAGGTTGTTACTGGATAAAACGTGTGTTCCTCTCTTTACTTGTACCAGTACAATTTCTTTATTTTGACCTCCCCCATCCCTACTCACAGGGGAACCCTGGATTGTCACCTATGCCGTCGTCTCTTTTTTTTTTCTCTACTAACTATTGCTGAGGTGATGGGTAAAGGAAGAAAGTTAAAATCACAGTCATTGGGGCAATGATCCAGGCATGAAGTGTTCCCTTCTCTTTGCACATGGTGAGGAAATGGCTAAGTGAAGCATTTGAAAGGTACCATATTGTATTACTAATGTCGTAACTTTTAAGCGTGAAGTGTCTTTAGGGGTAATCACAGTACAAGTAATCAATAATAATAATGGCAGTTTATTTAATAACTGTCATAGTGTATCTGTAGGTTAGTTAAGACATGGTCTAAAGCTGAGCTGACTCTTTTCAGTGGTGCCTGGTGACAGGACAAGAGACAACTTGAACTGAAACACAATAGGTACCTTCTGAACATAAGCAAAAACTTTCTTACTCTGAGGGTGACCAAGGATGGGCACAGGCTGTCCGGAGAGGTTGTGGAGTCCCAGTTTCAGGCTGTATTCAAAAGCCATCTCGACATAGTCCTAGGCAGAAGGCTGCAGGCGGCCCAGCTTGAGCAGGTCCCTTCCACCCTCTGGGGCCATACTGTGATTCAGTGAAAGTAACACAGGAAGCATCACAAACAGAAAATTTGGAACACAGAGATAACACACAGAGAACAGAAACAGATTTCCTATAAATATTGCTCATTCTGTTAATAAAGTAGATGTCTCCAACTATAGTGTTTTGACTTCTTAATATACTGATTCAATCTGTTGAGTGATGAAAACAAATACTACCTCCATTTTCACATCAATTTTTCTCCCTTTGTCTCGTTAGTATCAGGTTCACACTCTTTTGATGAAAGGACTGCAGCACAATATCATATTAGGGGGAAAAAAACCCCTAGAACTCACTTCTGAAGCCAAATCTAAATCTCCTTTCAGAACTGTATAATTGATGCAGAAGTGACGTAAACTGTTTTGTACAGGTGGTACTCCTGCTTTCAAATTCTTCCTCAGAAAGCCCTGGCTATTACTCAGAGTGCCATGAATGGTGATCATCAGTGCTTGAAGTTATTACATTATGTCCTGTTCCCACCCTGCCCTGGGCCAACAGGCAAAAACAAGGATGAAATTTCATAGAACTACATTTTGTTGCCAAGTATTTTGAAAGGTATGAAGAAGTAGCATTATACATGTTAGACTTTATAATTATTTCTGCTAATATGAGTGGTGCAGCAGAGTGAGATCTTGGCTCAAGCTACAATTTCTATTTTATATTGTAACTGTCATTCTGCATAGAGGTATTTTTGGGAGATTGTGAGCATGCTTATCCCAGCCCATGAAAGTTTTGTTAATATATTGAAGACAGGAAAAGTACCCGAATACTATTTAAGGTAGCTAACACTTGACTGACTGTGACTTAAAAGCCATAGTATACTTGACTTAGCAGTGTAAACATGAACTTAGAAAGCACACTAAACTTACAGAAATGTTCTATAATTTATTTAACTTTTTTATCAAAACTTGTTTCTGGTGAAACACAACAAAATACCCGTCCCAGTAAGGAAATTCCTGTGAACATCATCCTAATGATGATTGTTTCCTAGAGACATTTTAATTTCTAAAAGAAACAAACTATAGAGTTAGATGGCTCATATTCCTCCATTGCGGAACTCCAGTCACGTGAGCCATCCCACCACTTCTGTGTGATCCCAACAAGATTGTAGCCCTGCAAATGCACACAGTTCTCTAATTCCTCATGTTTATTCACCATGCTGTCTGTGAGCCCTTTGTACACCCCTTGGTGTGTGAGCGCTTCAGAGAGGCACGTCAGTGTACTGATTTCCTGGAGAGCATCTGAGTGGTTTCCTCATAAAGATGCCTTATAGCCACTTCCTTGCTGACATTCAAATGCTTGAGGTGACCCTGCTTAAGCCTCATTTTTTGATTTTGTGTTCCCTTTCATTCACATGACTCCAGGCCCTTTGCTTGTCAATCCTGTCCGCTGCTCCTTCACAGGGCTGCTGGTAACTCTTTCCCTCCCCACATGATTCCTGGTGTAAGTCCCTTCTTAGCAGGTCAGTCATTCTGCTGGCAAAGATACCTCAGCCCCACTTAGTGAGGTGAATCCCATCTCTCCTAAGCAGACATTATCCTCAAAGAAAGTCCTATGGTCATAGAAACCAAAGCCCTGTTGCCCGTGCCAGTTCCGCAACCAGTTGTTGACACACAATATCGGTGCCCTCCTCCTCACACCCTTTCACCCGAGATAAACATCACCTGGGCTTTTTCACTCACAGAATCTCCAGTGGACAAACTAATGTCTTAGAATAGCATAACTGTAATTGTTTGATGATTTGCTAGTTTTGCTTGTAAGAGTTTTACTTGCTAGTCTTGTCACAACAAAAACTTCAGATGTTTTATTTTGTCCTGTTATTTGTGAATGTGATCTTGTTGCTGATGTGTATTGATACGTAGGGCTGATGTGTAATACTGATAAATGGTCTACCAAGAGTAAATACAATATTGAAGATTTTGGAGGTAAAATTAGCAGGTAGATTAAAGTGAAAGAGTCATGAAGTAATAATTCAGCCTAAGCAGCCATGTGCTGTCTGTGATCTGCTGGAAATATGGAATTTCATTATGACAGTTGTTGACTAGTACTGTTCTTAATAATCTGATTGTCAAGACATTGCTTTCTGATCTTATAAACTTTCTTTGAAGGAGTTACTAAGAATTACCACTTGCGCTGGTCCCTTCCAGTGTGCATCTGTCTGTACTTCCCCCTTCTGTTATTCTGCTGTTGTAAGGTTTTGCTACTGGAAGTTATATCTGAGTCCAGGGAATCAACTTCTATACTTCATTCTGTGCCATTCAGTTAACTATTATTCCTCCCATAAATTTGTGAAAAGCTGAAAAAAAAGTAATGAAATTAATGTTGCTAATTGAAATATTTAGCAACTAGTTTTGTATCAGCAGGGTACAGCAGCCTACTTTGGTATCCCTAAGGGCCTTGGGAGAGTACAAACAATCCAACAGTGTTTAGTAAGAAACTCATTTTCTAATATGAAAATACATTAGTATCTAAAAATTATTTATAGTACCCTTTTTTTCCCCCTGTGAATAGCTTGTATAAACTGCCTTCTGCTTTACTGCTAACACATATAAACGGTTCCATCGAATTCATAATATCACTTGTTTGAAGGCAATTCTTCATAAAATTTTTGTTTACACAAGAATTGAAAAGAAATACTTATCTAAAACTCTTGTGTATTATTGAAACTTCTTTCCATTTATACTGGTTTTCAGGAACCAAGTATTCTTGTATTACTTGTTGAAATTTGATGTTCTGAAGGTTTTCCTTTATTGTGAAACATACTATGTTGCCAGAAACTCTTAATGAGTATATTGGTGATTCATCATTATAAATGGATAAGTCTTAAGATTAGCCTTTTATCCTGACCACTAAAAAGCCTACATTACTGCATGTGATTATGAGATCTAGTTTATATTACCTTCTGTGATATTTTATTTAGCCTTATAGAAGAGAAAAAAGAAATTTTCTGCTGCACTTGAAAGTAAATTACAGGCTTCCATTTTCTGCATTGAATTAAAGCTTGCTACATTATTTGATCTAGACAATAAAGCATATGTAGCTGAACAAAATTTTGCAAACTCTAGTAGCTCAAAAAAAAATAAATTAGTTCAGGATGAAGTAGTCCAGGAACAAAATAAACAGTAATTGTTAACCTGACACATTTTAACAATCTCATTTGATAAATAATTGATCAAGTTAGACTCTTAGACCATTCAGTCTTGATATTTCAAGTCTAGAAAACAGAAGGATTCCAATGGAGAATTTGAGTGTATTAAAAATATCTTTAGGGAACTTAACAGACAACGTGAAATTGCACAGAATATACAGGAAAGGGGTAATTTTCAGCACGGTAGCTTTGCCTGAGTTCTGCCCATTAGACTGAAGAAATACCAATTTTGTCACATTCAGCAGCTGGACTTGGGCAGTGTCTTTTTCCTACTTGGAGGTTTAATTAGCCTTCTTTCAAAGTGTGGCCTGTTTAGCTTACATTCACATGATGCAACAAGCACTGGTTATAGAAAGCAAAACATTACCAGATGGGTGTGTCCAACTGCTTAATTATCCAGAATAAAAAGAAATTTTGTCAAACATTCATCTGTTGCTTGCGATACACCTTTGACAGTCCCATTAGGCAAGGATGGCATCTTTTCTGCTGTAATATGCAGTTGCTTTACTTATATGCAGTATCAGTGAAAAATGGAGATGTAGATTATAAAAATGGGTGTTCATGTAACTGCTCAGTATTGATGCAATGTAAAGAATTACACTGACTGCCTCATTAACTTGGTGCTAGAAAAACTTCCAGTGAATAGGAAGACAACAAAGGTTGACTCAGATGTATTGTATGGCATCTACAAGGTAAAATCTATACTGAGTAGTGAGCGATAGTAAAGAATTGCATTTAGGATAGAGATTTAGAGCACAATAATGGAAGCAACCTAAATGCTTTAGGTTGACATTAAGTCATTAGGTTCATTTCTGCTTAGGCAAAACTAATGGTAAAGTTTATATTCCACAACCATGCTTTACCTATCCTAGTTTACCTACTGATAAATCAGTCTTTAGACCAACCAGTTAACCTCTCAGATTATTAATAAAATTGTATCACAGTCCTGAGGTAGAGAAGCACATCAGATTGTATGCTTAAATATAGGGCTGCGACCAAATCGACAGTATGGAGATAAAATGGACTAAGTCATAAAAACACTTTAATCAAAAATATATGTGCAGTTTACAAATTACATGGCTTCCCTGTCCTGTGGATGGGACAACATAGTCTGAAGTGTGATAGGTCAGTATGGCAGTGCCAGCTGTATGGTGGCACTATAGTAGTACTAGGCTGGGCCATGGGGTCCTGTGGGGTCTCTCCAGATCTGTCTGGGCATTCTCTCCCACCTAACCTTGGATTCTCTCTCGTGTGTCCCAGTATGTCTCTGGACATCATCACTTCCAGGACTGGGCAGAGAATAACTGATTCTTGACCATCCCTGTTCAGCATCCCTCAGCTCCTAACAGCAGACTTGTTGGCTGTCACTGGCACTTGCAGTCTGCCTATCTCAAAGCTTCTCTGCGGTGACTGACAACTGGTTTACAACCAAAGTATCCTCTGCTCTTATAATGAAGCTGCTCCCTTTTCCTAAAGGGCTAACGCTAATGTGAGCCAAGCACAATCCATGACAACTGCTGCAAGGAAATGAACACATTATGTTCCTCACTTACATGAGAGTACGTGGCTCCGTTTCTTGAGCATGTTGAATTGCAGCTGTAATGATTAAGTACTGCCTGAGATGTGACATAGCAATTAACAGATATATGGCAATATGGAACAGTGTCTCACCAGTCAAGACTGTATTTGACTGTAGTAGCATTCCTTCTCCCTTGCAGTGATTGACATGTTTGTACACTGTAACCACAAACCCAACATATAGTCAAGTAAAGCTAAGGGCTGGTATGAAAAAAATGCCTTTTAATTCTTTTCAACTCTTCACTTTTACTTCCTATTGGAGCTGCAGTATCCTAAATGATCATTTGTTGGAATTGGTGACTTAAACTGACCCATTTAATTGTGCTCTGAAACTGACTGGAAGTGCTTTTGTAGCAGAGAAGTGGTTTAGGAAGTTACTCGATGTTTAGCTTTTGATTTTCACCATTCTGCCAGCTTGCCAATGTTTTTGTCTGAGTTATGTATAAGAGTGAGTGCAGGCTTGCTCAGACAAGCTGGCCATTTTTTTTACTTCAATTTTGAAGGAATTTTCCAAGTCAAATGCAAGGAGCTGAGAAGAAAGTACAGTTAATTGAGTTAAGGTGAAGGTACATTCCTAAGTGAGTAGACATACACATAGGATTATTCTGATGTTTTTGAAAATTTTTAAATTCTTAATTGGCAGAACTGTTGTTTTAACTGAACAGCACTGTGTCTACACTACACATTTTTTCTTCTCTTTATTTTTCAATATTTATGCATAAAACATTGCCCAGTGACTTTTATAGAATCATAGAATCACAGAATGGTTTGGGTTGGAAGGGACCTTAAAGATCATCTAGTTCCAACCCCCCTGCCATGGGCAGGGACACCCTCCACTGTGCCAGGTTGCTCAAAGCCCCATCCAGCCTGGGCATGAACACTTCCAGGGATGGGGCATCCACAACTTCTCTGGGTAACCTGTGCCAGTGCCTCACCACCTTCACAGTAAAAAATTTCTTTCTAACATCTATCTATATTTACCCTCCTTCAGCTTAAACCCATTACCCCTTGTCCTATCATTGCACTCACTCCCTGATAAACAGTCCCTCTCCAGCTTTCCTGTAGGCCCCCTTTAGGTACTGGAAGGCCACAATAAGGTCTTCCTGGAGCCTTCTCTTCTCCAGGCTGAACAACCCTGACTCTCTCAGCCTGTCTTCATGGGAGAGGTGATGCAGCCCTCCGATCGTCTTCATGGCCCTCCTCTGGACTCTCTCCAACAGCTCCATGTCTTTCTTGTACTGGATCCCCCAGAGCTGGATGCAGTACTCCAGGGGGGGTCTCACAAGAGTGTAGTAGAGGGGCAGAATCACCTCCCTCAACCTGCTGGTCACACTTCTTTTAATTGCAGCCTAAGACATGGCTGTCTTTCTGGACTGCGAGCACACGTTGCTGGGTCATGTCCAGTTTTTTATCCACCGATATCCCCAAGTTGGGGCTGCTCGGGGCTGCTCTCAATCCATTCCTTGCCCAGCCTGTAGCTGTGCTTGGGATTGCCCTGACCGATGTGCAGGACCTTGCACTTGGCCTTGTTGAAATTCATGTGGTTCACAGGGGCCCATCTCTCAAGCCTGTCAGGGTCCCTCTGGATGGCATCCCTTCCCTCCAGCATGTCGACCGCACCACACAGATTGGTGTCATTGGAAAACTTACTAAGGGTGCACTCGATCCCATTATCTATGTCACCGACAAAGATGTTTAAAACAGCGCTAGTCCCAACCCCTGAGGAACGCCACTCGTCACTGTTCCCCATTTGGACACTGAGCCATTGACCACAACTCTTTGAGTGCGACCATCCAGCCCATCCCGTATCCACCGAATGGTCCACCTGTCAAATCCATGTCTCTCCAGTTTAGAGACAAGGATATCATGTGGGACAGTGTCAAATGTATGATTGTGGAAAGTAACAATTACAAAAAGAAATTGTTTTCTAAATAATTTCTATATGAAGAAATTAGCCTTTGTTAAATAATAGTTGGCTTTGCTTTCTAAATAGGAGGAATATTTATTTATTAAAATTAAAAAAAGTGAAAGATCATTTGCAATTTAGTTAAATATATTTTGAAGTTAATCATTTCCCTTAAAAGCCAGTTTCATTGCATTTCCTCCTTTAAGAATGTTGATCTTTTTACAACGTAGGTTCTTTTTTGTTATGAGTGACTTCCTGCTGCACAAGGACTGAGTAAAATATGAATTACTCAAATCTAGAAAATACTTACAGTGTTTAAGTATAACACTAAAATACTCAACTCATTAGTATTCCATTAGGAATGTTGCCATTGTCCATGCCATTTGTTATGCCTTGGAAACCCCTTTGCTATCCTGTTGTGCTGTGCTGCAACTCTCTTCAAAAGGGATAAAAATCACTACTATGGTTATTATTTCAATATATATGTTTAGACATATGTATATAAACCATGAGTTCCCTTTTTGCCACTGTTCGCAAAAAATAGTTTTCTAAATCTCTGACTCAGTTTGTTTAAGCTCATACATTTACATTGTGGATGAGTTTGGTCTAGTGCACTTAAGGATGTCTGTGGTAGTTTGACCCTGGCTGGAGGCCAGGTGCCCACCAAAGCCGCTCTATCGCTCCCCTCCTCAGCTGGACAGGGGGAGAGAAAATATAATGAAAGGCTCATGGGTCAAGGTAAGGACAGGGAAAGATCACTCACCAATTACTGTCATAGGCAAAACAGACTCAACTTAGAAAAATTAATCTAATTTATTACCAATGAAATCATAGTAGAGTAATGATAAATAAAACTAAGTCTTAAAACCTTCCCCCCACCCCTCCCTTCTTCCTGGGCTCAACTTCAGTCCCAATTTCTCTCCCTCCTCCCCCTGAGTGGAACAGGGGGTCGGGGAATGGGGGTTGTGGTCAGTTCATCACACGTTATCTGTGCCGCTCCTTCCTCCTCAGAGGGAGTACTCCTCACACTCTTCCCCTGCTCCAGCATGGGGTCCCTCCCACGGGAGAGTGTCCTCCACCAACTTCTCCAACATGAGTCCTTCCTATGGACTGCAGTTGTTCATGAAGTGCTCCATCATGGTCTCTTCCATGGGGTGCAGTCCTTCAGGAACAGACTGCTCCAGCGTGGGTCCCCCACGGGGTCACAAGTCCTGCCAGCAAACCTGCATGGGCTCCTCTCTCCATGGGGCCACAGGTCCTGCCAGGAGCTTGCTCCAGCGTGGTCTTCCCACGGGGTCACAGCCTCCTTCAGGCATCCACCTGCTCTGGTGTGGGGTCCTCCATGGGCTGCAGGTGGATATCTGCCCCACTGTTAAACTGCATGGGCTGCAGGGGGACAGCCTGCCTCCCCATGGTCTTCTCCAGGGGCTGCAGGGGAATCTCTGCTCCGGCACCTGGAGCACCTCCTCCCCCTCCTTCTTCACTGACCTTGATGTCTGCAGAGTTGTTTCTCTCACATCCTCTCACTCCTCTCTTTGGCTGCAAAAACTGCTGCTTGGTTTGGGTGTTGTTTTCCTTAACTATGTTGTCTGAGAGGTGCTACTGCTGTTGCTGATAGGCTTGGCCTTGGCCAGTGGAGGGTCCATCGTGGAGCCAGCTGGCACTGTCTCCGTCAGCCCTAGGGGAAGCTTCTAGCAGCTTCTCGCAGAAACCACCCCTGTAGCCCCCTCCACTACCAAAACCTTGCCAGGCAAACCCAATACAATGTCTTATATAGCACAATGTCTTGTTACTTTATCTGCAGAAGCTTTAAGATGATTGCACATTAGAAAATAAATTTTCTTTCTGGATGTTATTACTGGAAGTTGAATGTTCTTGTTAATATTGGAATTAAGTTTTCAGTTACAGTGGACTGATATTGGAAGTGTGGCACTGACTTTAGCATTAAATAACTTTATTCTGGATTTTATACAGCATTTTCTGTAGGCAATAAAAAGTATGAAATTTACTATTTTACAGTAAACATAGAATCACAGAATCACAGATACTTTGGGTTGGAAGGAACCTTTAAAGGTCATCTAGTTCAACCCCCTTGCAATGAGCTGGGACATCTTCAACTAGATCAGGTTGCTGACAGCCCTGTCCAGCATGACCTTAAATGTTTCCAGGCAGGGACGGCGCATCTACAACCTCTCTGGGCAAGCTGTGCCAGTGTTTCACCACCCTCATCATAAAATTTTCTTCCTTATACCTAATCTAAATATACCCTCCTTCATTTTAAAACTATTACACCTTGTCATATCACTACAAGCCCTACTAAAAAGTCTGTCTCCATCTTTCTTATAAGCCCCGTTTAGGTACTGGAAGGCCGCAATAAGGTCTCCCTGGAGCCTTCTCTTCTCCAGGCTGAACAACCCCGACTCTCTCAGCCTGTCTTCATAGGAGAGGTGATGCAGCCCTCTGATCGTCTTCATGGCCCTCCTCTGGACTCTTTCCAACAGCTCAATGTCTTTCTTGTACTGGATCCCCCAGAGCTGGATGCAGTACTCCAGGGGGGGTCTCACAAGAGCGGAGTAGAGGGGCAGAATCACTGCTTCTTTTCATGCAGCCCAGGATACATTTGGCTTTCTGGACTGCGAGCACACATTGCTGGGCCATGTCCAGTTTTTCATCCACCGATATCCCCAAGTTTTTCTCCTCAGGGCTGCTCTCAATCCATTCATTCCCCAGCTTGTATTGATACCAGAGGTTACCCCAACCCATGCACAAGGCCTTGCACTCAGCCTTGTTGAACCTCATGAATTTCACATGGGCCCACTTCTCGAGCTTGTCCAGGTCCCTCTGGATGGCATCCCTTCTCTCAGGTGCATCAACCACACCACTCAGCTTGGTGTTGTCTGCAAAGTTACTGAGTGTGCGCTCTATCCCATTGTTTCTGTTGTTGATGAGGATATTAAACATTACTGGTCCCAGTACAGACCCCTTGAGGGACACCACTCATCACTGGTCTCCATCTGGACATTGAGCCATTGATCACTACTCTCTGGATGTGACCATCCAGCCAATTCCTTATCCACCAAATGGTCCATCCATCAAATCCATATCTCTCCAGTTTAGAGAGAAGGATGTTGTGGGGGACCATGTCAAAGGCCTTACAGAAGTCCAGACAGATGACATCCATAGCTCTTCCCTTGTCCACTGATGTAGTCACTCCATCACAGAAGGCCACTAGTTTGGTCAGGCAGGACTTGCCCTCGGTGCAGCCGTACTGGCTGTCTCAAATCACCTCCCTGTCCTCCATGTGCCTTGACACAGCTTCTAGGAGGATCTGTTCCATGATCTTCCCAGGCACAGAGGTGAGGCTGACAGGTCGGTAGTTCCCAGGGTCCTCCTTTCTACCCTTTCTAAAAATGGGTGCAATGTTTCCCCTTTTCCAGTCACTGGGGACTTCACCTGCCTGCCATGACTTTTCAAATATCATGGAGAATGGTTTGGCAACAACATCAGCCAGTTCCCTCAGGACCCTGAGACACATCTTGTCAGGTCCCATAGACTTCTGTACGTTTGGGTTGCTCAGGGGGTCTCAAACCTGATCTTCTCTTACAGTGGGAGGGACTTTGCTCCCCAAGCCCCTGCCTTGAGGTAAATGCACTCGAGAGGTGTGGGAATAGAGGATGTCAGTGAAGACTGAGACAAAAAAGTTGTTGAGTACCTCAGCCTTCTCCTTATCTGTTGTTACCAGCTTGCCAGTCGTGTTCATCAGGGAGGGGTACACTTTCTTTGATCTTCCTGTTCTGGCTGACATGCCTGTAGAAGCCCTTCTTACTAATCCTTGTGCCCCTTGCCAAGTTCAGCTCCAGCTGTGCCTTGGCCTTCCTGACCCCATCCCTACACAACCAGGCAGCTTCCCTATCCTCTTCCCAGGATACCTGTCCCGGCTTCCACTGCCTGTGCATTTCCTTCTTGCCCTTTAGTTTGACCAGCAGGTCTCAACTCATCCATGCCAGTCTCTTGCCTTCCTTTCCAGATGTCTTACACCTGGGGATCAAGAGCCCTTGCGGTCTATAGAAAGTGTCCTTAAAGATCTGCCACCTCTGTTCTGCTCCCTTGTCCCCGAGGGTAGTTTCCCAGGGGTACCTATTGACTGACTCCTTCGACAGCTGGAAGTTTGCTTTCCTGAAATTCAGGGTCCTGACTTTACTCTTTGCCATGCCCGTATCCCTCAGGACTGCGAACTCCACCTATGCATGATCACTGCAGCCCAGGCTGCCTCCGGTCTTGATGTCACTGATTAGCTCACTTGCGTCAGTGACCATCAGGTCCAGTAATGCATCTCCTCTGGTAGGGCTGTCTATTACCCGGCTTAAGAGAATATCCTTCCAGGAGTCTCCTGGGTTGCCTGCAGCTCGCCATGCTAATTCTCCAGCAGGTATCTGGGTGGTTGAAGTTACCCAGCAAGATGAGTGTGTATGGGCGTGATGCCTCCTGTAGCTGGAGTAAGAAGGCTTTGTAAATAGGCTCCCCTTGGTCGGATGGCCTGTAGTAAACATCAGCCATGAGGTTCCCTTTGTTGCCTCAGTCTCTAATTCTTATTCGTCAGCTTTCAACCTGCTCATGGCTGTTCCTCAGAGACAGCTCTTCACAATCTATCCATTTCTTCATATAGAGGGCAACCCCTCTGCCCCTCCTTCCTCGCGTGTCCCTTCTGAACAGCCTGTAGCCATCGCTAGCTGCGTTCTAGTCATGGGATTCATCCAGCCAACTTTCATTAATGGCAACTAGGTTATATCTTTCTCACACCACAGTGGCTTCCAACTCCTCCATATTTATCCTGTGGCCATCCATTTTCACTGTTGGGATTTTTAACATTTCAATACTCATCTGTGAAGTTCTCCTTTTTTCTTTTCATTTTGTGTCCTGATTTTTGTCAGGTGTACTGGAAAGAAGTAGAGGATTCAGTCAACATGGTAACTCTGAGAGTCTATTGATTAATCTCAGATAGGTTTGATTAACAATTTATCAGTCTTTCTGAATATTTCAGAAGCAGCGGATAAATCTATCAGGTACCATAGGCATGGGTCCATGTACTTTAAAACAATGATGGTCCTAGTTGGCAAAGTGCTGTCCCTGTCCCCTGCCCCCATCCCAAATTTATATACCTGTTTGCTGCTTTGCACTGACTACATTTGAATGCACAGTGAGGCAGAGAGGGAGGGACTGCAGAAACCCAGCTTTAGATCAGCTTAAACTGCTGTGGAACCCAGCCTTGAAATGAAGGTCTGTTGTTGCAGCTGGTTCCGTTGTCAAGCAAGGAGAACATTGAATTTTCTGAGAAGCTCTGAGATTTTTTTTTGATACAGTAATGAATTCCTTCTACTGCATATTGGTATGCCTCTGAATAGAGATTTTTTTTATTAAGGTTTTGTCTCAGAAATATTGTAGGGGTTTTTTTGTGGTGAGGTGGTTATTTTCTGGGGCGGAGAGGGAGGATTACAGCCTAATTTCTTCCTTGTCAACCGTCCGAGTCTGTTCAGTTAAACTAAAAAATCACCTGGATAGGGCAGTCTAAGTATTTGTACTTTTTTTTTCCTATAAACATCTTTTACTATGCATGATAATGCTACTCATTTTCAGTGACATTCGTCCTCAGGTTGCCAAAATATTCTGTAACTAATATAGATTAATAGAGATTAAGGGCAGTAAAATTTTTAGGTCACAGAGCATTGGTTTACAAACTAGTAATTTGTATTTGTTTACTGTAATTTTTTGCAGAAGCTTTGAAGGTATCAGGTGAAGAGGAACCTGCCTCATCTGGTTATTATTTTCACCAGTTAATCATCCACTGCTTGAAAGAAATTTAACAACAACAAAAAAAGTCTTAATTCCTGATTTTGAATTAATTTTGGTTTGTCAGCCAGGCAATTGTATTGTAATTTCTGCTGTGCAAAATTAAGGAATCCTGTAGTACCCAGTATATGTTTCCTATGAAGGCATAAGTCATCCTCGGTTGTCTTTCTGATAAGTTTTCTTTGTAAGGCATTTTCCTTGATTCTTTAACCATTTCTGTATTCTATCCAAATTTCCATTGTTCCCTTGAAATGTCAGGGCCACGATGTTAGGCACTTTTGTACCACATAGGTATTTCTGTATGGTTTTAGTGTTGAAATGTTTCTTCTTGGATTTTTAACTTCAGTGGCTGCTTTAATGTTTTCTACTGAAGAGGCTTATCTGAATTGCTTTTTCACTGTGACTTATTAAATGCTTTTGAGATTTGGCTTTCCAGATTACAGACATTCATTCTGTGGCCTGCTAGAAGTTTGACTTTGAATTTGAATGTATAGAGTTTGTAGTGTATTTCAGCAAGCCAGAGGAAAAACCAGTTTTGAATGATGACCATTTTTTTACAAGCTGAGAGATTTGATGCTGATTTTTCTGAGTTATTCCTAAAATGACAAAGCTCAGAGAAGTTATATATGTTTCTGCACATGTAAATAAAAGATATTTTGAGTATAAGTAAGATAGAAGTAAGATAAAAACCCATTTGTACTAATTTATATGCTAGTTAGGGGAAGAACTTTTTGGCTTAGATTGGTATTAGCTAATCTTAAGATGCAAATAGAGATAAGTGACAAAATGAAAAAAAATGCACTAACCTTTAATTTTATGTCTGAATCTTATGCAGACTTCACGATGCAGACGTCAGAGACTGGGTCGGATACAGGTTCTACTGTGACTTTACAGACATCTGTGGCTGGCCAGGCAGCAGTGCCCACACAGGTAGTACAGCAAGTACCAGTTCAGCAACAGGTAGGTGGCTGTTAGTTTGGGGAAGATTAAAAATAAAAATAAGGAAGGATAGTTCTTCACAGTGTAGTGAAGAACTTGATTTTGTACAAGGCTGCTAAATGAACTCTTTTGCTCTTCTTTTATCACTTTTATTTTGCTGGAATTAAAATAGCCAGAGAAAGGCAAGCTGTTTTCAGGATCTGTTCCTTCACTAGGGCATCTGACAAGCACCAGTAGTACACATAAGTGATTCTAACTGTAGGTTATTGTGGAATTCATGTAATAGCTCACACAAATTTATTTTAATTTATGTTACAGAATATTTATGGTTTTTCATTTTTTATAATGAATAATGAGTATGTTTCTCATATTATTTGCAATATAATTTCTCCTTTCATTTGGATGTCCAAGTAAGTGTGATACAAATATAAAAATGAAAAGCACTGTCTTTTGCATCTTTAGGATTGACTCCCTGCAGACCTTTGCACAATGTCATGAAAGTATTTGTGGTATGACAATAGGTAATTCATGATGTGCATTTGCCAGGGAAGTAAGAAAACTTCTGTAGCAGCTAGCACAGTGCACACCTCTGTTACATGAGACAGTCAGTCACTCACCTATGCAGCACCCACAAGGTTTGGAAGGCGTGGTGGCTGAAGAGAATAGGGAGAAAAAAAGGAAAAGTATGGAGGCAGAAAACAGGGACTGAATGTGAAATCCATGACAGCTGTCCAAGACTTTTCTGGAATACACAGAAATTAGCTGTCCATGTGACGGGTACTCTGGGTAACATCTGAGGTTGTTTTTCATCAAAAACTGACTTCACAGTTTCAGAATCAATAACATGAGAACTGGACATAGTTTATTAAATAGCGTAATTTGTTTCTGTGCCAGTGGAGCACTTTTCGCTAAATTAAATTCTTCACCATTTGTTATGTTTAGTTCTAAAATTCCAGGTGGTACATTTTTATGTATGTGTTCCACAGTCTCATACATTTCACTAACATTTTCTTCCTGATGTAAAGACTCTATAATTTATAATGCCTGGTAGTTCCTTTACTATAGTTTCTGCTTGTATCTTCATGTGTCTTTTAGGATGCAAGCTTGTTGTTAAAAAAACTGATTCAGAAAAGCATTGAATTTGGACTTAGAAAATTATATTTAAATGTTTGTGTATTTGCTCAAAATTCACCACTAGTGAATCAAGAATTGTTTAAAATATTTTCTCCTGAGTTCAGACTGTTAAATAGCTCGCTTTCTTTACTTGAATGTTGATTAGGATAGAGGCCTTAGCTAATCTTTGTAGATTTTATGTGATTAACTCTTTTGTAAGGTATGTGAAGTGCAGGACTTTCTTTATGAAATACAATTTGGATAATTAGTCTGATTTTTGTCATGACAGATGTTTAATAGATGTAGTTTATGTGACTTGTTCTTTGTTATTCCTATATTTCAGCTTTTTAGATAAAAGATGGCAATTTGATGATGCTACACAGTTGCTTGTTTTAAGCAAATAGGGTCTAATATACTATGATCTAGTATTACATACTGAGTTTTATCCATGTGAAGTACTGATCAGTGTGAGGGATTGAGGATTGGTAACCAGTTAGTAACATATAGAATACGTTATACTATGTAGTTCTAATCATTGGATTGATTGAACTGTAAGGATAGGATCTTCTATGCATTTCTGGTCTATTTTTGTCACAAGCAAATGAAGAACGAGCAGGGCTTTGGTGTTTATAAACTTTGATTGTGCAAAGTTTCTACCTTTCTGAAAACTTGTGGGATAGAATTGGCTCCTAATTTTCCCCCAGAAATAATGCATTGATCTCTGTCACTGGCTTTCTGTATCTTTTCTGAAGTTATTCCAGTTGTTCTTTATTAATGTAGTACTCGTGTCAAAACACAGAAGCCCAGGAGTAGATTGTTGGGGTTTTTTTCTTGCTTGATTATACCTTAATGAGAACAGGAAACTGATTTTTTTTTTTCACTGAGTATGTAAAAGTGTCCCTGATCAACCTTACATACATCTCCTTTAGTACTGCTGCTTCTGAGTATTCCCTTTCTTTGAATGCTCCCATCATTATTTTGGATTATTTTTCACTGTGGGGATATTAGATTTTATTTTTCCAGTTGACTGAACACTGACCGTAGGAATCAGGCTAATATTTCAGAAAGGAAAGCTAAGGGATCAACCCAGACAAGGAAGAGGAGTTTCTTCAAAGTTTTGCAGGGATAGAAGATGTAACAAGAATGTTGGGAAATCCAATGCAGACAGTATTGCAGTGATTAAAACACAGTATATGTGGGAGATTTGTGGAGAAAGAGGGGATAGATTACGGAAGTGGATGTATGGTGAGGAGTAAAGGAGTGAAGATGTGAATGTGGTATGCCAGCAGGAAATGTGATGAAGAACGTAGGTGGAATAGGTAATTTCAATTGCAGGGTTTAAAAAAAAAAAGGGAGTATCAAACATTGAAATAATCACTGTGTTGAGGAAATCGTAGGTGTGATCAGCCCTGAGGAATTATCTGTCTATAGGTCACATTTGTCTAAAGTTAATATCAGCTTTATTTACATTTGATAGGAATAGGCCAATTTGCCTAAAGAAAATCAGGAGAAAGAGTGCTAATTTCATAAAGTCATGCTTTTGGTGGGAGGGGGAGGGCTTATTATTTCTGCACATTCAAAGTTACCAGTGTTGAAAGTTGGAGGGAAGGTTTTACGTGCATAGTATATAAGATATGCTTTCATTTTTTTCTATGGTTTATAAGACACGTACTTAATAATGTCAGCTGCATCCAAAATATGTGTGAATATTCACATTTAGATTATATTCTATTGTGAATATAATTTACCAAAACAATAGGTCACTTCTTGAATTTTGTTAAATTCAAAGATACCATGACGTAAGTGTCTGTGTATTTGCAACAATTTGGTGTAAGCTGAAACTTCTGTATTATCATGTTTACAGTAATTTATGGGTAATTTTTAGTGAATGATGCCATTTTAGATGAATTTGGTTTTAATTAATATTAAAGCAATATATAGTATTTCATTTTTCCTAGTGTGGTTTTTGTTTCCCATGTTTCCATTCCTATATATACACCATACTTAAATGACATCTCATGCATGCATTAATTTGGAATTGTTTTCATGGCATCAGTGTTTTATTAAGCTGAGTAAGTGGAAGGGTGGACTAAATGCCTTTTTCCTACAGCTGTGTTTGTACTGAAGCATCCTGTCTTTTGAGCAAACAACGAAAGAGTAACTTTTGATATTTTCAGCTAAAACAAATCCCTGATTTGCATATAGCTAGTATAAATATGGAGCTTATAAAAGTCTGCTGTGATGCTCCAAAAGTAGGGGGGGAAGAAAAAAGATACCATTAATGAAAACCTGGGCTTCCCCTCTGGTGAAAGTGGCACTGGTGGCAGCTGGTTTCACACAGCTCAGCAGCTGTCACTGTTGAGATGGTATAGAAGGGAATGGTAAGGGGACAAACTTGTCCACATGTAAGCAAAAAGCAAGAAGAGTTAAGACGAAAAAGGTGAGAGTGTAATTAAAT
Source organism: Grus americana (assembly GCF_028858705.1). Taxonomy (NCBI): domain Eukaryota; kingdom Metazoa; phylum Chordata; class Aves; order Gruiformes; family Gruidae; genus Grus; species Grus americana. The sequence goes on along the minus strand of NC_072891.1, from coordinate 31,063,401 downwards.
TCCATTTTAATAGCCAGAGGAATTTTCTGTCTTTTGTTTCCTCAGATACAGGGATTTTTCACTAATGTATCATTGCTTTTTCAATGGGCACTCTTTAGCACAGTGCAGTAAGTTTCTAAGGAGTCAAAATTAACCTCACTTTGTTGTTTATGCCATGCAATATGGAAGGATTAGAGAAAAAATAATAAAGATAGAAAATCTATTTTGTAAAAGTATATCCATGCATCAAAAGTTGAGCAAAGCATTTTTTCATATTCACCATACACTATAGCCATTGCATTCACAAAGTATAGTATCATTAACTGAAGATGCAGGCTTCTGCTAATCAAAATTGCTCTTAATGCAAAAACATGTTTAGCATATGAAAAACATAATCTTGAACTGACATTAGCCATTTTATAAATATGAATGTGCTTTGAATATTACAGCATGTGCTATTTATATGTTGCTTGCCAAAAGTAATCCAGACTAATGAAGGTACAAAAATTATTTTTATCTCTGGGAACAGAAAACGATGCACATCCAACTCGTTTGCATAGGCACTGTAGATAATTGTATGTTCTTTTTTAAAATGGAGCTTAAAGATCCTTATATATTTTTCCCTATTGTTTTACTCTTTGCTTAGTAGAACTTTGAACATGAACACATTTTACTGGAAATCAACATTCTCTCCTATACTTTTTTTTTTAAAAAAAAAATCTGTATGCTTCAGTGTAATTTCTGCATTTTAGTATGCTTTTATGCACTTTATTGATAAACTCTCATAGATTCAATATAACTTAGTCCCTCATTTGTTCCTCTGAGGTAGTATAATTAAGAATATAATCTATTTTCCTTATTTTTTTCCTTCAATTAGTAATTATAATTACACATGTGTATTGAAATAAGTTTTCATTCACCTCTTGTTTTCCTGGAACATTTCAGCTGCTTACTTCTAATCCTGTTCCAGTTATTTATTTCAGACTGGAATCACTGAAGCAAGAGGAATGAAAGATCTTCTCTGATCCTACTTAACTCATTATTTCCTATACAAGTCAGATAATTTTCTGTTTTCCAGCCAGACAGTAACACCAATTACCATGACTAGGTCACCATTCCGACCCAGAACATATGATTCTTGAACTTGCATACTGTCACTTTTTAATAAATATTTCATTGTATTTTCTATTTTCAGCCCAAATAATTTAATTCTTGTTGTATTTTTTAATACAAGAAGACCATTTAGGTTTAGATCTCTGCTGAATATTCTGTCTGTGATCTCAAATTTCTGCTCTGCCCCAAAACCTAAAGAACATAGCTGATATAATTCCTTTAACAGCTTAATAAAGTGTGCAAGGAAAATGATAACTAAAACAGAAGAGAAGAAAGAAATATACTTTTTTTTTTTACAATTTCCACAAAAATTGTGGAATTTTTTTCCTGGTGGTGTTTTATTTCCTCATAACCAACTTCTTTGCAAATAATTTTGTGCTCATAGAGAGTGTGTATATGTATAAATATAAAATTTCTTCCTGTCATTGAAGATTGGAAAGAAAATCTAGAGTCACCAGATTTAATTCTCATAAAAACATTTTTCCCAAAATGAAATATAATAGGAAATAAAATTAGCATTGGAAATATAACAAAAATTTTCAGCATGGCACAATATGGGCACCATAATCTATTTAACGATATCAGTACTGAGTTTCAGAGAAGCTGAAGCAAAATAACCCTTTTTATAAGATGTCTTTTTATTACTGTATTGGAAAAAAAAATAACCTAATTCAGTGACCCTTTTGTATTGAACTTCATTGTTCAAATTTAAAGGAAAAATATTTTGATCTACAAAAGCAGATAAGATGTTTTAATAGCACTGTAGTGTATCCATTCTTAAATGTTGATTTAAAAAACAAGTTACTTTATTTGTATAAACAGTCATGACATTTCTACTAGTACTGCATATCAGGCTAATAAAGAATTTATAGAAAAATTGGTGAAAATTTGAAATTAATGAAAATTTCAATAGTAACATTTTTTGATATTTTGGTTTATGGTTAATTAATTTGTTGCTGTTGTTCCAAATCAGAAAATAAACATATTTTGGAATTTTTCAGCTTCCTGTCCAATAGACATCGAACTTTGATACACTCTGTACTACTTTGGCCCTGCACTATCCTCTCAGTTCTATGGTAAAGGTCTTCCACTGTGCTGAATCTGTTGTTTTTGAAATGGCAGCAACTTGTGTCCGAGAATAATGGGAGAATATAATATTCTTGTATAGAATGGGAACGACCTGCATCTACTGATAGGAAGTTTTTTATGTTGTGTTTGTACATAATGTAGAGTTCTATTTTACCAGTATACAGGTTGCAAGGAGAAAATCACATTTCCTTTATCAATAGAAAAATAGTGTGGTTTTTTTTAGTAAGGAGTAAGCCATATCCAGTGTGTATGAACAGGGAGTGAAGTGCATTTGGGAGAGGTTGGACAAGAACATGGAATTCATACTGACAGCAGCATCATTTCCACAGTGTTTCCCCAGCTGTACTACTGGGACAGAAAACGAAGCATAACCATTACATGGCAGGTGACAAATTACTGGGTTAAAGAACAAAGCCAGCTTTCAAGATGCTTTCTCACTGTATTGGTTAGGTAGATCAGGTTGGTGCTCTGTAATAGACTGATCAACAATGACCCTCCTTCTCCCGTTGATTAAAGGTCGTAGAACTTGAGTCAGCCAAGAGGCACAAATGTTTTTAGAGTCAAACTGTCATTATATGTTGTATATATGTTTCACAGTAAAGGACATCTACATTTTGGCCAATTATTGCATAAGTAGATGGTTTTGTAATAGATTGGCAAATTAGAATATTGAGAGGTGCTAATTAATAACAAGCTTAGAGGCATAACTTTCTTACAGTGGTTTTGAATCAAGCCCATTCCATGAAATTATGGTTTGAATTAATTTATGAAGTCAAAGATCATGGAAATAGTAGTAGTTTAATTCTTTGAAAAGACGTTTGCACAATACAGCTATTCATGTTTTTTATTTCAAAAAATTGTTCTAAAGCCTAGTAATGTGCATAATTTGGATAAGAGGGTTTTGTGTTGATTTTGAGAAATGAATATTTCTGTTAAATAACTAAATATTATTAGGAGAAGCAATGTACATAGCTGTACCTTACCTTAATAATTAGAAAACATCTTTATGTTTTTTGAAGATCAAAAATTGTATTCCATGTATATTTGTCAATTTATGCAACGATTCCTGTGGGAAATCAGAAAACTTTCGGTTTTAATAGATATTTTAACCATCATGATGTGTCTCATTGCTGTTAATGGACAGAAGCATCTGATTTTCTATCATGCTGGTATAGCTGCATTCAAAACTGTGTGTGTTCTGTTTTTTTCAGAATTCAGGTTTTACTTTCAACCTAAGGGAAAGTTTCTCTGAAAATCTAGTTTTTCCTTTCAGAGCCTGAGTAAATACTATAAAAGACTACGAAAAATGTGCTTATTTGCAGAACTTTTTAAAATACAGCAGAGTTGAAGGTTGTTTGGCTTAGAAAAGAGAAGGCTCCAGGGAGACCTTATAGCAGCCTTCCAGTACCTAAAGGGGGCCTGCAGAAAGCTGGAGAGGGACTGTTTACAAGGGCATGGAGTGATAGGACAAGGGGTAATGGCTTTAAACTACAAGAGGGTAGATTTAGATTAGATGTTAGAAAGAAATTTTTTACTGTGAAGGTGGTGAGGCACTGGCACAGGTTGCCCAGAGAGGTTGTGGATGCCCCATCCCTGGAAGTGTTCAAGGCCAGGTTGGACGGGGCTTTGGGCAATGTGGTGTAGTGGAGGGTGTTCCTGACCATGGCAGGGGGGGGTTGGAACTAGATGATCTTTGAGGTCCCTTCCAACCCAAACCATTCTGTGATTCTATGATTAAACTAGAGTATTCTCAAAGAGCTCTTGGAGATGATCCATCAAATGCATGAAATCCAGATTCATCTGGGATTATGATGTTTGCAGTCCATAGGACCAACTGGATCAGGCTGAAATTGCCTCATAACAAAGTATCTGAGAAAAATAATGGTGACTTAAAATGCGGTTTATGTTACATCTATTTACTAAATATGTGCATTGTCATTTTCTTGGTTCAGTTTCTTGGGTTAAAATTATGCCAATCTGTGAAACTTCTAAGTCTTTTTGCATCTTTTACATTCTGGTCTGCTCTTGAACAAAAATATGGCTTCTTTAAATGTTGGCAGGTGTAAAGTATGGAATTCTTAATCTTTACTGTGGCAGAAGACAAAAAATTAAGACTGGAGAGGAAATTTGCATAACCTGGGGCTTCACTACTTAGTATATGAATCAAAGGAATTGATTTGTGACGATGTGTGCTTTTACAGTACAGGCATGCCATCTCAGCAATATATGTGAAGATAATCCATGCCTTACTGCCTTTCATTGTTAATGTCATTGACATAAAAACAATTTTTGTTGGGAGTTTGTTACAGCTGATAATACTCTGGGAAAGGGGTTACTCAGATGGGGAGTTTTGATCCATAATTGTACATTAGGTTGAAGTATTACTGGGTAAGCTTGTATCACTGTAGTTTAACTCCAGTTAAACAAGAGCTAAACCATCTTAATGTGAACCTTTATTTCTAAACTTAGAGCCACACATTTGAGCTGTGATTTTAAGGCTTGTACTATTCAGGACTGAAATGGAATAAGGAAAGGCCTACATGTGGCCAAATGATACTTTCTTCCATAGTGAATGTAATTCTTCAGCTTGGGTGCAAAGCATACTTACACTTCATTTCATCCTTATTACGCTTTCCAGTTGGTTCTGTCTTTGGCACTGAAAGTATGTTAGGGCTCCATTTACCAGACTTCTAGCACAAATATTGTGTAAGAACAGTAACATTCTTTACTGTAGCTATGACATACCTTCAGTAATTATGAGAACAGATATATCCCATATTGTTTAGAAGCCATTAGGTGCACTGAAGCATCGGTCCTTTACAATATCCCAAATTTCTGGTGTTCTTGTTTCCAGGTACAGCAAGTGCAGACTGTGCAACAGGTACAGCATGTCTATCCAGCCCAGGTTCAGTATGTGGAAGGAAGTGACACAGTCTACACTAATGGAGCTATGTAAGTTGGCAAATGATCGGAATTTGAATGATTTGAAGTTAAAGATGCATTTTCAGTTAGATTTTACGAAGTAGTGTATTTTAAGTTGGAAAGAAATTATTCAGTCAAAACTCTTTTATTGTCAAAATAGGTTTTTTGCATGAAAAGCTGAATTCACACTGTTGGTTTTTATTAAGGCAGAATTTTGGTGTAAATAGAATTCTTGCAGTTGTTTTAATTGGACTTGAAATAACATATACAGCATAGTGTTGTTTGAAAAAATACCTTTCAGTTTATGGGTAAGTTCTGCCCATAGGATGTGCTGTGTAACTTCTGACGTCAGGACAGAAGGAAGAGCCTTCTGTCTTCCTTGCTGCAATCCTAGGGGCAGCTGGCTAATATTCAAGCATCACCTCCTTCAAGCTCAGGAGTGATGCATCCCAACAAAGAGGAAGTCAAGCAAAACCACCAAGAGGCCCCCATGGGTGAACAAGGAGCTCCTGGGCAAATTCAAACAAAAAAAGGAAGCCTGCAGAAGGTGGAAGCAAGGGCAGGCAGCCTGGGAGAAATACAGAGAAACTGAGCAGCCAGGGATCAGGTTAGGAAAGCCAAAGCTGTGATAGAAATTAGTCTGGCCAGGGATGTTAAGGACAACAAGAAAAGCTTCTATAGGTATGTTAGAGATAAAAGGAGGATGAGGGAAAATGTGGGTCCCCTCCGGAATGAAACAGGTGACCTGGTTACCCAGGATATGGAGAAGGCTGAGGTACTCAGCAACTTCTTTACCTCAGTCTTCACTGGCAAATGCTTGAGCCACACTGCCCAGGTCACAGAAGGCAGGGACTGGGACAGTGCAGAACCGCCCACTGTAGGAGAAGATCAGGTTCGAGAATATCTAAGGAACCTGCAGGTGCACAAGTCCATGGGACCTGATGAGTTGCATCCGCGGGTCTTGAGGGAACTGGCGGATGAAGTGGCCAGGCCACTCTCCATCGTATTTGAGAAGTCCTGGCAGTCTGGCGAAGTTCCCGCTGACTGGAAGAGGGGAAACATAACCCCCATTTTTAAGAAGGGAAAAAAGGAAGACCCAGGGAACTACAGGCCGGTCAGTCTCACCTCCGTGCCTGGCACGATCATGGAGCAGATCCTCCTAGAAACTATGCTCAGGCCCATGGAAAATAAGGAGGTGATTGGTGACAGCCAACACGACTTCACTAAGGGCAAATCATGCCTGAAAAATTTGGTGGCCTTCTATGATGGGGTTACAGCATTGGTGGATAAGGGAAGGGCAACTGACATCATCTACCTGCAAGGCATTTGACACTGTCCCACACGACATTGTTGTGTCTAAATTGGAGAGACATGGATTCGATGTATGGACCACTCAGTGGATAAGGAATTGGCTGGATGGTCGCACTCAAAGAGTTGTGGTCAGCAGCTCAGTGTCCAAGTGGAGAACAGTGACGAGTGGTATTCCTCAGGGGTCGGTACCGGGACCTGCACTGTTTGACATCTTTGTCGGTGACATGGACAGCAGGATCGAGTGCACCCTCAGCAAGTTTGCCAACGACACCAAGCTGAGTGGTGTAGTTGACACGCTGGAGGGAAAGGGTGCCATCCAGAGGGATCTTGACAGGCTTGAGAGGTGGGCCCATGTGAATCGCATGAAGTTCAACAAGGCCAAGTGCAAGGTCCTGCACGTGGGTCGGGGCAATCCCAAGCACAATGACAGGCTGGGCGAGGAATGGATTCAGAGCAGCCCTGAGGAGAAGGACTTGGGGGTATTGATTGATGAGAAGCTCAACATGAGCCAGCAGTGTGTGCTTGTAGCCCAGAAAGCCAACCGTGTCCTGGGCTGCATCAAAAGAGGTGTGACCAGCAGGTCAAGGGAGGAGATCCTGCCCCTCTACTGCGCTCTCCTGAGACCCCACCTGGAGTACTGCATGCAGCTCAGGGGTCTCCAGTACAAGAGAGACATCGAGCTCTTGGAGAGAGTCCAGAGGAGGGCCACGAAGATGGTCAGAGGGCTGGAGCACCTCTCCTATGAGGACAGGCTGAGAGAGTTGGGGTTGTTCAGCCTGGAGAAGAGAAGGCTCCGGGGAGATCTAATTGTGGCCTTCCAGTACCTGAAGGGAGCCTACAGGAAAGCTGGTGAGGGACTGTTTATCAGGGAGTGTAGTGACAGGACAAGGGGTAATGGGTTTAAGCTGAAGGAGGGTTGATTTCAAGATTAGATGTTAGGAAGAAATTCTTTACTGTGAGAGTGATGAGGCACTGGAACAGGTTGCCCAGAGAGGCTGTGGCAGCCCCATCCCTGGAAGTGTTCAAGGCCAGGTTGGGTGGGGCTTTGGGCAACGTGGTCTGGTGGAGGGTGTCCCTGCCCATGGCAGGGGGGTTGGAACTAGATGATCTTTGAGGTCCCTTCCAACCCAAACCATTCTATGATTCTGTGATTCTATGATCTGGAATACAATGGTATATGGGAAAATGTGTTTCATAATATACAGTCTTTAAAAATTCTAAGTAGCAACGTAAGACTGGTCCCATTCTCCGTGAATGAAACCATAATCTTTAGAAAGGTTAACTGAAGTATTGAACAACAAATTGGCTGTTCACAATGTTATTGTTCACAACATATACCCATGTTGTTTAGAACATAGGAGGGAAAGACAATCTGTATTAGGCTCCCTTGCTAAGGAGAGCTTTCTTACTGTGTTAAGAAAGTCTTTTCTATCCCATTGACTGATTTTTCAGAAACTGACAAAAGGATTCAGATATAGAAACACAATAAAATCATGGAAACCTGAAGGTTCATACTAAACAGTCAGTAACATCTGGTTCTGTTATTTCCAAGGACTGTAAGTAGTCACGTAGTACACATCTCATACACTGCCAGAAGTGCATATGCCAGCAGCTCACATAAGAACTTACAATTGATATATGAAGAGAAACTTGAATAACAGCCTATATAAGAATGACCTTATTTGGCGGCTAACTGTGAATTATCATAGTCGCAATGAAGTCACACTGCCACTGATTGCTGCTGTACAGGACATGCTAGAACTCCAGTATCAACTGAAGTCAAAGGCAGCCAAGTGGTACGCCACAACTGATATCCCTATCATGTTCTTCTCAATCCCTTTGGCAGCAGAGTGAAGGCCACAGTTTGCTTTCACTTGGAGGGGCATCTGGTATACCTGGAACCGACTGCCGCAGGGGAGGAAACACAGCCCTAGCATTTGCCATGCTCCCTTTTTTGCTGTACATGTAAAGACTGGTTTTGGCTTTTACAGTTACAAAAATCAAGTAATGAATACTCAGACCAGGAATAAAGGAGCCCTGCCCCTGGCCAGGTGGAGGAAAGGGACAACTGGGTTTACTAGATTGTGTGGGTTCGATGGCCTGGCACATCAGCCCCACAGGAGATAGCTCATGCCATGGCACTTGGGCCAGTCTGAAGATGACAAGATGTCATCAACCAGGGACCATGGTCCAAAAAGGACTGTCGTGGTTTAACCCCAGACAGCAACTAAGTCCCACGCAGCCGCTCACTTGCTCTTCCCCTAGTGGGATGGGGGGAAGAATTGGAAAGATAAAAGTGAGAAAACTCGTGGCCTGAGATAAAGACAGTTTAACAGGTAAAGCAAAAGCTGCATACACAGGCAAAGCAAACCAGGGAGTTCATTCCCCACTTCCCATGGGCAGGCAGGTGTTCAGCCATCTCCAGGAAAGCAGGGCTCCATCAGGCGTAATGGTTACTTGGGAAGACAAATGCCATGATTCCAAATACCCCCCACTTTCTTCCTCTCCCCCCAGCTTTATATGCTAATCATGACATCATATGGTATGGGATATCCCTTTGGTCAGTTGGGGTCAGCTGTCCCAGCTGTGTCCACTCCCAACTCCTTGTGCACCCTCAGCCTCCTCGCTGGTGGGGTGGGGTGAGAAGCAGCAAAGGCCTTGGCTCTGTGTAAGCACTGCTCAGCGGTAACGCAAACATCTCTGCATTATGAACACTGTTTTCAGCACAAAGCCAAAACATAGCCCCATACTAGCTACTAGGAAGAAAATTAACTCAATCCCAGCCAAAATTATTACAGTAGGGAAGTCTAATGCATATTTAAGACACATGGTTTAGGATTTACAAGTGAGAAGAAAACAGACAGACAAGACAGTATGTGAAAATGAATTAAGCAAAATATGCTACTAGCAATGACCAAAGAATGCTGACAGTGTTAGTATCAGAAGTCTCTGATCCAAATAATATCGCTCTTTTGAATCACTTTTGGATTACCATCAACAAATAAGTACCTGCAGAAAATAAAGCAGCTTTCTAAACCATATTTCTTCCCAAAGCCAGTAACACAGCAAAAATGGCAAAAGGTAGGTAAATGTAAAAAAAAAAAGACGTAGAGAGGTAGAGAAGCTCTTCCCAAGGAACATGATCCTACTTTGATGTTTGAGCCAACTTCAAAGCTGATGCTGCTCCAAGTCAGGGATTAGCCAAAGTGACTTCCAGAGGTCACATCAAACCTAGATTATTCTTTCTATATTTCTAAGATTGTGTATTGCAGAAAATAACTTGAGGATGGAAAAGCATGTTCAGGGAAGCAGGAAATGCACAATAATGTGCAGAAAAGAGGCTAAAGAAGTAACAAAAGGAGACAATGTTACTCTCCTTCCTCTTCCTCTGCCTCTGCTCATTTCTTTGGAAAAAATACTTATTTTATTAAACACGGGAATGTAATTACATTACTACTTTCTTTAAACAATAACTACAACTGCTGCACCTTTCTATGCATAGAATCATAGAATGGTTTGGGTTGGAAGGGACCTCAAAGATCACCTAGTTCCAACCCCCCTGCCATGGGCAGGGACACCCTCCACCAGACCACGTTGCCCAAAGCCCCACCCAACCTGGCCTTGAACACTTCCAGGGATGGGGCTGCCACAGCCTCTCTGGGCAACCTGTTCCAGTGCCTCATCACTCTCACAGTAAAGAATTTCTTCCTAACATCTAATCTTGAAATCAACCCTCCTTCAGCTTAAACCCATTACCCCTTGTCCTGTCACTACACTCCCTGATAAACAGTCCCTCACCAGCTTTCCTGTAGGCCCCTTCAGGTACTGGAAGGCTGCAATTAGATCTCCCCGGAGCCTTCTCTTTTCCAGGCTGAACAACCCCAACTCTCTCAGTCTGTCCTCATAGGAGAGGTGCTCCAGCCCTCTGACCGTCTTCGTGGCCCTCCTCTGGACTCTCTCCAAGAGCTCGATGTCTCTCTTGTACTGGGGACCCCAGAGCTGCATGCAGTACTCCAGGTGGGGTCTCAGGAGAGCAGAGTAAAGGGGCAGGATCACCTCCCTCAACCTGCTGGTCACACTTCTAACTTCCAGATTAAGAATGGAAAAATGTCATTTATGTAAATTAAAGTTATTGAATATATGTATTACATGTTATAATGCCATTTATTTGATAGGTGAAGGAGAATGGGGGTCGGAGTTGCTGATGACTAGCTTCCTTCAGAGGTTAAAAAATTGTTTTTCTGTTTGATGTTTTTATTGTTACCTAGATTCTATGGTTTAAAAAAAATATTTTTGCCACTGAATTAGCTTGTTCAGAGCTATATCAATGTGGGAGTGACATTTTAGAATTGTTGGAAGTGAACTAAAAGCTTACCATATCCCTAAACAAAGCTGGCATAGGCTGTGTCAAGTTCTGCTGTGACAGAAAACACAGAGGCCAGTCTCTCTTGTGCTAAAATATTTAGGCAAGTGTTCAGGTTGCAGTTCATCTTTTTATATTCTTCATACTGAAATCTGTGAACGATGAGCCTTGTAGATCCTGACAGATTCACAGAAGTGTGTTATAGCCAGTTTGTCCAGTTACTCCCACTCCAGAAATTATCTGTTTCACTGTCAGAAAATAGGAATAGGTTTGTAAATGATGCGATTGACTAGAGCGATCACAGGTTTGTCTTTTGGGTTGTTTTCCTGTGTTTACATGTTTGATTTATTGTATGACTATGCTAAATCAAAATCTTAATTCTAACTCAAAATCAGATACAGGATGCTTCCATAATCTATGAAGTGACAGTACTGCTCTAGCAATGGAGTAAGAAGTCTGCAACCCATAGTTAGGGCGAAGACATTAATTCAGTGCACAGGCATCTCTGGATTAAATGTTACAGCATGTCTGATGAAAGAATTATTCTTTATTTCAAATTAAAACACTTGCAAACTAGTATTGATTTCAGTCCATATATGATAGCAACAAAGGATACAGTTAGAATGTATATGAGGAAAGAATACCTGATTCTTTTGATTCTAAATGTAAGAAGTTTGTCAGGTTTCACAGTCTTTGTCAAGTGAATTCTTCCCACGCATTTTACATCATGATTTGTCTACGCTCAGAAGTTATTTATTTTTATTGTAATTGGAGGCATAATGATAATACAAGGGATGTAACCTACAACTTGTCACATACGTTGTATAATATGAGAGTATTTGAATTATGTTATCTACATTTGTGTCTGCTTAATAACAATTTTGCTTGTCAAGCGTGTCACTCTATCCTGAAACAAAAAATGCACTGTTGTTGCGATGACATCTACAGGCTTACCTGGCAGTTTAGAATAGATAAAGAATATTATGGCTTCACCTATATTAAGAAGCCATGTGAGTCCCCCGTACTAGACATGAGCTTTCTTCTTAGATAAATTGTAATGTATTAATCAAATGTGGTCATTTACCTGATAATTCTGGTATGGCAAAGAGGGTTTTAATTGCTGGGATTGTGCAAGAATTACTATTGCTGTTGTGTCTAAACTGCAGTCTTCACCAATTTGTACTACAGTTTCTGTGGTTTATATAGGCAAAACACACCTTTATGCAAAACCAAGAATTTGTTATTACTCTAATTGAAATCTTGCCAAATCAATGAATTATTATCAATACAGTTAAAGTTGTTATCTTTCTAGTACTTCCTAGTATCCATGCCTGTTTTTCTGACATTATGCTTCCCCTTTTACTGCCCCTCTGGATACTAAGGTCAATGGCTCCATCTGAGAAAGGGTTACAGCAAGTAACCATCACAGGTGTTACGTCTGGAGAAGTATGATGGATGGTGGGGGGCTCTCTGCTCACAGTGGGTCTACTTGCATATGGTTTAAATATGTTTTCTAGCACAGTGTACACCTTATTCATTCTTCATTGGTTTCCATTTCCATATTACATCTGAATTTACTGTATATGGTGTATTTTACATTTGCTGGATACTTCTTGAATACTGTCGTTCCATGCTCATGATCCTCTGCTACATTTTTAATCTAGGGTCATGGATTGTTTATTCTATACAGAATAGCTATTCACTATTACAGTCTGTTAGTTAGAGCAATGCATCAGCATTCTAACAATTGGTTTCATACCACACAATTGTAGAAAGCTAAGCTAAAATGGAAACAGATTAATGGAACTGATTGTTCAACAATTACTGTTACAGCTAAGCTCAAACAAAGCTCTAGACTAGCAGACAAGTCTAGACAAAGGAAGCCTGACAAGCTCAAGTCTCAGGTCTTGCAGATTTAGTACAAACCCTGTGACATGTTCCTAACAGTCTCAATACCGTATTTCTTGGACTATAGGTCTGCAGTACTTCATCAGAATTTTTAGAGGTCTGTAACTAAGGTTCCCTTATCCGTCTAACTTACAGATCCTGAGAATATAATTTATAAAATTTGTCCTCTCTTTTAATTTACTTCTTTCCCTGGTTTACCAGATTTTCCTGCAGTTGTGCATTTTTCCATGTGGAAAAAGATCTTGGACCAAGTGTTGAAGATCTCGTTCTTTATTGATAATGAATGCCTGTCAGTAATATATTTATTTTAATTTTTGAATATGACAAATAAGAATTTATTTATATGGAATAATGCAACTCTATTTTAGGTAAATTTTATAAAGCTTTTTCTGGCTGACATATTTTAAGTTGTCCGTATAGAGAAAATGAATATGCATAAAGCAGGTCAACTATTCACTATTTCAGAGGAAATTTCTTACTTTGAATTTTTGTCTCTAGTTGTAGATGCATTAGTTGCCCTTTCATAGTGTTAAGTTTTGATCTTTGGTTTTAGCAGTTTCATTTGATTAAGGGGGATTGGTGAAAGGAAACAATGACTTACTGTCTTACCAGTTCTTCCGTGTCTGTCTTTAGATCAGCTGAGGAGGCTTTTGTGGAAGAAGGTTATTGCTTCATTGGGATTTGATATTATTAAAAAGCTCTGAATCAATATTCTGGTTACAGGAGAGTAGATTTCTTTGTTGGGAGGCAGGAGGTTATATGAGACAGGGCGAGAGAGATGTTGTAGCCCTTTCCATTATCATCCGACTGCTGTATCATGTTCCATTGTGTCATATACCCTAAATATGGCACTTCCCCTTCTTCCCATTCCTTATGATACGCCACCTCCAGAGGCTGCAGCAATGCGTTGGCTGTGATAAGGCCTTCCCTCAGTGTTAGACAAAGGATTCTGCCCTCTGTAGTTTCTGTCAAGCACACTATCAGCTTTAGGACCACAGGATTATAAAATCTTAAAGGAGTTTGAGGATATTGTTCTGGTGTGAAAGACTTTCTTGTCTTTTACGCATGGAGGTTTTCTACCATATTGCAATACCATAGTATTATCATGAGCATTAGCTACTCTGCATATAAATAATAGTGTATCTCGAAATCTTTATTTTCATCTAGTGCTTATCATATTCATATCCTCCCAGGAATTAATACCTTAGTTAATTAATTACCATAAAAAGCTAACTTTCATTACAGAGATGACAGTAAAAAAATACTTACATGCCTGCCTGCTAAGCTATGTAGGTAATCCATGTCAAACCCCACAAGAGCAATTATTTGGTTATCGCTTGATGAGTAAGATAATAATTATTACGTTACTTGTTTGTTTGCATTAGAATTACAGAAAAATTTAAAAATTGACACTGAATGGTTTTCTTGTTTGAATTAAGATGCTGTTCTTGTAGAGACATTATGAAGGGATGCTGGTATTTCAAGTTATAGTATAAAAGGTATACATCTTCAAGTAAAAAGATAGATTTATGTGCATTTTACCCAAGACTCGAATTTTCCATGTCAGTGTGTAGAGCTAGTGATAAGAATTCAGTAGTTAATTACTTATTTTGCAAGACACAGAAGTTACTGGAATATGATTTCAAGTTAAAACTTAATTTAAAACAAACACAAACTGCACTTGAGTTAACTTGGCTGGTCTTCTAACCTGATTTGAGAATTTTTATTTAAAGATACTCAGCATTTCTCAATTCTTGGAAATAAATCTGTATGGCTTTTGTTTTACTAAAACTCAGAGTGATGGAAAAATCTTTCAACAAGGCAGACGTTTCTAAGACATGAATAAAACCAGCATAGGTCTGTTGGTCATGTTTTGTAGGCAAATATAAATATGGGAAAGGTAAGTCTGTCCCATCAACTACTTGCTCAAAGAAAATTTGGGGCCATGATCAGCCTATGTAAATTACTGAGACATGATGGCATGGCAGGAACACTGAGTTATAGTAGTCAATAGATCAGATTCTTGACATGTACATAGAACCAAATCATAGGTGCAGCTGGGAATAAATCATAGGTGCAGCTAGAAATAAATGATTTCCCACATGTGCATGTTCACACTGAACACTAAGGGAGGACAACAACAAGGTTTACTCTTTCTGTGCCAGTGCTTTTATTTGTCTCCTTTCTTCAAACTGTCAGTGTCTTTGAAGAGACAAAAGTGTCTCTAAAAGGTAAGCTCAGTAACATTATTTAGTGTCTGTAATATAACTCAAGACATTGCACTTAATTTGTGTGGTAATGCTGGGGCTTACTGAACTTAGAAATAAGTTATTTTCTGTTTTCATCTGCCAAAAAATATAATTTTATTAGCAACTTTGTACCACAACTCCATGTGTTTTATTTCTAGCAGTATATTTTGCAAATCATAAAATGTATGTAAGTAATAAGGCATAATAGGTGATGCCTTGAACTATTTTACCTTGCAATCCTAGTCCAGTTGGTCTCATTAATTTCCAGTGAGGGATCTGAACATTGGACACATGTTCTGGGCTTGCTTAAAATAAATTGAATTCATGCAGGGTCTCACTTTGTGTGATTTGCTCTCAGGGTAAACATCATCTAGTTTGCACATCCTTCTGGAAACTAAGATTCTGCAACCTAACTACTTGGACTTCAAACTTACTAGTAACTCTGATGAACTTTCTAATGCCACATTCTAGTAAACACTGTATTTCACAGTGTTTCAATAGGAGGAACTATCAGATTCTGTTGCCTACCTTGTATCTCAAGCCACAGTATATCACCAAGGTGTTCTCATAAAGAGCCAGAAGACTTTAGTTACAGTGAGGTTGGTCCCTAGATACTCTTTATATGCAGCTGTTGAAGAAGAGAAGAGCTAGGAGAGTATACATGGTGTACAGGTCTAAACAAGGTAAAAGCAAACAAGCATTTCCTTTTCTCTCCCTGTTCCACACTGAATCTGTGACTTAATTTTCTTGTGAAATTTTGAACCTTGTCTAGAGTTTGCATTGCTTCAAAGAACTGCCTCTTCAGTTCCACTTCTGTAAGTGAAATTTGTTCTCCTTGCATCTTTTGGACAGTCTTTTTCCTCTAGTCACATCTATTTTTACTGCCGAAAATGGCCTTGTCCTTTTTTTCCTTTCCTTGCTGGCCCCTGGTGCCTTTACCTGATACTGGCACCAAGTTTTTCATCTCTCCTTTGGGAAAAATTACAATGTTCAGTCCGTTGACAATCATTTGCATGCACTGTTTCCCCTGAGCTTCCACCACTACGTTTTCCTAAATTGTCCTCTGCTGCATAGCACTGTTCACATTCTATAAATTGTGTGATTCTGAGAGAGGTGCAATGCCCGCTCTGCTAGCAGTTACCTTGCTATACATAGGTTATTACAATGCAAAGATCAACTGATTTTAACTTTCCAAAAGATATGTTAATAGATAAACTGTCTATTGGAGCATTAGTCCCTAAAAGAACTGCTTTGCTTTGTTTTCAGTAGACTGCAAGGCATTTCTTTTAGATTAACTTCAAATTTCTTGCAGCTGATCTTTGATCTTTGAGTATTCTTGAAATACTCAAAATAAAAAAGAAAATGTTTAAGTAGCTTAGGGAGGAGTGAGAGCAAATAATGTAGTATGAGAGTCTCAGAAGAGGAAGGGAGAAACTGTTGTGGCCATAGTTAAAACAATAAAAGTTCTGACTTTGGTTTTCGGTAAGGTGCCATATGTTCTTCAGTTATTTAAAAGTAATGATTTTTCTGAAGCTAAAGTCCATTGTTTACTAATTAATCAGCCTTGTGTAAGTTTTCATAATTAAAAAACCATAACAACAAGCAGTAAATTGCCATAACCTTTTCTTTATATTGGTAAGAAACTAATCCCTGTTCTAGTTCATGGACATATTAATCACCAGTTTACTGCATAAAAGGTGGATGCTGTTTCCTGGTTTTTGGACAAAAGTTTCTGAATTTTTTTTGTTGAACTTGTTTAATTGCATGATGTTGCCTGATTTTGTGTTTTGTTTGATTATACTAAATGAATTGGAGACTTATGCAGACATTGAGCACCTCTCTGTTTTCTCTGAACCATAATACTTTTAAAATTTATTTACTTGGACTGAGTGGATCTCAGCACATGCAACTCCAAGTTAAAGTTCAAATTTCAAAATGGTGTTGCATGTTCATTACAAGCAATATTACAGATTTTTATGCTTAAATAAGAAAATTAATGTTTGGATAAACTGACTGGGTTTTACCTTTTGACCTTTCTATTATTATGCTTGCCAAGATACAAAGCTTAGCAGTCACGAAACAGGATAATATTTCCAAATGGACTTTTCCAAAATGAGGAATCTGGCCTGTTTAATAATGAATGCTATTTACTTCACAATTTTGAAATACATTGATTTGAAGATCAAATTTAGTACATGGGAACAAATGCACATTCAAAAACTATAAATGCATTATAACCTATGAAGAGCAGTAATTCAAGATAAGTGATTAAGAAAGTGAAACATATGATAGAAGGTTTCAGTAGCTGAATAGTTTATTAGGGTAAACTGGTTAATGAGGCATTAATGTTTCATACTTAACAGTAATTTTAAAAATGTTACCGTTGCATACCTTTAACTTCTTTCATCTTTGTGACCTTTTTACAAGTCATAGTTGTGTTTTGGTTTTATGTCTTAAATGCAGTTTTTTATCATAACATAAATTCATGTCCAATTTTGAATTCACTCTGTAAAAATAACTGCATTTCCCAAAATACCAGTGAACTCAGATTTTCAAGCTTTAGCCAAGATCTTTAATGTGTTTAAAAACAATAGATTACATAGAGTTCTTGAACACTGGACTCTCTTGGCTGACATTCGTATGAATTGTTTGCAATTTTGCAACATGCACAACATGTGAAATATATAACATCTGACTAAAATTAAAAATTTTATTGTCAGATAAAAAAGTTAAAACAGATGGAGCTTTATAAATTGCTTTGCAATATATTAATAATTGGATGGATTTGTGGTCATACTTCCCTTCTTTCCTCCTCCTCAGGTAAGACTAACAAATTTTTCTGTAAGGTTTGGTGGTTACTTGATTTAACATTGTCACTGAACAAGTTATTTAGTGCTATGACTTGATTAAATGTTATTCTCTGAGGAGGCAGGGATTGTTTGCCAATCTCACTTAATTTGGTTATAGCTATTGTACATAACATTTCTAGAACTGTAACATTTCCCTCAGCTAAATCAACAATACAAATAATTTATTTTCCTTTTGTTTTCTTTTCTTGAAGCCGATCAACAACTTATCCTTACACAGAAACCCAGATGTACAGTCAAAACACTGGGGGAAATTACTTTGATACTCAAGGAAGTTCTGCACAGGTGACAACAGTGGTCTCGTCTCATAGCATGGTGGGCACTGGAGGGATTCAGATGGGTGTCACAGGAGGACAACTCATTAGCAGCTCAGGAGGGACCTATCTGATTGGCAATTCAATGGAAAATTCTGGTCATTCAGTGACTCATACAACGCGGGCGTCCCCAGCAACAGTAAGTATTAGACGCTGATGCAAAATCTGTGAAACTAGTTTCTTAGTCACTAAGATGTTCTTGCAGACTGACATGGTTTTTGTGACAGAATGTATAGCAATATTATGTTGTTAGAATAAGTACTACATAGTGCTTTTTTTGTAAAATAAGTAATAAATATATATATGTAAGATACAGGAGTAAGAATACTATGAAAAGTTAAAAATTGAGGCAGACCTTTCCCTTCGCAGCTTGTGAGTATTTACTTTTCATAGGCGAAATTTTTGCATTCAAGTAATATCAGTGAGTGCTTTGGGAATGCTCACATGATAGTTTGTCTGACCTGAATATTTGTCTGGTCGGGAACTAAAACAGCCTCCCTTAACATTTAGTACTTTTTCTGAAAATGTAAGAAAAACTCAGTGTTGTTGCATATATCTATGTTAGATGTAAATGTTAAATAATGTAAGTCACAGATAGGTATCTGTAACTTCTCTGCATTTGTTTTGTTTGTTTGCCCGATACTAGTGTAGGTTTGGTAGCTTATTTCAAAATATTTACGATTGTTCAGAACACTGAGATACTACTTTTCAATACTTTGGTCTTACTTATCTGTGGTATGTCTCCAAAGTCTGTTCCAGATTAAAAGCTTATTGTGGAAGTGTCTTACAATGCTATGGGAAAGATGCATTCTGTTACAACTATGATGGATAATACTGTGGACACTTAAACACAGAACTTTTCCCTTAAGAGCTTACTCAATCAGCCCTTACTTCAATTAGGAAGATGGGTTTATGCCTAGTCTAGCTTTGCCACATAGCCCTAATGAATACTTTTACCTAATTCTTCTGGGTATTCTGGTCTGGATGTAGAGATTTGGAAGTAATGGGGAAGAGAATTGTGAAATATAGAGTTGGAAGAGTTGAAAAATATAGTAAAGGAGATAAAGCATCATTAATAATACAGATTCATCGGTACTCAAAAGGGCAATGAAATTAGAGGACTTCACTTTTAGGAACCAATGTTATGAGTAAAAATCCAATATTCTTCCATTTGGAATTATGATGAAAGTTTATGATAGCATTGGATAATTTAAATGATCTGATAAAGTCTCTTTGATTCTTAAGGTGGTTGGTATGGATAAATATGAAAGTTTTGTAAAATGTAAAAAAATTATGTGTATTATTTTCTGAGAATAAAAATTGTAAAGAGTCATAATTCATCAATAGTATAAATTTCAGTAACATAGTGGGAGCTTTCAACTAGCAACAGAGAATTTTATGTTTGAGTAACAAAATAAAAAAGAATGTATATTAACATTTGCCTGTATTTTACATGCCTAATAGAAAAACAGAGTTTCTGAAAAAAGTCACATTCCTCTTTCATATTCATTTAATTAAAATCGAGACTTTAACTTGACTGTTTTCTTTTTTCCTTTAAATTACTCTCTCATTTTACTGGAACATATTTCATGGAATTTTTCACCTTGCTTTATGATTGCCAAGCAAAGGCAAAACAAATAGTTTTCTATAGGCAGAAGTAAGGAATAGGTCTTCTAGATAGAATGAAATTTGAAAAGTGATGTTTCTTTAAATACTTAAATACTTAAATGGCAATGGTATTCCTATGTTTTCTTAGTTTCAAATTGTTCTGCAGTTGCATACAAATACTGCCTTTTTTCCAGATGATGCTAATTTTATCCTTAATTAAATAAGAACAAATGCATTTTTGTGTTTTGCTGTAAGTTTTATTCGCTGACAACAGAATTCAGTCAGTGGAAATGCTTAACTGAATGTGAAATCAAGTAAGATTTAAATGCATCTAGTAAACACAGAGAGTAGTGAACTTACTTTGAAGTTGGATATCCTGGAATTATTTGAATGATATCAAAATTCCATGCTATATTTTGCAAAAAACTATCTTGATTTCTTTTCCAAAATTGGAAGTAAAATTTGCCAGAATTTAACAAAATCTAAGGTTCATACCTTCAGCAATGTCTTTCTCTTGCTTCATGTGTCAATAAAACATCTCCAAGTAACTTCTGCACTGCTGTATCAACTTACCTTTAAGAACAGAAAAAATACTGCTAATTAAATTGCAATTATTAAATTGCATTTTTAACACTAAAATAGTTTCTTCTCTTTTTTAAGGTGTTATTTATTTTGTATAGCATAGTTCTGTAAGTATGAGACATTAGAATATGTTAGAAGTACATTTCGTGCTCAGGAAGTGGGACACAACATGATTTTAGATTTTATAATTTTAGGCTCTTGGTGTGTATGGTTCATCTGAAATATTCACGAAATTGAAACACAAAAGGTTCAGTTTAAACTGTAATTTAAAAACACCAAGTCTGTTTTAATTTTGCTAGAGGGTATAATTAAACTGCAAAATAAAGCAATGTAGTATTTTATTTGGATTGCAGCTTAGATAGGTAGAGCTTGTTTCACTTGTGATCCTCATTTGATCTTTACCATTATAAATTTTTTCATTCTTGTGTAGAGAATTTATTGGAGGCTGATTTTCTAGCATAATGCTCAGAAAATATTTCCAAATTTTGAATTAGTTTGGAGAATTTTCACGTGGAGACAAAGGATATAGAAATGAATAAGAATTTACTTACTAACACATGTGGTCATTGCAAGCTCTCTTTACTTTTGCCTTAGAGGTACTAGTTCTGATTACTCTTTTCAGCTGATAACTTCATTTGTTTTGTTCTTATTCACCCTCACTGATCAAATCATTACCTTCTGTAATAAGCAAGTTAATTGTATTATTGATGTTATCTGTTTCTGATACATGTAGCTTAAGTTAAACAAACAAACAAACAGTTTCAAGTTAAAAGTCAAATGTATAAAAAAAAGTCCATTTTATTAACTGTGTCTTAGGTAAATGAAGCTTAAAAATATAGTTTACTTTTCACCAGGTATGCTATTTGGTTTATACAGAATTCAATAAAAGAGACTCAGAGACTTTTTTTTTAAGTCTTATCTTCAATTTATTTTCTTTATAGTTTAATGTAATTTTGAGTTCTGTTTCAGGTTTAATAAAGAGCTAATATTTTGTTTCTAACATTTCATTCATTTTAATTTCATACAAGAAAGCTGTCCTGCTTAAGCTATAGCAGGCAATAGCAGTGTTTTTATAGCCAAATATTAAGAATTGTGCACTATCAGAACTATTCCAACATATATACAGTAATGGTTTATGTTAGTATGCATGAAGAACATTTGTTAGCATTTTCTTTACTCATTTCATTCCCATTGATTTCATTGCTTCTTCCCATTATATCCTTTGCTGGCCTATTAAACTACTTCTCTACTTACTAAAAAGGGGTTTTTCACTAAACCAGAAAGGCATTCAGATTATAAGACCCCCTATGCAAGATATTAGGGAGATAAATGGCTTTCCAAAATGACCATTTTCATGTGAATATATGTGGACTGGTCAAAAATAAATTGTGATTGCATTGAGTAAGAAGTGAATTACCCTAGCCGTATGTCTATTTGAAGTGAATTTGCATGTTGAAACCTGTATAAAAGAGTTGTCTGTTTTGTTTATTGGCAACTATCATTAAAGAAGGGGCAGCTATTTTTAAGAGACTAACTAGAAAATTGGATTACCATGTTAATAATGAAATCTAAATAACCTTAAATTTTTTTTTCTATATGTAAATATCTAAGGACTGTTCTTGTGATAAAACAGGATGATCTAATCAACATATTTCATAATATCACAAGGTTAAAAAATTATATAGCTTCTAGTAATAAATGTGGTGTTATGCTTGTCAACCAGTGAGAGGCTCCTATCTATTAGTCTTGTTTTCTAACAAGCTTTATGACTGATATGCAATTACAGTTGTCATTCATCAGTCATCAGCAACCATAGGAGGTCTCTACTCATGCTGTTGCTGAAATATATCCTATTTCAGTACTTATCTAAATGTGCCTGAAAATAAAAGCAAAATTAATATGGATATAATGTATCACCACAAATTATTATTTCTGGTAGTAAGCACAGTGTGCAAAATTTGCTCTTAACTTTAAAGGAAGGGCGGTACCCTTCCCCAAAGTAAGAAAGCCCAGTGTAAATATCATATCCTGATAATATAATTTTAATGGAAGTATAATTATTTTAAGAACAAAATGTAACAAATGTTTAAATAGTCCATTAAAGGTGGAGGGGTTATAATTTGGAAAATAGTTTGAGATGAGATTTTATTTATTAATCTCTTTTTTGGTAGAGGAACTTTTTCTTCCATTCCCCAACTTTTCTGGTAATTTTCATTTAGCTGGATCCATCTTAGCATAAAACAAACCATTTCTGATCAAATCAAAGATGCACAGATTTTTATGCTACAGAGGATTATTAGATCATTTGGTCTGACTGCTTATACTGGTAAGACATTTACTTACAACTTCTTCAGCTGAGCACAGTGTTATCTTTTGTGAAAAAAGGCACCTATTTCCAGATACAATAAGGCAGATATTTTTTTTTCTTCTTTTAAAGAGTCATAAGAAAGGTTAATCACTACTACTGCTAAAAACCCATGTATGTCGTATGAATTAACTGGAGGGATGGGAAGTTTAGAGATTGTGGATCTGTGCCTTTATAAACCTCTGCCTCCAAGATTTTTCCTCCTGCTTTGGTTTCTCTTTCAGAGCTGTTGAAGTATCATGGCTTCATTGTCTGTCTTCCAGAGGTTTCAGTCTAGCAATGTGGCCAAAATAACTTATTTCTCTGCCCCATTGAGTGCCTTGCTGTTCCACTGTAATGTCTTGAGTTGAGACTGTGCCCTTTTCACAGGGCAAGGAATGTGGGGAAAAGGGAGAATGACCCTACTAAGGTCAGACACATCTACCCTGTCTGCATTCTGGCTTCACCTGCCTATGCTTCTTGTTTCTCTTCTCATATACTCTGGCTTCAGCTTTCAGTCATTGGCTTTTGGTGTGTTTTCTGCAGAAAAGCCCTGTGACCTCATAGGTTGTTTCCAGTTTTGGCAATTGAATATCTATTCTGGTATTTGTGTATCAAAAATCAAGATGTAGTGTTGTTGGAAACTTAGTTTATTCCAATGTAGCATTCCAGTTACTGATTAAAAATATTGTAAGAAATACAATTTTATTTTTTTTATCACAAGATATTAAAAAATAGGTATCTTTGAATCCGTGAGAAGAATTTCTGTTAATTCATTTTACTTGGAAAGGCATAAGCTAGATGTAAGATGACTTGCCACTGATGTTCTTATAACAGACTGATTATCAATGACATGGAGACATCACCTTTCTAAAGGACTTCATTTTTTTGTTTCTGATGAAATATACATTTGCTCGAAAATGGCCACTCTACCTCTTTCTAAGGCTGTCTTGCCATAAATGTTTTCAAATTTGGTTTTAATAATAATGTGAACTAAACTTTCCTTTTCATTACTCAATTCTGATTTGCTGGTGTGAGTAACTCCAATGTGTTTCCCTGTGTTTTTCAGTGTTAGGTGGAATGTGTATGTTCTAGAAGTCCTTATAATCAACTTGATAAGGGGTTGGTTTTTTTTCCTTTGAGTCTTTGTATCAAATATGGGGAAAACAACTACAAAGAAAAAAAGCTTAGAATCTGTTTGAAGATGTATATAATAGAGATGAGGTATACAATTAAATGGATGATCCAGGGGAGAGATGGTGAGTTTGGTCAGTTTGACCATATATTTGAGAACTTCCAGCAAGGAAGATAAACATGGGCAGCGATGTTTCATTTGACAATTTGAGAAAGAGAAAGTAATCTTAACTGAACTCCAAATATTTTTTTATTTTTCCAGCCTGTTGCTGTTAGGTGTGCATTTTCCCCCCTATGTTGACTCCATATATTATTTTGTAATCACTAGAGACCATATTATACTCATTAGTCAGTATGCACACCTTATATACATGCAGACTACTGGAGGCATGCATTTGCAGCAGGTATTTTGACCATTATCTGTTTTGTATATTAAACTTGGATGTTATATTTACAAATTAAACAATTTTAGGAAACAAAAAAAATTTTTGTAAGTTGTTAAGGTTTATCAGCATTCTTTTAAGATCAGCATATGTAAAATACCACATTTATTTTATGTCTTGCGCTTTTCTCTTTCTGCATATTTCCATTTCATTCCAACAGACTTAAAAAAATACATTTCTTTGTATCTTCATAGTACTGCTTCATTTTTTTGAGCAAAATTTCTTAGAGCCTATTTACAGGTGCTGCTACAGCTTTGTTTATTGTGAGGAATGCAAATCTTTTAATTTTAATTCTTCCAGCTGTAAAGGCTAGACCTGGGTTCTCTTAGTGTTATCAGTACTATTTCATTTTCAAGCTTCTTTTTTGTGGGCAAGCTTGTCTGCCTAGCACAACCTCTGGCATAAGTTTCAGAAAACAGTACGACATACATGAATACTCTGTCCTGAAACAGAATTGAAAGTCACTGTTAATAACACATGTTTGTGGCATTCTACAAGAGTGAAAACGTCATGTTTTCAAAAGCCCTGAGTCCATTTATCCTTTAGCTTCAGGTTAATTCATGATGTGTATACACCTTAGTTAGGTAAGCACAGTTGTCACAAGTACCCAGGACTTAGCTAGCTGTCCCAAATTAATCTTTCCTGTACACATATGATGAAGTAGTAATTCCTTCATAACAGAGCATGTGATGAAAGCTCCTTTAGAATTTTACCTCCTTTAAAGCTTAAAAGCGCAAACCTTTGGAAGTAGATAAAAGGCATTGTGGATGGGAGGTGCCTGTGGAGATAGAGACAGGAGCTGTCTTTTTTGAATGTGATGCAACAATGTATTGAATTTTAAGATGCCACCTAAGGTTGCCTGCTTTGCTGCTGGTGGAGGGTGGTTTGCAGCTGCAACCAGATAAAGAAAATAAATTGTAGGATATCCAGATTAATTGCAAAACCTCAGGGCTTAAACTTCTGTGGATTGTTTTCTTTATGTCCTGACCTCCTCAGAACAACTTACTATAAATACTTTGTGTTAATTCATTTAATCATTAGTTAATTAGTTGAAAAATGAAAAAAGTACTATTTCTTTCTTCTTCCTAAGAGGAAGGCTGTTTTTTTCAAAGTGAGCTTGGGATAGGTATTTACTATGTCTGTGCTATACAGATTTGAGACTGTTATGTGTAATCTGTTTATCTAGTAACATGTTAATGAATACTGAGACATAAACTAGCAAGAACAGTTAATAATTTCCAAATCAGTAACTCACATAAAGACTGAACTTTGTAGGATTCCGGATGCATATACTGGGATCAAACTGCTGAATTGTTTAACCCTGGGGAAATACCCTTAATCATTAACAACTGTGTGAGAGTATAAAGCAGCATTTTAGTTGACAAACAAAGTAAATTGAAGGAGAAGTCTACAATCATCGTTTTCATAGCTACTGTGCTCTACTGTAGTGTCTGCTCATGTTTATGTTACTATATAAACTGATTGTCATTTCCTACCAGTAGTGTAACATTTAGTATGCTTTAGTTGGAGTTGCAGTGGGAGTGATAGTGTACATTTCAGTTATCAGTCAGAATGTTTTAATAAATAATATTTTTAGTCTTGCTAAGAGAAGAATAGGAGAAATGTATGACTGTCCACATATTCAAATAAATGAATGTGTAGTTCTTTTTGTCATTTAACATTTCAGATGTATATGTAGTTAGTTGAGCCTGGAATCTCTCACTGCTTATTGCTAAAAATGCAAGGGTATCAATCTTCCTTTTGTATTTATGCAGAATATAATTTTGAATTTTAAAATTATTTTAATATTCTTTCCACAAAATATCATAATAAAACCCACTGCATTACCTAAGTAGTTAATCTGTGTATGTGCTTAAATGCTGTTTTGAATAGAGATGAAATTATGTTTAGTTTTTCTAGAACCTAAATAAAAGTCCCTGGCCAAAACTTAGAACTTAAAAGCCTGAAGAAACAGATCCTTCATATAAACAACTTTTTACTCAGGTAGCTCTTAATCCCTGTACACGTGGTAGTCTGTGTCACATAGATCATCTTGAAAACCCAAAAGCTTGGAATAAGAGAATAGAATGAAGTAGAATATTTCAGCTGGAAGGAACCTACAACCATCATGTGGCGCAACTGCCTGACCACTTCAGGGCTGACCAAAAGTTATTAAGGGCACTGTCCAAATGCCTCTTAAACGCTGAGAGGCTCAGGGCATTGACCACCTCTCCAGGAAGCCTGTTCCAGTGTTTGACCACCCTCTCAGTAAAGAAATGGTTCCTAATGTCCAGTCTGAACCTCCCCTGGCACAGCTTTGAACCATTCCCAGGTGTCCTGTCACTGAACACCAGGGAGAAGAGCTCAGCACCTCCCTCTCCATGTCCCCTCCTCAGGAAGCTGCAGAGAACCATGAGGCCACCCCTCAGCCTCCTTTTCTCCAAACTAGACAAGCCCAAAGTCCTTACCGCTCCTTATAGGACATGCCTTCCAGCCCTCTCACCAGCTTTGTTGCCCTTCTCTGGACGCATTCAGGGACCTTCACGTCCTTCTTAAATGGTGGGGCCCAGCACTGCAGACAGTACTCCAGGTGAGGCTGCACCAATGCTGAGTACAGCGGGGTATTCCCCTCTTTTGACCGGCTGGTGATGCTGTGTTCGATGCCCCCAGGATGGGGTTTGCCCTCTCGGCTGCCAGGGCACACTGCTGGCTCATGTTGAGCTTCCTGTCAACCAGCACCCCCAGGTCCCTTTCTGCAGGGCTGCTCTCCAGCCACCCCTCTCCCAGTTTATACTTGTGTCCAGTGTTAATCTGTCCCGGGTGCAGAATACCGCATTTGGACTTGTTAAATTTCATCCCATTAATCATAGTCCAATGCTCCAATCTATCTAGATCCCTCTGCAAGGCCTCTCATCCCTTGAGAGAGTCACAGGTACCTCCCAGTTTGGTATCATCAGCAAACTTGCTAATGGTGCATTCGACTACTGCATCCAGATCATTGATAAATGTATTGAACAGAACTGGCCCTAGAATTGAGCCCTGAGGAACACCAATAGAGGAAAACAAGAAGTAGCTGGAAATTTTCAGAAAGGGCAAGATGTATGATTTAGTGTCTGGAAAATCTGTCTTCAAATCAAACAAATTTATGCTCAAAAATAGTTAAGAAGTGATTGTATAGCCTACATAGGAAGAAGGTTTCTGTCATTAAAGAGATATATATCTGTCACATAAAGCTGAACGTTCATTTTATCAAAATTTAGGCTAGAAATAATGAACAAAATTGCTAATAGTGAGAACAACTTCTCTTGAGAAGTTGACCCTAGTAGAATATGATGAAGACTCATTTTAAATATAGATCACATATCTTTCTGAAGTTGATGAAGTAATTAACGTCTTTTAGTGCTGACCAGCACTGCTTGGCTTATGCTATGCACTAAAAGTGAACACAGGTTCATGGTCTTCAGCGGCCATACTGGTGAAATCTACTTCTGAAAGAAATTCCAGCAAGAAAAATCCCCCAAATGACAAAAATTAACAACTTATTTATTTGGCTCATTGCAAGCACCAAAAAGCATTGAAGCAATATGGCCACGAGGAATGAGTGTCATTTGTAATGACACTTTTCTTTTTAAGTGCGATTACTACTACTTTTTAACAGATAGGTTCTCTGAACTAACAGGGCTAGAACAAAATGAGAGTAGTGCAGTAGTGGGAATGAGCAGCAGGAGGTGTAACTTCAGTGCTGTAGTACTGCTGCGGACTAAGCATTGTGGAACGAGTAATCTAAGATTCGGAATTAGGATTTAAAGGTGTATATGGTCCTTATTGTTTGATTGTAACATTATGTTAAGAAGGGAAATTACATGGCTGCGGTATATAGTAAGTTGACCTTACTATGATGTTTTAAGCTCATAGTTTTTATCATGTGGCATGCTTTTAATATTTGATCTTTCCTGTGTGATTGAATACTTTGACCTCATAGTATTTTCTACTTAAGCAAGAAGAAATCAGAATATTAAAAAAAATTATTGCCACGTAAGAGTATGTTTTCTTACATAGTAATCATGTATTTTTAATGTACATTTTATGAAAATGCTTGTATAGTTAATATTAAACAGTTGTAAGAGAGAAACAAGAACTGATTCCTCACAGTTATTACGGTAAAATACTTGTCAGTTACCCTGTAAAAAAGGGAGAAGCTAACAAATGTCAACGGCAGTATTTTTCAGTTTCTGCTATACAGAGAGCGAATTCAGCCAATATGGATAAATGATGTGACTAAAATTATGGATAGTACTGTGATATTTGAAGTAGTATAGGAGGGATGGGTCATTAAAAAATGTCTCTACAGAGAATGATAAGTGTTTTAAAAGTATCAGTGGTGGTTTCCATTGCTTTCATTTTGCCCATTTAATGTAGCTAATTAATCGCATGCCTTTTCTTACTGCACATCCCATCGTCTCTGTCATTTTCATCATTGTTTTTGCTCTTCTAGGTCCCCAGTTAAATTACAGTTAGGTTTTTTTTCTTTAATGCTATCATTATCAAACTGATCAAAATATCCATTGATATTAAAAAAGAAAAGAATGGGAGCGGATGCAAGAATATTTGTACATTTGCATTTGAAGAAATGCTGCTTTGTATTTTAGTAGTGCTGTATTTTCTTTTCCCTTTAAAAGGCAAAATTACTGTGACTTTTCCAAAGGCTAGATCCTGCAGTCTGTATAACTCCTGACTTTCCATTTACTTTGACAGCTGGGGATACTCAAAGGGTGCTGGCAGCAGTAAGGGTGATGCCCTGTCCCAGTGAAGCTAATGGTGAAAAGCCTATTGAATTATTTGGGTTTGGGATTTGATTCTGTGATTCCAGAGAGCTGAAGTTTTGTTTCTAATTCAATTCTTATTGCAAGCTGTGCATGTCTCTTTCTGATGTAGCTGGAGGGAAAATATATGGAGGCCTTTCTTAAAATTCTGTTTAGCGATTTATTTATTTTTTAACTTTATTAATGATATTTTTGATCAATCAGGGTTATTTTTATTTCAGTGCAGCTTACCAATAAATCTACCAATTAAATTTCCTGAGCAAGTTGGAAGGTAAAATGGACTTTGAGTCTGTGATTCTGCAGTATATATGCAAGCAAAATGTCTTTTTGACCGCATTGGGGACGTTTGTGTTCACTGGGACTCTGGAATGAGGCCTTTTAGTAGAACCCTAGTATTCCTAGCCCTAGCCAGGAATAAAGCAGGCATTTCTGTTATCTATAAGCAATCTGTCAAAACTTCTCTGATCAGGCTTTTTTACTATCTCGTCTTGAGTCCTTTTTTTAATGACATCTATTATCAGATTGAAATGGCGATTGAGACACTGCAAAAGTCTGATGGTCTGTCCACTCACAGAAGCTCTCTTCTCAACAGCCATGTAAGTTGTCTCTTCTTCACATACACTCTCTCTTGCTTGTTCTGCATGCTTAGCTTGCCTCTAAATGTTTGTTTTATTTTATTACTACTTTTTGCTCTTAATCTTCTCATCTTAGTTGCTTGTAATCTTCTACTACATCTCCCATGGCTTTATTTTGTCAGATGAAATGTCTTTATGGTATATTGCAGAGTGTTACCTGTTTCCTATGCTCTACACCTGTGTTAAGACAAGTTAACACACTTGAATGTTTTGTGGATTGTAGTGTAAATGTCAAGATAAAGTTCAAATAATTCTAAATTAGCTGGCTTTTGACATTTTAAATAAAGTTGTCTACAAAGCAAAGTCTCTGTACCCTATATTAATTTTGGGGCATGTGAAGAGGAAGAAAAGAAACAAACAGCATGCCTAAATTGTATCTTTAGATTATTTTTAGGTGTTTCTTCATTTATTCTGAATAGAGAATTTATTATGAAATTACTTACTTAAGAATCCTAAAGATCCTTATGATGACTTGGGGAAAAAAAATGAAAGCATTATCTTAATTTGAAGTACACAAAAAATGTCTTACTCAGCTGCCTTTTGCCTTGTTCTTACTCTGCAAATCTTACAGTTAAGAACTTTCCATATACAAAGCTAAAAGATATTTGGGTGAAAACATGATCTCCAAATATAGTGATAAATCCATTATATGTAACTTTAAAATAAAAGGGCCCAAAGTTAATTTTAAACTTATTATATAAACAATAATATTGCTTTGTAAGAAGCTAGTATTTAATTGAATTTTTTTCCTCTTGGTATTTGTGGTTTTGTATTTTTGTATTTTTGCCATGTTGATGAGTTTGTATTCATCTTACCTTTTTTTTTTCCTTCTCAGCTTTACTAATTATATAAATTAAAATTCCTTTATTGTTTTACAGAAGAAATTTCAATTTGGTTTTGGTCTTAATGTAAGAATATGGTGGTAGAGGCTGTCCCTCAGAAATCAAATTAAAAATGTATGTTTTAACAGGTTTGGGTTTGAGGTTTGGATTTTTTCTGTATGAGTCTGGTTATGTCAAAGCCAAAACTAGAATTCTTTTGTGAAAATTTTAAGCAAACTTTTTTTCTTCAGAAAATGGCAAAATCGAAAGATGAAAATCATATTATACGTATTACAAAATGTTGTACAGAAGGACTTTTAGATTCCACATTGGATGGTTACAAAATAATTGTTTTGAAGATAAGATAGTATCAAAATTATTATTTAAATAATAGTAGATAGTATTAATTAATATAAAAACTATTATTTAAATGTGATTTTTAAAGGGAACATAACTTTTTTTGACAAAGAAATTTATGTTAAGACTTGGAACACTTAAACTGTTAATAAGTTTGTGTTTAATCCTATTATGAAGTCCAGAATCTTGGTAGAAAACCAAGAATTACAAGATAATTAGCTATGCCCCACTAAACTATGTTCCAATCATTCCTGGTGCTATGCACTGTTCACAATGTGTTCCTAATGATAGTATTCACATCCAGCTGTTAAGTCTTATCATTTCTTTCTTCAGTGTGGTGGCTTTTTCAAAATTACTCTAATAGGGATATATCTTTGACTAGATAAAAAAAAAGGGGGGAGGGGAAATCCCTGTATATATTTTTGTGGCAATCAGTCTTTCCTAGCCTTGGTCATTTTGGAAGAAGTTAAGAATCTAGATCGAACTCACTGAATGTTTTGCCTGTTTTTAAAGCTATGCTTATTGTCTTGAAACTCAAGTAAGGACAGCATGAGGGAACTTTAAGTATAGGTTTAGTCTTTGTCTCTTTAAAGTGTTCTTGCTTTTGACTTCTAATAATTTGGTTTGGCATTTATTAAAATACTTGAGTTTAATAGGTTTTACAATCAAAATCTAAATTGCGTGTTTAATTAAGTTTTACTTTGCAGGTGATATATTAATTTGTGGGAAAATACTAGGTTTGGGATTAGGATTTTTGCCTTATGACACCTCAGTGACGTTTTCTACAATTTTTTTTTTTTTTTTTTTTTGCTTAAATTCATGTGTGCTCATTTTAAGGAGTTTGTAATTTCCCCTGTTTTCTTTGCTGATTTATTTCTGCATGAGATTGATTTAATAAATTGATAGTTGAACGTTTTATAAACACTGCAGCTTAATTGGAGTCACAGTCAATTTAACAGGTCTGACTGTAAATATTTCATCCCTTTAGCCATCTTACCTTTAGAGTATCCTCAGTACTACAAATTAAAAAGCCAGGATTCGAACCTGAATGGCTCAGTTTTAGAATTATATTTCATCGTGGTAGAAAAATGTGGGGTTCTTTAAAAGTTGTTTATAATAGTTATATAACATTTGGAGATAATTTTCCTTTTAAAATCATATATTAACTGCATTTTTTCTTTCAGGCTATAATCTAGCAAGTCATGAACTTCAAGCTTTTGCTACTATGTAACTCCACCCAGGAGCAAAAATTCTTATATTGCACTTATCTTTCAATTTGGTTTTTTTGGTGTTGAATAATGCAAATTATGGTTGAAATAACATCTGTTAAAAATTCGTATCATTAATGGAGTGCACTTAAAGTGATTCATAATAGGTTAGAAGCCATCTGGAGGAAAATATATTTAATGCTACATACAGCATTTAATTGGAAAATAATTATTTTTTTGTTTGTCAGTTTTTTGGAATTGACAAAGTTTTCTCTTTGGAGAAAACAGAAATACTTCATATTCCATATCTGTCCTGATTAAATTGTAGGTTTAATAATATATGACAGATGTTATATAAATGTATATAATATAAATATAGGTGTAATAATAGATTTTAAATGTAGATAAAATGCAACAGTTGAAAGATATAATTACCTTTGTTTCTAAGCCCAGACCGGCTTATGCCAAGTCATTAGGGAAATAAGTTTAATACATTCAGATAAAAATTAATGTTTACTATTATACTATTTCTTCAGCTTTATTTCACAATGACAGATGCTCAATTTGGAAGTACTTGTGAATGTTAAGACTTTAAAAATAATGATACGATAACTGATACAAAGATGATGAACTATACTTTTCCATTTGTCTATTTGAAATGCAAAATTACCTGCAAACTGACCTAAAAATTTTATGGTTTGGAAGCATTTACATCTTGCTTTTGTATATTTTTCTAGGTCTTATGTTTAAGAAACATGGAAAAGTTATGGGCATGTTTTTCAATAAAAAGCAAATATGGAAATAGTGTTTGAATGGTCTAGAGTAAATTTTGTAGTAATGTTTTTGCATTTGTATTGGTGAATTTCTCACTGTGACTAAAACATAGCTATAAATTCAATATATTTGTTATCATCTATTCCTTAGTACATAACAGGTTTGTGATAAAGAAAAGGTCAGGATTGAAACATTTCATAGCTGTTGCACACTAAAATACTCATGTTCTTTGCATGATAAGTTACACTGAACAGTGATGGAACAGAAATTCTGCACTAACAGAGAATAATTCTGCAAAGGAATAAATAACACATCTTTTACTGTTGCTTAACAATCTGTGTTTTGGTTGTACTAGTTGCTGATTTGTGGACTAAATTGAAAAAAATTACACATTTGTGTGAATAGCTCGTCAGAGTAAAATTTTGTTACAAGTCTTGAAGACACTATGTTCTCAGTTTGCATTTTCACTGGATGATCAAATTAAATTCAGAGTTTTGGTAAGATCTCTGATCCTAGCGAGCTTGAATATTCACACTGTACTATTTTGGTATAAATACTTAAGAAAACAGAAATAAAATTCAAACAGGAAATAAAATCTGTGAATCATTGAAGCTGTATCTAAAAGAAAATTTGAGGGAAATGAAGCCATGGCAAGTACTGGCAAAACATAAGGAAAATGTTAGCATATAAAAAACTGAAAGCAGTGGAATTTAAATGTGTTCTCAACCTGTATTATTTCTGATCTATTTTATCATTCTCCTGTAATGTTAAATGTAGAAGTCTTAAGTTGTCCTTTTTAATTTTTGTATATTAGTCACAGCTGGAGGTGTATCATGAGTATGCACTAGTTGGAAGGTCCAATGATGTTACATAAAAAGTCTTTCTTGCCAGTGTCTAAAATTACCTAACAGAATTACATGAAAAGATTAATGTTTTTCCAAGAATCTCATTCTGTTCCCCTAGAAGTCAAAGGCAAACAGGCTACAATTGAAAGGGATTGTACGCCTAATGCTTTATAGATGTACCAGTTATTTTCAATGTTAACTAGGTTGCTCCTTGACTTATATGCAAAAGCTTTTATCTTTTATGTGTCTAAGAGTAAAAAATATCTTATTAAGTGTAGTAATGTTTTTTAACATCAGGCAAAGGAAAAACAGTATATTAACTAGCTATCATTAGTCCAAGGAGTTTTTCTTCTGCAATTTATGTGAATTACATTCATGGTTACTTTATTTCTTTGCAGTACTAACAGTTTGTCTGTCTCCAAAGCATAGATACCTTTATCAAGTATTGGTATGTGGTACTGAATCAAAAATATTTTAAGAAGTGGACACTTATCTGAGGTCACAAGTGCAATGAGTTCTGCTATTTCTGGTAATTCTGAAGATCCTAAAGCACTATAGTATAGCTAGCATTTAAGGAATCTCTGAAGAAGGAAGTAATTGTTTAATGGACCTGAAGAGTGGTTTCAAACCTGTCCTAAGTTAATGTTGAATGGATATGATATTTTTAATAAAGTAATAATGATTTTTTTTCTGTTTTGTATGTGATGTAGCTTCAATGGCTTTTAGACAACTATGAAACTGCAGAAGGAGTGAGCCTTCCAAGAAGTACCCTTTACAACCATTACTTACGACATTGTCAGGAACACAAGTTGGATCCAGTTAACGCTGCCTCCTTTGGAAAACTCATACGGTCAATCTTCATGGGATTACGGACCAGAAGACTTGGAACTAGGTTTGTGTTAATGAAATCCTGAACAATAATAGAAAATACAAGTAATAATTAGGATTAAGAAACTCGTGTACTAGTCAAAAAATAAATAAAACCTGTATTTAAATATTACAGTGGTTTTCTGTCAGTTCTGTCTCTTAATGTTAAACAGGTTTATGCTCTTCCAGATGTTGTTATACTTTTACTTCTCATGTTCTTGACTGTTTATGTGTTTACATTTTGATACACTGCAGATTTTTATTAGTACAAATAAAACGTAGCTTGTTGTTTGGAAATTATTAAGAATTGTGTTTCTCCATAACTAGATAAGTTGTATTTATTTGCATTTTATTTTTCTTACAAAAGTGGATTACAAGTTAAAATGCTGGATAATATTTGTTTAAGAGAATGAATTAATTTCTCCAAGGTGGTAAAATGACACCCATGTAAAACAGGTATGACAGGAGAGTCAGGGCTGATTTGTGGGCATTATTTTCCAGTCAGGGTAAGCTGTAAAGTAAATGTAATGTAGATGCATAAAATTAGTTACACTGTTCTTGTAATTCTTTCTCTTTCATAAAGGGGGAACTCCAAATATCATTACTATGGGATTCGTGTCAAGCCAGACTCTCCTCTTAATCGACTACAAGAGGACATGCAATATATGGCTATGAGACAACAGCCCATGCAGCAGAAACAGAGGTAAAGTGTGAAATGAACATGACTACTTATTAGTATTTCTTGTTCATAAAGCTTTACTTTTCCTTACATAAAGTTGAAATTCTAGTGTAACTTTTGTTCAGCTTCTCTGCTATGAAAAAATTGCTAGATTAAAAAAAAAAAATTAAAAAATTTTAAAAGTTTGCTAGATATCCAGTTGACATCACTGCAGTTAGATATCAGTCAACATGAAAGAATATTTAGCTAGAAATTGTCATAGATTTGCAAAAAGTACTAATGATAAAGTGAGATAAGATATGAACAGATTCTTAACTATCTTGAGTTCTTGCCTCATAAGCTGAAGAAAAGCAGTAAGAGATTACATTTCAAATTTTGCTGTTTGTTTTCATTACTATGTCATTTTACATACAAGCTGCTAGTAAGAGAACTTATGATTAAGTTCAGTTTGGTGTTTATTTCCTCTCCCTGCGAAGAATTAATGTGACCATAATGGTTTGCCTGTAAGTTGATTTAAGTATTTTCCCTCATCATCTGTTGTTTCTGAGGATCCTGTGAAAGTTCAAAAGTATTGGAAAGCAGTGGCACAGTGACCACAAAGGGCTACGCTGGTGGTGAAAGAATCTGTGAATATGTGTATGAAAAACTATCTTGAACAGAAAATTTTAGGAAAAAAAGTGGAAATCAGTACATTTCTTTGAAATTAATTTTTCTTTGACTAAAGTGAAACTCATAGGTAGAACAGCAGCGTATCAGCAAGACACCTTCAGAGCTGTTACCCCCAAAAAATCCCATTAAATGAACATTTTGGTATAGTGTGCTAAGCATATTTTGTGGCCTTGGACACAATTGGGATATGGAAAACTAACTACAAATTTAACTACATACACAGATACCACTTTAATCTGAAATGATTTTACTATCTACTTCCAGAAGTAGTTACAGCACTAAATACATATTCATGGTAAAGTATGTGGTCTTAACTATCTTGTGCTGGGCATAATACAGAAGTGTGAGATGTCTCCCAATATGATCATGAAGGAAATTCTTGTTAGCAAAATCATCGCAGGATTATACGGTAAGAAAAGGTGATAGGTATTTACGAAATCTCCAAGCAAGCTGATTTTACCCTCTCAAGCTCATTCACTTACAGATTTCATTCACTCACACTGAAAATCACATGTACGCACCAAGACATGTGCTACAATGGCCTAACTAGAGTTGTTTCTAGGAAATTGTTTCGGAAGAAATGATGCCAGTTTATCTAATCATCATCACCTCTCTTGTCGTCTTCTTGATTCACAATGACAAAATGATTTTAAATTTGCATTATATAACTCTTAGGAGTGGGTGTTATTTTCTTCAGTGTTTGCTTTATTATTTTGTTTAACACCACCATATGTCTTATGCAGTTCCCTTATTTTCCTTACCTGGGTATGTTTGGTGGCATTTTCTTAACATTAGCTTTATGTCAGTTTGTTCCCTGATTATATTTGAATGAAATCACACATGTGGCATTGTGTAGCAGTTAGTGCACACCTTTTCTTTAATCCATGCATGTGCATACACACACAAGCATGCTCCCATTCATACTTAATTCATACCAATCTTAAGCTCTGCTGCAAGAATCTGTAAGGAAATTGATGAAGGATGGGAACTACAAGGCACTGAATAATTATGCTGAATAGGTGGCTGTTACATGAAAATTGTGCTGTAGTAGAAAAGTTGGTTCCGCATTATCTTCAGTTGAGGCTAGCAATAGGACGGAGGAGAATAGGAGAGAATTGGAAGCCTCTGCCACCTATCTGCAGTACTGACTGCAGAAAAGATCACCATGCTATTATATCTTAAAAATAACAATGGCTTTGTTATTAAATCCTTAAAAGCAGCTATCCTAATATACCTTCCTAGATGAAGCTTCATCTCTTTGCAGTAACTTGCATTACTTACCTTCTCGTCTTTTAAGACAAAAGACAGGCTGATCTCTTTACACTCTGGAAAGCTTATGATATCCAGTGAGGTACCCTAGAAATAGAAGTACTGTTCACATAGTCCTACTGGTGTACTATTCATACAAAATTATTCTGAGGATCTTTGTTCATCCCTTAGTTTTGGGTACACAGATCTCTGTAAAATATTTTCTGTCTTTCCAAAATCCCAGCATCCTAAATAAAATAAATGTAGAGATCAAGGAGCTAGCCAGACTTTGACAATTGCACTGTGAAAAATGTGCATTGTCTCTGCTCTGCATACCATCAAACATACTAGCAATACTGAATAGGATATAGAAATTTTCAGAATGAAGACATTTATCCAACAAAATATAGGAAATTTTCGTTGAAAAATGCAAACTAATGAGCCACTGTTACTTTAACTTACTTATTCATACTCATCTGAACCAGAAAACTGCAAAATTTTCTAGTGGAAACAGGGATTTTTAAAGACAAAAACATGATGATTCCAGAACATTTTTGTCTTGTTGGAATGTGCTGATTATAGTAGTCATTTTAGAAAAAGATTTAAGAAATAAATTATTCCACAATGTAGCCTGTTTACTTCATTAGCATGCAGCAATCACGAGCTTTGGTCCATTCTTCTTTCTTTGCAGCCTTATATTTTAATTTTAGGATAGTCTCTTTGGTCATACAATGTCAAGCTTTATTCCACATTCTGAAATAAAAATATCTGTATTTTTTACTTGATTAATTTTAATGTAAACTGAGATATGCTTGTATTTTGTAGCCTTCAGAAGCTAGGGCTTGGAGGGGAGAAGAAATGCTAAATATAAAAATGGCTTGACTTAAAACTTTCAGTGCACAATTTAAAAAGTGAACTTCTATTTTTGAAGTAAGATTTCTTCCACATTTGCAGAACGTGCTTAGCATCTAATTTCAATGTTTGATATATGTCCATATATATTTTTATCATAGTTATCCTAGTGCATTGAAGAATTCAAGCAGGACTTATTAAGAGATAACTAAAGAACTGAGTATTACAATTTGCCGGATTAGGGTAATATTGCTCTTTCTCCAGCTTTATTATTTTTTCTAATGTTTCTTTTGCCCTTTAAATGAGTGCTAAATTGCAGTCAATATACCTTTTCTGTGTAGTTATACCAATTCTACCATATCTGTCAGGCACATCTAATTGGATAAACACTTCTAGTTCTTTTTGACAAAGACT
This sequence comes from Grus americana, assembly GCF_028858705.1. NCBI lineage: Eukaryota > Metazoa > Chordata > Aves > Gruiformes > Gruidae > Grus > Grus americana. Next base: position 31,024,983 of record NC_072891.1, on the reverse strand, counting down.
GTAGACTGAATGTATGCTGCAGATCATTTTCCTTCATTCCTTTTCTTAATTTGAGGGTCATGCATCTTTTCTATTTGCCTGACTTGAATATCCCAAAGTGTTCTTGTATGTTCATGTTCGCAGTTTGTTCTGGGCTTGAATTCAAGGGTCTGAGATTTATCGGACATAAATTTTCCGATGGAAGGTAATGCTGTTAGTTGCTTAGTCTTGAATGTGATCACAGCATGATCTGTGGCAGTACTCTTTTTCTTCCAGTCAGGAGAAAAAACAGAGTAACTACAGATCACAAATGCTGACAGTCCTGTCTTCCAGCTGAGACAGTTGTTTGGCGACCACAACCACATATTAAGAGACTTAAAGCATCTTTGAAGTGAAGAAATGCAGTTAAGAACTAGTCTTGGCTGGAAGATAATAGGTAACATGCTGCCTTTCAGTTGGACCTGCATTATGGCTCAGACTACCAAGGGAAGGCATGGCTTACCTCTGTCATCTTGCTCCTAGATGTTTACCAGGGTAGGAAAACCCCTCGATATTTAAATGGTTATATTATTCATCAGTTCTGGATCAAACATAGGCCTAACTAACAGTGAATGGATATCAGACAAAGATTGTTAGGAAGAAATAAAGTAATACTGAACCCAACTATTATGCCAAATATATTTACAGAGATTTAAGTCTAGCACTAAATACTGGCCACTTTAAAGTACAATCTTATTATGAAATCTCTTTCTCATAAGCATTCCTTGTCAGACCATTTAAGGAAAATGTATCAGAGATACAATTCCTAAAGTCAAGTTCCATTTTTAGCCTGTTTTTATTTAGCTCTTCATGAGTAGAAGCTTGTGGCTCAGAAGCTGAATTATCTTTATGGCTTAGTCTAGGGAAATTGATACAGGTATCTTTTCTTTTCTTTAATGCATTCATAACAATGTATGTTTTAAATTCTATTTCCAGAAGTAAACCTCCAGCTTTCCAAGTTAATTTCAAATATATCTTTCAGTTCTTGCACACAACGATTATACCTTTTTGCTTTCATTTATGGGAGCTGAACATTCAGCTAAGATTTTTTTAATAAATACAATAACTGTATTGTTATCTGCTGTACATTATAACATTCAGCTAACATACATTATTGTTCTACCAGAAGTCATTAATCACTACTTCCTGTAGATGTTGTTTACCTTATGTATTTATTTTATGTAGAAAACAATCTGTATTTTTCTACTGTTCTCTTTCGTGTATTCTCATGTTTCATGGATATACTGTTCAGTCAAACATTCCCTTTAAATGAAGCCACTGTGAGTCCAAAGCATCAAGTATTTATTGATCTTTTTTAAAAGGGGCTTAGGTTTATGGACAACAGAGAAATTATGCATTTTATAGTGGTATTCTTTTTGAAGATAGAGAGCAAGGTATCATAGTCCAACAAATACTGCCATCTGTAAAACTGGGCTACAAGTTTGTTAAGACTTAATATCCTGAAATGATAATAAGAGAACTTACATGATAAGCTACTGAACAACTTCCTAATGCAGTACTTCAGAAAAAAAGTCATAGTTTAGTACATTAACTCACTTCTCACAGACATCAGTGAATTCCTAGTGATAAATCACAATAAGAGATTTAAAATTAAAATAAATTAGAAGTGAATCCTTAGAGCTTAGTTCTGTCTCTTTCTAGGACCCTTACAGTGTGCTTTTTAGCAAGCCAGAAGGATATAAACCTTAGTTTTTAAGAAAAAGAGATACTATTATAAATTGCACAACAGCATGAGTTGGATTTTTGAGAAAAATACTAAATTCTAAGACTTTGAGTAAAATCCAAATAGTGGCAGCATGGCAACCGTAAAAGCAAACAACAAAATCTGAAGAAAATTTAACTGAAAAGGCTGCTATCTGTTTTTTGTCTGTCTTGTGATGTAGTCAGTCTGTTTTGGCTTCTCATAGTTTTGATAGTTTTCAGCTCGTTTCTTCTCCCTACCAATTTCATATGTGCATTTCAAAGCAAGCAGGCATTTTATTATACTTCTCCTTTCTACTTTATCTTACTAATGAATAGGGATTGTTTGCTGTGCATGAATTTTAGTCAGGTAGTCAGGAAGTTACTAATCTGTTCTGCAGTGAGAGAGGAAGTTTCTGTTACTGGAGGTGTGTCACAGTTAGACTATGGAAGTCAATGAAGTTTTATTCTAAATCAACTGCAAAGTGAGACTGGCGTATCATTCAGTGTCATTTCTGAATTACCTGGATCCATGTTCTGATTTCAGTGGTTTAGGTTTTTTGTTTATTTATTTTCATAGCTTTGCACAAATTGAGAAAATTTCTGTTGTTAACTAAAGACTTTGCAAAAAAATACTGTGTTTATGTTAACCTATATAAAATTCAAATGGTGTCCTTTATTGGTCAAGTATCATTAGAAAGCTATAATACTCATGTAAGGTCAGTTGTTATTTTCTGCTCCCAGTCTTCTAGCACCTAGTAATTTAAAAGAAAAGGCTGAAAGATGAAATAATGTATAGATTAGTAGTGAGTAAAACAGGGAAATAGAGTAAAAATCTGGATAATTTTAGAAAATGTAACTCTTACCAGTTAGGAAATTGTAACTGTTTTTTCCATGCACCAAAAATGGCTCAGATTTAGCTAAAGAATTGCTGTCTAAACTGCCAGAGCTCTACTTGTACATAAAAGACAGCAGATCTAAAATTATTAACCACTGTCTGCTTATGTTTCATCTGAAGCTCCTGAAAAAGAATTTTTTCTTTTTTTTCTTTTTTCTTTTTTTTTTCTTTTTCTCTTTTTTCTTTTTTTGTTCTTTGGTTTCATTTTTGCAAGTGATTTTCTAGTACTGTTGAAACTGATTAAGTCCTGTGACAAGTTACCTGTCACAGTGCCAGAATTAAGAATTTTGCCCAGCATATTTTATATAAAGCACAGTGGAGTAAGTGGGTGGATAATCCTGATTCCTAACACCAAAGGATTAAGTTGGCTTTTATACTTTAATTAAAAGGTTTTTTGCACAACTGAAAATCTCTTAGAGGAGCGTTATTTTTATGTATTCAAAACATTTTGAATCCTATTTCAGGAGCTGAAGGGTCAGTAAAATTAATACATTATACAAAAAGTAATGAAGCTATCTTTAAGTATAGGTTTAGATTTACAGATATTTCCAGAAGCTAATTTTCTGCCTGGTATTTACATTTATAATGTATAATGAGAGGGAAGTTAAAAATTCTTCCCAGATGAACTGCCTGGATTGCAGGTAGATTTCTCAAGCAATAACAAGCTCATCCAGAAAAGTTCAGTGCTATTGTGATATCAGAGATGAAATTTTATTCTTTATTAAAGTTTTACTATTGTCTTCAACAAGCATAGGATTTTACACTGGGCCATTACAAAAAGTGAAACTTGGTATGAATGTCCTAGAGATAGGATAGGTATAGATGTCTTTTTTCCCAAGCATTGAAATTCCTAAAGTTATAAAACTAATTGTTAATCAGGCCAGGTGTCTTTCTGTTGAAAACTGTACTTTCTGTCTGTCTTTTGTTACTGTATATTTAATTTCATGTCAGGAATGCCTAGAATACTGAACAGATGTAGTTACATGAGACAAAGCTGGTTTATATTTACTGGAAACAAAACATTTCCAACTGATTAAACTGCTTCTCAAAGTAATGCATTGAGAGTGGAATTTCTTGTCACATTTCTGAAGTTAGCGTGGAGTTTTACAGTCTGTGCAACAATTCCAATTTGAGTGATCATTCAAATACCCTTTATTTAGCTTTGGGGTTTCTCTTATTTTCTTTTCCAGTGCCTACAGTTCTTTTTCAAAAGTGCAAAGCATCCAAGATGTTACCATTAAGACCTTGATGTTACCATTAAGACCTTCTCGGTTGTGTTGGAAGTGTCAGGCATGACCTTCAGACTGTCAGACTGATTGTTGAGACAGCACTTGACCATCCAAACAAGCATTCCCATTTGTGTTATTGTGATTTTTCTCCTTTATAAAAGATTCTGACAATTGACTAGTGAAGAGTTTAGGTTTCAAAGTAGCTTTTTCAGGCCTTCTATGCTTATGAGAGAAGTTGGTTGGATTTGAAAGGTCTTTCACTATCCTCAGACAGTAGTGTTGTTTTTTCTTAAGATAATGAAACATTATTTTTTAATTATATAATTATTGGGAAGTCAAGCTATTTGGAAAGGGAAAGATTTTATTCCTTTTGGTGTAAATTAGCTGGTGTTATGGTATGCTGTTCCTAAGCTAAATTCCATAAGAAATTGGTAGTGGCACTGTAATTAATCACCTTTATGAAATCTGTAATGAATTGTTAATGCTCTAGCTTCCCTTAGTAGTTTTTTTTCCTATTATTTACAAAATAAATAAAAATGTGTAAATTCTTTTATTACTTTTCCTCAAAATTTTATTTTGAGACGGAAAAATCAGAGCAAACATAGATTGTATGATCTTACTTAAAAAGTGAACAGAAAGGATAATTTTGTACTTGATATTTTTGTAGGTATAAGCCTATGCAGAAAGTGGATGGAGTTGCAGATGGCTTCACAGGAAGTGGTCAACAGACAGGCACATCTGTTGAACAAACTGTAATTGCCCAAAGTCAACATCATCAACAGTTTTTAGGTATGAAAGCAGGTTTTATACTGCTGTATAAGTAAGATGAACTTCATTATCACTGTGAATGTCGAGTCACGCAAGTACAGTAGTTGCTTCTAAAGTTATCATGCCCTCTTTAAAATTCTTACGTCCAACAGAACAAAAAGGCACTTAAACTACATGTTCTGTGTTGTGAACTTTATGTAATATTTAATATGCATCATGTAAGTATAAAAGGAAAAAATAGGAAAATTCTGTATTTGTGTGATATATTTAATATTATATAATTCACAATGCAGTTGCTGTGCAAAGTTATATTAGACATGCATGTTGAAATTCCTGCGATGAACGTTGTTCCCTGCATGTGCATTACAGTGCATTCTATTTCATAAAAGAGGGGCAGTGGTGTTGCATTACTATTGCAGGTTAGCCATCCAGTGGGCTGTCTTGAAAGTGTGCTGTAGTAAGTGGAAAGAGCCAAATAGTTTCAACTAGAAGCCCAAAGTTTCTGTTCAAAAATGTCCAAGTTGTAGATTCATTGATCCAGCTAAGTATGTATTCTCAGTAATGGAAGCAAATGGTAATTTAGTTATTTTTTTTAATGTAGAAAGACTCTTTGGCTGTTGTTACTACAGAAGGTTTAGACTTACTTGATTGGGATTTTTCGAGCACCTTTGGCCTAATTTTGCTGTTATTTAAATTGTTGGGAACATAAGAGTAGCATTAAAATGTTTTGAATCTTCCTTTCCAGGTACCTTTCAGTCCAGCATTTTTCTTTTCTTCTATCAGCTTGTCTCTCGGAAACATTTGTGACAACTAGTAAAAGCACACATTGTCTCTACTTGAAAATCTAGTAAATTTCAAATAAAAATGTTTATTGAGTCTGCTGAACCCCATCATACCTGGCTACATAGAAACTCTTCAGTTGAACAAGAAAAAAAAATATTCAAGGATCAATCTTTCATACACTGGCATGGATATTTTCCTTCATCCTGTAATATTCTGAAAATGTGTGTGATAGCTTTTCTAGATATGTGTAGTACCTACATGTCATCTTTTTAATGTCTTCAAGAATAATTTTATATTTCTTTTTGATTAAAAATGCTGGCCATATTTGTTTACGATTTTAACATACAACAGGTACGAAAGACTTTTCTCTTTGAACATTATGACCTTTTGGAATTTACATTTCTTTGTATCATCCTTAAATTTTTTCTTAATCGTACTGTAACTGCCACTATTCAAAAAGGCCCTCTCTCATTATGTTGTCATGGAAACAGATGCATCTCGAGTACTTCCAGAGTTTGGAGAAGTTGAAATACCTTCTCTACCAGATGGTACTACCTTTGAGGACATCAAATCACTGCAGAGTCTTTATCGAGAGCACTGTGAGGTATTTTCTATTTATATTTTAAAGTTCATGACTTCTAGTTAAGGTCAGTACAAGGCAGTAATGCCAAATGTGTTGCAGCCATGTTAGTGGTATGTGAGTTTCTACCAGGATATTTTGCTTATTTCATTGGAAAGGACATTAGTAAAAAGCTTTTTCTGAAGGGTTCCCTTTACAGGGGAAAAAAGTAATATATTATAGACACTAAGAACGAAATGTAGTTTTGCGTATGTTTTCAGAATGTTAGAGAAACTAGACTTCAGATTGTATATGCAGATCTTTGGTTTAGTCATTATGACATGTAAATCAAGCTGAATTATAATTTTTTTTTTTTTTTACATTAAAAGCGGTAAGTGTTTTCTCATTTTAAAGAAACATTGAGATGTTTAAGCCACATTCGATACTGAACAATATGTCTTTTAAAATTATTTTTGAAGGTGCTTTCAAACCTGTCCTGAATTATGAAAATGAATAAAATTGCAGGTTTCCTTTGCGTTTGCAATAGCATTAAATTTTTTCTTTGGGTGAATTCCTCTGATACGTTTACATAGGCCATGCTCATTTCTGGAGGCTTCTGTGCACGTGCACTTGGCCTTACTCAAGTCTCTGTGCAAACCAGTTTATAGTGCTGGATAATTTCTGGATATCAAAGATGTTAAAGCAGATATTATTTATAACTTCAGAAATGTACAGTTTGCCATTGCTCCACTACATGAGGAAGGGAAAAAAGTTATAGATCTGGGAGTGGGGGAAAGCTGGGTAGAAGAAAATCTGTAGTTGTGTTTTATTTTCTCAGGCAATACTGGATGTGGTTGTGAATCTTCAATTCAGCCTGATAGAAAAATTGTGGCAAACTTTCTGGCGCTATTCTCCCTCTGCTCCACCTGATGGCACTATTACTGAACCAAGGTCAGTAAATGTTTCTCTTGTTTACTGCTTTTCGTGGTAATGTAATACAAGTGTCAAATAATTTAAAAAAATCTTACTGGTTTTACCTGTGGAGTAATAATTTTTTATATGCTAATTTTTCAAATTAAATTTATGTTGTCTGGCATTTTTGTATAGGCTGTGTGTATGCCAAAGTGCAGTCTTGAAATGATTGTATTGTCCATTTTTTTCTTTGCTTGGACAGCTGCAGTAGAGGTGTCTTTCCCCAATATTCTATCCAGTTCAGTTAAGCCAAAAGGATCGTTCATACCTCTGCATAATTTCTGAGCTGTAGCAGAGCTATGGAGGCATTTTTAAAATCCATTTCTATGTGACACAATGTGTAAAGAAGTTCTGTTGGGTGTAGTTGAGACAACTATGTCTTCTTTATAAAATAATACATTTTAACATCCATTGCAGGTTTTTACCTGCTGTAAATGCATTGTCATTTATTTGTTTGCTACATTTTTTCACACCAGCAATCTGAGTGAAATAGAAAGTCGACTTCCAAAAGCAAAGCTGATTACTCTGTGCAAGAATGAGTCTATTCTGAAATGGATGTGTAACTGTGACCATGTGATGTACCAGGCTTTGGTGGAGATTCTCATTCCTGACGTCCTTAGACCTATTCCTAGTAAGTTGAACACCTGAAACATTTTGTAAGGAGTTTTGTGCGTACATGTGTGTGGTGGTGGTGGTCTTGTGCCTCAGAGGGCAGCTTTAGGAATGTTTGAAAGTTAGGAAGGTATCGTGTATCCCTTATCCTTAACTTTGTTGTGTCGAAGTTGTGCTGAGAGTTGATGTATGTTTTCTATTTTAAAAGTAAGTGAGGATTTTAGTGCAGTTGGAAGATTCAAGATATAGTTTTATATTAAGGGTACTTCTTTCTCTGTGTGTTCTATTTTCAGATAAAAATGTTTTCTTTTTACCCTGGCTCTAGACTAACTGATAGACCTAAGTTCTGTGGCCCTGAGCCGATGTGCACTAATGTCAGCCAGCCCTTCCACTAAATTCAGTAGCTAACAAATTGCAGCTAATAAAGCTATTTTATTGTGCTGTGAACAATTATGCTATAGTCACTCCAGTGGTAATAAGCACTCCATAGGAATATCTGCAGGTACTACCTTGCAGAAAAGTTATATTGACTTTTTGCTTGTCAGCAAAATAAAATCAGGTTTTAGTAATGATATAAAAAAATTTTGGAACTGGAAATGTGTAAAATCTGAAGGTTGGTCATTTACAAAGGCAATTTTACCTCTTTTGAGGAATAAGTAAATTCTTGGTAGAGACTGACATAATTTATCTTTTCATCTATGTAGCAGAGTAAAGGAAAAATGTTTGCTCAAATACATGCAATTATTGACAACCATTACTTGTATAAATTATTTTGCATTGGCTTATATTTGAAGTTTTACTTTTCTATCTAATGACAATGTAAGTAGGTAGGATGTTAATTTTAGAGTAATATAGTCTATCACAAGCAAATAGGCAATGATAAAAAACCCCCACAAATTAAATTACAACATACAATAGGTTAAATTAGAACTTTCTCTTCCAAAAGCACATTATTTTCTGAATAAGAAAGGTGGTGCAGACATGGTTTTTCATCAAACCTGCTTTTCGCCTTGCTTTTCACTTCTGCACAACCTAGCAGTCTCTAAAGAAGTTTTTATATGATATAGCTGCTTAGCTTGTGGTGTCTTCCTGCCTTTTTCATAAGATGCATTGGGCATTGCCAGTACAGGGTTTCAAGAAAATGGGACAGAATCATTTGATATCAATAACTACAGGCATCAGGTCCTTCTCATGCTATTTCTTTCTTTCTACAGTTACCAGTCATATTTGAATAATTAATACCTACTGTGTTTGACATTCCTATTTTTGGGATGGTCTGATAGACTTCTTGATGCAAACACATCATCTGATCCCACGACAAATTCATCCCAAGAGACTTCTGCCTCTATTTGTGAATAGTCCAGTGGTTTTCTGCTCGGAAGTCCACCCACTGAGCAACCTTTGGAAGAAAGCTCATGTATTTTCTTATTTTTGTCTTTAGGACCAGCTAAATAAATGGCTTTTTCTAGTTAGCTTTCCTGTAATGATGGTCCATACAAGTTCTTTCATCACTGTTAAATATTTAAAATATGATTAGTTTTTTTAACTGCTGCTTTTGAATTAGAATATCTCCAGCCATTACAAGAGACCAAGAGGAAGGCTTAAGTTTGTGCTTAATGATTGACTATGACAATAATGGAACTGGGTGAAGTAGACAGATTCATCATCTTCTGTGGGAAAATAGCAGTCTCCTCTGTAGAGGAAAGGGGAATGTAAATCCTTCATCAAAGGCATGCTTATGATTTTTTTCCTGAATAAATGGAAAGATATCGACAGCAGCTAGTCAAAATAGGAAAAAATGTTAATTTGTGAAGTGCTTGAACTAAGCATGTGGGGTTTTTTTAAGGTTTATCTTTTTTTTCAAGTCTAGGTTTTCAGTGTTTTTCTTTTAGAAAAGTCTTACTATGCTACTCAGCTGTGTGATACACATTACTGGAGTAGAAAAAAAATGACCACTAAGGAAAAAATTGCTTTATTTTTAACCTCTGTGTTAAATTTGTCAGCTGAAATGTTTAGCACCTACAGAAAGAATGAAGAATTGCTGTGTATAAAACAGTAAAATTACTTCTCATAAGAAAAGGGAAAGGCTATCCATTTGAATCAGGAATAAAGACCATAATTATCTAATGTCTTTGGCAATAGACTAGAGCTATTATGTTTTACAGTGGAGTTTTTACACTTTCACAAGTGACAGAAAGAACAGTAACCAACTTGCCTGTTAGTTTCTATCATAGATGGAGAATTTATGCTGTATTACACCATTCCAGGCAGACAAAATTTTAAAGTACTGTAAAGACTGTAAAGCCTTTTTTTAATGAGATTTGTATATCAGAGTGTTTTCAGCTGACAACTCAAGCTTTTTAGGTGCTTATCCAAATCAAACTTTCTATCGGTAACTGCCATTGCAACAACATCTAGTGTGCGTCTAGTAACATTTAACTATTTCAGGCCATTTACTTGGCATCATACTCATATTGTGATTCTTTGAAAGGGTTTTCTTGTTTTTCTGTGGTAGCCAGATGAATTTAAAAGGCATTGAGGATATAGGTACTTAAGATTTTGGCAATGGCTACATGTGTACTTAAGGATGGAGTATGAGAAAAATTCTGTATTTAATATGATATCTTCAAAGCTCTTTAGAAATTTGTGGTTCTTCTGTACAATACTGCTGCCTGATTAACTACTTTAGCTATTTTATGTCTTCATAACTTAGAATTCCTTTCATTTGCTCCTCTTTCTTCCTGGTTAAAGGCCTTTCTTAATGCCTGAGTTGTTTTTCCATATTTATTTTTAAAGGAGATCAGCATTACAGTGATGCAAATAATTTTGTAATATATAGTCGGGTGAAAAAGAGTAAGAAGCAAATTAGAAGTGAAAAAGCAGTAATATTTTCCTTAAATGTTATACTATTTACATTATTCCTTCCACTTCACATTTTCTTGTTCTATAGGTAAGAAAATGTAAGGGAATACATAATTAATTAGTAAGTGCACGGAAATAATTTACAAAGCAGCACAAGTGAGCTAGGTGATTGACAGGGTTGAAGAAAAAAGCTTGTTCTTCATGTGGAAACCTCAAGGGGGAAAAAAACCCTGTTACCATAGAGTGTTCAGCTAATACATATACTTGGTAAGATCAAATTGTGTTCAGCTAAGTATCCAAATGTGTGGTCAGTTATATAAATTACTGATATGGACTCTACTGCTGTAGAGTCAGATCACTGTAGATTTGAAGACATGCGAAAAAGATGTCATGAAGAATACATCTTTTCTTTTAGTACATTTACTTTGCTAATAAAATGCTTTATTTAAAAAGGGATCATCAATAATTCAAATGGTAAAAGAGCATTTCTCAAAGACAAGTTCTATCAGCATTAATTTCTTACTCTACCAGAGTATTCAGCCTTATAAACAGAATCTTGGACTGTTTCTTCTCACATGTAGCTAAAATAGTTTGAAAATAAATATTATTTCTATAGTAAAGAAACAAAAATGCACACAGATTCCATAGCCATTTGAATAATCTCTGTCAGTGAAACACATTCCTATATCTTGCTTATTGATGATATCCTTAAGCACTGCATGTTGGACTTTGTTGTTTAAAACTGAAGCACGCAGCACCATGATGTGGCTTACGGTTACTTTGTGCTTATTTGAGGAAATTGCACTATTCCAATAACTGTAATTTTTTCCAGAGTTTTGCTTTTTAAAAGAGGTGCTTAGATGAAATGGAAAGCTGAAAGTTTGTGATGGATATTTCCATCACAACAAGTGCTGCAATTACTGATTTTCTTCTATAGGAGGGCCTGAAACAATACTGCGGGTCACAAACTTCTTGCAAGATTGTTAGGTGAGGAAGTCAGAACTGCTTCCTGAACCAAAGCTAAAATCATTAGTGTGTAATATATATCTGAATGAGGCATTTTGAACCTAGACTGGATTTGTCTTTTAGTGAGTGGTGGACCTGAACATTGAGTATGTAAATACCGAGGATACAAAACATTTCAAGACGGGTACATTGTTTTCTTTTCATTTTGTTTTTCTTTTATTATGCACAGGTGCCTTGACCCAAGCCATTCGCAATTTTGCAAAAAGCCTTGAAGGTTGGCTTACAAATGCCATGAACAATATTCCACAGAGGATGATACAAACCAAGGTACACTAAACTGTTGCAGTATTATTCTCGCAATGGCAAACCAAGTGGGCAGTAGCATCTAAAAGCAGCAGCATTTTAACTTTAATGCTAGATTTCATGTTTAGCGTCAATTGTCAAATAATGAGAGGAAAAAATAACTTAGTTTTGACAAAAAATTATATGGAAGGCATTATTTGATCTGATACATGGGCATAATTCACATATGAGGACTCATTAATATAGAATATGAAAATTAAGGTAATGACTCAATTTGTATAATTAATCTACAGATAAGAGAGTACAACATTTAAAAATAATTTCTTCATAGGTTGCCGCTGTAAGTGCCTTTGCCCAGACTCTGCGAAGATACACATCTCTTAATCACCTGGCTCAAGCAGCTCGTGCTGTGCTTCAAAATACTTCTCAAATCAACCAGATGCTCAATGATCTTAACCGTGTTGATTTTGCCAATGTTCAGGTAAAATGTAGCTTTAAATAAGCATAATTTTCGGTATGATTTTGAACTTTATTGTTAGCTGTCATTATTCTATCAAGAAAGTGAAGTGAGAACATTTTGCTGATTCATATATGCAGTGATTCAGTCCTTACTTTAGGAAAGGAAACCATTATCTGTTTCCATTTATTGTCTTGAAGTGCACATGTTCTTCCAACTTCTCTGCAAATATAGTGCATTCTTAGAATGGGTACTATGAATGATGTCTTAGTAATAGCATAAATGATATCCTAGAATTAGATCTTAGATAGTAGCGTAGCTTCTGAATGTCTCTAAAAACTATTAAATGCACAACATTGTTTTTAGTGGACACTGTTTCATTATTTCAAAGACAATACCATTATTATACTTTATCTAAGTGCCAGTGCTTAAATTTACAAGGTCTCCTGAGTAATTGATTAGATTAGTACAGATTAGAACTAGTTTCCAGTTAGCTATAGAACATGTTTATATTTTCACTAAGCTTAATTTCTCCACGATTCTACTCCTCTGAGGAAAAGTATTTTTTTCCTTTTGCCCAGCAAAGTGCAGTGTTCCAGATTACTGGTAGTTCTTTTTGTCTCTTTTCCTTGTGAACAAGTGTTTTAGCGTACTTGTTAATAATCTCAGCAAAAAGTCGGTCAAGAGTACTTCACCAAAGGTACAGTATATTAAGTATTGTAATGTGTTAACATGGATACAGAGTCTGTGAATAAAGTGTTAATTTTGCACATGATAGCCAGAGTTTAAGGACATGGCTTGCAGTTAGGAAGTCTTCATTTTTGTCTCTTAGTTTCTGAATTGATCAGCTAGCCTTACTTAAACTAAATTGCTTATTATTGTATGCAGACTGTGTTTCTCCATTGGTATACAGTTGTACTTTAAATAATGTGCTGCCTGTAGTCAGCAACCAAAACAATTCTTATTTACATACAAAGCTTTCTTTTATAAGATGATACATCAGAAATTGTCTTTAAGCTTAACTTTTTCAGAACAAAAGGAACCCTACACTTGATTTCTTGCTACTTCTTTTATTACTTTAGCCCCCCATTTAACTGTTTACCCTGCTTGCCCTGCCTGTAGTCCCAGAAGAAAACTGACAAGTCTCCAATATTTCAATAGAAAAATGATGAATGAGGAAGCCTTTTTTTGAAAATTAATGTGGAAAACTACAACATACTTCTGTCGTTTCCATTGTTTGTTGTCATTTCTTTATTTGAAGTCTGCTCTTACATGTTAGGCTTTTCCCACTCATTTGCTTTCAACAAAATTATGACCAACATAAAAATAAAACCGTCTTCTTGGTTTGTCTAGTAAGTGGGTTTTGTCCTTTTCATCCATTGAATTGCTTAATCTTTCAGAAAGAATTACATTCTGTGCTTTGGCTTATGTATTGCTAATTCAAGAGTTGCCATGTGCTGTAACAGGAGCAGGCTTCCTGGGTGTGCCAGTGTGATGACAACATGGTTCAGAGACTAGAAACAGATTTCAAGATGACTCTTCAACAGCAGAGCACTCTGGAGCAGTGGGCTGCCTGGCTTGATAATGTAATGATGCAAGCACTGAAACCATATGAAGGAAGACCCAGCTTTCCTAAAGCAGCACGGCAATTTCTGTTAAAATGGTCTTTCTACAGGTAGTATTTAACAGACTTCTAAAACATTCAAATTATTCTGTTATTTGCTGACTTGTTCACCGTATTAAAGTTGACAGATGTAATATCAAATAGTGGCTCATTAGGTCATGAAAAACATGGAGGTTTTTTTCTTCAGAAAATTATTGCTGTTAACCTTGAACTCAGGGCTACTTGCAAATTGGCAGGGACTTAAATGATCTTTGTTTATTGGTGTAACGGCCATGTGCAAATGAACATAGGTGGAATTTTGTCCTGAATTAGAAAAATAATATGAAATTTTTGGGTTGAATTACACAATTATTAAGCCAATATTTTTTTATATTATTTACTAAAACACTGTGGTATCTATGTTTATTAGATACGGAACACAAACCCTGCTTTTAATGTGTAAAAAAGAACATTAAGCATTCCATGTTAGCTGCTTATTGAAACAGTTATCAGACTAAACCTCGTTCTTTGAAAATTACTGGAGCATCTACTTCCTGAAGATACCAGAATATATACACTCAAGCCTATCTTTTTTGTAATTTTAAGTTTCAAAGTTTCAAAATCATGGCAATTAAAACCTCTGTACTGGGAAGCTGGACACAACAGACAATATTTAAGCATTTGTTTGTTTAAAATTGGATAGTTTTCTTAACATTTTAGTTGTTTATGTTTTCAACAAAGTTTTCTTTCAAGTTAGGTTTTTACATATGCTCAAGTATTGGTAGTTATGCATATATCAAAACAAACAAAAACTGAAGACAAAACAATCTGGTTATTTCTTATGTAATGTGGTGTCCACCAATACCTTCAGAGAAAGGAGAGAAGCAAATGATGGCCTTTCCTGGATATCTCTTTCCAATAACATACTTTTGGGAATATTGGTTTTAAGGGGAAATGTCTACATGGATAAGTGTTAAAATGACTATGACATGTAATACATAAATATATATATATATTTTTCTATTTTTTAATAGCTCAATGGTGATTCGAGATTTAACCTTGCGCAGTGCTGCTAGCTTTGGCTCTTTTCATCTGATCCGCTTGCTTTACGATGAGTACATGTTTTACTTAGTAGAACATCGTGTTGCTCAGGCAACAGGAGAGACACCTATTGCAGTTATGGGAGAGGTAAGATAATATGTAAGAGACTAGACTGACAGATTTAGTGATGAATTTGGGTATGTGTCTTTGCAAATTTTTTAAACATTTATGTGGAGCTGTAGGATGTTCTGCAGTTTAACAATAGATTGGGTTACAAATACAACAGTTTCAAACTTGTTTCATTGGTTGATTGTCAGAGTACTAAAATCACATTCAATTCTAACAACCAATTATTTCCAAATAAGCTCACTCCTTTACAAATCTGCATACAGATTCATGAGCACAGTTTGAAAAATGTTAATCAACATACAACCTTTTTCCAGTTTTTGAGAAGGGAATATTTTATGTGAACATAAAAAAAGAACAGTGCAATAGGAAAGTGTTGCTTACATGGATCTATTTACATGTATTTGCACATGTGTTGAATTCCCACACAAATATTAACACAAATGAGCTGAGTACCCCCATTGACTTGAGAAGGATGGCTTACATGCAAGAATTTTGCCTTGTATGGTACTGTTCACATGCATGTAATAAAAACCGTGCAGACATACATAGAGGTTTCCAACATGGTTGATTTTCAGGCATGTGTTTCAAAGATTATTGGTTTAAAAAACAGAACAAGAGTCTCAATTTATAACTAGTTTTTTATACTCAACTACAACATCTGCAAGGCAAAGTTTATCTCATCCCTTTTTTTTTCCAGTAGTTCGTCTAACCTTTTATTTTGAGTGAGCTGGTGAGGAAAGCATGAATTGTCATCAAAGAATTGCATTTCAAAAGTACTGGAAAATGGATATATTTGAAAATATGCTAGACAGTTAATGGGACAGATTTGTTACATTTTTACACTTGGGAGTCACTGTATCATATTCTATGTTACCGATAAATAGCAAGTAATTTTGCAAGTTGATTTGGCATCAAGTATCATTCTTCCCTCAAGATGTATTGATAGGCTCATTAAATGCTATACTTTCAAGATAAACTGGAAATGTCTCAGCTTTATTTGTCAAATTATTTCATTTAATGTGGCATAACATGTTACAGAAAAACTAAATAACAATGTTTCTGTTTAGTGACCCACCAACAGTATATTTACTTAATCTCTACCTTATATTTGTAGTAAGGTACTACACAAATATACAGTTACTGCATTATTGTCTTCTTAACAGACATTGTATATGTTAGACATAAATGTAGTGTAGGGTCTTCTAAAAAGTTTATGTAGCCTGAAGATGGAGATATTATGAGGAAGTAAGTAACCCAAAACTTTTGGAGGTGGGAGGGACAGAATAGAAGTAGTAAATACTCATTAAATGCATGTCTTTTTATGTTTCCGTGTATTCAATGACTGTGGCTGAAATAAAATGAGGAAGTCTAAGACTATGGTCTGACAAACACCGTAAGACAGTATAAACTGGTGTTGCAGCTGAGAAAAACATTCTCATTTTTCTCCCTTCCTCTTCTCCCAGCTTTGGACACAGGCATTGGCAAAATTCTTCTGAAAAAGACTGGTATCATCATTTATGGTTAGAAATTGATTTATCTAAATAATGTACTCTTTCATTTGAAATTCCTTGAATTCTGCCAATTCTTATTTAAGAGAAACTTGGAAGATTCAAGGAAGGAAAGGGAGGAAAGTTGTACCTCTAGTTGTGAGCAACTTTTTTGAATAGGTCTTTTTTTGATGTAAGTAAATTGGTTACCACATTGTAAACCCTTTCTCAGCTGTGTCTTTCATCTACCTTACAAGGTAGATTTGCAACATTGTGACACACCTTCATTTTTGTTCCAGTACAATTGAAGTTGTCTCTGGGAAATTTTAAAAAGAGTTTTTTGTTAAAATATTGGTAGTTCAGAATGGATAATTTATGGGTTTATACAACACAGAAATAGCTCACTTCAAGCAACAGAGGCCCTGATGAAGTAATCTTAAAAAAGTTTATACTTCCCCATTTTAATTTTTGAGTGTTTACTTAGTGATAATTGTCTTAATAAGCACAAGACTAGGATGGAATGGAAAATTAATTGCTGTACTATGGATGTGGCTGCAGCCAAGATCATGCATTTGAACGCTAGCCTCAAACCAATGGAGCACAGATCTCCATCAGAGATAGTCATAAGTTCACATTTGCTTAACACTATGTCCAGGTTTTTTTATTGTTTATTTTGCAGTTTGGTGATTTAAATGCTGTTTCTCCTGGAAATATGGATAAAGGTAAGCGTTTTAATCTCTCCAGTGTATGATTCTCTATAGAGCTGATGTGTCTCTTTGAGCAAAGAAAGTCCTTACATTTTAAAAATACAGTAAAACAGAATTTAGAGCTATATTGTGCTTTAAAGTGCATATATGTTATATGGATACGTTAATATATTATATGGATACGATAAGCTACCTGTGTAATGAAGTGACCAGAGCTGAGAGACTGTTTACCTATTTGAGATAATAATTTACTTTTTCCATTAAAATTTTAAATATTCAGTTTGTGCTTTATCAGATTGCTAGTCTTCTCAGTATTTTTGTATTTCAACTATTATTTGCAAAACAAAAGGCCCTTGTATTAGAATTTTTTCCTTCATGCTAGTTTCATGCTGGTTTTTCTGTGCAGATGAGGGCAGCGAAGTTGAAAGTGAAATAGATGAAGAGCTGGATGAAAATGGGGAGCCACAAGCCAAGAGAGAGAAAACAGAGCTAAACCAGGCGTTCCAGGTGGGCTGCATGCAGCCAGTGCTTGAGAGTGGAGTACAGCAGAACCTCCTGAACCCAATTCACAATGAGCACATTGTTGCAACTACTCAGACTATCAGACAATGCAGTGCTACTGGAAATACATATACAGCAGTCTAATATGAAACCTCCCCTCCCCGCCCCAACACACACCCCATTACATTAGCCCTTTCGGTTTAATATGAAAAAAATAAATAAATAAAGAGAATAAGTCTGAAGGTCGACTGTTGTCAAATTTTAGCTGTGCTGAACATTATTTTATTGGAGTTGTTAAATGGAATGGGTGTATGTATTTTGCCAGATCTGTTTTAAAAAAAAAAAAGAGAGTTTTTTGTAAACAGAATCATTTTACATTGGCCGCTCAATATGAAGAGTTTTCTTAGTATCAAATGCAAGGAAGATTTTTGCAAAGCTTAATGTTAATGTTTTTGTCCTCTTATAATAATTTAAATTTTTTCATAGTTTTTTAAAAATATTTTAATGTTAATTATTAGTTATGATGCTGATTTCATATAGATAGGTTTTTAATTAGATGCACTTCTGTGAAATATCAAAAGAACTATTTTCTTTGATTTACACTGGAGGCATACTTATTTGACAGCAGATGTATCAAATTTGTTATAAAAGGTGCTTTTCATTGGACAACGAGAAGACACTATTTTGATAAAACTGTGAGCATTCAGGGGGAATTTTTGTAATAATGCTGGAGGGTTGGGAAGATCTCCTAGTTTCTTTCTGTGAGCAAGAAGCGAGTTTAAATGACAGAAATGTAACAGAATGTAGTAATGTGTACGTCATAAACGTACCTCCTTATCTGACCATCATGTAAACAATGCAAGCTTCCTTTAAAGTCAACAGTTCCAGATATTATTTGCATACGAGTTCCTCTGTTTTGAAGACTACTGATTCTATATGTGGGGCCACTGAACAGGTGCTTTTGGCTGTTGAGTGGTACTGTAGTTGTTAGAAACTGAAACTAAAAAAGAAGTGACTTGATTATTATTATTAATTTTAAGTGTATGTGCTACTTATGCTGAACTGGACATACAGGAAAACATTCCATTTGGATGACTTTCTTCTATTCCAGGTCTTTTCCTACTAGTGGTTCAATCTGCTGCTCTTAGAAAAGATGATTTATAGAATGCAAGGAATGTAGCAACCTGCATCATTTTCCTTTCAAAAATATTTCCTTGTTGTTGAAGTGGATTTAAATTTTTACAAAAATTAGATAAGGCAGTGTAACTGGCACACCTCACTTGTACTTATTCCCAATTGTGTAGAATTTGAATAGGTGGCTAGATGGACCATTGCCATTTAAGAATGTACATCAGGGATCATTGTACCTCGGCTATTACATGGTGCCTTAAACAGAACTGAAGCTAAGACTTAGTACTTTTTGTTATTCTTAACTCTAAAATTAATTCAACAAGGTGTGCCTGTCATTTTCAAATTCCCTAAGAAATAAGGACAGGTTACGTAGCCTTCAAAAGAAAAGGATTTTTTTATTATTAAATGATTTTAATATCCCTCTTAGAATGACAATAAACCTATTTTTTCTCGTTTCTAGCTGGATTTCACTTTATTACAAATAAAATTTGCTTGGGAATTTGGAAAGCAAAACTAGCTTTAATACCAACTTGAAATGTCAAAATAGGTTGACCATAGTCCCAAGCATGATTATATATTTTCTAAACCCTTGCCTACTTTTAATTTTAAAAACTAAAAAGAAATAAATGAGCAGGTACATAATGCAGTGCATGTTTTCAATTTCTATATTTTGTGGGATATCAGCCAGATCTTACATTTTAATGGTTAAATAATGACAGTTTATAGAGACCATATTAATTGACATTAAAGAACTCAAATTTTTCTTCTTAAACATTTCATTATGCAGACACATGAATTTGCTACACTAAAATGTGGAATTACATAAGCAAAAAAGCCAAAAAGTGAAGGAGAGCACAAAAAGGTCATCTTTACAGAAAAGACTGTGTAAGACAATTAGGGACTCTTTTATTTTGGTTTATCTAGTGTGTCTGAAAATGACTTTAAAGTCATATATACCAAATGGGAGAAGAGCATGTAAAATGAATAGTGTATTTATAGCAAACAAGTTTGTTGCTAGAGTTTACG
Source organism: Grus americana (assembly GCF_028858705.1). Classification (NCBI taxonomy): domain Eukaryota; kingdom Metazoa; phylum Chordata; class Aves; order Gruiformes; family Gruidae; genus Grus; species Grus americana. The sequence continues at coordinate 31,005,230 of NC_072891.1, read as the reverse complement.
TATGCTCAAAATACAGCTGCACATCAACTAAAATGTCCTAACATTATTGGTGTACAAAATAAAATTTTAATTCCTTTGCAGAACTGGGAGGTGAACCCATCCTGCTCATTCCATGTAGGCATAATTCCTACTAATGTCAGTAGATGGCTTTTGCCTCAGTAAAAAGTGGAAGTGAGGTTTATATTCATTATTTCTAAACTCATAACTGCACTGAATCTCATTAGATTTTGTTCTCACAGATATGGCTCAGTGTGTCCTGATTTTTCCTTGGAAATCAGCACATCTGTACCCTTCACCAAAAATGCTAAAACTAAGCTGTGATAAATATTTACTCCCCTTCATTGTGCATTATAAGATGTTTACAAGTAAAATAAAGTGGAATAATTGAACTTTTTTTTTTTTTTTTAATTTTCAGCCTTTTTTTAATACCGTAGTATTTGTTTCAATTTTTGTGTTGACAGACCTGTAATGTTTTCTTATTATTGTCCTTTCTTGGTTTAATGTCGGATTTGTTGTTGCTGAGAAAAGAGTACGATTGTAATAGGTAAATCTAGATTGCTAAAAAAGGTGGGACCTGAGTATCTTTCATTATTTAGCTCCCCACTCCACTCAGTTGTTCACTGTTCACAAAGTGCAAAACAAATCTGAACAAAAATCTGAATACAAAAATGGAATGTATTTCATAGCTTCTAAAAACAATGAGTTATCAAAACAAATTGGAACTATCCCAGGTTCAGAAAACTGAATGGAGTCTGTATTCCTATGCTTAAATTCTAAAGATTTTACCAGATTTTTTTTTAGAACTACGTTACTGTAAGCTGCGTTGTGTACTTACAGGTTTGGGGGTCTTTGTTTTGTTTTTACATTTACTGAAATTTTAATCAAACACTTAGATAAAACATTTTGCACACTCTTGCTATTTAATAGTTGGGTTTTAGTAATCATTAAACTACAGAGATACGAATACCTCAGTCTATATTCTGTAATGTGTAGCATGCGGTTGCATTGCCACACCAGCTCTGAAGTCTATTGTTAGTGCTCTGGGGAGGTGTAGCATGTGTCCACAGGGTAGACATTATGACAGTTGACATGGTTTATGTGTTTTATCTAATCTCGATGTGGGATCCAAAATAATTTTAGAGGCATTTCCTCCGTTAGCACAAATAGCACAGTGAACAGTGTGGGGAATGAGTATTGTTGAACTACCTTTTCAAAACACAGGGCCCAATTTTCAAAAGTTTTATATTTATTAAAATTTGTTCGTACATTTTCATCTTTCTCATGGTAAATCAGTTTTAAAGCTTTTTTTTTCTGTTTTCACTTATTATTTCTGTGGTTTGCTCTTGTACTGTAGCATGCTCTAAGCACCTTCTTTTAAAAAAAGTTCCATAAAAATTTGGAAAATAGATTTTAAATTATTTACCTATAAAATGATGATTTACAGCATTGCTGCCTTTAGTTCAAAAATAAGAAAATAGATAATGTTCTGTCATTCAGGAATGTATAAGTCTATATACAAATTTAATTTAAAGCGAGGTATTTTAAAATATCTGAACCATTTCTTTTGTTCACCTTGTTTTCCCTAGGAGAGATGATCTGGTATCTTTGTCATTCTCACCAACTGACAACTGCACTGTTTAGAAAAAAAATTTGTATTAGAGATGCACTGCAATCCAATTTAATTCAGAATGTTTTTACAAAATAAAACCAACCATTGATAGCCATAAAAGTGCTGGCAAAAAATATATTTATTAGTAATATAAGTATACAACAATAATTTCAGAGTTTAAAACATTAATTTGAGAGAGCAGTATGAATTTCTGAAAATTGGGCCCTTGTCTCTCTTAACAGGACATCCTCTTCATATATGGTTTAAAACAAATCAATAAATGGAATTCTAGTATCTCTGCTAATTTGTTTGGTGATTTAAGACAAACAAACAATAAAAACTGGAATAGAAGCATAAACACACAGTGCTTAGTTCTAGTATTAGAAAATTAATTTGATGTAATGCCTTGCATTAACCCTTTGAGCATTGTAAGTAACATGATGGGAACAAAGCTTTTTAGATAATTTAATTAGTCCATTGAGCATATACTTTGAAATAGCTGATAGTGTTGTAGAGGTTTTTTTAATTCTGTGTAAAGTAAATACTTGCATACTATACAGGAATGGTTTTGTTATAGGGGGGCTCAATAGATGTAGGCATAATATTCACTGCCATTAATGCGTACTGCCTAATAGAAAACAGTACTTAAGCTCCTTGTTTTCGTAATTGCATAAATATATAAAGAAAATCAAGCATATGTTTCTACAGATAGGAAGTTGTCTACTTTAAGATGCCTTTAGAAGATAAAGGTTTAGAAAATATATTCAAACTATTTTGAAAATCTCCTGAGGTGGGTTAGTATTGGAATACTCTTGTACTGTAAACGAAAATCTTTAGGATTAAAAGAAGGCTTACTGAAGAGGCATAAATTTTGCAGAATATTTGGTATGTTTGCATTGAAATTTTTGGCAGTGTTTTTGATGAACAGGAACAAAAAGTGCAAGATTATATTGATACTCCTTTTAAAACTCAGTCACTGCAATAATGACTAGCTGAAAGATTCAGTATACAAATACTGTATACAATTTTCAATACAAACGTATTGTATTCACCTTCATCTACAGGGGTACAGTTTGGATGGCCCTTATTGAATGTCAGAGTTTTAAAAGCAACCTAGAAATTGCACAAGCCTTTTGCCATTTTAAAAAGCCCCTTTGTTCTTCCTGCTTACAAGAATAAGGGGACAAGTGTAGTAGCAAGTAGAGATTCTTTGAACTTAGAGATAGAAATGCCACCTTACTAAGTGAGAGTACAACACATTTTCTGCTGGTTTCTTGCAATATCAATCAGTCAGCAAACACTAAGTACAGCTGTACTTATTTCAGTCTAGCTGAGGGCAACAAAAAAGGGGTCTAATTTTTAAGTTATTTAATGGAATTAAGTCAGTAGTATAGTGCAAGTAAGTTGTAAGCATTTTTAGTCAGTTAATGCAAATTCATGCATAATTAATTAACATAAATGCAATACTCAAAGGGTTTTAATTTAACTTTTTTTATTCATAATTTACTGTAAATGCTTCTGAGTTTGCATGCCTTGATCATTGCTGCTAGTGATTTTATGTGCCAGTAGACCTGAGTTTAATTTACCAGTTTAAGAAATAGTAAAAGCCACTTACAAAGTGACTGCCTAGTGTTTGTTTGAAGTAAAATATGCCTTAGTTTGAAAGTAATCATTTTAACTCTTGTTTTGTTCTGATTTTTTTTTTCCTTTTCCTGTTGAAAAAATAAATCAGCATTTTGGGATTGGAAGCCCTGAGTATTTAAATATTTGGTAAGAACTGATCTTGCAGATTGCTCATTAAGGCTGAAATTCATTGTAGAAAAGAAGGTCCAGAACAAGCCTATGAGCATCAAATGAGCCTCACTTAAATCTGAATCAGGAAAATGTTCTTTGTATGTTCTTAAGCACTTTCTTGATTATGGTACAAACATCTTACAGAAGTTTTCAGTTCTGGATGAATTTTACTTTGAAATAATGTCTTTCTAAGAGGAATTTAGACTTCGGAGGAACAACATTGCATGGGTTAGTATTTGCCAGGAACTCAGTTCAATTCATTTTGACTCACTGATACCAGCAAGAGCTTTTTACACAAAGAATACTTAATGGGTTCCCCAAGTGAAGTTTCCTTCAATACAATATTAAAGTGATTGCCTTGTATTTAAACATTAAATATCCATCTTAAAGTAACCCAATTAAGCAATTTAAAATATGTTAGGAAAATACCACTTCATACCAAAGCAAGTTGCCCATTTCCACTCATCTTCACTGAAAATTTGGATTTACAGTTAATAACCAATGAGGCTGTTAAAGAAACTTTGAGTGCCTTTCAAAAACTTGGAAAATTGTGCCTGAGGTGGTAAACTTTAATTAGGTTAATTCTAGAGCTACCAATCAGTAATTTTATCATCACTCAGGGCTTTCTTACCTTCTAGGAAACTTCCTTTGTTGCATTTATTTTATACTGTATTTTTTTTCAAGTGCCATCATTTAAATTTCACTTAGTAAGTGGCAGATTACATTATTCAGTCCCACAGCACAGAAACATCATAACACTAGGACACATTCAAACTTTTATTTTCCAGTTGACTGAATATATTATGTAAATGAGGTAAGCAACTTTTTGTAGATTGTATGTGTGAGATAATGTAATGTTCTTTTCCAGTTTTTGGACTACAGTTGAATATACTTTTTAATTATTTAAAGAAGACATCTTTACAGAATAACGTGATGGTTTTTTTGTATAATGTATTTGATTTTGTAAATACGTATTTCCTGATGTGATTTTTGTGAGAAATGCTAAATCTTTTAGTATATCATGTTCTCTCAAAACTGGCAGGAGCTAAATAATAGTTTGTGGGCAATTTGTATTGTGTACTGTACAATAACTGGGGAACTTTTATAATTATAAAAATATATATTAACTTTTAGTGTGTTGTTTAAAAAAATGACTGGAACATACTAAAGACAGTAGGATTTTTCTGAATATTTCAGACTTGAACTCAGGCTAGCTTTCTTGTGTTTTTCAAAACAAAATTGTGTCTTGTCTTTTAAAATCAATAAATTTGTTTTCTTGTTACAAACATATCTGAATTGCTTCAGTTTTTATATAGCCAGATATTCTGGATTGTGGTAGTATTGATTTTGAGAGAAAAATTATTTCAACTTATGCCTTTCAAATAAGACTGCAGGTTTTTTATTTAGCAGCAACAGAACTAAGGGACGAGCGCGTCTCAGACTGCGAAATAAGCTAGTATTTTGAAGTGTCAATTCACTTAAGTAGCTGTCACATTCCTGGTAAATATATACTTATTAATTTCAGTATTAACAATAATGTCTCGTTACAGATTTAGCTAGTTAACAGTTGTCAGTGAGGGGGCATGCAGACTTTGGCCTCCAGGAATTAGTGGCGTTGATTCATTACCAGCAGAACCTACTTCTGCAAGTTTTGCTCTGAATATTTTGCAGAGTGCTAATGCATTGGATGTTTTGGCAGTTGCACAAAACATAGACAAAGGCCTGATCTTATCAGGTCCTCTGTCTAATGGGTCTCTAGTATGTGTTGCAGGCACTGTTGCGTATACAGAAATGCAGAATGCTATTTTAACTGGGGAGGACCCATAGAATAATGTGTGCTAGAATATCAAAATGACTATTGGATACCAAGATTAAAATGAGTATTTCACACAAAACTGTGGTAAAGATAGAAAAGCTCCATCCCGAAGCTTATTTTTCTGAGGAAGTTCAGCTGTAAGTTATGGTCCAGTCATTGCCTATCCTTTAATTTCAAATAAAGACCAAAAGCTTACTAGAGTACAATACTGGTTCCTGCAATGCATCCTACCAAACAAGACTGTAAATTTTCTACACCAGTGACCAGCCCACACCTCTGTTTACAGAATACTGCTAATTGGTTTGCTAATCAAGACTAAGACTTCATTTCCTAGCTGGTGCCTTGCTGAGACTAAATAGGGCTTGCTTCAGCACACATGCACAAGAAAACAATCTGTGGAGGGACATCTCCCTCTAGAGGAATCTTACACCAACTAACAGTTGAATAGCCAACAGACTACAGTACTTCGTTCTTTTCCACTGACTGCTTTGCCAGGAAGACCCTGCAGAATTCAGCCTCTGCTGCTGTCGATATTAAAGTGGTTTAATTAGTTAACCAATGGAAGTTTAGTTCAGCATCCCAAAGTACTACAATCCAGACCTCAAAGCATGAAGCATAGCCAAAATGTGGGAAAAATTCGGAAATACTGGGTACTATAAGAAAATGAGTATAAGAAGGCTTGTAAGTGAAACATTTTTATTACTTCTGTAAGGTTATTTTCTGCATAATGTTAATGTGTATTTAATTTGACTTACCTAAAGCATTCACTTCAATCAAGTAAAGTGTCATACAGCCTGCAGCAATCCAATGTGCATCAGTTGTTTAGTTCCATATCAAGGTTTATGCCAAAAGCCACCTGAAAGCCAGTTATTTGTCCACAAAGGTGTCTGACCAAGGCAAGGAAGAAACCTTGATCCATTTTTGGCACTGGTAACAGTGTGCTAAAGGGTTTGTATTTTAACTTGACTCTGCTGCTATCATTCCAAGTTTTGCTAAATCCCATTCACAGATTCACAGAGCTGTAGGGGTTGGCAGGGAGATCTGGAGATCATCTAGTCCAATCCCCATGCTAGAGCAGGATCACCTACAGCAGGTTGCACAGGATGGCATCCAGGTGGGTTTTGAATATCTCCAGAGAAGGAGACTCCACAACCTCTCTGGGCAGCCTGTTCCAGTAAGCAGTCAGCCTCACAGTGAAGAAGTTTTTCCTCATACTGAGATGAAACTTTCTGTGTTCCAATTTGTGCCCATTGCCCCTTGTCCTGTCACTGGGCACCACAGAGAAGAGTCTGGCCCCATCCTCTTGACATCCACCCTTTAGATATTTATAACCATTAATGAGATCTCTTCTCAGTCTTCTCCAGACTAAACAGACCCAGCTCCCTCAGCCTTTCCTCATACAAGAGATGCTCCAGTCCCCTAATCATCCTTGCAGCCCTCCACTGGACTCTCTCCAGTAGTTCCCTGTCTTTCTTGAACTGGGGAGCCCAGAACTGAACACAGAATTCCAGATGTGGCCTCGCCAGGGCAGAGTAGAGGGGGAGGAGAACCTCCCTCGACCTGCTGGCCACACTCTTCGTAATGTACCCCAGGATACCATTGGCCTTCTTGGCCATGAGGGCACATTGCTGGCTCATGGAGAGCTTGTTGCCCACCAGGACTCCCAGGTCCTTCTCTGCAGCGCTGCTTCCCAGCAGGTCAATCCCTAACCTGTACTGATGTCTGGGGTTGTTCTTCCCTAGGTGGAGGACCCTGCACTCACCCTTAGTGAATTTCATATGGTTCCTCTTTGCCCAATCCTCTAGTTTGTCAAGATCTCACTGAATGGCAGCACAGCCTTCTGGTGTGTCAGCCACTCCTCCCACTTTAATATCATCAGCAAATTCACTGAGGTTACACTCTGTCCCCTTGTCCAGGTCATTGATGAATATGCTGAATAAGGTCAGGCGAAGCACTGACCCTTGAGGCACACCACTAGCTACAGGCCTCCAACTAGACTCTGCGCCACTTACCACAACCATCTGGGCTCTGCCATTCAGTCAGTTCTCAACCCATGTCACTGTCCACTCATCCAACCCACATCTCCTAAGCTTGCTAAGGAGGATGTTGTGATAGATGGTGTCAAAAGCTTTGCTGAAGTCAAGGTATACAACATCCACTGCTCTCCCTTCATCCACCCAGCTGGTCATGCCATCATAGAAGGCTACCAGATTGATCAGGCATGATTTCCCCTTGGTGAATCCATGTTGACCACTCCTGATAACCTTCTTTTCCTCCACGTGCTTATTGGTGACCCTCAGAATGAGCTGTTCCATCATCTTTCCAGGGATGGAGGCGAGGCTGACTGGCCTGTAGTTTCCTGGGTCCTCCTTCTTGCCCTTTTTGAAGACCAGAGTGACACTGGCTTTCCTCCAGTTTTCAGGCACCTCTCCTGTTCTCCATGACCTTTCAAAGATGATTGAGAGTTGTCTAGCAATAACATCTGCCAGCTCCCTGGGCACTCGGTGCATCCTATCAGGGCCCATGGATTTGTGGATGTCAAGGTCACCTAGATGTTCTCTAACCTGATCCTCCTCGACCAAGGGAAGGTCTTCCTTTCGCAAGACTCTCTCTCCTACCTCCATGGTCTGAGATTCCTGAGGGATGGCCTTAGCAGTTAAGAATGAAGCAAAGAAGGCATTCAGTAACTCCACCTTCTCTATATCCTCCATCACCAGGGCACCCACCTCATTCAGCAGCGGGCCCAGATTTTCCCTAGTCTTTCTTTTGCTGCCAATGTATTTGAAAAAGCCCTTCTTGTTGTCCTTGACATCCCGTGCCAGTTTTAATTCCAGGTGGGCCTTAGCCTTTCTCATTGCATCCCTACATTCTCTGACTACATTCCTATTGTTACCGGAAAGCGGCAAAATAATTCACCCTCTAAGACTTATTTTGAAGTTTTAGAAAGCAGGCATTCTTTATTGCAGTGCTGGGTGCACGGGGGATAGCTCCACCTAACATGCACACCCAAAAGACAAAACTAGCAAGTATTTATACTATGTTAATATACATATTCAGTATATTTCCAAGTAGTGCTTATCACATTCATGGATAACATTCTCGTTAGCATATGCTAATGTCTTTCACGCATGTTTGTTGGCACCTCCGGGTGGTCATCAGGGGTCTTCAGACTCAGTCCTGGTATCAAGTATACCTTACCCCTCAAGGCTGGTTTTGTGATCATCTTGTAACTCTCTTATCTTTGCGCATCTGTTCTTCCAAGGCCGAGCTGTTTAAAATGAGATTGTTCCAGAGCTTCTTATCTTACAGCTAATTATTTTCTAAGTGACAATGGTTTCCCTTTTGTTTGGTTACATCTATTGAGCAATGGCTCTAATTGCTTGAATTGATCTTAATATTTCAATATTCACAGCTATCAATCCCTTCTTTTCTTTTTGAGGATTTGTAGCTTACATGCTACAATTTCTCACTATACAAACTTACTGTATCTTGAACAGAGGTTAGTACAGCAGTGACAGCATTGAATCATTATGCAGGCAAGAATACAAACCACTGTAATAAAAATCACTAATAAAAATAGCTTTTTCAACCACGACCAATTAGGTGTTTGGTCATGTATGTTTTTTAAATCTTCAGATATCCTTCCACTCTCATCCACAGAGCAAGTGGAAGTGCTTGTGTCCAGATCATTGAGGGTTTTGGTTGGGGTTTTTTTTGGTTGGGGTTTTTTTTGGCAAATTTTACTCAATTGTAGTTTTAAGGTTTGATTCATGCGCTCTACCCATCCACTAGATTGTGGACAGGGGCATGCAGTTCCCATGTTATTTGTAATATTCTACTTACTTTTTGGATAATGTTTGCAACAAAATGTGGTCCCCTATCCAAAGAAATCTCAAAAGGAACACCAAATCGTGGTATTATTTCTTCAAGCAAGATCTTAACAACTTCCCTGGCTTTGTTGGTGCGACATGGGAAAGCTTTAGGCCATCCTGTAAAAATACCCACCAATACTAATAGATATCTCAACCTTCCTTTTCTTGGTAATTCAGTGAAATCTATCTGCCAGTGTTCTCCTGGAATATTTCCTGGTTTTGTTGATCCAAATTGAATTTTATTCTGTGTCTTTGGATTATTCCTAAGGCATGTTTCACACCTTTCAACTACAGATTTTATAATTTCTACCATATTACCACTCACCACTGATTTTTGTAGATGTTTCACTAAATTTTCAGTTCCCCAATGAATGCTATTATGTTCTTTCTTTACTATTTCATGCATCAAAATTGGGGTTAGAATTACCTGCCCCGTAGGAGTAACAGCCCATCCATTTTCCTGTATTTCAGTTTTCAGTGTTTCAATTAAATTCTTATCCTGACTATCATAGTTAGGGAATTCTCCTAATTCTATCTTCTTTTCAGGTATTATTGCCAATATCCCTTTACCCTTTTCTGCAACCTTACGAGCGGTCACATGGGCCAGTTGATTGTCTTTTTCTTGTGGGGTTCGTCCAGTTTGATGAGCTTTAAAATGCATGATAGCCACTTCTCTTGGTTTCTGCACACTTTCAAGTAATTTTAAAATCTGTTCTGCATGTCTAATTCCGGTTCCTTGAGATGACAACAGTCCCCTTTCTTTCCAAATTGCTCCGTGTCCGTGTAATACTCCAAATGCATACTTGGAATCGGTCCATATATTCACTCGCTTTCCTTCACTTAGTGCTGAGGCTCTTGTTAGTGCAGTCAATTCTGCTTTCTGGGCTGATATTTTTGGTTGCAGAGCTTTTGCTTCTACAACGGTATCCACTGTACTCACAGCATACCCTGACATCCGGATCCCTTTTTTCACTAAGCTGCTCCCATCTGCATATAGCTCCCAGTCTGGGTTTTCCAGAGAGGTGTCTTTCAGGTCAGGTCAACTGGAATACACTTCCTCAATGGTCTGTAAACAATCATGTGTGTGTTCCTCTTCTTCCAGTTGTCGGGATGACAGGAAAACTGCCGGATTTACTACTGCAGTGGATTTCAAAACAGCACCATCTTGTTCAAGAAGCGCCACTTGATACTTCAGCATTCGGCTTGGAGACAGCCAGTGCCCGCCTTTCTGGTCCAGGACAGTGAGTACCATGTGTGGTACAAAAACAGTCATCTTCTGTCCCAGTGTCAGTTTCCAGGCTTCTTGAATTAGCAGCACAGTAGTGGCCACAGCTCTCAGACATCCTGGCCATCCTTTGCTGATATTGTCCAATTGCTTGGAGAAATAGGCCACAGCACGTCTGCTGCCTCCCAACATCTGAGAGAGCACCCCCAGAGCTACAGCTTGCTGCTCATGAACAAACAATTCAAAGGTTTTGGTTAGATCCGGGAGTCCTAAAGCTGGTGCTTTCATCAGAGTTCTTTTTAGTTGTTTGAAAGCATTTCTGGTATCATTCCAAATGTTCAGGTGGTGAATTATTCTGTAGTTCATATAAAAGTTTCACAGTAAGTCCATAATTGGTGATCCACAGCCTGCACCACCCCACTATTCCAAGGAAGGTTCACAGTTCCTATGCATTCTGGGGCTCTGAGAGTTGACAGATAGCTTCTTTTCTCTCTGTGCTCAATCTTCTTTGTCCTTTTAAAAGTTCAAATCCCAAGTATTTATTCTTGTGTGATTTGAGCTTTTTCTTTTGAAACTCAGTAACTGTTTAATCCCAGAAAATTCAAAAGATCAATGGTTAATTGTAAGCATTCTTCCCAGGTTACAGTTGCAATGAAAATATCATCAACATACTGCAACACAGTCCCTGTTTTATGTTTTTTTTTCCAAGTTTCCAATTCTTTGGCTAATTGATTTCCAAATATTGTGGGACTATTTTTAAATCCTTGTGGCAACACTGTCCAAGTGTACTGTGATTTGCAACCCGTTTCTGGGTCTTCCCACTCAAAGGCAAATATATTTTGACTTTCTTGCTCGAGAGGTATGCAGAAAAAGGCATCTTTCAAATCTATAACTGTAAACCACTCTTGGTTTTAGCCCGATTCTAGCCTCTAGTTTCAAAGGATATTGGTTTTGCCTTACCGGCTTCATTCCTGTTTTGAGTTCAAACTTTACCAATTTGGCGTTCTTAGCTTTACCAGGGACTTCTCCAGCCCATACAAGGGATGTCACTGCATTTTCCACTTCCGTTGGAATGCCAGTTTCTAAAGTTTTATCTTCCTGCAATAGGAGCACAGATGCTTGTACAAGTTTAGATTCAGGAATTAACACCTCGACCTTCCCATCTTTAAAGGTGATTTGCACTTCCACTTTACTCAATAGGTCCCGTCTCAAGAGTGGTATAGGACATTCGGGTATATATAAAAATTGGTGAGTTACTCACTGTTTTTCGAGCTTAAAATTTAAAGGATGGAAAAAGGCACACTGTTCTGCTTTCTCTGTGGCACTCAAAACATTTACTGTATCATCACTCAATTTTCTTTGACAAGTAATAAGTTACCCCAGTACCTATGAGAAAATCTATTTTCCATTTCCCCAGCTCTACTGTGGGGTTCTACTGGGGAGGTTTCCCCCGGTCCCCTTCAGGACTTAGCCAAGGGGAACCAACATGGAAAGGGAGCTGCCTCCTGACGACATCGTGCATCCTCCAGAACCTCTGGACTGATAGGAATAGGAACCGTAAAATGGTCCTTAATCTTTCCAATGTTCCAATTATTTACAATATGCACACTGATTATCTCCTAAGGTATTCCTGTTTTTTTGCGCTGGAGGGGCCTCACCTCTGCCCCCATGGTATTACCGTCCTCCCCTGAAGTTACTGTTTGCTGATGCTCCCTGCAGTGCAGCTCTCAGGTTACTGGCTCTTTCCCTGTCTCTCCGAGCCTGTCTCCGCTCTCTTTCGTTTTCTCCTTGCTCTTCTCTCATTTTCTTCTCTTTCTCCCTGTTATCAAAACCCATCCATGCAACCTCCAACATCTTTCATTAATTCCCAATCATCCTCCTCATCACGCCCGCACTTCAACCACCATTGCCCTGTACTACAAGCAGAGCAACACCTTCACAGCCTCCCGCTGCCTTTTCCTGCAACAACTTTTTCCTTTCCCCATTCTCTTTAACCACTTCTTGGTTATTATACATTTTCCTAGCCCTTTCCAACAACTTGCTCAAATTCCTCGAATCTTCAAATATCCAGAGATGCCTGTTCCACAAAAGATAAATGCTAACTGCAAGGCATCTCCCTCCTTTTCAGGATCTTCCCTATAAATACCCACCAGCTTTTTCTACAAGCATAAATCAGTCACTGAGAAGGGTACTTTAATGGTCACTGGTCCCTCTGCCCCTACTGCCTGTTGCATCCCCTCGTTCTCCCTGCAATAGCACTGACTTTCTCACTTCCAGCAAAAGAGTCCCCTTCATCAGAAACATCCTCCTCGTCCAGTCCTCTGTATTTGACGCACCATTTACTGATACTACACGCCGAACAACAACGCTTAGAGAGTTTCTGATTATCTTTTTCCAAGGTCAGAACCAAAGGATCTCTCAGTATTAATTTACATTCCCTGCTCCATTCAGGATGATCTCGTAAAGCAGAGAATAAATCAACATAGGGAACTTCATTCCATTTTCCTTCCCGTCTTAAGAATAACAACTGTAACAGAGTATCATAAAAATCTCATTAACCGGCCACTTTTCTCCATCATTCAGTCTATACAATGGCCACCACTGATTACAATATTTGATTAGATCATCTTTCTTTGCGACTCATCCTAGGGGTCCTGCTATTTGCTTCCAATTCAATAAAATGCACCCAAGAGGAGATTTCTTTAAGATCAATTCCCTTCAGAAGTTCCAGTTTCCATTTTAAAAACAGGGCACAAAACAGTTTAACCCTAGCTTTTTAAAACAGTAATACACACTTACAAACACTATAACAACAAACACAAAAACACACAATTACGATCACGGCCGTATTCAACATTCAAACAGACAACTAGACAACCAAGCTTCGGTTTCAGGAAGGAGACTTATCCTTCAGTTTCAATCAAAGGGTACTTTCCCTTTGCCCCAGGGATACAGCCCAACCCTGCGCAGCTTTCGCTACAACTGACGGGCAGGCAACAGAAAATAATACTGAAAGAATGCCTTTACCTTATTGATGGTTCTTGCTCAGAACTCTTTAGTCCGGGGATCGGAGGTTCTCCCCGAGAATCCCTCGGTGCTGGCTGGAGGTCCTGCAATCCCTCGGATCCGCTGATGTTCAAGAGCAGTGTCCCCCCTGGGTCGCCAAAATCTGTTACTAGAAAGCGGCAAAATAATTCACCCTCTAAGACTTATTTTGAAGTTTTAGAAAGCAGGCATTCTTTATTGCAGTGCTGGGTGCACGGGGGATAGCTCCACCTAACATGCACACCCAAAAGACAAAACTAGCAAGTATTTATACTATGTTAATATACATATTCAGTATATTTCCAAGTAGTGCTTATCACATTCATGGATAACATTCTCGTTAGCATATGCTAATGTCTTTCACGCATGTTTGTTGGCACCTCCGGGTGGTCATCAGGGGTCTTCAGACTCAGTCCTGGTATCAAGTATACCTTACCCCTCAAGGCTGGTTTTGTGATCATCTTGTAACTCTCTTATCTTTGCGCATCTGTTCTTCCAAGGCCGAGCTGTTTAAAATGAGATTGTTCCAGAGCTTCTTATCTTACAGCTAATTATTTTCTAAGTGACAATGGTTTCCCTTTTGTTTGGTTATATCTATTGAGCAATGGCTCTAATCGCTTGAATTGATCTTAATATTTCAATATTCACAGGTATCACTATATTCCTCCCAAGTAGATAGTCCCTTTGTCCACATTCTGTAAACTTCCTTCCTCCCTTTGAGTTTTTCCAGGAGCTCCTTGCTCATCCATGCAGGTGTCCTGCCTCCTTTGCTTGATTTTCTGTTCTTCGGGATGCACCAATCTTGAGCTCAGAGGAAGCGGTGCTTGAATATTAACCAGCTCTCTTGGGTGCCCCTACCTTCTAGAGCACTAATACGTGGGATTCTCCCAAGCAAGTCTTTGAAGAGGCCAAAGTTAGCTCTCCTGAAGTCCAGGGTTGTAATCCTACTTATTGCCCTGCTCCTTCCACACAGGATCCTGAACTCCACCATCTCATGGTCACCGCAGCCAAGGCTGCCCCCAACCTTCACATCCTCAACCACTCCTTCTTTGTTTGTTAGTACAAGGTCCAGCAGCACCCCTCTCCTCATGTGCTTCTCTACCACCTGTGTCAAAAAGTTATCATCCACTGGACTGTGTGTGCCTGGCCATGTTGCCTTTCCAGCAAATATCAGGGTGGTTGAAGTCCCCCATTGCACATGTTCTTCCCCAATACTCAAATTAACCGAACCTGTAGGACTTCTCTATTCAAAAAACAAAACAACCCCTCCTTGACCACAACGTTCTGCTGCTGACAGCTTATTCTAAGCAATTTTATAAGCAGAACTGTTCTAGTAAAAATCACTCTGCATTTAGACATTTTCCACTGGAACACTGTGCACTAAATCTGCTGCTGCTTTCATGATAATGAGAGTTTAGGGCAAACATAGCAGGTCAGTACTTGTTTAGTAACTAGTAGTTAATAAATCAGACATACTTAAGGAGATCTAGCTGGAAGTGGTATAACAAAATTGCTGCCTCAAGCTGTTCTCTCTTTGCAGCTGGGTATTACTTTTCCTCACAATGGAGCCACACTAGTAGAGGGTGTCCTGACACAGTTCTGGTATAGCCATCTTTTCTCAAACTGCTGCTAAAAGTGGTCTGTAATAATGTTTCCGCTGCTGGAGACATTTGTTGGTTATAAAGTCCTGACAACTTTCTGAAAGCACAAGAGTGCTCAAATTCTTTATCTTCTTTCCTTAAGTATTACTGGCAGAAACATATTTATAATACTTGAGTAGTTAAAGCACAGTTTAAGAGATTCCTGTGAACAGGAATATCTGAATACCCTTTACCATGCACTTTAGAAGAAGGGTTCATGAACTAGTCCTTTGCAAAAGCTGCAATTTGAGGTTGTATTGTCTCCCACCAATATTGAAAGACTGCAGAAACAGTTGAATTAGCTGCTATAACAACACATTGATGGAAGTTAGGGTCACAAAGAACTGTGTAGTTGCAACACAGGCATTGAATTTACTAGCCCATGTGAGTGACAAAGTGACTTTTGCTCACAATGATAGAAATCACTTTAACCTTTTATTCCCTGGTTTTCAACAGTTTTTGATGCCTGAGAAAAGTTTAGACTTCCCTTCTTCCTCCAGTTTCACCCAAGAAAGCCAAACAGCCAAAATCAAAAGCTGCAGTAACATATAGCAAAGAAATGGGACAGCCCTAGCCTGGAAAGCCCAGTTTCACCAACAAAGGGAGTCTTTGAGCTGAAGTAGCATGGCATGCTCCCCTGGCTGTTGACGGATCTTTTCTCTGGCTCCAGGGTCACAGAAGGAAGACTTCTGTCTGGGATCCACCAGTGACCAGCAGGAAATCAAAGTCATTTCAGGTTGATAGCATGACATAGCAAGTAGGAAAGCTGTAACTTTGATGTTGCTCAACTGCTGGAATAATGCTCCCACCTAACTTGTGGACCTCATCTCTGCATGAGACGTCCCCAAACACTGCTCGGTTTAGAGCTCAGACAGAGCTGCCTGATGTTTTCTCTCACATGTTAGGTGCAGCTGTCCTTGCTAGGGGGTCAAGGTGGACTTCCCTGAAAGGACTTTAAGAGCATGTGAGTATTATGGTCACAGATGTGACACACAATAGCTTTTGCAACTATACTTATTCCTAAAGTTTTCAAAGGTGCGTTTTTTCCACAGGAAGGAAATGCTGAATAGTTCTGAAGTTACTTTGGCTGTATGTGTGAAATACTAGAATGTTTTATCCATAAATATGGCTAATCATCACCACATAAAAGGCATAGTTCCCTTCCTGTGGACTTCTGGTAGAGGGTCCGTTTTGTATGTTTTTGGAAAGCACAATGCTTCTATCTGCACACTTTACCTCTATCAACTAAATTTGGCAAATCAAAATCAAATTCATGCTTCTACTACATCAACTGCATTACAGGTAGACAAGAAAATGTCTTGTTGTAGGATGTTTCTGCTGACAAAATTGCCAAAATATCTAAAAATATCTATGCTGAATAATGTACCACATTATATACCACAGTTAAGTTTTTTTATCCTTTTCCTACTAAAGGGAATTTAATTGATTTAAAATTCCTGAAAGTTTGGGTGGACTTTTCTTTTTTAAAATATAAAAAAGTGGTCAAGTAGCTAATACATTATAGACAAAGCTTATTACGATGTCTGGAAGAGAAGAAACGTCTCTTATTTCACACCACCAGATCCTATACCTTTAAACCCACTAAGCAGGATCATAACTGTAGTTGCTCTTTACTTTAAAAACATCAGGGTTCTGCAGACACAGCAGTTCAAGTGGAAAAGTGAAATTCAAATCTGGTTCTGTGTTACACCACTTGTCACATTCCAAGGTGTTTTTTGTAATCAGCAATTGATGTAGCTGGCAAATGAACAGGGTATGCCTGTGGAGCAAATGCTGGTTGATCTGTTTTAGCCTTCAATGTCAAAGGAGAAGCTTAACAATAATATTCAGTAAAATATATTGTTGCACCACGAGAGTTAAAGTTGGTTCAGATTTCTAAGTATAAAATACTTGCCTTAGCAACAGATACTGAAAACCTAGTGTTTACACCGTTAGTGAAGAACTAGTTGGTAGAATTAATTTCATACCTACTGATAAAGCATTCACAGTGAGGTAGCCATTACAGGTGAGCAACATCTTTAATAGTATTTCTAGTCAATTTTGGTGGAATTCATCATATAAGGGATATAGTAGTACTCTTGAAGTTATTTCCTCAGATTCCTCAGTAATACTGTAATTTGAAGAGACTGATGGAATCCTGGATAAGAAAATAATCAGAAAGTATAAAAGAACATAAATAGATACAGTTGAAAGTTTTTCTTTGCTGGTTCACGTAACAATTCAAGATGTGCATTAAAGGCTAAAAGGAATAGTAAAAATTCCCTGTCTTCTGCAGTCCTGGCTCACATTACCTGTTATCAAACTTTTAGAAAGACGTGTGTGTGCAGGGGGTGGGGGGTGGTGTTCGGATACACTGTCCTCTTGTTGGACTTGATACTTAAAATTACTTTATGCCTTCAGAAAATATATTTGACCTGTATATGTTTGGCAAAGGGCTGTAAAACAGAAATTATGTCAGACCTCTCAGATCTCTTCCCCTCAAAAAACCCCACCATATATATTTGGCTCAAGAAGCAACCTTGCTACATCACACTCACTGTTCCAGTGCAAAACTGCTGTACTAGATCCACAGCAACGTAGCTGTTCAATGGTTTAGCGGTGGTGCCTGAAGCTAAAAAGGAAGCAAAGCTGCAAATTGAAACTGAGGTGGTAAAAGCAGCAGTAACTGTTGCCAGGAGTGGACAGGCCTCTTCTGTGGGACACTATTTACCCCTTATGGACGTGGTAAGTAGTAGTGCTGCTGAGGACTAGGTGGTCAGTGGCATACTTCTATGGAGGTGAGGTAGTCATCCGGTAAAGATACTGGTATAAAAAAGATACTCTTCTGTCTCCTTGTACATGTAAAAAAAAAAAAACAAACCTGCAAACTATCCTTGCCATCTTCTTTTTCAGGGCATTGTGAACAGCAACATCCTGCTTGTTGCTCCATTTCATCACTGGTGCGTCACAAGGCTCTGACATCTAGGAGAGGCAGAATCTATCTGCATGACACTTTCCTGCTTATCCACTATACTTCTGCACCTCTTAGTCTGGCATTTGCCCTGTATTTCAGCTATGTATAGATATTTTCTTCTGAGCTCAACAAACACAGTCTTGCCTTACCTGTATTTATTCAACCTTTTCGCTGCAATGACGAATTCGATAGCCCAGAAATCCCCATTCTTTGGCCTAGAGGTTAGTTAAGTGTCTGTGGAGTTGGCTTTGGGTATAAGCAATCCAGCTGAGTGCCAAAGCACTTAATGTGTATGGTAAGCTATGCGCTAACTCCTGATGGCATACACAAAGTGCTTTATTCCTCCTTCATACAGAGGTAAATAACATCAAATTCCTTCACAGAAGACTCAAGAGGTGATACCTCTTTTTCATTCTCAGAAGGGGTAACTAAATCCAGGAGGAGAACTGTGCTATTGCAGTGACAGAATTGTGTTGTCTTTATAGACAAACCATCCCAGTCATTAGTGAAAACACAGGTTCAGCAACGTCTGCCACTTCAGTACATTTTGTGGCTCAGAGGAACAAGTCTCTGCGTAGTTGGGAGATCATCTCTGGACAGCAAGAGTCTATAACACAGTTGAGATGGGTACATTTGCTTCCTTTCCAGCCAGCTAGACAGGATAGCCCAAGTCACCATTTGGGTCCAGAGAACATTACTGACAATACATATTACAATAACGTCTGGAAACTCAATGAGCTGAAGCCCTGTTTAAACTTTATACAGTACTTTTAAACTCAGAGCACTTCTCAAATATTCATTAATTAACCTTCACAGTGTCTCTTTAACACAGAGGCATACAAACTAAAGTAACCGGCGGGTTGGTTTTGTTGGTGTGTGTTGTTTTGGGTTTTTTTTTTTCCTTTTACCAGGACGGGAGAACTGGCAAAAAAACCCCCAAACAATCCCAACAAACCAAAAAAACCAAACCCTCAGCGAAAACTTTTATAGCAAAATAGCGACACCTACTGCTTAATATTACAGCTACACCCTTATGCTATTAGACAATAAGCAGAGAGGGAAACGCCAGGGGAGGAAAAGCCAAACTACCTGGGGTTTAGTGAACTTTCTCCTAAATCACTGCTACAAACTTCTAGTCCTAATGCCAACACGAGAGCTGCCCGTAGAGAAGCGCGCACGGCCTTTCCCCACCAGCTGTGTCAGGGCCTCGGGCTCTCCTGAGCCGCTGCCGGCGGCGGGCAGGAGAAAGGGTGTCACAGTGTCACGGTGTCACCGCGTCACCGCCTCCCCGCCTCACGTACCCCGCTGCCTTCCCAGCGCGGCAGCGACAGGCACGCCGGAGGGTGCGCTGTGCGCGCCCGGCAGTGGAGCTGCTGCATGGCCGCTGCCGCCAGGCAGGCGCCGCTGCGGCCGGGAGATGTCGCTGCCTGCCGCCGCCAGCGCTGCCCGCCCCGCTGAGCGTGCTCGGACGCAGTTAAGTGGCTGAGGAGCTCTTTGGAGGCGGGAGTGAAGCTGTGGTACAGATGCCCCGGGAGACGTCTGAGTTGTGGAAGTGTTCTGTCGACGAAGTCTCCTCAGCCGGTCTCCCTCCGCCGCAGCCGTCTTCCCCCGGGCTGGCAGGGAGCGGCAACTGCTGTTGGCAGAGTGGGACAGCGGGATCGGATCATGGCTGCTCCGTCTCCGCACGCACAGCAGCCGCTGCAGTGGAGCGTGAGGCTGCTCCTCACCAGGGAAGAGCTCCCGGCGGGACTGCAGCTCGCCAGTCCCAGTCAGAAAGCCCTGCAGCTGGAGGTGCAGCCGAGGGAGGAGGACGCGGACGTGATTGTGACAGACGGTTAAGTACCGAGCCCCGTCGCGCCGCTGCCGCCCCCCCACCCCCCCACCCCGCCCGGCTTCCTCCCCGCCGGGGGACACCGACTTCGCCGTCCAGGGCGGTCTCCGCTTTCCCCCTCCGCCGGGAAGCGTCTGACCCTGGAGGGGGCCAGGCATTTCTCGTTGACGGCTCGGGGCAGGGGGAAAAAGCCCCGTGGCCCGCAGGGCCGTCAGCGCCGAAAGTGACCCCGGCGCGGTGCGGGGGGCTGCCGCCGCCTTCCTTCAGCGCCGCCGGCGCCCTCGCGGCCAGGTGCCGGTAGTGGCCGGGCGGCGCGTCCCGGGCCGTTAGCGGCCGTTAACGGCCGAGGTGCGGCGCGGGCTCGTCTCTCCCGGTGTGGGTCGCCGGGGGGACCAGCACCTGCCCAGGTGGGCGCCGACCTCGGCAGCAGCAGCCCTGGCCCCATCGGGGTCAGTCCAGCTCTTGGAGCAGATGGCTGCTCTCGGCGCTTTCCTCGGGCTTGCCGGGCTCTGCGGGGGGACGTGGGAGTGAAACAGTAATAAACTCACGGTGAGGAGCCAGCTTGGACCCCGGACCGAGTGGCATGCACGCAGCTAGCGGGAGCTGGTCTCGTCTGCACTGCCTTTCAAAGCGCTGCCCCGTGTACAACTTTCCCTGCTGGTGTTACAAACTTGTCAGTGGCAAACTGCCTTTCGGCAAGAAGTTGCTTTATCGTGGAAATGTACAAACTGGCATGTCAGGGATGGTTTTCCCTTCTCTTCTTGAGCATTGTTGAGTTTGTAACTTTAGGCAGGGATGGTCAGAAGAAGTCTTTCCCCCTTCTCTGAAGGAGAAGGTTTTGATTTCTTTCTACAAAGCCAAATGGAAGAGACAAAATAGAACTGGAAAGGGAAGGAGGAAAAGAAGCCACTGTGTAAGTTGTATGAACAGAACTACGCTTCTTTTCCTTCTGCTGCTGCCAGTTGGACAGCGGTGCTGAGAGGGAGCAGAGCAGAGCAGTGTCTTGGGATGCGCTGTGCTGCTGTGAAAACCCAAACTGGTCCGTAAGGGCAGCGCTTAGCCCTAAGTAATTCTCTTTGACTCTGCTACTTGTAGATAGGCTGTCTCTATGCACGCACTTTACTGACTTTCTCAAAAACATTCAGATTTGTGTCTTTACAGGGTAGTAGCAGTAGAAGCAAACTTGAATCTTGGTGGTGGGAAGACTGGGGAAAAAATGAAATTGCTGTATGCATAGAAAGTAATCAGAAATACTCTCAGTGAGGTGAGGTCACCGCTAGACTCAGCAGGTCTAGACACACAATACCTGTTGTGGCTTTGATTTTTTCAAAAGTGATATCAGTAATTTCTGAAAGGATTGCTGGAATAGATGGATTACAGTCATGTTTCTTTTTCAGTCAGCAGTTCATATACCTGTTGATACTGGATATTTGCTTGTGCTATCAGTCATTTAAGAAAGCATGAGTGACAAGAACTGACCACTAATCAGATGAGATGTGCTTCTGTCTTGCTGATTATTAATTTGAAGACTGGTCTGTGGGTACTGTTCTCTTGGTCTTTCGTTTTATACATGCTTGTTCTTTCATGCATGTGAATGAAAGACCTGCTGGAAGTGGAGTGAAATTCAAAATTATCAGTTGGGGTTTTTTTATTGGAAAGGCTCTAATGGGACACAACTGAAAACTTTGAAGATACAAAGGAGATATATTTCTTTAAAGCCCAACAATACTGGAGTGTAGTTTACTAAAGACTTTTGATAAGTTTTGGATGAGGGTGTAGTAGTGGGCATCAGTATATTGTTGCTGTGAGAGGGGAAATTTGCAAACCTGTTTTGAGGTGCAAGCTGTTTTCTTTCATCTTTTTCCTTTCATATGAAGATGTTCAAGCTGTGCCCTGTTATCACAAATCTGTAGTGGTATTTCAGAGTTAAGTAACCTGATGCTTGAATACTTTGTGTATTAGGTGAGAGAAAAATACGCGAACAGCTAGATGACATACCCTATTGTTAGTACTGCTAATGTAGTGTGTTTTTCTAGCATTAATATCTGATCATTGGAATGATCTTACTATTATTTATGTTGTCTCACATAGGGTGGACAATTTTACTGTGAAAAGAAAAACTGTTTTCTTACAAAACTTGAATAGAATTGATCATACTGCCATGCCTTTTGTTTGTGGTGGTAAGGTTATTTAAGCAGTATAATAAATTGGCATAATTTGAAGTGTTGAATTTTTTTTTTTCCTTGATACTTCACATTGAAGTGATGAAAATTCCTTTCTTTTTAAACTATCTATCTGAATACATCTCCCAAAGCTACGTATTGGGTATGTTTGGAAAAAATAATTTGGTTATTGTGATACTTCAAGCACATCTGGAAGGGGGGATTGCTGTTTCTTTTCTAATTATTAAAAAAAAAGCCAAGAAAACAAACCAACCAACCAAAACCAGTTCTAGTTTAGGATGCCATCTACTTCACCAGTAAGCAAATATTTGTCAGGAAATATTTCTGTGGAGGATGAAGCATGCACTTTTTATGTGTATTTTAAAGTGATAAAATACTGTTGGTCAAACTGTCTTGTCAAACATTACTCTGACTGCAGATCTATGATTAGACTGTCCATCAGGATTGCATTCCTACCCTTGTTACAGCATCAGTTTTTCTGTAGTTCTTATACTTCACTTATCACTGCTGTATTTGTCGGAACCTGTTCTATTATTGTCTGTAATTTAATGATAGTAATTGAGTATAGAGGTAAGTAAGAATATAAACTACATTGCTGGCCAGGTTTCAGCTGGGATGGAGTTGATTTTCTTTCTTGTGGCTGTGTTTTGCATTTGGTATGAGAATAGTGTTGATAACACACTGATGTGTTTGATTGTTCCTGGGTGGTTGTAGTGTCCACCCTAAGTCGAGGGCTTTTCAGCTTCCTGCACCCTGCCAGGTGCACAAGAAGCTGGGAGAGCACAGCCAGGACGGCTGGCCCAGACTGGCCAAAGGGATAATCCATACCATATAGCCTCATGCTCTGGATATAACTGGGGAAGCTAGCTGGGAGGCAGGATCGCTGCTCAGAAACAGACTGGGCATCAGGGCAGGGGGTTCCACAGGTGGTGAGCAATTGCATTTGTGCATCACTTGTTTTTTATTATTATTTATTATCTTCCTTTTGTTAACATATTAAACTGTCTTTATCTCAACCCACAAGGTTTTTTTCCCCTTCTCCCCACCCCCTTTGGGGTGAGAGGAGTGAGTGCGTGGCGATTTAGTTACCATCTTGGGTTAAACCATAACAGTTGTATAGCATCATGTATAGCATTGTGTATAGTATTTAGTGTACTGCTGGTACTCAGTGATTTTAAAGGCAAATGTGTGAGCAGGTTCTGCTGTGGTTGATCAGCTGCTGGAGTTCGTGCTCTTTACTGGCAGTGTCAGTAAGAATCCCACCAGCTCAAGCCTTACATTCCTCTTTCATGTGGATGCAGATGGGGGCAATACAGTGTCTAAAGTCAAGGGATATCAATACAACCACCGTTGGCTAAATCAGTCCTTTTAGATTGTTGTTACAGTGTCTTATGCTTATTTTTTTCCTAATACTGCTTGATTATTGCTGATCAGAAAGTATGAGCTTCTATGGATGGCCATGAATTTTGAAACAATTAGTATAATAAATGAAAGTCCCAAGGAAAGTCTATTGTATTTTACCACATTTTTACATCATTACTTATATTTTGTTTAAGATCCTTCACATCTTCCCTAAGAGTTGCCTCTCTGAGTTCCACTTTTGAACTCTAGGAGAAATGATACCCAATTTTTTGACTGAGTTATTAATAATGTCATATTTTTTGTTTATAGATCTCACCTACTCTTCAGGAGGTAGTTCTGTGCCTCCCAAAGTAGATGTAAAATTCATATTGACTTCAAATATGCTGATCATGTCCCAGCTGCAGAAGACAAATTGCAGAGAAGCTGAATGGGCAGTTGGGAGTATTGACTGTCACAGGATATGAGAGCTGTAGACAAGTCCTGATGCCTTTTGTCTACTCGTATTATAGACCATATATTTAGCTTTTTAAAAATTACATAAAAGGGAAAGTATGCAGTGTTGCTGTACTCAAGGACAATGTGTTCTATTTGTGCTCCAGAACAAGGGCGTTAATTAAAACTTTACAGCTTGGACAATTCATCACTGGTAGTCCACTTCCACCAACTCAGTGGTAACAAAACATTCATGGTAGTGAGCTTCACACACTGTTGAGCTGGACTGGATACGAACCATTAACCACAAGAGATAAACTCCACATTCTTTTACTTGGCCCTTGCTTAGTTTTCTCCCATGCAGTACCTTGCAATATATTGTGTAATTTTTTCTCCTATCCCGTACTGAGTCCAGTTTTAAATCCTAAACCATTAGGAGATTAAAAAAGTAAAATAAATCACTTACTAGCTGAAATTCAAGAGTATCAGGTTTGGATGCAGCGGAAAATGTATTAATAGTATGAATGCTTATGTTCTAATACTGTACATTCACATGCATTGCACAGATAGTACCAGCATCAGCAGCCTCAGTTTGCTGGTAGAGGGCAACCACTACTAATAGTTCTAAACATCGGAACTGATGTCATTCACTATTTCCTTTTTCATTGTGAAAATCTTCATTTTCCCTCATTTTCTGTTGCTAGAAGAAGTTTGAGCAGACAGCATAGTTAATATTTTATGTGTGTAATTCATGTAATCTCTGACATGCAGGTGACGTGGAGGCTTTTAGTTGTCCTTTCCTACTTCTTTCTACATCTTTAGGGCAACACAAAATATTTCAGGGGGGAATAAACAAAGCACTTAACATTTTTTGGTTGTTATTTTGTTCTGAGGGGAAATTGCAGGTCAGACAATTTTTGAAGCAGAATAATTTGTGTGAAGGACTAGTAATGTGGTTGAAGGAGGTATGATTAGAAACAGTAATTTTGAAATTTTCTGTTAACTGTTTCATATCCATAATACTAGGTATTCCAGTGGTTAGTTGAGTAGTTAAATTCTTAAACTTACGGTTCACAACGGCCTTTTTTATTATATCTCAAGTTTTTTTCTTCTATGCAGAACATGTGCAATATGTAAGTAGTTTGCTAATCAGTCATGGCCCTTTTTTTACCCTGGAAGAGCAAGCAAGTAAAGCAAGAATTGCAAACTTTGCAGTAGAAGCATGCCTCGCCTTTATTGTTTGGTAATTAGCATTCTTTTTTTTTTTTAATTTGCATCAATATAGATGTGTAAATATATATATACACGTGTGTTTATATAGGTAGGTAGATTAATAGAGCGAGATATTATAAATTAAAGACTGAATCAGGAGGTTCAATAGCTAGTCTGAAAGAGACTACAGTGTACACTGGATAGCTTGGCTTGGTTTTAGTGATGGTGGTTTAGGGGGTTGGTTGGTTGGTTTTGCTTCTGCTTTCTTGTATCCTATCTAACTCTCATGCTCTTATATTGTACTGTCACATTGCATGTACTGTGTAACAAACATGGTGCTCTGGCTATGGTATCTGAGAGACATGGTGCAAGTATGGTATCTGAGAGACCTGGATTCAGTTCTGTGTTCTCCCATAAAGCATCTGCATCAATAACATAGCTAATCCTTCCGTAAAATATGATAACACTGCTTGACCCATCAGCCATATGGTAAAGCTAAATGTTTTAAAATTATGAGGTGCCCAGAAACTGTAATGAGACCATCTATAGGCGGATTGAAGTAGCTTTATAGTGGCTGGTGCTGGTACTGGAAGAATTAAAGTTGACAGTAAATAGTGTTGCCTATAATGCCTTATGCTGGGAAGACACTCTATATTCAACCACCTGGACATTTGCTGGAAAAGTAGCACAGCGAGCTGCAGGCAACCCAGGAGACTCCTGGAAGGATATTCTCTCAAGCCGGGTAATAGACAGCCCTACCAGAGGAGATGCATTACTGGACCTGATGGTCACTGACGCAAGTGAGCTAATCAGTGACATCAAGACCGGAGGCAGCCTGGGCTGCAGTGATCATGCATAGGTGGAGTTCGCAGTCCTGAGGGATACGGGCATGGCAAAGAGTAAAGTCAGGACCCTGAATTTCAGGAAAGCAAACTTCCAGCTGTCGAAGGAATCAGTCAATAGGTGCCCCTGGGAAACTACCCTCAGGGACAAGGGAGCAGAACAGAGGTGGCAGATCTTTAAGGACACTTTCTATAGACCGCAAGGGCTCTTGATCCCCAGGTGTAAGACATCTGGAAAGGAAGGCAAAAGACTGGCATGGATGAGTTGAGACCTGCTGGTCAAACTAAAGGGCAAGAAGGAAATGCACAGGCAGTGGAAGCCGGGACAGGTATCCTGGGAAGAGGATAGGGAAGCTGCCTGGTTGTGTAGGGATGGGGTCAGGAAGGCCAAGGCACAGCTGGAGCTGAACTTGGCAAGGGGCACAAGGATTAGTAAGAAGGGCTTCTACAGGCATGTCAGCCAGAACAGGAAGATCAAAGAAAGTGTACCCCTCCCTGATGAACACGACTGGCAAGCTGGTAACAACAGATAAGGAGAAGGCTGAGGTACTCAACAACTTTTTTGCCTCAGTCTTCACTGACATCCTCTATTCCCACACCTCTCGAGTGCATTTACCTCAAGGCAGGGGCTTGGGGAGCAAAGTCCCTCCCACTGTAAGAGAAGATCAGGATTGGGACCACCTGAGCAACCCAAACGTACAGAAGTCTATGGGACCTGACAAGATGTGTCTCAGGGTCCTGAGGGAACTGGCTGATGTTGTTGCCAAACCATTCTCCATGATATTTGAAAAGTCATGGCAGGCAGGTGAAGTCCCCAGTGACTGGAAAAGGGGAAACATTGCACCCATTTTTAGAAAGGGTAGAAAGGAGGACCCTGGGAACTACCGACCTGTCAGCCTCACCTCTGTGCCTGGGAAGATCATGGAACAGATCCTCCTAGAAGCTGTGTCAAGGCACATGGAGGACAGGGAGGTGATTTGAGACAGCCAGTACGGCTGCACCGAGGGCAAGTCTTGCCTGACCAAACTAGTGGCCTTCTGTGATGGAGTGACTACATCAGTGGACAAGGGAAGAGCTATGGATGTCATCTGTCTGGACTTCTGTAAGGCCTTTGACATGGTCCCCCACAACATCCTTCTCTCTAAACTGGAGAGATATGGATTTGATGGATGGACCATTTGGTGGATAAGGAATTGGCTGGATGGTCACATCTGAGCAACCTGATCTAGTTGAAGGTGCCCCTGCTTGTTGCAGGGGCGTTGGACTAGATGACTTTTAAAGGTCTCTTCCAACCAAAACCATTCTGTGATTTGCCTGCTTATCATCCTTTCCCTGTGTTTGTCCTCTGAACCAATTCCTTCTCTTGTACTAATTGACTTGCAGTTTTAAGGTGCAGTTTGATGGCCCTTACACTATTACTGGTAATACAGCTTTCTAGGAAAAATTTCAGACAATTTTCTTTGGCTGGTCTGCAAAGGTTTAAAGATTTCTTGAGTGAGTTTATAAGATGACTGCAGCTCTTTCTGGACTTAAGCTTTGAATAAGGGCCTTGAAGAAAGACTGTAAAAATTCTCAAGCTTAAATATGTGCTAGTAAAATGAAACTCCTGGAAATTTTCTTTTCACAGCAATAAATTAAGAATCCTAAATGAACCAGAAGACATTAAATGACTTGCTGAATAACACTACTCTTGGATTTTGTTACTTCTGCTGCAGCTTGATCTGAACTAAATTAGGATTTGAATATCCAGTGCTTATGTCAAGAAGAGATAGTGTGGATGGAAATAGGTATAATGGAAAACTATGCATGATTTTCCATTTTTGTACCCTTTCCCCCCCCACCCGCCCTTACTTTTTAGGTAGACAACATACATCAATGAAAATACCTGTTTAAGCTAGTACCTGTTTCCTTTTAAATGTTTTGCAGTGCTGCCCAGGTATTTTTAATAAAAGTAGTTGTTTCTTAAGTAGTTCCCAGCCTGCCTAGAGCATAGAGATGAATGAGAGAAGAAGAAAGAATCATCATCTTTGGTTTTCAGATCACAAAGGTAAGGAAGAGGACACTACCGGAAAGTTTTTTAAATCTAGGAGTCAGCAAGTAAGTGCCACAGTAAATATTTAGATTGACTTTAGGATATGTTTTTAATTGAAGGAGGAGAAAGTACTGCCCTCTGAAATAGGTTTACTTTTCTGGGTTTGTTTTGGGGGCGAGAAGGGGGGTCATTCAGGTTTGTAGGGGCGTGGGATTATTTTGCTGAATTATCTAAATCGCACGCACAGAGAAAATGAGTGGATATATGTCAAGAGAGTTTTATTTAAACACCAGTGATGTTAGTGGAAAGGTTCTTAGGCACTTCAAGGGAGCATGGATTAGCTCATCCCTGTCCCTTTTCTCCAACCAAAACCAACTAAAGGGATCAATGTATGGTAAAGGCAACAAAATAGCAACTGAAAACTCGGATCACTGAGATGTTTTCATAGCTGGCAGAAGTTGTAGTGACAATGCGTTTAGTGCAGTGGACTTGCGCTTCTGTCTTCTGTATCCCAAAAGCCATTACTGTTCTGTTCTGTGTACTACAGGTGACTGAATTAGTTTTTAATACATGGAAGGATTTCTATATAGTAGTAGTGTCATAATACTACTATCACAGGCCTCTTGCACGTGTTTGTTTGCATAGTTAAGAGTCCCATTGCTAGCTCTGGTTTTATGATCTCTTCCTGTTCTATCTTGAATTTTCTGTGGTGAATTTTAATTGAATTAATCTGCAGGGGAAAATGAAGCTGTGTATAAATGTATTTGGATGTTGAGGTAAGTAAATCTCAACGTAAATTATTTTCTCCTTTCAATAATCTTACATGCTCTCTATAAATAAACTAAGGTCTCTGCATCTGAAAGTGCAACTTGAAAATCTTGCATGCGTTTATGTTTAGCTATATAATTTTGAGTGAGTCAGGCGCAAATCCCTATCCTGCAAAAATGTGTTCTAGTAATTGTGCCTCTGTGATTTATTGCCATTGACTTCAGTTGGCAGTATTCCTGGAAGTAGCCTGGGTGGCATTATGTCTGCATGTGTCCGTAGGATCAGGTTCTTTTTATCCAGAAAACAAATTGCAACTGTTTAATAATAGACATCTGGAAAGCAAGCCATCTGCACTGAGGTCATGATGGCCTGATCATTTCAGTGCCAGCTGCTTGTATGCCAGGTTCTTCTGGCAGCTAAAGAGTGTGCGCTAGAGAGAGGCTTTCCATTCATTTCACACTGTCACACGTACGGAATGTTCCAAATATGCCCTGGGCCCTACAGTGGCTTCCAAAACTGTAGCAGAAATGCTGTATTAGGAACTTAGTTTTCCTAAAGGCAGGTCTGCTTGTTTGATTTCCAAAGTAGCATGATATAAAATGAGTGCAAGGCAGTGTTGGTACAGACAGAGTGATAATAGGTTCAAACATATACAGGGAATATTTAATGGAAAGTCTTTCCTTTTTTTTTTTTTTGTCCCAATCTAGAATTCTTCGGTCTTTATTATTAGTTACCATGTTCTGTTTTTAATACTTTGGCACTCTACCATGCACAGTGGCTCTGCGTTTCTGAGTAGAAAGGAAGTAAAACTGTTGTCTGGTTAAATGTTTGGCAAATATGTTTAAAACATATATGAAGCCAAAAAAGCATTCCTGAAGTGAGAAAACTACTTCAAATATATCGGGCATAATTAAAAATGTGATAAAATAATAATATATTTCTGCTGTTTAGGAAGCAGCAGCAGGAGATGGCTGAAAATTACAGGCTACATGGCTAACTGTAGGGTACTAAGTGAAGAGACAGTAAAGATTAGTCATGACTGAAGATTTGTCTACATCTTTTGTGTCTTTCTTCCCTACTCCCTCTCACCACTGCTTAAAAAGATAAAATATATCTGACTTGCTCATTAAAATGTAACAAATCTTATATATATTGGTCAGTGACTACAATTTCTTAATTTCCCTATTTTAAAACTGTCACTCATAAACAGAAGGCTAGTTTCTTTAGATATGGATAAGAGATGCTTAATTTGCTGCTCTCCTGTCTCATTATTAAAAGATGAAGTTTTCGGGAAGCAAACTGTATTTTTTAAATTTACATTTGACGATGGTTTGCATTAGCCACTAAATATTTAGACATAAGATTTAACATGTTAGTTTAGGCCTCATTTAGTCCTAGCAAAATGAAAGAACCTTGTATCTCAGAGTGGTACAGATTAATTACTGCTGTCATTTTTTGTTGTGCTACACCCACTAATTCTTTAAAAAATACTGCTGCTGAGTGTATTGGGCTTTTCAATTCAGAGGGTATCGTGCTTTTCAATCAATCACTTGGGGCTTTTATTTATAACTTTTCCTTGATAGTTTTATGGTAGCTTATTCTTTTTAAGTCTTATTTGTGTAAAACTATAGTTGAAATGTAATGATGCTCTCAGAAATGTGTGAACATAAAATTAGCAAAAATAAGGTAAAAGTAAATATATATTGTAATTAGAAAAGAAAAGGAGCTGCAAAGTGAGAATACAAGTGTGGTCTTCTCTTTCTGCAAATCTGGTAACTTTACAACAGGCTCTTCTCCTCCAAGATGTTTTTCTATAAAGAAGGAGATGCACTGACTCATCAAATGTCAAGCTGAGTAGACACCATCAGCGTGAAATCAATTTATGACTAGCAGTATGAGGTATTACGAAATTCTATTCTTGATTTTCTTACTCTAAGTCCTTTAAAAATACAAGGAAATAGTATATACACTGCCATTGAATTCTTTGTATCCCATCTTACTTGAAAACCCGGTGCTTTATTGCTGTAGTGTCTCTAAGCTGCAGTGATTTACCACAGTAGTCTGTGAATAAGTATCTAAATAAATATTCTTTTTTTTTTTTAAAGTATCTGATTTCTCCAAAGGATACTGTAGTACAATTAAAGTAGATCTTCTATTCTGTGGCTCAAATCATACTCCCTTGGTGGTTATTTCAGAATATTTGCTTGAGCTCTGACTGCCTTACAAACTACATCCAAGACAGTCAGGATACCAAGAGGGCAGGTGTCCTAAATCATCACCATTGTGAATCCATGTCACAGGGATTCTTTACACCTTCTCGGTGCCAGTTTTAGTCATGTATGAGGCTTTAAATGGTGCAGTTAAGGGGTATCGCTAGTGAGATTACAGGCAGAGGTGGGTCTTTGGGTGAGGTGGCTTGCATATCAGAAAAATTAGCCCATGATTCTAAATACCAACTTGCCCTCCTGTCTCAAGCTTTTTTTCATAAATTGAGTTATGCTTTTGAAACTTGTACGTGTCAGTTACACCAGCGATTAGAAGAGGTAACTTATTCTAGTCTCTTGTTATGGGAACATGACACTTAATCTTCTTGAGGCTAACTGAATAAATAGGAATAATCTTTTAAAATTTGCACAAATTATTCTGTCCCACAGTATTCTTTTGACACTGCTTGCCATCAGTGACTCTTGATCTGCTTGTGATTACATTTCATTTGTTAAGCTGCACGACTGCAGAAGAAGGCAGAACTCTGTTTTAAGGTTGACAGACCAGCACCCTGACAGGTGCACGGTAAAAACCAGGTATGCCTTCAAAGGTCAGGTTACTTATTAACCTAAGACTATGTTGCCTGTAGATAAGTTCCAGACTTGAGTTGATGTCTTTGGAAGATGCCTTTTGCTGTATGACTGTACCAGCTTCAGCTAACTGTTACTGAGAGATGTTTACAGTGCACTTAATTCTGTGGGGTAAACATTCTTTGTTGTGTTTGGTGTTTTAAAGGGTGTCATGAATCAGCTAAAGGAACAGGCGGTATGATATAGGTAATTAGTAAGCAGGTGTATTTGAAGCCCGCTATTGGTGAGGCTGTATTTCTTTCATTTTGTATTTGCATCAATGACAAAAGACAAGATGATGTCGAAGGCTGTGAATTACTTGGAAGTTTGTTTTTGGCAATAGCCTTCTGCATGCAGTAGGTGCTGATCTGTTTTCAAAATGACACACTGTCATGATTCAACCTGTCTGGCAGCTAAAACAACCACACAGCTGTTTGCTCACATCCCCCTCAGTGGGGTGGGGGACAGAATTGGGGGGGAAAAAAAGTAAAACTTGTGGGTTGAGATAAAGACTTTAATATGACATCATCATCATCATGAAAAAAGAAACTACAAAACAAGTGATGCACAGCACAATTGCTTACAACCCAGAGCTGATGTTCAGCTAGTATCTGAGCCACGCTGCCTCCTGGCCAACCTCCCAGGTATACACTGAGCATGATGTCATATGGTATGGAATATACCTTTGGCCAGTTTGGGTCAGCTGTCCTGGGTGTGCCCCCTCCCAGCTTCTTGTGCACCCCCAGCTTCCTTACTGGCGGGGTATGAGAAGCTGAAAAGTCCATATCTTGGTGTAAACATTGCCTAGCAACATCAGTGTGTTATCAACATCATTCTCATCCTAAATCCAAACCACAACACTATACCCACTACTAGGAAGAAAATAAACGCTATCCCAGCTGAAACCAGGGCAGATACAGGCGTAGGGAACAAAAAACCAAGCAAAGAAAAACCTGACAGGCATATGGGAGTAGATAACTGTGTCAGGATATCTTTGTTCTAAAGCTGATTAGCAGTAATTATTTAATTAATGTAAACATCTTCTTCCTCTTAACCACAAAGGCCAGGAAAATCTTAAAGGCAAAATATTTTGTCATGGGGGACAGGATGAGGAGAACTGGCAGGGAAACACCAGCAACTGTTAAATCTTACATTACCTGAAAGAATTCTTATTTTAGGAAAAGTCATTCTGTAAGGTGAATGCTTTTTTTGTTGTTTTAGCTAAATAACAGTTAGTTTCAAGAAGTGTGTGCCTGGGAAATATTTAAAAAACACTTTGATGTTTCTTAAATAGTTCTCAATAGTTCACCTAACATCTGAATTGGAGAAAGAGCAGTACAAAAGTAAATATTTAGTGCTCAATTCTGTAGAACGCATCTATGGGTAGGTACAGGTATCTGCAAGGTAGATTTATTTTCCAAGTAAACAGCCACTGCTTAGACATATTTCCGGCAAGAGGATAAAGGATTTTCATTTCAGTTATCATTGAGCACTGAGCTGTGAAAGTGAAATTTTGCAGAGCGTGTTCCTTTGTTTTCTTTTTATCTAGGTTCATCCAAAGCCCTCTGCCCCATTTCCAGGCTTTGTCATATTTCTTTTCAGACTCTCAATCCCAGGGTTTTCTGCCAAGGAAAACCTTACCAAATCTCTTCTGAAGAGGAGCAAAGGAGGAAGACTTTGGTACTTCTAAAAAGATTACTGCTAACTCTTTTTTTTGTTTGTTTTTGTTATTAATATGCTGAATAAGGAAAATATTTTAAATAAATTAATCAGTTGTTATTTTTCTTTCTAGAAATTGGTTTTTTAGAGGAATATATTTATTCAGAACCACTTACTACAGTAATGATTTGGCTTGTTTGTGAAGTAAGTAGGACATAATGCTATGAAATATGTAGTTCCTCTTGAAATTTACATTTATTAATCCTTTTTTTAATTAATTGTGGTTGTGGGTATTTTTTCTCCTTTTGCAAGAAAATGGTACTCATTTGTTACCTAAAAAGGCAGCTGTGTATTCTGAGCTTGAAAGAATGTAGGCCTTCATGTAGTAACACACCTGTGCTTAAATTACACAGAATTCAGGTTTGTACACCTCATTGAGGTTGCAGCCAGCTCATATGCATAAAACTGACAACAGTTATCAAAAGAGTATCTTAGGACTTTTTGTTTACAGTAATAGTAATGTTAAAGCTCTGAACAGGTGAAGTGTTAAGGTAATATAATGGATAACTGGGGCAAGACTCCAAGGTTTAAATCTCAGAAGACCTTTTTCTTTTTCCTAACTTGCTTTATGTGAAAGAGCAAAATTTTTAGACATTTTGAGTGTGGTTGTTCTTGATATAGATAAAAGAGGTAGAACACTTTTTCCCTCTTTGTATTAGAAGAGCAGGTATAGTGCAGTACTTGTATTTTAAACTGCCTGCTGAGTAGACACACTACCATGTTACTACACTACAGCCACTGTGTACAATCATCTAAGAACATCAGGGGACGTTATGGAGAGAAGAATTAGTTTCAAGTGAGTATGTAAGATTATCATATGACTCTTTGTTCCTCTTTCTTCCTAATTTAATGTCCTCCTATACCCAAGCTTTTATTGCATTTACTCACTATGTTTCATAAATTTAAGAAATTATTTATAATTTCTATGCAACATTCTTTCAGCTGTTGTAATTTGGTTTATACAAGCATATGTCTGACTCTTGAAGGATTTTTGCCATTGAAATAATAGTCTAAGAAAAAGCAATTCTATAGCGTGGGGTTTTTTTTTTTCCTGATGTGAACCCAGTAAGTTTTTAAACTTCTAAGCTTTTAATTAGAACTATAGCATTTCAAAGCTTATACACTAAATACCATAAATCACACATAGAAAAGGAGTCTTTCTATGTAGAGGAGAGAAGGAGCTTTGCACACTTTTGTGAGAAAAGATGATATAATAATGCTGTCAGTCTCTGATTTACCATATAGTTGTTGAGCTTGCTTGGAAATCTAGGTGCCTTGTATTTATTTTCCACCATAAAATCTAGCCTGATAAGAAGAGAGATGCCTGGGAAGGGGAGGATGCCACTGGAATGGAGAAAACTCTTGTAATAAAAAATAATAATAATAAAAAAGACTCTATGTGTAAGAGGAATAAAGTGAGAGGGAAAAGCAAAGAGAAGTCAACTCTCAAGGCTGAGTGGGAGTCATGGGCCCTGTCCAGGGGATTCCTTCTAGTTCCTTGAAGCACTGTTTAGGATTTGAGAGAGTCCTGCTTATGTTGCCTCTAAACCATGTGAGTTTTGTGTGTCGTTTGTTTTTTTTTTTAAAAAAAGACATGCTGTTCTGAAATGCTGAATTTCCCCCTGAAGCTTAACTTAAAGTTACTGTGCTTTTCTGTAGATGTTCCGGTAGCTGGGAAATGAGGGTTTTTCTTCAACATTTTTGTTTCTCCTTTTTACAATAAAATTATAAACCTTTTTACAACCTTTTTTTTGTATAGTAAAGTATGTCTTAAGAGTATCCTGAAATGTATCCTAATGAGAGACGGATCATAGGGCCCATGGGGCAAGTAGGCCTAATTTTCTCAGTGGTGCATAGACCTTGGGGACATGCTCCATCTAAAATGGATATGAAATTATTTTAAACGTCAGGCTGAGGAAATGGAGGCTATCACAGAGAATGTCTGGCATCTGGGAGTAGAAAAGCAGTGCTATCAACAATGTCCTTGTCCACCTTATTGCAATAATAACCTACTAGTCCTATTGAAGTCTTCTGTAGCTGTTGGCTGTTGCAACCATGCAGTGAGCTGTCATGGTCAGTGCAATGCAAAAGCAACAAATTGAAATGCTATTGATTCTGCGTTCTGAGTTTGAACTGTGTTATTTTCTTTTCCATTTTAACTGAGGGAAAAAGAGAAAGAAAAAATATTTCGCTCACCTTTCAAATACTTCTGCAGAGTAAGACAGTGGGCACCATCTTTATTGCCTTGAATCTGATACCAGAATACAGAATCTGGTGCTTTTCTGTCTTTTGTTGCTATTCTGAAATAACACAGCATTATGCTGCCTGTCTGTCAAGGTGAAGAAAGGTCTGTACAGATCTGTACATGGCAAATATGTTTTTACTGATGCTGTTGTATTAAATAGTTTACAGTCTGGTACGAGGAAAGATCCCAGCATCTGGGTGTTTGCCGTCTGTTCCCTACAGGTCAAAAAATATGTGGGGAACGTCCACAGGAGCTCTAGCGAACATGTAGAATATTCCAAGTTAGCAGGCAGTTAATTTTGCTATACTTATGGCTTAACCAAGATATATTAATTGTAATTGGCAACTGATAGATGGCAGAAGACACAATGAGCGAGAGACTTTGGAACAAACTGTTCATTGAGTTGATTCCAAAATGGCC